>NW_027507784.1:271576454-272776454 GCF_037356315.1 Lithobates pipiens | reverse complement strand
TTATTTAATAGGGAACAAAGATGGCAAAACGGCGAAGCTGAGCTTTCCGGAAGACCTGGAAGAATTCTGCGAGAAATTGGGAGTATGCTCTCCCGCACTTCCGGGTTGGCGAGAAGAAACAATAGGATCAATGTAGTAGGGGGGGGAAGATGATCTGGGGAAAGGGAGGGGTGTGAAGGGGAAGGAAATAAGGAAAGATATAAAACACTAGAGGATGTTGGACGGAATTCCTCTCGTCTAAAGGGAAGAGGCGGGAGAGGCGCAGGCGGAAAGAGCCTCAGGCCCTCTTAACAAATAGATTAGGAGATGGTAGGGATATACACGACCATCAACCTAACAAGGGCCGAAAATAGGTCTCAGGGGACGGGGGGAGGGGGGAGTGGGAGGGGTGGGGTTCGGGGTGGGAGGCGAGGGTGGGGGGAGGGGGGAAGGTGTAAGGTATGGGAGGGAAAGTATAGGGGAAAGAAGGGACAGGGGGGAAAAGAAGAAGTGGACCAACCAAGCAAATAAGATAGAAAGTACCCGCGTGGGGCAGGGGAGTGATAGGGCAATAGATGGGAAATAACAAAACAGACAGCATGAAATTCATGTCTTATAATGTTAAGGGCCTGAACACCCCAATAAAAAGACATAAGATCTTAGCAGAGCTGAAGCGGTATGAGGCCGATGTCATATCTCTCCAGGAGACTCATATCTCCCTCGCATCAAACATAAGACTATATTCTAATAACTACCCGGTCTGGTATTACAGTGACACAATATCAGCCAGAAGCAGAGGGGTAGCGATAGGGTTTTCTAAAAGAACAAGATTTCAGTTAAGTGAAAAAATGTGTGATGCAGAGGGAAGATATCTGTTTCTAAAGGGTACACTGGAAGAACTGGAATGTACTTTAGTAAATATATATGCCCCTAATAGTAATCCAGTCAGTTTCTTAAATAAGATATTGAATAAACTTATGAATTTCAAAAAAGGGTATGTAATTATGATGGGAGATATGAACTTCGGCCTCAATCCGGAAGTAGATAGTTCGTCGGAGGTAAAGAGGGTGAGAAGCGCAGCACAAAAAAACATATTACAAAAGCTATATAATAATCAATTGGTGGATATATGGAGGGTAAAGAACCCACAGGTCCGCGACTACTCTTTCTATTCAGCAGTTCATAGGATATATTCACGTATTGATTATATATTCATAGACCATGGGTTGCTGGAATATGTAACAGATACGGGTATAGAAGTAATGACCCTCTCGGACCATGCCCCAGTAAAAATATGCTTGAATATCTCAAGGGTCGGGAGAAATCCCTCAATATGGCGGATGAACGAAGAGTTGTTGCAAGGGGAGGAGGATAAGATTAAAATTGCGAGTGAAATTGAACAATATTTTACATATAATGATACAGCGGAAATTACAGGCCACACGTTGTGGGATGCTCATAAAGCATATATAAGGGGAATATTGATATCTATGGGACCTAAAAAGAAAAAAATGAGAGCCGAAAAGATCAAAAAATTAATGGAAGAGATATATCGTTTGGAACAGGACCATAAAAAAAGGATTGAAACAAAAAGACTTGGTTCATAAAAAGTTATTAATCACAAGGGGTGAGTTGAAGGACCTACTAGATCAAGAAACCAAGATGGCGTTTAATGGGTTGGCCAAGGAACGGTATATATGGGGGGATAAATCAAGTAAGTTTCTAGCTAGAATGTTAAAAAAGAAAAAAGGGAAAAATTTTATTGGGAAAATTCAGAATAAAAATGGTAACATGGTGTTTACTACCAAGGATATAGCGGAAACCTTCAGGTTATATTTTGAGGGGATATTTGCAGACAGAAATCAGGGAGTAAAAGCTGGGGAAAAAGAGAAGAAGATTAGGGAATTTTTAGGGAAAATCACACTGCCTAAAATTAACCCCACTGAGAGGGAGATGCTTGAGAGGCCAGTATCGGAAGAAGAAATAATGAGAGCGCTTTCAAAATCAGCCCCAGGAAAATCCCCGGGACCAGATGGTTTCACAACATTTTATTACAAATCATTTAGATAGGTCATTGTTCCCAAACTTTGCAGATATATGAACGGCCTAGGAGAAGATTATAGAATGAGCAAAGAAGATCTAATGGCAACAATTACATTAATCCAGAAAGAGGGTAAAGATCCAGCACAGTGTACTAGCTATAGGCCGATATCGCTGTTAAATGCAGATACAAAATTATACGCTAAGGTATTAGCAGAGCGAATGAGGGATTTAATGACAACACTGGTCCACCCAGACCAGACAGGGTTTATAGGGGGCCGGGAGGGTAAGGACAATGGAATAAAGACACTTCTCCTGCTCCAGAGGATGCGACAGGGTGGAACCCCCAGTCTGCTTCTGTCGTTGGACGCGCAGAAAGCCTTCGACAGAGTAGACTGGGGGTTTATGTTTAAGACAATGGAGGGGATGGGGTTAGGACCGAAGATGATTCAGAGGGTGAGGGTGTTATACGATCACCCAAAGACATGCATAAAAGTTAATGGGCATGAGTCAGCACATTTTAAAATGGAGAGGGGTACAAGACAGGGGTGTCCGTTGTCACCCCTGTTGTTTGTGCTCTCCCTAGAACCACTCCTAGCAGCAATTAGGGAAAAATCAGAAATAGAAGGGGTAAAAGTGGAGAAAGTTGAATATAAATATTCCGCTTTCGCGGATGATATATTATTGTACATAAATAACCCTAAGACATCAATGCCAAAATTATTAAATCTATTGGACCAGTATGGGGAGGTATCTAACTTCAAAATAAATAGGCTGAAATCGGAGATAATGAATATCAATATCAACAAGAGAGAGGCACAAAGTATGCAACGGGAATGGAAATTCCCGTGGAGGAGTGAACTTAAATACCTGGGTATAAAGTTGTCAAAAACAGATAATAAAATGTATCGTAGTAACTACATCCCGCTATTGGACGAGATACAGGCAGAGTGCAAGAGATGTAGTTATAGACCATTATCGTGGCTGGGGAGAATAAACTCATTAAAGATGATAATATTCCCAAAGATCTTATATAGGTTTCAGATGCTGCCACTACCATTGCCCAATGTTTATCTGTCAAAATTAAAATCTATCCTAATGAAATTTGTGTGGAAAAATAAAAAAGCTAGGGTGGCTTTCGCTACACTACGACAACCAAAGAATAGGGGTGGAGTAGCAATTCCAGACGTACAGACTTATTATGAAGCAGTTGTGCTGTCTAGAGTGAGTGAATGGACCAAGAGGGATAACACAGAGAAAAGATGGGTAAGATTGGAACACGGAATATGTAGAGCACAATTGGGGAAGCAAATTTGGAATCCCCCACACAAGAGGAGTGTATTTTTAGAAGGGAATAGTATCTCACGAAACACTTTGTGGATATGGGATAAGATATATAGGCAATTCAATGGGAAATACAATTCACCACTTATAGCATTAAAAAATAACAATTATTTTCTACCTGGGTGTCATGAGATTGGAGGGAATTGGGTCAAGGAGGAGGTACAATTAAAAGACGTAATGAGAAGGGGAGGTATAGCACCATATCACGAGTTGGCACAAAAAAAAGAGATGATGGTAATTGATGGATGGAGGTACGCGCAGCTCTCCAGCTTTATAAAAAAACTGCCTCCACGGATTCGAACGGCGGAAGAATTGACTCCCTTGGAACAGCTATGTATATCAAAGACGTCAAGGAAAACTGTTGCGAGATGGTATGGAATGCTGTTGGAAGGAGTAGAGCTGGGGGTACCTGCGTACATCAAAAACTGGGAAAGGGAACTTGGGACACAAATAGATAATGTAACATTAAGAAAAATATTTAAATTAGTTCATGGTTCGGCGGTTGACTCCAAAACGGCGGAAATGAGTTATAAATGTATGACGAGATGGTACTACACTCCAGAAAAGAGAAGCAAATTTCAGGTGGATAGTGCCAGGGAATGTTGGCGTGGTTGTAGGGAGTTGGGAACGATGACACATCTGTGGTGGGGCTGCCCAAAAATAAAACAGTACTGGAACCAAATCCTAGCATATATCAAAGAGATTACCAATAAGGTTGTGAGTGCTGATCCCTGGGTAGTGTTATTTCATGGGACAAGAACTGGGCTCAGACAATATAAGGAATCTGTGGTCCCTCATCTGCTGAACGCAGGAAAAAAATTAATACCTAAAAAATGGCAAGAGAAGGAGGCGCCGTCAATGTGGGAATGGGTGGATACGGTAGAAGAGACCTATAAGATGGAGTGTTTGAGAGGTAGTCTGGAAGAGAGGAGCAATACACTAATTATGGAGAAATGGAAGTGCTGGCAAGAATTTAAGAAGAAATGGCTCATCTTAGAGGGGTTGAGGCGATAAGGCCCCAAACGGGTACAAATAAGGTACAAATAAGGTACAAATAAGGTATAAATAAGGTACAAATAAGGTATAAATAAAGTACAAATAGAAAAAACAGGAAAAGGTGGTCCACAGATAGGTAGGAGGTGGGGGGGGGGGGGGGTGGAGGAAAGGGGGGGGGCAAGATGGGAGTTTTAGACGGTTAGTGCCGGTATGGTAAATAAGCAAATTATTAAGCTTGGTGAACAATAACAACAACAAAAAAAAAATTAAAAAAATTAAAAAAAACGCCACAATGATGTGATTGCATGGAAGGGACGCTGAGCTTAAAGCTGAGGTGGGTCCTACGGCTATTAATTAATTTCACTGAGTGAAAAAAAAAAAAAAAGAAACTGGAGGGCCAACAGTGTCTGCCAATCAGATGCAATCTCTTTGTCTAATGCTGTTAGCCTAACAAAGGAAACATGTTTATAGTAGGAGAACATGCAATTCCATATTTGAGTGGGACTTTGCAAACATTCTATAGATACACATATATAAGTCTATAAAACTTATTTTTATAACAGATATAAAAATACAGAATAAAAATCAAGGCAATACTTAAGGCCACAATATTGATCAAGACATATTGGGTATAATTAGTTTCACTCCCAATGCACTTTGAACAAATTTTGTGTCTTCCCCAGGGAACTGCAAGATAAACAATAATTAATAATTATCCATTCTATATATTTTTCGACTTGTGCATATAGATATAATCAAAGATATACACTTACAGACCCAGGAGATCACAACACATATGCAATCAAGATCATTGTTGTGTTAAAAAGCTGACCAACAAACCCCCAGATAGTCTCACTGTGGGCACTATAAATACACTGACTCTGAGAGATGGGACCTTTCCATTTTTTAATTCAAGCTAGAAGGTGCTCCGGGTAATTAGCTCCCTGATTACTGCCTATGTAAGCAATCTTGAGGAATTACGTGTCGAATATGTATATATACGATGGCATGTTAGCACAATATACTTATGTATATTAATACATTTGCCTATTAGCATTTTGAGGATATTATGCATTATCCGAGATATGTTTATATAGATGGTAGGCTTTTTGATACTGACCATTTATAAAAAAGATTTTTTATTTTTAGGGGTTTTTAGATTTCTAATGCTCTAATTTTATTTTGTTATTTCAAATAGAGTTGATGCCTTGAGTTCTGCTAAGGTAGGCACCATTTTTGGACTTATCTGGGCGTTTGCTGGTCAGTTTTTTAACACAGCAATGATCTTAGCTGCATATGTATTGTCATCTCTTGGGTCTGTAAGTGTATATTTTGTTGTTTATATCTATATGCATGAGTTTTATGATATATGTTATTGGATGATTATTAATTATTGTTCAGCTTGCAGATTCTTGGTCCCTGAAGAAGACAGCAAGAGGTTGATTTACTAAAATTACAGAGTGCAAAATCTGGTGTAGCTCTGCATAGAAACCAATCGGCTTCCATTTTTTTTTTAAATTAAAGCTTATTTGAACAAGCTGAAGTTAGAAGCTGATTGGCTACCATGCACAGCTGCACCAGATTTAGCATCCTCCATTTTAAGTAAATTAAACCCATAGTTTGTACGAAACACACTGGAGGTGTAATGTGTCCTTATGTATTGCCTTGGTTTTTATTGTGCATTGTTATATGTGTAATAAAATACATTTTATAGACTTACATACGTTTATAGGTAGCATGCCTGTTAAGTCCCACCCAAATTTGAAATTGCATTCTTAAAGATATAGGGATGTTGGCATTTATAAGCAGGATGTGACCATTCGGCTATTGTTTTTATAGTAGGAGAGCAGCATAGTGATAGATTTACCCTAATCAATGTGCTGCTTCTCCTCATCAGGCTGGGGGCGGGGATAGTGTTGTATAGTACATGTGGTACCATGTACTATACAACTGCGGAACAAAAAGTGGTGTCCCAATTTGCTAGATATGCAGGTGGCCCTGCAGCCTGAATAGCCAACATAGTCCATGATGACAGGGCTGCCCGGAGCAGCATACATTCACCCATACATTAGATACTTTCAGTAGCACTGCACAGTCCTCGTTGTAGAACATTTAGTAATTTACTCTTTCTGCCCACGAGAACCAAAATAAGGAAGCAAGGGGGTTGATTGCCCAAAGATCTAGTAAGAATTGAAGTACAGTTTACTGACCCTAATCTTTTTGTATGTAGTTTATCAGCTCCCACTATAGCAATAGCTTCCAATGCACTGACTCTATGGGGTTGATTTTCCAAGACTGGAGAGTGCAAAATCTGGTTCAGCTGTGCATGGTAACCACTCAGATTTTAACTTCAGCTTGTTCAATTAAGCTTAGAAAAAAATCCTGGTAGGTAATTGGTTTCTTTTCAGAGCTGCACCAGATTTTGCACTCTCCAGTGTTAGTAAATGATCCCCTATGGAACAAAGCCCCTGTTTTGGCCTCTCTAACCCAGTTGACCTAAGTTAAAGCCTCTTGCAGTGCATTATTATTGTAAGCATCTACAGAGGTCAGCAATTACTTGTTTTAATAGAATTTACTGCTTTTAAGGAATTGGTAAATAATTTTAAATCTGCTGACATTGGTACAGGTGCACTTTAATGAATACATGGCTGTGTTCATAGGTATATTTTATATCTCCTTGAGTTCAACTTTAATCATATCCATGAAACCCAAATAGTTAGTGCAGAAGGCAATCTCGCTGCATACCATTTACAAAGTACAACTGAAAAACAAAATTAGAGCTGCGTAGGACTAAAAGTCTTTTGATCATCATTTAAATGGTTCTGCAATTAATCATCCACCTACAAGAAAATGAACATTTATTATTTCCACCCTCCTTAAAATTCAATGGCAGCAATGTTGTAAACAAGATTTCAGGGGCAGCAAATCTTAATAAATGCAAAGCAATTGAACACCAAACAGTGTGTAAATACTTTAATAAAGTCTCTTTCATGCCATGTCTCCAATTATAGTAGGTCAGCAGAACAGCTAAGATGTTTGCCAAACATGTTTTCTAGCTTAAAGATAAATACAGAAAACCTTTCGAACAATGCTGGGTGGTTGTGTGTTCCAAGGGCTTAATTGGCATCTGAATACAAATGTTCCATTGAAGGAATTACTCCCTACAGTATAAATCAATTTTCCTTACATACCAAAGCTATTACTCTGTTGGGGTTTGCTGCAGATATAAAATGTGTTATGTAAATATAATTTTTCACCAGAAACAAATCCTGAGGGTTAGCTAATTAGAATTTGTTTTTAGAAAACATCATAAAAAGTGGCGCTAAAGTTCTCTCTTTATGGCATGAAATAAGAGAATCATTGCAACAAACCACTCTGAAGGCATATAAACAAAAGAACACCAAGTCATTCTGTCATCTGTTTATTCTCATCTCAGGTAAGCCATTTAGGAAAAAGTGACCAAACCCCTTAAAGTAGAACTCAATGCAGATAGCCTGCATCCAGGGACATAAACACGTATCCTGTATACTCTCATATCTGCATTTACCAATGCATAGCCCTTGACTTCAGTGCACAGAATAGTTTGTATGTGCATTGGGCCTTATAAGTCTGTTTCAAAGGTGGTGAGAATTTGCAGTCTATGTATTGCTCACAATAAAGTTTTAATTTAAAAAGGAACTTTAGATATATAGCCCTGTTTCAGGGTTTGGGTGGTGTCATGAGATCACCCTCATCAATTATACTCAATGTTTTGGCAGAACCTGGGAAAACAGGGGATCCTGAGACTCCACTAAGTGTTTAAGGCAATGTCTCTGAGTTCATGCCTACACCGAGAAGGATCTTATGAATATAAGGGGAACTCCCTCTAAGCCCCTGTACACACGGTCGGAGATTCTGCCAACCAAATCCGTCGGATTTTGTCCATCAGATTTAGTCTGACGGATTGTGTCCGAACCTGTTGCCCAGTTGGTTGGGAAATATTTCCAACATGTTGGAAAATTGGGTCGGACAGAGATTCGGAAAGAATCAGTCCGATGCATACCACACACAGTCGGATTATCTGACGACACGGTCCGATAAGATGCATTCCGACGGATTCTCCGACCGTGTGTACGCAGCTTTAGGCAGTGTTTCTCAACTCCAGTCCTCAAGGCGTCCCAACAAGTCATGTTTTCAGGATTTCCCTCAAATGAAACAGCTGTGGCAATGGCTAAGGCAGTGAAACTGATCAAATCACCTGTGCAAAATAATGGAAAGCCTGAAAACATGACCTGTTGGTGTGCCTTGAGGACTGGAGTTGAGAAACACTGCTCTAAGGAACAACTTGTCCCAACAGTGCATCACACCTACTCTTGGGTGGGTCTCAGCATCCAGAAGTCTCATGCAGAGCTTCTTCTTCCAAAATTGGAGGCTCTAGTGTTTTTCTAGTCAAGGGATGACTATAGCACAGAGGGACTGTAGGAGGATAACCCCAGAGGTTAGCATGCCATCATTTATGTTGTTTATACTTACACTTTAAGGCAAGTGCTGCTGCAACCACCCCATTAAATGTTTCTTTTCAAAGTGTATGTCAGGGCAAAATAAATAAAAACAAATGCAGTACATTTTTGCAATACCTGCACATTTCATTGTGTTTTATTCCATTGAAAGCCCCTGCTTTTACAGAAAAATATTGGTAATCTGCCAGAAATGCACTCAACTCAGTCCTATTATGGGGTAACAACACATTGCATTTTTGTGGCCTGAGCATTGACAACCCTGCCCAATTATCTCGCTAAACTACTCAAAATCCACCCATCCTCCCATATCCACAACATAATCCCACTAATCATTCACTAGTCCCAAGATCATAACTGGGAGGATTAATTACTCTGCTTGAGATAACAATGGAAGTGTACATAGGACAGCTCTAAAGTTTTGACATGATCAAGAGATTTTTTTTTCTTTTTTTGCACTTCATACTTTATAACAAAATAATTTTATTGTTATGGCAATAGGGAACACATGATAAAAGTTAATTGATAGGGTGTACATCAGCCTTTCCCATACAGAGTTCAAAAGGTTGCTAAGGGTACCTTAGGGTACCTAATGTCTGCCTCTCAGATTTCTAACTATTGATACCAATAATCTTTTTTGGTATCTGTAAAGGGGTCATTACTCAGAATGACCACCAATGAAAGAAGCATCACTCTCACTGAGTACCACACTAAAGTTCTATGACAGGGATATGCAATTAGCGGACCTCCAGCTGTTGCAGAACTACAAGTCCCATGAGGCATAGCAAGACTCTGATAGCCACAAGCATGACACCCAGAGGCAGAGGCATGATGGGACTTGTAGTTTTGCAACAGCTGGAGGTCCGCTAATTGCATATGCCTGTTCTATGAGCTGGTAATATGGTAGTTATTGACAGGGGTTCCCTGAGACCTGAAAGCTATTTTAAAGATTCCTCCATGGTAAAAAGTTTAGGAAAGGCTGGTTTATCTACACTTAAAGATTTCAAGTGATCACACACACACACACACACAATACATATATAAATTGCCTGTACCTGGAACATTTTTTGATATTATCTGCCACCCCTCACAGTTACTCTTGTTGGGTGCAGAAATGGGCCCTGCTGTTAAATATTGTATCATCATTTGTAATTACTGTTAAACTCGGGCAGAAAAATTAGGCCTTTGGTGGTGGTGGTGCCATAACACTGTAAGCCCTCACAGTTACTCTTGTTGGGCGCAGGAAAGGGCCCTGCTTAACTATTATTTAAAAAATTGTAATTACATGCTCCTGTTAAACAGGGGCAGAAAAATTGGGCCTTTGGTTTTGGTGGTGCCAGAACACTGTAAGCCCTCATAGTTACCCTTGTTGGGCGCAGGAACAGGCCCTGCTGTGAAATATTATATCAAACAATTGTAATTACATGCCCCTGTTCAACAGGAGCAGAAAAATTGAGCCTTGGCTGTTGGTGGTGGTGCCACAACACTGTAACCCCTCCAGATACACTTGTTGGGCGCAGGAACAGGCCCTCCTGTTAAATATTATATCAACAATTGTAATAACATGCCCCTGTTAAACAGAGGCATAAAAATTGGGCTTTAGGTGGTGGTGGTGCCCTAAACCAAAAATATTGTTGAAAGCTAGCATCATCAATATTGAGGAGGAATAGAATAGGCAGCATAGGCAGTCTTCAAGGGAACCCAGATCCATAGCAAATTCAATCAGTTACATCAGCATCAGGTGCTTGATAGCTGCTGATCCAGGACTGATTCATTTTTTTAAATGTGAGCCTACCAATGGTGCCTGTGGAAAGCCGCACTCTTTTATCCATTACAAACCCTCCTGCAGCACTGAATGTGCGTTCAGAAGCATGCTGGATGCAGGACAGGCCAGTAGCTCTATTGCATATTGAACAAGTTCTGGCCAGTGGTCCATCCTCAAGACCTAGTAATCCAGTAGATGCTCTGTTGGAAAGGTCTTCAAGTCTGCTATTGCCCCTAGATATTCCTGCATCATATAATGTAGATGATGGCGATGGTTGCTTGAATTGTTTAGACCTTGGCACTGAGGACTGAAAAATTGTTTAAAGGCATCAGTCAGCCAGCCACCTTCTCCACCGCTCTTCCTCTGACTGAACGATGCCTCAACACGTTGTCCAGCACCAGGAAATTGTAACCTCCCAGGGTCTAGAAATGCATTACACAAACCTTTCTTCAAGGTCTCCTGATGGTGTTTCATCCTCTGCTCCCACTGCAAAGGCAAGATGATTTCTGCAACTTTACTCTTGTAACGTAGCTCAAGAAGGGTTGCCAACCAGTAATGATCCCTCTCCGTGATAACACAAATCCTAGGGTCCTTTCCCTGGCTTTGCAGAATCAGGGTGGCCATGCAGCATAAGTTTACAGAGGCATTCGATTCTGAGTCCTCTGGGTCACGAAGGATCACATTATCTGTAACTACCTCCTTTCAGCCACGTACAACTCCTTGGGTTTCTAGGGACTGAAAACCATCCCTTGAAGACTGCTGCTGAGTGTTATCCTCTACATCCATACTGACACAATACTCCTCCTCCTCTTCTTCCTGTGTGTATGGCGGGCCTGCAGGAATGCTATCTGGATAAAGGGGGACTTAAGAGGAAAGGAAGTCCTCCTCTTCCTCCCGCTCTTCTGCCTCAAGTGCCCTGTCCATAATCCAGGAAGTGTGTGCTCCAGCAGAAAGACTAGAGGGATAATGTCACTGATGCATGCATTGTCAGTGCTCACCATCCTTGTGGCCTCCTCAGATAGTGACAGGACAGTGCAGGCATACTTGATCAGTAGCCACTGGTGTGGCGAAAAGAAGCCAAGCTCCCCTGACCCTGTCCTGGTGGCATACTCGCACAGGTACTCATCAATGGCCCTCTGCTGTGTGTGCAGCCACTGCAGCATTGCCAAAGTTGGGTTCCACCTGGTGGGCATGTCACAAATGAGGCGATTGGTGGGCATGTGGCATTCCCTTTGAATGTCAGCCAGACAAGCACTGGTATTGTATGACCGACGGAAATGACCACAGACTTTTCTGGCCTGCCTCAAGAGATCTTGTAAGCCTGGGTACCTGGTCAAGACCACTGCACCACCAAATTCAGGATGTGTGCTAAATATACATGGAACATGGGTCAAGTGTCCCTGTCTGAGGGCGGGTAGAAGGGTTGGTGCCATTGTCGCATACAACCATTCCTGGTTGGAGCTGGTGGGGTGCCAACCACCTCTGAGCCTGCCCCTGCAGAGTTGACAGAACCTCTGCCTCAGTGTGGCTCCTGTCCCCTAAGCAGACCAACTCAAGCACCACATGGCATCTTTTAGCCTGAATGCTTGCGTAGCCGCTTGAACGCTTAAGGAGCACTGCTGGTTCAGAGGACAAATCTACAGAAGATGTCATAGAGGAAGAAGAGGAGGGAGTGGAGGAGAGAGCTGTGGCAGAATCACCACTAGCTTTTTGGAGGTGTGGTGGCGGAAAAAGCTCCAACAACGCTGAACCCTGTCCTGCATCCTTCCCAGCTGCCAGCAGAGTTATCTGTGAGCACTGAGAGCTGTGTGTGTGTGTGCTGTGAGCGCTGTGGAGGAAAGGTAACATCCCTGCCCATGCCTGCTGGATGAGACAGTGGTAATATGAACCTTACTGCTGATCGCCCTGTCCAACAAGACCAAAATATTGCCTTCCACATACCAGTAGAGATCTGGAATGGCCTTCCGTGAAAAGAAATGGCATTTTGGAACCCACCACTGTGGTACAGCACATTCCACAAATTCATGAAAGGGGGCAGAGTCTACCAGCTGAAAATGCATCAGTTTCAGTGCTAGCAATTTGGCCAAGCTATCATTTAGATGCTAAGCATGTGGATGGCTGGGACTGAATTTCTTTTTATGGTTCAGAAAATGGGGTAGGGAAATTTTCCTGATAAAATCAATTGGTGGTGTACTGCTAGCAGATTGGCTGCAAGTACTTGGGACACCTATTGCTATACCTTCATTCCTCTCAGTGCAGGTTTTTGAGAGGACTGGAGATATAGTAGGGTTGGTGATCCCAGATGAGGAGCAAGGAGAAATCTGCCTTTTTCTATGATGTGGGTCTTTCAAGTGCTGTTGCCAACTGAATGCATGGCAGGTCATCATATATCTGGTCAAGCATGTGGTGCCCAAGCAGCTGCTGTTCTGGCCACTCTTGATTCCACTTCAGACATAGGTTGCAAACAGCAACAATGTGATCTTCTGCTCACGTGTCAAAAAAGGCCCACACCAAAGAACTTTTAAAAGTCAGCCAGGAGTCAGCAGTGTCCTGCACCTACGGAGCTCTACAGTGTGATGCAATAGGGTGGCTGCCATTAAGCTGCCCCCTAGAGCTAGAGGACACCCTGCCTCATTGGAGTTGTACCTCCTCCTCCTCTTCACTTTCCTCCTCTCAGGTACCTGAGTACAGTCAGTGACCTCATCATCCCCCCCCTCCTCATCACAGGAGCAAACTTGGCAGTATGCTGCAGCTGGGGGAACATGACTGCCAGTTTCTTGTCCTTCAGTGGCACCCCTGTTCTCTAGGCTCACGTTACTCCCTTCATCAACCTGTGAGCCTTCAAATCCCTGCACATCCTCCAGCAGCATGTAACCAACACTGTGGTCGAATAATTTTGGGGACTCCTCCATGCATGATGGTGGAGCAATAGAAGGAGTGACTGTGGACAAGGAGCCAGTGGAATAGGCTGATTTGACAGCTGTGTTGGAAGGCAAACTACTCTGAGCCTGGCAGACAGAGGATGAGGAGGATGAGGACGGCTTTATCTACTCCACCAACTCTTTTGCATGTTATGGCTCAATAACACATCCAGCAACAGAAAAAAACGACAAGTCTTCCCCATAGCCACCTGCAAAGGATGCACCATGTCCATGATTACCAGTGTTGTCTGTAGACATAGAGGTTGCTTGTCCTCTTTTAGTGGCCTGTAAGCATCTGCCTATCCTTGGTGGCTAGGGATGAGCTTCGTGTTCGAGTCGAACGTACGTTCGACTCGAACATTGGCTGTTCGTGCGTTCGGCGAATTCCGAACGTTTTGGCCGTTCGCGTCAAAATTCGAGTGACGCGCGCGCGGACCATAATGCACTGCGTTGGCGCAGTGCATTGCTGCCCAATGATTGGCCAAGCATGCACTGTGACCCCGCATGCTTGGCCAATCGCAGCGCCGGCAGCGAGGAGAGCCATGATTAGCCACAGGCATCCTGCCTGTGGCCAATCATAGCTCAGGCTGTGTAGTGCACGCCCCACACTATATAAGGCCGCCTTTGAGGCGGCTTCGTGTAGTGTGTTACTTAGCATCTGAAGCAGTGGGTGTTCTGTGTACCTTCAACACAGTACACACCAATCGTTTTTGGCTGATTTCCTATCTTGCTGCTGTGTAGTGGTTGTTGTCTGTGCCCTGACTGCAGTATACACCACTATATTCACCTCACCTATATAGCTAGTGATCTAGCTTTAACCACTTAACAACTGCCCATTGCCGATTAACGGCTTCAGGGCGGTTGTTTAACTCTGAGAGGCCGTTAATTAACGGCCTCCCAGAATTCTGCTCTCGCGTGCCCCGAGGTGTGCGCACTCGAGAGCATCCGTGACCGCCGGGTCCACAGGACCCGGCGCATCACGGATCACGGTAAACGGCCGCTCATAGCAAATGACGGAGTGATCACTTGGAAACAAACCGGCGTCATGTTATGACGCCGGTTCCTCCCTCCCCTCTCTGTACCGATCGGTACAGCGGAGGGGAAAGAGATCGCTGCTCACCGAATTTAACCCCTCAATTCCCTGCCAATACTCTGCAATACCAGTGCATACTCTGCAGTACCCTTCCATTACTCTGCAGTACCCCGCCATTACTCTGCAGTACCCCGCCATTACTCTGCAGTGCAGTACCCTGCCATTACTCTGCAGTACCCTGCCATTACTCTGCAGTACCCCCCATTACTCTGCAGTAACCCCCATTACTCTGCAGTAACCCCCATTACTCTGCAGTACCCCCCAATACTCTGCAGTACCCTGCCATTACTCTACAGTACCCCCCATTACTCTGCAGTAACCCCCATTACTCTGCAGTAACCCCCATTACTCTGCAGTACCCCGCCATTACTCTGCAGTACCCCGCCATTACTCTGCAGTGCAGTACCCTGCCATTACTCTGCAGTACCCTGCCATTACTCTGCAGTACCCCCCATTACTCTGCAGTAACCCCCATTACTCTGCAGTAACCCCCATTACTCTGCAGTAACCCCCATTACTCTGCAGTACCCTGCCATTACTCTGCAGTACCCCCCATTACTCTGCAGTAACCCCCATTACTCTGCAGTAACCCCCATTACTCTGCAGTACCCCCCAATACTCTGCAGTACCCGCCATTACTCTGCAGTACCCCCAATACTCTGCAGTACCCTGCCATTACTCTGTAGTACCCCCCAATACTCTGCAGTACCCTGCTATTACTCTGTAGTACCCCGCCAATACTCTGTAATACCCTGCCATAAATTGCCATACCCAGCCATACTCAGAGATACCCAGCCATACTCGGTGATACCCTGAAATACCCAGCCATAGACGCCCCCCACCCCTCACCACCCTCCGGTGCTTCTACCAACTCGCCAGTACGATCAAAGCCAGAATCTTTTTTTTATTTTTTATTTCAGGCTTCCCAGCCTAGAGGTGAGATGTGGGGTCATATTGACCCCCCCCAGATTTCACTGTAAAGAGGACCTCTCAACCCATATTCCTATTACAAGGGATGTTTACATTTCTTGTAATAGGAATAAAAGTGATCAAAAATATATTTTTGGGGAAAAAAATGTCAAACTAAAATAAATAAAGTAAAATGAACAATAAAAAAATAAAATAAAAATTAAAGCGCCCATGTCCCCATGTGCTCGCATGTGCCACACATGTGAGGTATCGCCGAGAATGTTAGAGCGAGAGCAATAATTTTAGTCCTAGACCTCCTCTGCAACTCAAAACATGTAACCAGTAAAAAAAAAAATTAAAGCGTAGCCTATGGGGATTTTTTAAGTAGCGACGTTTGGCGCCATTCCACGGGCATGTGCAATTTTGAAGAGTGACATGTTTGATATCTATTTACTCAGCATAACTTCATCTTTCACTTTATGCAAACATTGGGCTAACAAGTGGTTAATAATAGAGCTTGCAGTCAGTAGTGTTAGGAGATAGTGCGTGCTGTCTGCGTGCTCTGTACCCAGTACATACCGCTATAATATAGGGCAGGCCCCTACTTTCAAACATCCAACTTACAAACATCTCCTACTTGCAAACGCAAGGAGACAGCAGCAAGTGAGATGAAAAAAGATGGACGACAAAACAAATTATACAGGGCTGATAACCCTTCCCTATGTTTTCCAAAAAGCTTAAAGATAGTTTTTTTGACTGGAGCTACACTTTAAAAATGTACCGGTTGAAAATGACAAACAGATTCAACTTAACACAACAAACCTACACAGTCCCTGTCTTGTTTGCACCGCCTGTATACTGCTGTTCTGAGTATATAGGGCCTGGGGGCCACACGCATTTCCTTTTTTTAATATGGGTACGGGGTTCCCCTTAATATGCGTACAAGACCCAAATAGGCTGGTAATGGGCAGGGAGGGCTACCCATGCCATGTTTCTCAATGATTTTCAACCATATTGCAGGAACCAGATATAACATTAAAACCGCAAGCAGTTTTAAATGGTGTTATTTCCGTTTAATGTCATTTTGTGCAGGGACTGTTCTAAACACGGGAAACACGTGGCACTTCACAGGCATACTACAGACACCCCCAGGCACCATATTTAAAGGAATATTTCACTTTTTTTTTTTCACTTTAATCATCATTAAAATCAGTGTTCCCGCCAAAACGGCAGTTTTTAAAACTTTTTTTTGCAGTGACCCATGTCCCCTGAGGCAGGAGGCAGGTCCCCAAACCCTTTTTAGGACACTATCTTGCATATTAGCCGTTAAAATTAGCACTTTCCAATTCGAACGTTCGAGTCCCATAGACTTCAATGGGGTTCTAACGTTCGTACCGAACGCGGGGGTCGTTCGCAAGTTCTGGTGCGAACCGAACCGGGGGGTGTTCGGCTCATCCCTATTGGTGGCCTTCTGCACATGCTGTATTTATATGTGCTCTCTCTCTCTCTCTCTCTCTCTCTCTCTCTCTCTCTCTCTCTCTCTCTCTCTCTCTCTCTCTCTCTCTATATATATATATATATATATATATATATATATATATATATATATATATACTAGACTGTATATCAATACACTGCTTGGTCAAGTGACTTTTCCTCATTACTGGCTTACCATGCCTTGTTCTGCACTGTGCCTTTGTGTGGAGGTGGCCATCTTTGAAGAGGCAGGACTTTGCTTTCTCAAGTCGAAACAAAGAGAGTAAGAACAGAGAGACTAGAAGTAACAAGCGGACGTGCCTTAAATCTCACACTGCAGTTATACAGTTTGAAGTGTGTAAGCACTGGATTGCCTAGGCACATTTACATATCAGGAAGTGCATTGCTATTGTCATGGGGAATTCAAGAGAATAGGTGCCCGGAGGTTGTTTGCTGGAAACTTCACATTTCCTGCACACTGACTTAACTCTCCCACAGCTCATAATCACCCCTTCTGATCAGAACCCCGTGGGACAGGCTCCTGATCATGTGATAGCTGTGAGAGCCAATCACAGTGGTAACGTTAAAGAGATGCTGCACCACCCCCTGCCACTAAAACCCACTCAAAGGACCGCTGGATGCAGCTTGAAGGAGTTAAAATAGTTGTAAAGGCTGATTGTATGCACGAAGGTAAAAAAAAAACCTTCTGTGTGCTCTTCCCCCCACAGCCCTGAGTCTCTTCTCCTTATTGGCTAAGACACAGCAGTGGAGCCATTGGCTCCCACTGCTATCAATCACATCCAGTGAACCAATGAGGAGAGAGCAGGGAGTGGGGCTGAGCTGTGACTCTATGGGGGTTATTTACGAAAGGCAAATCCACTTTGCACTGAAAGTGCACTTGAAAGTGCACTGAAAATGCACTTGGAAGTGCCGTCGCTCTAAATCTAAGGGGTAGATCTGAAATGAGTGGAAGCTCTGCTGATTTTATCATCCACTCATGTGCAAGCTAAAATGTTTTTTTTTTTATTTTCCTTGCATGTCCCCCTCAGATCTACAGTGACTTTACTTCCAAGTGCACTTTCAAGTGCCCTTGCAATGCAAAGTGGATTTTCCATTAGTAAATAACCCCCTATGTGTCTTATGGATGCATAGAGTGGGGCTCGAGAGCAGGCATTCACCAGTGCTCCCATAGCAAGATATTTGCTATGGGAACATTGGTCAGGGGGAGGAGCCAGGAGCATTGGTGGGGTACCCAAGAAGAAGAGGATCAGGAGTGCTTTGTACAAAAGTATTGCACAGAGCAGGTAAGTATGACATGTTTGTTATTAAAAAAAAAAAAAAAACCTTTTTATATCACTTTAAATTTTTTAGGTTTTTATGAAAACATACCAAATCTTTACTTTTTGAGCTTAGCTTCACTTTTACTGAAAGCTAATGTAGACTAACGGCAAGCCTGCTGTAGAGTTACAGGCCATGCAGCGCTCCCTGGCGGATGTGGCAGCACTCTCCAAAGGCAAAGCTTAGCTGGCTATGCTCAGTATCACAATAACAGCACAAGACATTTTACACAAACAATATTACAACGTGTTTATCAGTTCAAAGAACACACTAAATATTTTTCCCTGTTCTATCTTAATTTCACATCTGGCAAGCAGACCCCATGAAAACATTGTGAAAACAAATTCCTCTTCTAGCTCTAATGAGACTCGAGTGGAACCTATTCAAAGACTAGAAAGCAGTGTCAGAACCACAAGGAAAGAATTCTGAGTACCAGACATGTAGTTATCTACAAAAGTAGCAATGTGGGTGGAAAATGTTGACTTTTAAGACTTATTAAGCTCTGAATGTGTCAAATAGTGTTGTATCAAAATGAAATGTACTCAGCTGTAAAGTGTATGGAAATCCTAACAATGAATGTCTCCTATTTGCTACCTATGGGTCTGTTCATGGCCTGACATAAAGAGGGGGGTGTAAATTGGAGTAGACATGAATGATATTACCAGCTAACTTTGAAGCAAGACCAGTCAGCATTATTTTGCGCTTAAAGCAAAATTAATTACACATCGAAACACAGAGTTCAAATATTTTTTTTTTAATTAAAAGGGTTGTAAAGTCTGAAGTTTTTATTTTTTTATTTTCATGCATTATATGCATGAAGCTAAAAAGCTTTCTGTGTGCAGCAGCTGCCCCAGCACCCCCTAATATTTACCCGAGCCCCCTCTCTGTCCAGCGATGTCCACAAGTGCCTCGCCCGTCCGAGACTCTTCTTCCTGATTGGCTGAGACACAGTGGCACCATTGGCTCCCACCGCTGTCAATAAAAGTCAGTCAGCCATTCAGGGGATAGAGAGCCAGACCACGACTCTGTGTCTGAATGGACACACGGAGCTGTGACTCGGTTCTGCTACCGCCATAGCAAGCTGCTTGCTGTGGGGGCACTCAACAGGAGGGAGGGGCCAGGAGCCCCGAAGAGGGACCTGAGAAGAGGAGGATTCGGGCTGCTCTGTGCAAATCCACAATAACATGTTTGCTACTTTTATAGAAAAAAAAAATGAGACTTTACAATTACTTTAAGCCCAGGTTCACACTGAGCTGCGGAAATTAAGCTGTGCGAGTTTAGCTGAACTCGCACGATTTCACTCCCGCATGTCAGTCCCGATTTTGGCCGCAATTTCTGAGACTACTGCACAGAAGTCGATGTAAATTGGAGCCCGGAATCGCAAAAAGTAGTACAGAAATTACTTTTTTAAATCAGTGCAGAGCTGCAAATGCAGTCTGATTAGGATGGTGCAATTGCTGCCGATTTGACATGCGATTTGACAAATTATTATTATTATGTCAAATTGTATCAATGTGATCCAAGGCTAAATGATAACCCCAAACAACAACAACAAAAAAAAACATATTAAAAGAACTAATATTGTTATCCAGGAAATATTGTGTTTGTGCCGAAATAAGAGCGTCTATTTGTGTTTTATTTAGAATAAAGCTAGCTATACACATAAGGGTTTTCACAGAAATCTATACATTTCCCCATAAACCCTAAACAACTGGATGGAAGCATCTCCCAAAATCATCTATTGTATTCTGACAGCCACACCAAATATTATTTAACAGATCACACATTGTTACATTGTTTGGCATGATATATAAGGTATCGCTTAAGCCTCGTACACACGATCGGATTTTAAGCAGGGAATTGTGTGATGACAGACTGTTTGCCTAAAATCTGACTGTTCGTACAATCGTACAAATGTTGTCCAACTTTTGGCCAACAAATGTTGGATGGCAGGCTAGTAAATTTTCAACGGACAACAGTCTGTTGTCAGATTTTTGTCTTGTCTGTACACAAATCCATCACACAAAAGTAAAAAGTATAAACAACCATGCTCAGAATCAATGCTCACCGAACATGACATTAGCAGAAGGTGACCAAAGGAGCTGAAATTCCACATAGTCGTCACTACGTTCGTGTTTGTTGGCCGACAATTGTGTGCCGTTAGTATGCAAGACAAGTTCCTGGCACACGCCCTTCAGACAAAGATCTGACACTCTGTTGGCCAACAATTCTATCATGTGTATGAGGCTTAGTGTCCCATTCCTTTTGTTTTTTTCTGTGCTGTTGTTTCTTCTCCATGTGATCTTAATTGATTCATTTGTCTTGATTAATGAAGTTAACACCCCTCTTTACAGAGGGTTTGTTAAGCTATAAATATCAGTTTTTAAATTATTTTGTATGCTTTGATGGAGCCCCTATAGCCAAAACATGTCAGCATTTACCCTGTGCCTGTGCCCATGTAGCAAATAAAGTTCTTTAATTCAAGAGCACGCAGAGTCACCAGCCTTTCTGATTAGAATAGCTATCAGAATACCTTAAAGTGATAGTAAACCCTCACCTTGTAAAACAACAAATTCATGGGGAGGAGAAGCAGCAGCACAGTGATCCTCCCAGTGAATGACTGTGCATGGGGATACATCAGGACAAGTTTGATGTGTTGAAGAAGGGCAAGCTGTGTTCCCAGCACAGCTAGAGAACTGACCATGGTGTGTTCTCCTGCTTGGTGTGGTCAGTTTTTGAATAGAAAAGCAAAGGGACTGACAGGAACACCAGGGATTGCACACAAAGGAAGCAATACAAAGAGAACAGGATATTTTATCATACAACTACATGGTACAGCAGGCACATTTCAGGAACATGAAATGTTGGGTTTACATGTTCTTAATTAGAGACTATTGTACCACTGACTGGCTGCAGTCAATGTTCAGCTGTCTTTATTCCCCCCGTTGAACTGGGTGGTACCAGCAGACCCATCTACGGCTCGTATTGTGGTGAATTCCCAGAAATCAGCTGAATTTTGAGATGTGCATGGACAGATTAAAGTGATATTAAACCCTCAGTTTTTAACCAGTTGCCAACCACCCTATAGCACACTTACTGCTACAGGGGAGCTGCACTGCACACAATCATGTATACAGTGCCTTGAAAATGTATGTGTACTCCTTGACATTTTCCACATTTGGTTCTACAAAGTATTGACTCAGGGGGGCTGAATACAAATGCACACCACACTTTTCATATATTTATTTGTAAAAAAAAGTTTGAAAACCATTTATCATTTTCCTTCCACTTCACAATTATGTTGGTCTATCACATAAAATCCCAATAAAATACATTTACTTTTTTGGCTGTAACATGAAATAATGTGGAAAATTTCAAGGGGTATGAATACTTTTTCAAGGCCCTCTAAGTGATCTGCTCTCCCTACATAATCCCAGAGCAGTGCCATGATTTGTTACAGCACCGATCAATTAACAGGTCCAGGCCAATGATTTTTGGCCTGGACCTGCTGATCAGTTCTGATGAATTGGTAAACACCATGTGCCTGTGTTTACAAAACACAGACATAGGAAGTGATGCAATCTTGTCTTCTGGGTCCCTTGTTTCGTCACATATGACGACCCATCACCTTTGGCTACACGCTGGAGTGTGCATGCGCAATGCCGCGATATGCTTTCCAACACTTTTACGACTAAACAGCACACTAAAACAGTCAGATAGTGTGACGGAAGTGACGTCAGATACATTCAAATGCATTCCACTTGTATTGCATTGTTGCATTGCGTGCCCAGCCTCAACTAATCATAGAACCTATGCCACAAATCAACCAATTATACAGCAGCTCTATTAAACAGCCCATCCCACCCCATGCTGCTGCAAACATTAACCAATGATACCCGGTTTGTGCTGTTTCAGTGTGTTGGGCTTGCTGCTCAGTTAGTTCACAGTGTTGGACGTGCTTCATATCTAATACTGTCTATTTAACGATCAGATGTTTATTTGTAATTGTCTGTGTTTTTATAACGTGCTATGTAATCACATTATATGTGCAAGCAGGATTAAATAGCACTCCCCCTCAACCTGAACATATAAATTAGCATCCATTGTATCTGTTCTGTAGATAATATATGATTTTGTCATTACTAATGTTGATTTGACATCATTTAATTCAGCTGTAGCTGTGCGCACACCCGCCACTTTTACACATGCCCCAGTCTGTACCGTGCAAGATTGTTGTTAGGAAAGTATTAGTATTGGAATACATAGCGCAGTGTTTGCATTGTCTGTAACGTCACTTCCGTGACATGAGCTGACGGTTTCACTGCTCCGTATTGTCGCAAAACTTTTGGATCACATATCGGCAAGTTACGCATGCGCAGTGCGAAATTTCTTAGCAGAACGTCACTTCTGTAGCCAAATGTGATGGGTCGCCGAATGTGACAAAACACTCTTTCCAGTTCCAGCATGAGAAGAGACAGCAGCAGACTGAGTAAAAGCACTGACACCAGTTCACATAGTTAGGTACATTTAACCCCCTAATTGCCACCCCCTCCCCCCAGTTAACTCTTTCACTCCCCAGTCACAGTGTCATTAGTACAGTGTACAGATTTTTTGCTGATCACTGTATTAGTGTCACTGGTGACGTGTGATAGCGTTAGCATCTATCATAGATAGTGTCAGTTTACCAGCCACATATCCCCTAATTAAGGTTAACTCCCTGATCGCCCCGAGTTAACCCTTTCACTGCCCTGTCATGGTGTCATTAGTACAGTTCTTAGTATTAGTTCTGAGGCTAATTTAATGAAGATAAAACCAAGTGAGTTTAATTACCACCTTAATCAGCCACAGAACCTGTGTAAGTAATATGTGTTCCGTTTTAAAGGGATGGGTGGGAATCTGAATCACGGGTGACGCCAGATAACATTAGTGTCAATACTAGGTAGTGTCAATTTGCCCACCACATATTCACTAATACATTTTAACCCTTTGACTGGCAGTAATACACACACATACTATACACCTCCATTACTAGTATAGTGTCTCAACAAATCAATATCTTTGATCAGAACTATACTAGCGTAGTATAGCGTTCCCAAAAATGCAGCATTAGCAGGATCAGTCCCAACACCTCCCAGTACCTGCATTTAGACCAGTGGTTCCCAATGCCTGTCCTCAAGACCCACTAACAGGCCAGATTTTAAGTATTACCTTGGGGAGATGCAGACTAGAATACTGCAATCACTGAGCATCTAATGATATCACCTGTGATGTATTTCAGTTATCTTGCAAACCTGGCCTGTTAGTAGGTCCAGAGGACATGAGTTGAGAACCACTGATTTAGAACCTCCATTCCCCCAACAAGTGAAGTGTCAGTAGATTACTGTCACTTCTGATACTCAGTACACAAAACTGCAGACCGGCACACCTGATCTCTGCCAGCACACGCAGGTACATTTTTTTGTAGCGGTTCAAGCAGTCCCTGACAGCCAGGTGCTTTTTTTACCTGTGAGTCAGACTAGGTACCTATAACTTTAGTGGCCAAAATGTCCAGCGAAAGCTACACTAGTAAAGAAGCCTACTGGATTCTAAGCATGATAGATGAGAGTGATGGGGAAGCCTCACTGTCAGAATCAGGCTCAGAATACAAACCTGTAAAAAACAGCAGCACCCTGACAGATAGCTCAGATGATGGAGTAGTGGTCCCTATTAAGGTCAGACGTACCCGACCCCGTGCCCAAATTGCTAAGATGGTACAATTGCATGATGATTCTCATGTGCTGCAGAATTCCAGCACTAGTGCTGCGCTACATTTTGGTGAATTGGCCAGCACCAGCAGACTAGTGCTGGCCAATTCACCAAAATGGCCTTAGACACAGCAACACTGCAGTAACACATGGTGATGTGGCGAGTCCCACAAGTGCAGTCCAAGCTAGTGGGGTCGCTAGTGGGGTCGCTAGTAGTGTCCAGCAGCCACCAAGAATTTGAATACAGGCATGTAGAGCCTATAGTATCCTTCCTGATGCGCTTGCAAATCCTGATTGGCAGCCCACAGATTCTGCAGCATCCAACCTTCCCCCCATTCATTGGCCAACACGGAATGCAGGTGAAAACAACAAATTTAACTCCCCTTGGTTTTTTGAGCTGTTTTTCATGGAAGATCTGCACGGATCGATTGTGGACCAAAGCAATTTATATGCTGAGCAATTTATTGCTGCAAACCCAAATTCAAACCTTACCAGACAATTTGCATGGAAACATATATCGGTTTCCGAATTTAAGACTTTTTTTGGGCCTAACCCTCAACATGTGCATTACTAAAAAGAGTCGTGGTCATATTGGTCTATAGACCCAATTCATCATAAGCCTGTGTTCTCTGCTGCCATGGCCACTGGTAGATACAAGACTATATTGTGATTTAAGCATTTCAACAACAATAAACTCTGTCCTCATGGTGACACTGGATATGATTGGCTCCACAAAATTCGGCCCCTTGTAAATTACTTTCACCAAAAATTTGCAGACTTGTATATGCCCCAACAAGACTGCATAGATGAGTCCTTCATTCATTTTCTGTCTGCCTTGCTTTTAAACAGTTTCTCCTCAGCAAGCATGCCAGATCTGGGGTCAAAATGTATACGCTCTGTGAGAGGGCAACAGACTATACATGTGATTTCTGGCTTTATGAGGGGAAAAAATAGTCATGTGGAGCCCCGTGACTGCCCAGACTACATAGGGAGCAGTGGCAAGATTGTTTGGGACTTGGTGTCTCCCTTGTTCCATTTGTATGTGGAAAACCTTTATTCAAGCATGCCACTTTTTAGAAAACTTTTTTCAATTAGAAATTTGCAAATTGCAACGGCGACTGGTGTTGAAAAGCCGCTCTGTGTCCACTACTACAACCTTAACATGGGAGGGGTGGATTTCATTGACAAGATGATGGCACTGTACCTAAATTCCCATAAAGCCAGACACTGGTACAGGAAAGTGTCTGTATATTTATTCCTATGGGCCGTGCTCAATGCTTTTGTACTATATAAAGCGTCAGAAAGAAATGTATCATTCCTAATATTCCAGGGAGAGATCATTATGACTCTTTTGTATCCAGAAGGTGCCCAAACTCCCAATCCAGATGCAGTGAGCCAGAAAAATCACCCAAAAAAAGATGTTGTGTCTGTAGACCAGCTTTTTTTGTCCCTCCTGTCCTGGTCAACCTGGTCTCTGCCTCAAGGACTACTTCCGTCTTTACCACACACTAGTGAAGTACTAGTATAGGGTACCGCACGGCACAATCTAGGGCACACATTCATACAGAGTCTGGAAGGATGGTAGATAGTCAGGAAACTGCCTATAACATTTTGAAACCCTAGCCTGGATAGTTTACAGTTTTTTCCAGTTACAGAAAAGTTGCAAAAAATGTTTAAAAAAAAATATATAAAAAATGTAAAAAGTAAAAAAAAATTCCAATTAAAAGCCAAAAATAGCTGTCTTTTTATCAAGCTGTCTGTTACTATGTTTTATTAATAACCATTGTTTGCTTTGTAGGAACACAATTCAGCTACAGCACTGATCTGTTTATTCTGATAACAGCAGGGTGTGCTTTCAGAATACATACATCAGTGATTGCAGCGCTGTAGGAGGAGATTTCTCCACTGCAGTTAAAAAAATATGCTCAAACCTGAGGAGCCTGAGGTGGTCAGTGGGTGGATCGCCCCTGTGCTTTAGCATATTTTGTTTTTCATTTTTCTTGGCAGAGTTTTCTTCATCTGCATTGATCGATGTGAATGGAGGAATTTGTTAGGTTTGCTTTTTTGTTCAGCCCATGGGCTGAAGGAAAAAAGAGAACATTGCATATATTCTCATCATTGGAGGTGGGTGGATGCAGGGCAGTATATTCTAATTGTGGGCATACTACACACTTTTTTTGCCAGAGATTTCTTGTGAATGGAGAAATCTGTTAGCTTCTCTTTTTTAGTTCAGCCCACAGGTTTCGTTCAGCCTACAGGATGCATGAAAAAAAAAAGCATTACAATATATGCCCAACAGGGACCAGCAACATACTGGTACGTCGCTGGAATAAGGCATCATCTTGGTATTGTTTTTTAACTTGGCGGTCAACTTTCATGTAGAAGCAATCCTAGTTGCCAATTAGCTACTCGATTGCTTTTACAAACAGTGGGAGGGGACGCCCCCTCCTGCAACCTTGCGCGGTTTTCTTGGGCTCTCCTGTTCCACCGGGGAACCTGAGAATGCAGGCCATAATACTGGGAGAGATCTGGAGTCTAATAGACCCCAGGTTTTTCAAAAAAGGGTACCCGTCACTGCCTATTGCTATTACAGGGGATAGTTCCTGTGATAACAATAAAAGTGATCCAAAAAAATAAAAGGGACAGTGTAACAATAATAATAATAATAATAAATTAAAGCACTCCAGTCCAACCTCCCCCCAAACCGCTCGCCCTCACAGGCAAATGCAGGCATCAGTCGCGTTTCATATATAAACAGCAATTGCATCATACATGAGAGATATAACAGCAAACGTCAGATCGAGTGCAATAATTCTAGCACTAGATCTCCTGTGTACATATAAAGTGGTAACCTGTAAAGGCTTTTAAAATCTTAAATAAATGTACATAGTTTGTCACCACTGCAAGAGCAAACAATTGGGCAATATATTGTGTTTTTGTGCATTAAAATTCAAAAATATGTATTTTTTCCAAAAATTTGCATATGAAAAAATTACTGCACAAATACTGTGCGACAACAAAAAACTGCAACAGTCAACATTTTATTCTGTAGGGCCCCTGCTTTTAAAAAAATATATATGGGGTTCAAAGTAATTTTCTAGCAAAAAAATTATAATTTTTTTGTGTAAACAAAAAGTGTCAGAAAAGGCATGGTCTTTAAGTGGTTAGAAGAGTGGGTGATGTGTGGCATAAGCTTCTAATGTTGGGCATAAAATGCCAGGACAGTTCAAACATCCCCAAATTACCCTTTTTTGGAAAGTAGACACCCCAATGTAATTGCTGAGAGGCAAGTGGAGCCCATAGAATGTTTAATTTTTTAACAAAAGTTTCTAGAAAATGACCAAAACATTTTTCTTTTATTACACAAAGTTGTCCCTTAAATGATATATTGCTCACACATGCCATGGGTATATGTGAAATTACACCCCAAAATACATTATGCTGATTCTCTTGAGTATGGGGATACCACATGTGACAGACTTTTTGGCAGTTTAGCCGCATAAAGGGCCTCAACGCCTTCTAAGCTTTCTAAGGGCGTAAATTGCTAGATTCACTTATTCACTATCTATCATAATTTCGGAGGCCTTGAAATGACAACATAGCACAACCCCCCCCCCCATGACCCCTTTTCAGGATGTAGACACCCCAAGGTATTTTATAAAAGGCATGGTGAGTATTTTTCAGATCTCATTTGTTTGCACAATTTTTGGGAAAATGAAGAAAGAAAACGAAAAATTTAATTTTTCTTTTAATTTTTTCAGGTTTCAAAACCTTGTGACAAAATATGAGATCTGCAAAATATTTACCATGCCTCTTATTAAATTCCTTGGGGTGTCTACTTTCGGAAAAGGGGTAATTTGGAGGTGAGGGGGTTGTGCTATCTTGGCATTTCAGGGCCTCCAAAACTGTGATAGATAGTGAGGAAGTGAAAAGAGCAATTTATGCACTTTGAAAGACTGAAAGCAGTGATTGGGTTTCGGCACCTATACACGGCTAGATTTCAAAAAAGTCTCACACATGTGGTATCCCCATACTCAGGAGAAGCCGCAAATGTATTTTGGGGTGTAATTCCTCATATAGCCATGGCATGTGTAAGCAATATATAATTTAATTCAGAGCCTCCGAAACTGTGATAGGTAGTGAGGAAGTGAAATTAGCAATTTACACCCTTTGAAAGTCTGAATTATTGGTTTTTGGTACTGTACCCGTCCACGTTTAGCGGCATCAGATGTAAGTTGTGAATTCTAGTAGCATATGTTATAGTACTTTATTTATGTGGACTACTGTGTTTTTAAAGTTTTTGTTCCATTTTGGAATACTACACTATAAGCTTTTTCACTCTGGCATTGGTGATTCATTGTCTGGTTGGATGAGAGTGAGCATTCCCTCCGTTGTCCATGTAAAGTGAATAGTCATAACCAGCAAATACTGCATATATCCAATAAAAGGGGGGTAAGAGAGTAATGAATGAGTTTTGCTGTTCTATATGTTAGACAGCAATTGGCTCTGGTGAGTTTGCACTCTTTATGTTTGGTGGAGACAAGACACTACGGTGGAGGATTTCATACTACTGATCGCTATTGTTTATATACGTACTTGATTATTTGCTTATTGTTTGATAGACAATTTATGCACTTCATACATTGTATAAAACCACGTTATTTTATGATCATATTGTTGACCACTTTTTCTTCATATATGACCTTCGCCAACTATTACACTTTTACACTTTTTAGCACTGTGTTTCTCTACATTTATTATATGGTGTTTGTATAGCTACACTCATTGCACGCAGCTACACATTGACCAATTTAGCGCTGATACAGACTCTTTTTCAGTTTTCAGTTCATGATACACACTCGTCTAAGCTTTGGTCTTTTTTTTACAAAATTTATGTCTTTGAGGCCAGAAATAATCGCAAGATTATTACAGAGAATATATTCATAGCGCATAAAAGTTTTGATGAAATTCATGGTATTTTCATTCATTTGAAAAATATCATGACCACAGAGGTTAAAACAATATGGGATATTAACCTTATAGAACACTAGAGAAAAATGGGAAAAATCTACCAACAATGAGACAATCCACACCACATCCCAAATATATGGAAGAAAAAATGAGAAAATTGCCCCAGGGATAATATGGGTGGGGGTTGGCTATATACTAAATCACGTAGAAAGAAAGTAGTATGAAATAGAAAAGAGTATATACATTTTATTAAAAATGAACATAAATAACACATGATAAAACAATGGGTACTGTTAAACTCCCGCTTTATTCGATAACCAATATGCTTGGTTCACGCCAAACGTCTGATCAGTACATTTGGCTCAGATAGCAGCGGGTGACGTCATGGAACGTGGCTCCTCCTCCCACACACGTTACGACCTTTAGAACTTTGTCAGTGTGGTGGACTCACTGAGTCACCCGATCGTTAATGTAGAGCATTGGATGCTATGGAAACCAGAATGCTTATGCTGCTCAGCCGCAGACACTACTATATGGCCGCACTCAATAGAGACTGCAGCCAACTCCCCAATGTCAGACTTCCACATAACCCCAAAGCTAATATTATTACTATTAATCCTAGTTCAATAGGAGGAATAATAAATAATATCAAATAATGAATATTATTATGTTTTTGAAATTTAATGTTATACCTGAACTGCAGTTTGGTTTGGGTATAATTATTCCAAATTTTGACCTCAGCATCAGTCTGACTGGACTATAGGGTGTTCAGCCTGTCCATAGGGGGCACTGTCTCTTCTGGCAGGCATGGAAACACAGTCTGGTTGGGTGCTTTAAGGTTACTTTTCTCTCTGAGCCAGCCCAGTGGGAGTGTCACTCTTGCTGTGCTTTCTGGGAGAGGGTACTTAAGATGCGGATGTCACTTGGTTCTGGGTTCCGGTCCAGAAGTATGTTCTGACTCCATGGTCCTGGTCCTCCTGACCAGCCCCCAGGAAGGCTATAGCCCCACTTTATGTCTCGGGCTGGCTAGCCCGAGGCAAGGAAACTAAGGAAAGGATTCGGAGGTGGTCCGGTGCCGTCTCCGGTTGTGGAGCGGCCCAGCAACTTCGTAGCTATCCAGAGGAGGACTATTCAGAAGAAGGCTACGCACGGGTTGGCTTCTTAGCAAGAGCCTGGTGAGGCTGAGGGACCTTAGCGAATCCAATTTCGTGAGGTATCGCCAAACCGGCTAAAAGATACTGGTACCACATGAGTGTTCTGCAAGTATTCAAGTTTCCTTATTTCTACGTGTTCTACAACAAAGTCGGTGGCAGACATTTATTCCTATGTGTTCTACCATAAAGTCTGTGGCAGAGACTTGTTCTTTATTATTGACTTTGACACTAAGAGTACCTGACCTTTTCTCCTAACCCTCTGATCCTATATTGAGAGACTGTTCGTTAACTATGTTTGTGCAAATAAAAATCCCTTTAAGCGGATCTGTCATCGGTCTCTAAAGTTTCTGGGCCATCTTCCATGGGAACCCCTAGACAAGCAAATCGAGGTGAAGAAGGTAACGGTAAGCCCAATCAAACCAGCAGCTCCTTCAGGGGTTAGTGCTACATGTGGGGGCTCGCAGTCTGGGATTTACCATTACCCCTCGAAAGAAAGAACTGTGCACATGGTGAATACAGGACAGAGGGTTGTGTTTTTTTGACTACGCCATTTTGTGAAATGATGGACATCCACTGTTGGTGCGTAAGCGTGGGAGGAGCCTGGAAAAAGCCCCTGTTTTTTTTTCTAAGGGGTATAAATAGTTTTTCAAGACACTGTATGTTCTGTTTACACACATGTGGATTATATGAACTATTGTGATGCGTCTGAGGTCCAGCCGCATCAGATGTAAGTTGTGCATTGTAGCAGCATATGTTATAGTATTTTATTTATGTGGATTACTGTGTTTTTAAAGTTGTTATTCCTCTTTGAAATTACCACTAAATACTACACTATAAGCTTTTTCTCTCTGGCATTGGTGATTCGTTGTCTGGTTGGATGACAGTGAACATTCCCTCTGTTGTCCATGTAAAGCGATGTGAAGAACAGTCATATCCAGCGAATACTGCATATACTGCATACATCCAATTATAGGAGGATTAGAGAGTAATGTACGGGTTTTGCTGCTCTGTATGTTAGATAACAATTGCCTCTGGTGAGTTTGCACTCCTTATGTTTGGTGGAGGTAAGACACTACGGTGTAGGATTTCATACTACTGATCACTATTGTTTACATACGAACTTGATTATTTGCGCATTGTTTAATGGACACTTTATACGTGTATAAAACCATATTGTTTTATGATCATATTGTTGTTGACCATTTTTGTTCACATTTGACTTTCACCAGTAATTTAAGTTTTGTAGGTTTTTTTTACACTATAGAAGTTTGATTATTACATATGATATAATTTACACTTTTTAGCGCTCCATTTCTCTACATTTAAAAAAATAAAATATTCCATGGTTCTAACATGCCTTTCAGGAAATACCTTGGAGTGTCTACTTTACAAAAATGTGTCATTTTGGGGGCTTGTGCCATCCTGGCATTTCAGGGTCTCCAAATATATGATAGGTAGTGAGGAATTAAAATTAGCAATTTATGCCATTTGAAATCCCGGTGATTGGTTTTTGCCACCCGCACGTGGCTAGGCTACCAAAAAGTCTCACGCATGTACTATCCCTATACTCAGGAGGAGCAGCAGATTGTATTTTGGGGGGTAATTCCACATATACCCATGGCATGTATGAGCAATTTATAATTTAAAAACATAAAATATCAGTCACAGAATGTTCCTGATCCCAGCACTCAAAGACTAAAAGAGGTCATGAACATTAGCTGCTGTTATAAACAAAATAATTGATAAAAACATATGCAAAAAAGATATGGTGATCATTCAAGCATCAACAGAACGCTGTAAATGCTAAACGCACTTAATGCAGAAATTGTTCAATACACATTAAACAAAGAATGCATGGTATAACACAATCCAAAATGCACAAGCTTAATTCAGTATGTTTTGCCCCTATTTATCATGAGCTGAACTTAGAGATCCACAATTTTTTTTCTATGTACACAAAAGGCCTATTTCTCTCAAATATTGTTCACAAATCTTTCTAAATCTGTGATAGTGAGCACTTTTCCTTTGCCGAGATAATCCATTCACCTCACAGGTGTGGCATATCAAGATGCTGATTAGATAGCATGATTATTGCACAGGTGTGCCTTAAGCTGGCCACAATAAAAGGCCATAAAGTCTATACCATAAAGTCTATAGGTGTGTGGGGTGACCTGCATCCATCCAGAAATGATAGTAGAACAGATGAAGACTTTGTATTCTGTCATTGTTACACCACGTACACTTCTTCTCTCCCCTTTGGTAATATACTCACCACAGGCAAGAGTAAACCAAGCCTTGTAACTCCAATCACCTTGATTGGCAACCTCTCATTCAAAGCAGATGCTCCTCATAAGATAGCGCAGTGGTATACCATGAAAGACAAAGGGACACTCTACATAGCGTAATCCTGTTTCTTTATTGTTACAACATCCCTCAAGATAAAATCATGCTTACAAGATAAAAGGGTAAAACTCGCATTGGATCAATAGCTGTACAGACAGCATGTGTTCTCTCACAGCTTCCTGACACCTGACTTCAGTTATATATATAATTTAAATGACAACTTTCTATAAAAAAAACTTGTGGCAAAAAATGAAATCTTTCATGGGCTCAAATGCCTCTACTTTCCAAAAAGGTCTTTTAATTTATATCACAAAAATAAAAATCCAAGTGGTGATCAAATACCACTAAAAGAAAGCTCTATTTGTATGAAAATGGACATAAAATTTGTTTGGCTACAGTGTTGCATGACCACGCAATTACCAGTTCAAAGTAAAGAAGGGGGTAAAACCTTCCAGAGGTCAAGTGGTTAAGCACTTTCAGCAGCCGATTTAATGAATCACTGAGTATGCATCTTTAATCCTTGCCTATCTGTACCACGGGACAAAAAAAGTGTGGATAAGGCTTGGAACAGCTCATGATCCAAAGCACACAACGTCATCTGTAAAACACGGTGGAGGCAGTGTGATGGCATGGGCATGCATGGCTTTCAATGGCACTGGGTCATTAGTGTTTATTGATGATGTGACAGAAGACAGACGCAGCCGGATGAATTCTGCAGTGTTTAGAGATATACTGTCAGCCCACATTCAGCCAAATGCAGCAAAGTTGATTGGACGGCGCTTCACACTACAGATGGACAATTATCCAAAACACACTGCAAAAGCAACCCAGGAGCTTTTGAAGGAAAAGAAGTGGAATATTCTTTAATGGCTGAGTCAATCACCTGTTCTCAACCCAATTGAGCATGCATTTCACTTGCTGAAGGCAAAACTAAAGACAGAAAGACCCACAAACAAAGAACATATATATATACTTAATACTATAATACTACCAATACTATAATATATACTGTATATATACTACCAAAGAGGTTTAAGTCATTTTTTTCCTACTATTTTGTTGGGACAGCATATAATTTAAAGTATTTAGTCAATATTCTTACTCCTAACAAAGCAAATGAACATGCCAGTGGATACCCTGAACACAGCCACACTTTTGGCAGAAATCATACGGGTGCCATAAAGACATTACATCTGGGCCAGTGTTCAGCCTTCAGGGAGCTAACAAGCTTCCTGTCCATCAGGCTTCAGCCTCTTTGACTCTCACTTTCATACAAGCCAACAACCACAGCTACCTTGCTGTCACATCATGCCAAATGAGCAATGTGAGATGTATTATACCCTCTTGTATGTTGCTAACATCAACATCAAAATCTTAGGCTTATAAAAAACAGCAATATTTAATATGAACGTCAACATTTTTGTCCCTTAATATAGTTAAAGTCACAATATTATAAATTATTATACATTTCTATTGTGCTAGTTGTAAACAAGTACATCGATATAAATGGTTATGTTATTATGACAAATTAACAAGTCATACATTGATTGGTTTGAGCTTTCATGAGTGGATCAGTTTTAATCTACTCTTCAGTCAAAGCAGTCCTTTAAGATGGACCCACACACACATCTTATTGAACAATGGATTAACAACCTAATTTTGATTACCGATAACTGTGTAATGCATTCTTTCTCCATCTTTTTACCCCAAAGGAGCACATTCACTAATTTTAAGGTCTCAGGAAACCCCTGTTAAAAATAATTTATTAGTGATCATTGGGAATATGCCCTTTTAATTGGTTGCGGTCAGTGGGAAGAATGTTCTTCTAAGCCCTTGTACACACAGTCGGAAACTCCTGAAAATGTCTGATCGGGCCGTGTTGTCGGTTAATCCGACCGTGTGTGGGCTCCATTGGAATTTTTCGGAATGTCCGACCAACAAAGTTTGAGAGCTGGATATAAAAATTTTCTGACAACATGATCCGATTGGACTTTGTCCGATCGTTTGTAGAGAATTCCGATCGGACAAAGTGCCACGCATGCTCAGATCAAATTACAAGACCAAAGCTATTGGCTACTACCCTGAACATAGTCCCGTTGTAACCAACGAACGTAATCACGTTTCCGAACGATCGGATTTTCCGACAACTTTGTCCGACCGTGTGTATGCAACACCAGTTTCAGACAAAATCCGTTGGAAAAAATCAGACGGATTTTGTTGTCGGAATGTCCGACCGTGTGCACAAGGGCTTAAAGCAAAAGTCAGAATTCCACCCTTGCAGTCATGATGCTTGCTCTACAAAGTGGTGTTTGTCCTTAAACCTGTGCAGGCACCATCACATGGGAGGAGAGTTAGCCACAGCTCAAGGAACCTCTCTGGATGAGCCTTAGAATCCATATAATTCATATAGAATTCCACCCTGTCTGCATCAGTCTGTGTTAGAGTGTAGTGCTAAGTAAAATTATCAACATCTGCAAAATGTACTGTCGTATTTAGATGCTTTACGCTGTGCTCAAGTGCACACAGTTGCCTATAGAGTTCAATAAATTCTAGAGGCAGCGGGAATGCTTGTTTCACCTCTAAACACAGGAGACTTAAGGGACCTATGACAGTTGAGTTCACACAGAAGGTGTGGCTTTTTTAGGAGAGAGCTGGGGGTAGGCAGAAACTCACCCAAAATTAACAAACACTTTCTACCTCAGAGAAGAGAATAGATCAGCCATCCCTGGATAGCAAGAGTGGATTACCACCACTGGAATCTTTTTTTTTATTTTTAATAAAGGACTTTTCCCAACGGTGTGTGTGTTTTTTAACATTCTTTTACACTTTCTTTGTGAAATGGTGGGGGTACTTTTGTACCCCCATACCATTTCAAACAGGGGATCTGGGATCTGGGGGTCCTTTTGTTAAAGGGGGCTTCCAGATTCTGATAAGCCACCCACCCGTAGACCCCACAACGACCGGCCAGGGTTGTGGGGATGAGGCCCTTGTCCCCATCAACATGGGGACATGGTGCTTTGAGGGGTCACACACCCCCAAAGCATCCTCCAAATGTTGAGGGCATGTGGCCTGGTACGGTTCAGGAGGGGGGGCGCTCTCTCGTCCCCCCCTATTTTCCTGCGACCTGCCAGGTTGCGTGCTCGGATAAAGGGTATGGTATGGATTTTTGGGGGGAACTCCACACCATTTTTTTTTTTAATTTGGCATGGAGTTCCCTTTAAAATCCATACCAGACCTGAAGGTTCTGGTATGGATATTTGGGGGGAACACCACGTCATTTTTTTTTAAAATTTGACGCGGGGTTCCCCTTAATATCCATACCAGACCTGAAGGGTCTAGTAATTGAATTTGGGGGGAACCCCACGCTTTTTTTTTATCAATGACTTTCAATGACTGTTCTCTGTATTATGGGGAGCCGACAATTCATTATAGCCACGAGTGCTGTTAACCACTTAAGGGCAATGTACGTCGACAGAACGGCACCTACAGGCACAAGCACGTACATGTAGGTGCTTGCCTTCCGATCAGACCCCCTCCCGCTGGATGCAGTGGTCCGTTTCGCTTCAGGAGCGATCCGGGATGAGGAGATGGCCGTTGGTTTCTGGCCATCCCCTCTCGATCGCTCCTGGCGAATGAGAAGCTTCCCCCGCCTGTGCAGTGTAAACACAGGCAGAGAGGAAGTGATGTCATTCTCCTCGGGTCGGTCTTTTTTGACCGGACTGCGAGGAGAACAGAGAAAGTAAGTGCACCAACACTACACTGACATGTAGGTACACATAGGCACACAAATCCCCCCCCCCCGATCGCCCCCCCCCCCCCCCCCCAGTCACAGTGTCACTGATTGCAGTGATCATTTATTTACTGATCACTGCATTTAGTGTCAGTTGTGACAGTAAAAACTCCCCCTCCCAATAAAGGTTTAACCCCCTGATTGCCCCTAGAGTTAACCCTTTCACCCCCTTTTGCCAGTGTCACTAAGCGATCGTTTTTCTGATCGCCGCATTAGTGTCACTAGTGCCGCTAGGTAGCTAGTTATTTTTTTAGGTTCACCGCCAGGTTTTTATAGCACTAGGTACCCCCATATACTACCCAATAATGGTTTTAACCCCCTGATTGCCCCTAGTTAACCCTTTCACCCCCTTTTGCCAGTGTCACTAAGCAATTGTTTTTCTGATCGCTGCATTAGTGTCACTGGTGCCGCTAGGTAGCTAGTTATTTTTTTAGGTTCACCGCCAGGTTTTTATAGCGCTAGGTACCCCCATATACTACCCAATAATGTTTTTAACCCCCTGATTGCCCCTAGTTAACCCTTTCACCAGCGGTCACCATATAAGTGCCACTGGTGACGCTGGTTAGCCAGTTAGTTATTTAGGTTCCCCGTCAGGTTTTTATATAGCATCAGGGACCCCCATATACTACCTAATAAAGATTTTAACCCCCTGATTGCCCCTAGTTAACCCTTTCACCAGTGATCACCGTATAAGTGTTACGGTTAGTTAGTTTGCTTTTTATAGCATCAGAACACCCACCATTTATTACCCAATAAAGGTTTAACCCCCTGATCACCCGGCGGGTGATATCAATTAGGTTTTAGGGTCAGGGTCTGCGTCGCCCCAGGCAGCGCTAGGTTAGTGCCAGTACCGCTAACACCCACGCGCAAAGCATAAACCTCCCGTAGTGGTATAGAATCTGAACAGATCAATATCTGATCTGATCAGATCTATACTAGCGTCCCCAGCAGTTTAGGGTTCCAAAAAAATGCATTGTTAGCGGGATCAGCCCAGATACCTGCTAGCACCTGCATTTTGCCCCTCAGCCCAGCCCACCCAAGTGCAGTATCGATCGATCACTGTCACTTACAAAACACTAAACACATAACTGCAGCGTTCGCAGAGTCAGGCCTGATCCCTGCGATCGCTAAAAGTTTTTTTTTGTAGCGTTTTATATTTAAATGTGCTTGGTTTTCAGGGTCCCGTACGTGGCTAGGCTCCTAAAAAGTCCCCCACATGTGGTCTCCCTGTACTCGGGAGAAGCAGCAGAATTTATTTTGGGGTGTATTTTCACTTATGCCCATAGCATGAGCAATATATCATTTAGTGACAACTTTGTGCAAAAAAAAATAAAAAAAATTGTAATATTCCTGCAACTTATGGCAAAATATAAAATATTTCATGGACTCAACATGCCTCTCAGTAAATAGCTTGGGGTGTCTACTTTCCAAAATGGGATTATTTGGGGGGGTTTTGTGCTATTTTGGCATTTTATGGCCTTCAAAACTGTGAGGCCGCGTACACACGCGGGGACTGTTCGCCCAACTTTGTCCGTCAAACAGTTTCAGCAAACAGTCCGCTCAAAATTAGCATGGACGGACATGGCCACACACGACGAACGAACAGTTTGCTGAAACCGTGCGCGATGACGTGAATGGCACGTACGACGGGACGAAAAATACGACGTCCTATACACTGCATTATAACTTTCGGCGTGTAAATCCTTTCTGAGCATGCGCGGAACTTAGTTTGACGAACAAGCCTACACACGAGGGGACTGTTCGCTGAAACAAAGTTTCAGCGGACAGTTTTTCGGAAATTCCGAAAAACCTTGTTCAGCGGACTGTTCGCTGAAACTGTCCACTGAAAGCCCACACACGAGCGGACTGTCCGCCGAAACACTGTTCAGCGGACAAAGTTGGGCGAACAGTCCCCGCGTGTGTACGCGGCCTGATAGGTAGTGAAAAAAAATTTGCATCCTTAGAAATCCTGAAGGCAGTGATTGGTTTTCGGGGTCCCGTACGCAGCTAGACTCCCAAAAAGTCCCACATATGTGGTATCCCCGTACTCAGGAGAATCAGCAGAATATATTTTGGGGTGCAATTCCACATATAACTATGGTATGTGTGAGCAATATATTATTTAGTGACAACTTTTTGTAAACTTTTTTTTGTGTCATTATTCAATCACTTGACAAAAAAAAAAATATTCAATGGGCTCAACATGCCCCTCAGCAATTTCCTTGGGGTGTCTACTTTCCAAAATGTGGTCATTTGGGGGGGGGGGTTTGTACTGCCCTGCCATTTTAGCACCTCAAGAAATGAGATAGGCAGTCATAAATTAAAAGCTGTGTAAATTCCAGAAAATTTACTCTAGTTTGTAGACGCTATAACTTTTGCGCAAACCAATAAATATACGCTTATTGACATTTTTTTACTAAAGACATGTGGCTGAATACATTTTGGTCTAAATGTATGACTAAAATTTAGTTCATTCGATTTTTCTGATAACAAAAAGTAGAAAATATCTTTTTTTTTTTTAAATTTTCAGTCTTTTTCCTTTTATATTGTAAAAAATAAATATTGCAGAAGCAATCAAATACCATCAAAAGAAAGCTCTATTTGTGGGAAGAAAAGGACGCAATTTTTTTTTTTCCTGCAGAAATTACACTTTGTGCAGGGACAGTTCTAAGCACGGGAAACATGCGCCCCTTTACAGGCATACAATAGACACCCCCAGGTACGAAATTTAAAGTAATATTACACTTTTATTGTTTCACTTTAAGCATTATTAAAATCACTGCTCCTTGTTTTTTAAACTTTTTTTTGCATTGATACCTGTCCCCCGGGGCAAGACCCAGGTCCCCAAACACTTTTTAGGACAATAACTTGCATATAAGCCTTTAAAAGTTGCACTTTCGATTTTGAACGTTCAAGTCCCATAGACATTAAAGAGGAAGTAAACCCTTACAAACCACTTTGACCTACAGGTAAGCCTAGATTAAGGCTTACCTGTAGGTCCAAGAAATATCTCCTAAACCTATATGGTTTAGGAGATATTTGCCCGAAAACGGGCACCGCTGTCTATGGCGCATGCGATGCATAGTAGTCCATTATGCTTTACCTTTGCAGGGAAAAAAAGAGGAAGTAAACTCATCAGGGTTTACTTCCTCTTTAATACGGTTCAAAAGTTCACACGAAGTTTAGGTCTGTTCGCAGGTTCTGGTGCGAATTGAACCGGAGGGTGTTCGGCTCATCCCTATTCATGTGTTAGAATATCCCAGTCAAAGTCCAGACCTAAATCCAATTGAGAATCTGTGACAAGAGTTGAAAATTGCTATTTAATGACTCTCTCCCTCCAATCTGACAGAGCTTGAGCTATTTTGCAAAGAAGAATGGGCAAAAATGTCACTCTCTAGATGTGCAGAGCTGGTAGAGACATCCCCATAAAGACTTGCAGCTGTAATTGCAGTGAAAGGTAGTTCTACTAAGTATTGACTGGGGATGAATACAAATGCATGCCACACTTTTCTCATATTTATTTGTAAAATATTTTGAAAACCATTTATCATTTTCATTCTACTTCACAGTCATGTGCCCCTTTGTGTTGGTGTATCACATATAATTCCAATAAAATACATTTACGTTTTTGGCTGTAACATGACAAAATGTGGAAAATTTAAAGTGACACAGATATTTTTTTTCTCATTTTATTCATTTATTTGTTTCATCTTTTATTTATTTTTTATATTTGATACTGATATTTGCTTTTAGTTATTGTATTGGAATATTGTATTGTGTTATTAATCACTGGTTCATATGCATAAGCATTATTGGAAAGAAGTGGTGCAGCACTGTTTTCCACATATACAGAATTTCACACACACACGCTGTACCTGGTAGGTGGTAGAAGAGCAAGATTAAAGAACCTAGAGCCTGCCAGAGAAAGTAGAATGAGGGACCACCTTTAGGTAAGTGCCATGAAACAAGAAAAGTGTAAATTACATGTTTAACAGCAACAAGCGATGTAATTGACCCTGTAGTTGACCAGATCTGCAATATGTATTCCTCATATGATATGGGGAAGAAGTAGCAGGGAACGTTTGTCTTCACTCCCTGACAGACACCCACACTGATAAGAAATATGTTTGTGGCCATGGCACAGGTCCTTCAATGCTCCTTCCATTGGTTGTCAATACAAACCCGTACAGTATTCACACTTTTCCTGAATATGAATATGAATATGAAGACCACTCACCTAGACAAGAGTTTTTTCTGTTTTCTACCCAAGACTTATCAGCACAAAAAACTATCAATTGATCATAGTATGTCTCACCCAAGAACATAAACCAACTGAATTGCTTGGTGATTGATGTGTTTTGGTTTTACAAGGGTTTTGATGGATAAGAGCACAGAGAAGATAACACTGAAATAGATCCCTGGTGTTTGACTCATCATGTACAGTGGGTATAGAAAAGAATCGGCTCCTTAAAAATAATCAAATTTTGATGCCTTGCAGCCTAAAATGAAGACAGACACAGTTTTGTTTGCTTTATTCAGCTGTATTTACTCCAAGTGAAAGATATAACTCCAACATGTCAGAAAAAAATCAAAAACAGAATCACTAAGCTGGAAAAAGGGTCACTCCCTTGTGTCAGTATTTTGTTGAACCAACTGCTTTAATTACAGCCTTTAGTCTGTTGGGATATGTCTCTACTAACTTTGCACATGTAGACTTATGCAGTTGTAGCACTGACCCCCGAAGGAGCTGCTGAATCTTTGTTGGGCTTACCGTTACCTCACCTGCTCACTGTGTCCATCTTAGGGGTCCCATTGTAGAGTGGATTAAAGAATGTTAGCTCCGACACTCAGTTCTTTTTCCAAAGATGTATTTGAAAGAAACATGAAGTTTTGCAATAGAGGGATAGAGGTTAAGGAGAGTTCAGGTACCTTGTAATTACGGGTAAGAGGTATTTCCTTGATCCAGAGGACAAAAAGCTTCCACGGGCTGGATCTAGCAACCGCCGGATAGGCCTCTCTCACTGACCTAGCAGCCGGTGAGATGCTTGAACAAAGTCTCTGCCACAGACTTGTCAATTCAACAAAATCGTTGTGTAATCCTCTGCCACAGGAAAGCACAACCAGCAACTTGTTGAGAAATTCAAGGGTTGTCACACAGTACCAGTTTTTTTTAGCCGATCCGGCAATACTGTGTGATAGGTGACCCGGGATGCATCCTCCAACTGAGTCTCCAGGCTCTTCCAGAGATACCAGCCTTGTTGCTTGGTCCTCTCCTGAAAAAGTCCTCACCTGGATCCTCCAGTCGCTTGGCTTCTCCTCGCAGGCAAGGAAGCACAGGACCACCCCTGAATTGGTAGGCCCCAAGACTTTTGGGCCCACCCTTTCAGTTACAAAGCCTCGGGCCAGCCGGCCCCAAGACATAGAGACAGGCGGCACACACCTCAGGCCAGGAGGGCCATGAGGTCGGGATAACGAACCCCAAAAATACGGCACCTGTGCCTTAACTACCCTTACCCAGAATGCACAGCAGGTGAACCACTCCCACTGGGCTATTTCTGAGTAAAAGGGGTACCCAATGCATTCAGCCTGTTGCATTTCCAACACTTGCCGGAGGTGACAGCGACACCCATGGCCAAGTGGAAACTAGCACAACCCAGCTGAACTGGTACAGAAACCAGAACTTTGACATAATTAGTCTGAGTCAAACTGTAGCTTCAGACAAACTTAAATTTACAAAAACAATAGCGTCTGCTCATTAGGAGCAGGGCACTACACAATATTTGCCTACTCTTCTTTGCAGAACTTCTCAAGTTCATTTAAATTTGATGGTGATCATTTGTGTACTACAGTCTTCAAGTCATTGCACATATTTTCAATGGGATTTAAGTCTGAGCTCTGACTAGGCCATGCAAGGAAATTCACCTTTTCCTCCTTCAACCACTGTGTGGTCATTTTTGCTTTGGGTAATTGTCATGTAGGAAGGTAAAACTTCTTTCTATTGACAACTTTCTGGCAAAGGGCAGAAGATTTATCTCAAGAATGTGACAGTATTTTGCCCCAACCATTTTTTCTTCTATCCTGACATGTGCTTCACTCGCTGTTGCAGAGCAACATCCCAATAACAGGATATTACCATCGCCATGCTTTACAGTAGGAATGATGTGATTTGGAGGGTCAGCTGGCTTTGGATTTCCGTCAGACATATCATTTGGTGTCAAGGCCAAATAATTAAATTTTAGTCCCATCTAATCATAACACCTTTTCCATGTGGCCTCAGAATCTTCAAGGTACATTTTGGCAAAGCTCAGTTTTGACTGCATGAGGCTTTTTTCTTGCAACCCTCCCATACAAGCCACATTTGTGGAACATTTGGGATATTGTTGTCACATGGATACTCTATGTCATGCATTCCTGCATCATTCATGACAATACCCTTTTATCAATTTAATAATGATTTTGCTTGTCACCTACTGAGCAGAAAAACACTGTACGTACTTGTGCCAGTAATAAAAAAGAGATTTACGTTGGGAAGAGTTTAATTCTAAACAAATTTGTAATCTGTTAATACTTTATAGACTTTGAGAGTTATAGGTATATCCATGTAACTTAAAAGATGTTATTTGTGGTCAGAATGGAAATTTAATTCCCTTTTGAGTGCAAGGAAATCAAGGACCAATTATTGACATTTTTATTCATTTTGCAAAGTATTTATTTTTTATATTGTGGAAAGAGTTTGACTAAAACAAGACTGTGAATTAATCAAAATTATTGAGTTTTTAGCCACAGCATAAATAGTAGGATTTAAAGTTAATTTAAATAGCTTGTAGGGAATTATCAGGGACATTGTGTTCCAGTGGAATCCACAAAATTATTAACAATGTTTGGTTACTGTTTTTGATGACATGACTAGGGTGAATAAAATGATTACAAACCCTGCAACTTTTTGCTATGATTACACTAGTAACACCATTCAATATTAGAAACTTTGTACAGATTCAGGGGGGTGTGACCGGATGTGCAAGGTGGAGTGAGCGAGTGATGGGAAGACGCCGTGTATGACTCCCTCCCAGGCCCCCATGATGAGAGTGTGGAGCGCTTAGTGCCACGGCCGGGTGCAGCTTGAGGAGGGCTGGAGCCGAGTAGCATAGCTGGACGAGAGGAGGAGTGACGGCGCTACATTATACTACTGCGCCGAGCCCTCGGGGATCTCCGCTGACTTCCGGGTTCTTAATCCCGGCGTGCACGGCCGAAAAGAAACACGAGTACCCCCGACCAACGCCGAATCTCTCCTGTTGAGGGACGCCGCACACAGCAGACACCGAAGGTTCCCCCGCTCTCCAGTAAGCCGCGATAGGAGGAAGGAGGTAAGCAGCAGGATTGCGGGGAGGAAGAAGCTGGCAGTTTGTGGGGCTTTCTAGCGGAGGTCTGGCAGAGCAAGCTGGGACACAGTGATCCCCCAGAACTGATAATATTTAATCAGGAGGGCGCTGGATGGGGTAAGAAGGACTTATATCTCCTTGTCATTTTTTCTCTCTGGATTTCTGGATTGCATTGCCTCGTTTGTGTGCTTTAAGACGAGAGACTGTTAACTTGGGTAATATATGCAAAGAACTACCTCTTGTTAAAAAAAAAAAAATACGAACATTTGTAAGCAGCGATCCAGGAATATTTGATTCTGAGAGCCTGTGGACTGGCTATAAGTCTAGCTCAGTATTGCCTTAACTGATCAACTGAGGGATAGTGTCTGTGCTAAAAAACAACAGGCTGAACGGTACCTGAGCTAATATGTGCAAAATAAATGTTTGTTGCGCTGTGAAACCAAGAAATAGGAAGTTTTTGTGATACCTGAACTGAACACTGGAATACGGCTAATATTGCACTAAGCGATTACTGTGTGCTGGGTGGCTGGGTTAAAAAGTTAAAAACTTTTTAAAATACGATATATCCAGAACTGTTCTGAAGTAAGGGGCGAGAAAAGGAAAGTAAGATGCAGCACCTGCGTTCTGCAAAAGAAAGAGGGGAAAAAAGCTTGCAACAGTCTGCCACAGCAGCTAAGTTAGAACAATTTGCTCATAACCCGGTACAGTCATCTCAGACTCCTCCCAAGGACAGTCAAAGGGGCAGCAAGGAGTAATGACCGAAAGGAAAAGCATGGGACAGTCAAATATTAATATTAACACACAGGCTGGAGCAGTGGCAAAATCCTCAGTTAATAAAAATGCTGATGCAGGGGAACAGAATATAGAGTCTACAACGGGTGACTCCCCTCCGATAGAAAAAGAGCCAACTATAAAGGACGTGTTATTGGCCATAAACGCATGTAACTTCTCACTGAAAGAACTTTGTAACCAAATGAAGGGAGTGAAGGAGGACCTATTGGTGGTAAGGCAAGACTTACAGAAAGTGGTGGAAAGGACGACAGAACTCGAGATAAGGACTAGTAGATTAGAAGACAATACAACCTTCCTAATTAAAGAAGTAGAAAGCTTGAAGGAGCAGTTTAGTGGATATAGAATAAGAATGGACGAAATGGAAAATAGGCTCCGGAGGGACAATGTGCGTATAGTGGGTCTTCCTGAAAAAAGCGAGGGTGTAAATCCTGCTGAATTTATGGAACATCTATTGGTTGACTTGTTTGGAAGGGATGCTTTTTCAACAACATTTTCCATAGAGAGGGCGCATAGGGTACCTTTTAGAGCCCCACTTGAGGGGGGTCGTCCTAGGCCATTACTGATGAAATTACTCAATTATAAAGATAAAGTGGTGTTGTTACGGAAAGCAAGGGAAATGGGGAATATATTGTATAAGGGTGTTAGAATCTCATTATACTCCGACTTTTCCCCAGAACTCCAGAGAAAAAGGCCAGAGTTTTTCAAGGTGAAACGCAGGTTACAGAAGCTCAGGGTGTCGTATGCTCTTCTATATCCCGCAAAGTTACGGATTAATGCACTAGGGCATACCCAGGTTTTTTGTTCTCCAATGGAAGTGGAAAAATGGAAAAATGGATAGAAGAAAATAGAGAAAAATTTTAGCCCTTGGGGTTCTTGGTCGTGAGTGTGGTAGGAAGATAGAAAGAGCTGGGGGGATGATGTATGTATGGTCCATTTTTTTTTTTTTTTTTCGTGTGGGAGGGGGGGGGGGGGAGGTAATACAAAGCGAGTGTAGAAGGTGTGTGTGGTGAATAGGTTGTGAAAAGAGTGGTATAAGGTCACTAATAAGCCCCCCGGGTAACACCTGGGAAGGTGGGGGAGGGGTGGGAGGGAGGCAGGATGGGAGGGGAGGGAAAAATATGGGGGAGGTTAAGGGGAAAAAAAAACATGTTTGCACTAATGAATGGGGTTCAGGAGTTAATTCAAATAAAGAAAGGATACAAAAGTTGGGGTGGTAAAAAACAAGGAAAACTTATTGGTTACACGTGGAAAAATTGTAATAAACAAGTATATAGCATAATTCACATTAGGAGATACATAATATATGAAATAATGGTGATGGCTAGTAAATTTGTTATTATATTGGGGATTAATACTTGGGGAGTTTGGTATAATTTAATAAAGAAGGTAGGGGGGAGTTGGAGTGTACTGGGGGATAAATGGATTCCAGTATTGTCTTTTTTAGACTGCTCGCCTTGTTTTCTCTCTCCCCCGCTCCATTTCTCTTCCTCATTTGTTTATGTTAATGCAGGATGGGAAAATTAAGATAGGCTCTTGGAATGTGAGGGGCCTGGGGACGCAGGTGAAACAAAAAGCGGTGTTATCTATGTTGGAGGGATATGGAGTAGGGTTGTTATGCCTGCAGGAGACCCATTTAAACAGAGACACAATATATCGGCTGCAGAGTAGAAAATATCAATCTCAATACCATTCTGTATACTCGTCATATAGTAGAGGGGTGAGTGTCTTGGTAAGAACGGGGGTGAATTTTGTATGTAAGCGGGTTAGCCTAGATGAAAAGGGTAGATACATTTTCTTACATTGTTTAATTGAAAATAGAGAATGTATGCTGGCAAATATCTATATTCCACCACCATTTAAAATGGAAGTGCTCTTTAAATTACATGAATTTTTAGTGGGGGTAGATGGAATTCCTATTATAATAGCAGGGGATTTCAATACGGTTTTAGATATTAAAATTGATAGATTTCCAGAAAAGATACTGGTGGAACCGGCTGGGCAGGGGAGGATGGGTCAGTACCTGGAAGAAGTAGGACTACTGGATCTATGGAGAACGGGGAACCCGGGAGCCCGGCAGTATAGCTGCCATTCGGCCTCGCATTCCACGTTATCCAGGATAGATATGATACTGGGGAATGACCTGGCCATACAAATGGTGGAAAAGATTGAATATCAGCCTAGGGGGATTTCAGATCATTCTCCAGTGATAGTAGCATTAAAAATGAGAGAACGAAGGGTACAGAGGGTGTGGAAATTGAACCCGCTCTGGCTGGAACTAATAAAAAAAGAGACAGAAGAATGCCCTGAGAGAATCCAGTGGGAACTAAAAGAATTTTTAAAAAATAACCGGGGTACAGTAACATCAGGGATTTTATGGGACACTCTGAAAGCATTTCTGAGGGGACTCCTGATTCAATCAATAGCAAAAATAAATAGAAAGTCAAGTGAGCAGGAGGTAAGAATAGGGAGAGAAGTGTTAGAGGCTGAAAGAGATTATATAAGTGACCCCATCCAGGGAAAATAAAAAATCTGGCTAGATAAACAAGAAGAACTTAGGCTAATAACCCTGAAGAAAGCGGAGTTACAACATATGTTCCAACGGCAAGCCTCCTTTGCGGAAGGGGAAAGTATGGGAAAAATGTTGGCACAACTGGTGAAGAATAACTTGGGCCCTTCTTCAATCCCGGCGATTAGGACAACTGAGGGAGAGGTTACAACGGAAACTGGGAGTATATGTCAAGTATTTGGAGGATACTATAAAAAACTATATACTGCACAGAAAGTGGGGATGGATGAGCAGATGGAAACCTAGAGGTACCTTGTTTGAAACAAGAAGAAAGAGAAGAATTGGAAGCCCCAATAACTTTGAAGGAACTTCAGGAAGCAGTTGCGAGCATGCCAAATCAGAAATCACCTGGGCCGGATGGGCTACCGATCGAAGTATATAAAAATTTTGGCGAGATACTGCTTCCTGAACTTCTGGAGACGTTAAGAGGAGCAAAGGGGGAGGGTAAATTGCCACCATCAATGATGGAGGCAGTTATAATTTTGTTGTATAAAGAAGGAAAGGACTCATTAGATGTAGCAGCGTATAGACCAATCTCTCTCCTGTGCACTGATACAAAGATACTGGCCAAGGTATTAGCGATTAGGCTTAATCGAGTTATAGCAAGATTAGTGCATATGGACCAAACAGGGTTCATAGCCAACAGGTCAACTAGCATAAATATTAGAAGAGCCTTCTTGAATCTACAGATCCCAACGGATAATGACACTCCAGGAGCAGTTGTGGCATTAGATGTAATGAAAGCATTTGATAGCGTAAAATGGGGATATATATGGAAAGTATTGGAGAAATTTGGCCTGGGTCCTTCCTTTATTGGTTGGATTAGGATGTTATACGATAAACCCAGTGCGAGATTAAAAATTAATAACGAGTTCTCCGATAAAATAGAGTTGGGGAGAGGGACGAGGCAGGGGTGCCCATTGTCGCCCCTACTCTTCGCGCTGGCTATAGAGCCCTTAGCCTGTGCAATCAGAGCAAATCGGGAGATATTTGGTTTTTTGAGAAAAACTGGGGAGGAAAAAAATCTCACTCTATGCAGATGATATCCTGTTATTCCTGGGGGATATGAGGCACTCATTGTCAAAAGCAATAGGACTGGTGCAGGAGTTTGGAGGTTTCACAGGGCTGGAGATTAATTGGGAAAAGTCGGAATGTCTTCCTATGGACCCAACTGGTCAGCAAACGGCCCTGGGAGTCCCCCTAATGTCAACAGTGGATAAGTTGAAATATCTGGGAGTAACTCTGACAAAGGACCCTAAGCAATTTATAAATTATAATTTAGTCCCATTATTAGTTAAGTTTAAACAAAAAATTGCTATATGGAAGCGAATGCCTCTCTCGGTGGCTGGTAGATGTAATCTGATAAAAATGATCTGGATGCCCCAACTTTTATATATATTGCATAATACCCCAATATGGATCAATAGAAGTTGGTTTAATAAGATCGAGATGTTGTTTAGGGAATTAATATGGAAGGGAGGACAGGCCAGATTGAGATTGCGGATGCTCCAGCTACCGGTAGAGGAAGGAGGTTTCGCAGTCCCCTATCCGGAGTGCTATTTTTGGTCGTCCCAACTACAACAGCTAGGGGGGATTGAAGAGGTGAATGGAGGAACCCCAAATGGGAGATTAGTTTTAACAGGCTCCCCACATAGAACGCTGATTGAGACCTTGGAAGCGGACTCATTCCAGTGTAGATGCCCTACAGTAAAAATTATGTTGAAGCTATGGGATATAGTTAAAAAAAAAAGGGATATAGGGAAATAACAAAGTATACGCCTCTCTGGAACAATAGGAAGCTACTAGAAATATGGCGGGTTGGAAAAATTTTAGAATGGGAAAAATGCGGTATTGAAAGGTTGAATCATCTATATGGATGCAGGGGTATCAAATCCTTTGAGGAACTACAAAAAGAATTCAAGATACCACAAAACTCATTTTATGCTTATATACAAGTGAGGCATGCTTTAAAGACCCAGTTTGGAAACGTATCATTAATATGGGAAGAACTGCCTTTGTTACATCTAGTGGCACAAGCAGGACCCACTAAAGGATTAATATCTAAATTCTACGCCCAGTTGGGTGAACAGACTAACCGTGAGAGGAAAGGGAGGGTTGAGAAGGGGAAATGGGAGCTAGACATAGGTAATATAACACAGGTACAGTGGAAAAAGATCCTAGAGGCATGCCCAAAGGTCTCGGTTTCTCCCCCCCATAAGATTTCTCACCTGATGGTAATTAATAGAGCATACTATACTCCCCAGAGATTATTTAGATTTGGTAAAAGAGCAGACGACTGTTGTCCCAGGTGTGGGGGGATAGGAAACTTAATACATATGCTTTGGAAATGTCCCAAACTATTTAGATACTGGGAAGGAGTAGTAGAGACACTAAGTAGTGTCTTTGGGACTGTGATAGAATTAAATGCCACAGTATGTATCTTAGGATATAGAAACGAGAAAGCAGAGAGAAAGGGAGTAACTATTGTAATTCTAAGATGCCTATTCCAAGCCAGAAGGATGATTGCTAGGAGATGGCAATCAAACCTAGCCCCCACAGTAGAGGATTGGGTGAGTGTTGTAAACGAATATCTATGTAAGGAGAGAGCAGTATATGCAAAACGAAATAACCTAAAAGAGTTTAATAGAAATTGGCGAGATTGGATAGAGGAGATGCATACCCCAGTTTAAACCATAATAATAAAAGGAGGAGGATAAGGGGGGGGGGGGGATGGGAGGTGGGAGGGAGTAGGGTAGAGAGGTTTAAAGGTATTGGAATTATTTCAAGAAATAGGTTATAAAGGAACTGGTGAACAGATAAGGGGAGAAACATACTGAAGGGTAAAAGCACAAATATACACACTGGAGGGGAGGGGAGGGGGGGGGGGGGTAAATTAACAGGAAAAATGTAGGAAGTGAAAAAAATAGTTGAGGAGCGATAATGGGGGTTATGGTATTGTCTAGATATTGTTTTTATTTTGTTATTTATATTTGATGTATGGATGTATATTCATGTCTCCCCCCTTCCTCAAACCTTAAAACTCAGACTATTGAATGGAAGGAACATGCATTGGATTGTTGGCAACGCTATGTTAAAATGTTGTCTGTATATTGTGAAAATTTAATAAAGATTAATAAAAAAAAAAAAGAAACTTTGTACAGAATAAATCAAGCTTGTCTTTCTTTTTTCATTTTTCAAAGTAAAAGTCCTGTCTAAGATAAAACAGTACCTAGAAGCTGATTTTAGAAAGGAGTTAGGAATATGCATTCAATAAATTGTTTGTCACTTTAGTTGTCCAATCACGTAAAGAGCAAATTTCATGAATACCCAATCATGTACACATGAAAATATATAAACCAAAATTAGTTTTCCAGATGATTGGATAATTGATGTGAATATTTGCAGAATTTATTGATTTAAATTTGATCTTTTTTTTTTTTTTTTTTAGTAAACGAGCCCAAAGGTGTTAGCTTGTACTTTTTCAGCAAAACAAGGCCTGTGTTCATTTCTCTGATTGTAAAATTTACCTTTTTTTTCTAAGCTTGAAACTTTGCTAACTTCAAGGTTAAGCCCTCTGTTCTGGATTCATTCCCAACTCTCTTACCTGTCTATTAAGAGTGCTACAATGGCCTTATCAATACCCCCCACTCCCGCTAGGCACTATTGTTTTCAATTCAACCCCCAAAGGGCACTATTGTCTCCTTTGAACATTATTATTCTCCTCTCGCCCCGCCAAGCCTCAGTGACAAAAATGCACCCCCCCTTCACTGGCCACCAATATCAGGAATTCTTTTTCCCATAGACACCAACACCACAATTTTTTTATTTCTTCCCACTAATTACTGACTCCATGACTCATGTTTTCCTCTTTCTTACCACTGCTGAGGGACACCAGGAATTTTTTTCTCCTATCCTCAACACTGGGCTTTTTTCCTCTCTCAGTTAATGATCCCAATTAATTTTTACTCCCAGGGACCACTGACTCGGGCATTACCCCTTTCTTTCACTCTACTGACCACAGGCCTTTTTCCCCCACAGCTGACAATGGGGAATTTCTTTGTACTCACTGACCAGCAATGTAGAGAACCTATGATACATACTCATAAACATTGCACTCTATACAGTAGTATTTGTATAGTCCTAATCAAAGTGTTTATTATTTGTAAAGGAATGCAGAAAACAAAGTTCTTCTTTCAGATAGGCTGGGATAAAGTATTAGTTCTTTGTGTATATTCATTTAGTTTTATCTACTTATATGGGGCTTTAACTCATAGCATAGCAATTTGGTATTTTGTAGGTAGACTACATTGTATACAGTGTTATGGATATGTAATGGATAGGCTCACACTCTTTCACAATGCTCCTTTAAGCCACGCTCCAATATTCAGCACAATTTAGCTGCATCTATTTTTAGGTTTGCTCTATCCCAAGGTGTCCCTCTTTTTCAAATTGCAGTTGGGAGGTATGCAAGATTAAACGGATATACACAAGATGGTTTTAAAAAAAAATATTAGCAGATACTGCATTGTGTTTTTAGTTATTCAGTACTTTTAAAAGTGAACGTGTATTCAGAGCGTAAACATTTTTTTAGCTCTGGATAAAGCAGCATATATTTAAAAACTGTCAAAGGTCTGTATTGAATGTGACATTGGCTACCATTGCTTCTTCACAACATATTGATTTTAATTTGATTTTTTTATGTATAGTATTGATGGCAGATTATCAATGACATTGTTTCCTTTATGATTGCTGTATTGTACTTGTCTGTTGTTTCAATAAAATATATTGAAATTTAAAAAACTGCCTTCAAAATTTTGTTGGGGAGATTTCCTTTCTTCACTTCATGTCTTGGATATACAACAGGAAGTGAATGGAAATCTCTTCAAAGGTTCAATCCAGTTTTAGACAGTTGACAACAAAACAGATGGATTGGAAAATTGTTCTTTATTTCCTGTTCCAGCGGTAACTCTGAAACTTTGGATTTGCCATCACTTTTAAGGACAATGGTCATTTATAAGGGTCACCAGGAAAAAGGAGAGTGTAAATAATCTCCATTCCAGGGTCATAAACAGCAATTAAAACCTTCTTCTATCCAACAATAAAAAACTGAAAGTTTTGATTCTTCCAAGTTGCCAGACATACAGAAATAGGAACATCCTACAGCCTAAAGAGGAATAGGGTAAATTAGCTCAGTACAACTCTAAATCAAAAATAAATATCTCACTGATTGAGGCAAATGACAAGGTTTTCCTTAGGTGCCAGTGCAACTGGCATCATATGTCGCAGGAGCCTCCTCATTGTGCTTCAGAGGCTGTGGTCAGGAGGGAATGATATTACACACACATGGCGGACTTGTCCAAACTTCATGCAGTTCTGGATCCACATGTGCAGTTACATTTATTTTCCCTTAACCAAGTGAACCTAATTAAAACTCCACAACAGGCCCTACTAGGAGGACCAGTGGAAAGGAAACCTGGACACACGAGACGGTTAATTTCTTTTAGTTACACAGCAGCCAGAATCTCAATTGTGAGATCCTGGGAATCTCCCATAATCCAGTTTGATCTCTTGAAGGCCAAGTTGACATTAATCATGATAAATGAACGTTTGTTGGTGACTCTATATTATGGATTGGCCTTCTTTGAGAAAATCTGGGATCCCTGGATGAAATATATTTCAGATTCCTCCTGAAAGGGCCCGAAACCTGTGTTCTGGCAGTAGAGGGTGCACTTCTTTTTCTCTTTTCCTTTTTTTCACCTTGTTTTTCTACTACTTTACCTGTTTTTCTGTGTGCTTTTCTTTTGTTGGTTTTCTCCATTGCATGTACTACATTGTACATAAGCTGTTGCGCAACGTGATGTAGGACAACATATTTTCTATAAAGCTGGCATGACGCACACTATAAGTGACTACTCCGGCAGGGGAGGTGGATTTGCCCTTCCTTTTTTCCTGGATGGGGGAAGTCTGGTTTAGGCCATGGTTAATATCTATTGCTGAAGCCACATACTTTTTCATAGTCAAACTTATAATGGAGAGGCGTAGAGGCTAAAGAGATTATTTTCCGTTATATAGCTATTTATTGAAGCTAAACGTATTGCAGTACAGATGATCTTAGGATAAGTGGATACTGTCTTGACCTTGATTACTGTACTATTGTAAGCATGAATGTATCTGAAGACTGTTTTCCCACTTTTTCTGCTACTTGTTTTATAGTTGGTTTTTGTACTTCTTGGAAATACTTATTGAAAAAAGTAATGGAAACAAAAAAACAATAAGGTTTGGCATTAGATGTGCCTTAAGAGGAACATGTTTGCTTTAACATTCCACTTTATGTAGAATTATTATTTATTATACAAAACAGTTTGGCAACAAGGTTCTGTGAGTATGGGAAAGCAGTACAATAAAGTGACCTAAATTAATATATAGCTGTGATTTGACTGAAGTTAGCCAATGCTGATATTTGCTGCTTAATAAGTTATGTTCATCCTGAACTGAAATTATATGTTGGCACAATGTCTCTATCCATGTGGAACCATTTAGAATTCCACATCCCATCTTGGACTTTTTCCAGTGTCAGCAGCATGTTCAGTTCTTTTATATGTGACATTTTTCTTTCAATACAACAGCCTTTGTCTTCCCATAAGTCACCGTACCACTGACCCGGATCACCCAAGCAAGGTATTCTTTGGTTTCCTGAGCACTATATAAAGGTTTGTGCTAGGTAATCTATAAATTAAATCATCTGGTGTCTGAAAAGCGAGGTTGATGATCATCCACCTGGAAATGTAAGAATGTTCTTATTATACATTGCAATATGAATAATGTACAAACAATACTCCACTATTGAAATGCCAACATGTACTGCACCACCTGGACTTTTGGGGCTAATTTAAGATGGTTGAATAAACTCTTGGCATGTTTCATAATTTCTAGGAAAAGAATGTATGTCATTAAAATGAGACTTCAACTTTTAATTTAAAGCCTCTCTGGACTGGAAGAAAAAAGAAAGCCCCTCCCACCATTGCAAGGGTTAAATACTGGTTATGCCTAGGGAAAGTTCACAATATGCTCCTTACCCACACCTAGGCTGGCTCCTGTGCTCTCTTTTCTCTATAGCACTCTGTGGGCAGTCCTTCAGCATCATCTTGTACAATGTAATAAGATGTTAACCCTGCATTGTGCATGGAGCAGGCAGGAGTGTGACTGTGGCCACGAGCCCCTTAGAAAGAAGGCTTTGTGGAACCAGTGGCACCACTAGTGAGACCCTGCTGAAGTGAGGAATAAGATATTACACCTTATTCCTCCACCCCTAAGCAAAATGAGCATTTATTATTTGCAGTGTGGAGTGCACTACTAGGTGTTTTTTTTTCTTCTTGTTTCCCGAAGTAGGCTTTAGGCACAACAAAATGGTTAATGCTTCTCATGTTTTCCATAACAAATACAGATATCATATACATTTGCGTATTCTTATAGAAATAAAACCCAGAGTCTACAAGGTAAGTATGCTACCTATTAACCCACCTTGGTTCTCCACGTGATTGCATAAATAAACTGGTCTATGGAATATAATTTTCTGTTCTACGTTTGTTGGACGCATACTCCATTTGTGCTTTTGAAATAATATTGACACATATTTCTCAATTGACAAAGTTTTAACATTAAGATTAGGATCAATATTTTAGCCATTTGACTATAATTTTTAAATGTCATTTGACTATCTCCTACTTTAAAATAAGTATCCTTATCCTGGTGCCTTAACTTTGTAAACTGAGTCTTTTATTAGATAAAACCACAAATGACATTATGTCTTCCACATTTAAGCAAAAACTACCATGCCATCCTGAACTCTGTTAAAGTGGAAGAAAATGTAAAACCTAACTCTAAGCCTACTCCCACCCCATTCTAAGCCTAATCCATCTAGCTCTGTAAGGAAACTATTGCTATACTTACTTTTTCTGAAGCCATTGTGGCTTCAGTGTGTAGGAGAGGCAGTTGACAACCGAAGCCCCATGGTTATTTCCAGGTATTTCCCAGCCGTTGTCAGTTTTTCCTGCACACAGAGGGTAGCACTGGAGACCAGAGCGGATCAACCTTTAGAATAGGTAAGTATAGCAATCTTTCCTTTACAGGGTAAGATAGGTTAGGCTTAGAATTAGGGTGGGAGTAGGTTTATAATTATTTAAATTTAGCCTTTACTTCCAATTTAACATTGTTAGTTTACTATTTGTTAAAATGTAGAACCCAGACAGGGCAATGATAAAGATGGTCACATGGCATGGCTAGTCTGGCTATAGACAGTTGATGACATTTATTTATGCTTCACAGATAAACAGCTAACTGTATAATACATGTAAATGTGTCATATAAATATCTCATCACAATAGCATGAGTTATATATAGCACACCGACATATCTGAGTTTCCTATAGAAATCTATTTAATACTAGCAGTGACATGTGGCTGTGCTGTTGTCACTTGGACAGGAAGGTACAGAGAGTAAAATAAACAATGTCACAAGTTATAAATAATAATCCTTCCTGAGGCCCCATTTACACCTAAGTAGCTCAAAGCTCTGAAACACTCAGTATCCAAAATCCCATGTATTTCAATGATGGCTGTTTACATATGAACACTAAAGTCCCATACCCACTATCAGATTTTCTGCTGATTTTTGTCTTCAGATTTACCCAAATCATGTAGTGCAAGGGCCTGCCTGATTGCATACAGATTGAAACTCCTAAGGTTTGACCTCATATTATATGGTTTTGGTAAATCTGAAGACAAAAATCATCAGAAATTCTGATAGTGTGTATGGGGCTTTAGGCACCTGTACCTCGACACATGATGCCTCAAAAGATACATGACCTACTAGGCAAAATTGGGAATTTTGGCATCATAAACTTTAATAGAAATACCTGGAAATGCATGAATCAAGTAATTTCAGGCAATTTATAGCCTGTAAGAACTGATCTCCCCCTAGTGCTTACCAGTGCCTGAAACACAAATGCCTGAAGCTTGAATATACATGTAAAATGCTTGAAATATGCTTCTAAACCTTTTTAAATGTGTGAAAAAAAGCAAAAATGCTCAAGAAGTATGACTGAAAATGACTCTGCTCAGTTGTGAATGCTACTGTAAGGGCTTACCTAGATTGGAGTCCATGTTGCAGAGATGTAGGCTCACCCTTGCAAATAAACACAGCCCACAGTAACAAACAGATAAGCTACCTGGGCTGTGAATCTGTGCACGGGGGTTTGACAGGAATTTGCCAAAGGATTGTCCAGGTAAAGCCGTAGTCAGGGATTCCAGAAGACAGAATAAACGATATACAAGCCAGGGTCGGTAGCCGGGGTCAGTCTTGGAACTCAGGAACTCAGGAACCTTTGGCAACAAGAGACAATGAACTGACAAAGCCCTCAGAGTGAGGCAGTGTTTTATACCCTAGCTGATTAGGTAACCTGCCACAGCTGATCCAAGAGTGAAAGGTACAAACAGAACTGCCCACAGTACTAATGCAAAACTAGACATGGCTGGAAAGCAGGCAGAATAGAACTGAGGTGTGGCTCAGAGGTAAGGTAACGGGAACAACTACTGGCAGTCATGAGTTCAATACCACCCAGATCCACTTGAGGCGTGACTACACCTGGCTGTCCAAAATACACGGTAGGGACCGTGACAGTTCCCTCCCCTTAGGAATGCCCTCAGAGCATGGAACATCCTATTTCTTTTGGACTTTCTTAGTTTTAGAAGTTCCAGTTTGGTTAGACTTTTGTCGCTCGCAAGGCTCTTTCGAAAGTCTTCAGGTCCTGCTTACGGACTATGGTGCCATTTGAGGCATACGTACAGTCAGGAGATAGCGGGGTCACCGGCACAGGAACTTCAAGCGGGGTCACCGGCACAGGAACTTCAAGCAGGGTCACCGGCACAGGAACTTCAAGCAGGGTCACCGGCACAGGAACTTCAAGCAGGGTCACCGGCACAGGAACTTCAAGCGGGGACACCGGCACAGGAACTTCAAGCGGGGACACCGGCACAGGAACTTCAAGCGGGGACACCGGCACAGGAACTTCAAGCGGGGACACCGGCACTTCAACAGGAGAAACAGGCACCGACACTTCAAGCTGGATAGCAGGCAGAGATTCAGGGACAGCAGGAAGGATCCTAGAAGTACCCACTTGGAGAACCTTAGACCGAGGTGGGCGAATTGGACAGAGAGATATAAGATGCCCTCTCCCCCCACAGTAAAAACAAAGACCACAGTCTCTCCTCCGCTCTCTTTCACCTTGGGATAGCTTGAGCCGGATGGCCCCTATCTCCATGGGTTCTACGTCTCCCAGGGAAGGTGTGCGTGTGACCTTAGGAGCGTCTAGGCTTTGTGGGGTAAGGACTTCAGCTTCATGACTTGGAACATACTGTGATGGCATGGAGTCGTATCTGTACCGGGTACTTCTGTCCTTGGATTCCCGCAGGCCACGTGAGCAAAGAGTAGACTTGGGAACTCTGGTCTTAGAAACACGAATGTAAGAATCCAGAGCAAACATGAATGCCTCCCAGCTATCCAAGACTGGACTCCTTTCCTGTAAAAGCTGATGAGCCCATGTTTTGCATTGTCCAGTGAGCAGGTTGATGGAAGCACGAATCTTAATAAAGTCAGTGGCATAGGTCCTAGGCTTAAGGGCAAACAACAGCTCACAATCCATCTTAAAACAAAAGAAGGATGCACGATTACCATCAAACTTCTCAGGCATCAAAACAAACGGTTCTGGACATGCAGGTTCCAGGGTTGGGTGTACTGTGCCTCTAAACAAACGGACTTCTTGCTGCAGCTCAGCAATGGTCTGGCCCAAGCTGGAGATTTGTAGAGCAAGGGAGGTGAGCATCCTGTACATCTCTGCGGACTCCCTGTTGGTCAGTTCATTATGTAAGGGCTTACCTAGATTGGAGTCCATGTTGCAGAGATGTAGGCTCACCCTTGCAAATAAACACAGCCCACAGTAACAAACAGATAAGCTACCTGGGCTGTGAATCTGTGCACGGGGGTTTGACAGGAATTTGCCAAAGGATTGTCCAGGTAAAGCCGTAGTCAGGGATTCCAGAAGACAGAATAAACGATATACAAGCCAGGGTCGGTAGCCGGGGTCAGTCTTGGAACTCAGGAACCTTTGGCAACAAGAGACAATGAACTGACAAAGCCCTCAGAGTGAGGCAGTGTTTTATACCCTAGCTGATTAGGTAACCTGCCACAGCTGATCCAAGAGTGAAAGGTACAAACAGAACTGCCCACAGTACTAATGCAAAACTAGACATGGCTGGAAAGCAGGCAGAATAGAACTGAGGTGTGGCTCAGAGGTAAGGTAACGGGAACAACTACTGGCAGTCATGAGTTCAATACCACCCAGAGCCACTTGAGGCGTGACTACACCTGGCTGTCCAAAATACATGGTAGGGACCGTGACAGCTACTCACTTTAATAAAATATGTTTTGGTTTTGTCTGTGCCTCTGTTGGAGAGATTTCCCATTACTTCCTATCCTTACAGGAAGTAAGGTGAACACTTCTAAACAGGGAGAAAGACAGCAATATAATTTTGAGGCTCCTAACCACCACTTTATCAAAAATAAAATAAAATACACCTTTTTTTTAATGGATTGCGGGCTTTAATCCCAATCTTAATATAAGGTTAGGTTATGTCAGGATCACTTTGGTGCTCTTGCTCCACATCCCAGCATCCAGGTGTTGGCTGTTGCATACTCACTGTCTGTGTTCACCTGCAAGTTGATTGATGCTCAGTCACCTGTTATAAGCAAACCAAACACGTTATCCCTTGCCTGTGATAGAGACAGAGTTACCTGCATTGTTCCGGATCAAGCCTCCCATTTGTCTGCCCTGCTTTGCTGCTGGATTTCCCTGTGTATAACCTGGATTGGATATTGAACTATTCCCTGAACTCTTTCTCTATTGTCAGTAAGGGGCAGGGTGTGTGTGTCTTCCAGCTGCTGCATAGGTGCTGGTGGGTTCCCAGTTAAGGTGGAGAATGAGAATCTGCTGCCTGATGAAAAGATGTTGTTGCATGTGATCTATTCCATTGTTGTTTCCCCATGCAGATATACAGCTAAAAATCTCCCACTGACCTTATATTTGTGGCTGCTCATTGTGTTGGGTTCCATTGGGCCTGCAGGAACGCCTGGCTTGACTGGCCACTGTAGGTGCCAGGAGGATCTAAAGGCCCTGGCCGGGTATAGGCCACAAACTTCAACAGCTTATCTAGCTGGTAAGCCTTCAGTCTGTGTGGTAGTGGATGCACACTGTCCCTATATATAGAAGATCCCTCACAGAGTGTTCTTAACCCTCATTCCCCATTGGGAGACTCCATGGAAGAGACTTATATGCATACAAGGATTTTTCTTTTTTAATTTTATGAGTTGTGTTTTACTTTGTATTTTTATATCACTTACTCATTTATCATTTTGGATTATAATTGTTTCAATAAGTCACATATGGATTTTTTTAGCGGATCACATCCACTTGCATTGCTTTTTTTGTAGGTTAAGGTGTAATCATTACACTATATATATATATATTTGACTGATTATTATTTGTTCACTGTACTGTGTGATATCATCTATTTTTTCTCATTATTAGCACAGCTCTTTTTTCTTTATCCCTGAACTCAGCCTTCCCTTTACCTGGACTGTCATAGAACCACGCTATCTGTCTGCTAAATTGCAAGTATCTGTTTGCTTTGCTGTTTGCATCTGCCTTGGTTTTGTGGTCAGGCACTATAACATTATGTATAAGTCCTGGGGGCAACCAAGTACCGGCAGGCCTGCTTGTCCTAAGGAAAAGGGGGCTGCTATAGGTGAAGCACACAGTAGCTAGCTATAGTGTCTGACCACCAGCAGTGGGGTAGATGTGACATTCATGACAGGTTCATACTTGTGCTTCTGCATCTTCATGCATTGTTTGATGCTTTTTTATGTGTGGCTAACTGCATTTTGGTTTATGATGATGCATTTTTCAGTGCAGCTTCATGCTTTTTTGGTTTTGACCATTGGCAAGTTAGAAAAGGTTTTTCTGTATAGTGACAAGAATGTTTGAATCTAGAAGTGTCCTTTTAATTTCTTTTTGGAGGAAACAATGTCCTGCCATGCCCTCTCATGGGCTAACTTTGAAGGTGTTATTAGATGGGTCAAGGTCTTGTCGTTGAAGAAAAATAGATAGTTATGAGCTGTGGACTAAAGGGAAGTCTTAATAGCTGCTGCCTCCACATATCCCAAGTACCAAAAAGGTAAATGGCCAAAATGAAAAGCAATAATGGGTAAATGGAAATGGTGCTGCTAATGTGTAATATACAGTATTCTCAAGTGTTAAATAAATCAATGTGATATGTGCAAAATACAACAAAGAACTTTAACAACTTTCGAAAGCTACGACACCTTATAAAAAGTGCTCAGTGAAAGTGCAATTAATGAATAACTATACCAAAAACAAAGTGCAAGTTTCAATTTAGTTGATCAAAATATTACTAAAAATAAAGTCCATAAGTACATATCAAAAAATTCCAATAAAAATTTGAAGTGAAAGAAATGCTGCAAAAAACATTCATCCAATCAGACAAATTCTTTGTGTCACACACGTGTCACTCTCGTGCCCCCCTTAAGTGCTGCACTCACCATATGTCACTACTCATTGAAGGGTAACTAGCCTCCACAGTACAAATGACTGTAAATAGGGTCTCCCCGGAAGCCTCCTTGATATCCTCCTCCACAGTGAGCTCATGAAAAGACAATGATGATAACCATAGCCTAACTCCATAAAACTATTTGTTTATTGCACAAAAAGTAAGGTAAACTTGCAAGAATCCGAACGAGTACAATAGTCAGGAAGTCCGGGTCGCAGTGCGTTACATGGTCCAAACCGGATGTGGCGTAATGACGCAAATAACTCCGCTTTTCTTGATTCGTCACAAAGACGTCCTTGGAAGTGGCGCCATATTGCTGCAGTTTAAATAGGGTGTGGTATTTAAACCGGATGGTGTAGCAAAGTGGCGCCGCTTGCCGCTACCAATTAGCTCTTCTGTGTCAATCATGCTGTGGCCTTCTCACTTCCTTTTTTTATGTGCAGCCTGTAGAGTAGATATTGATAGAAGGTGTCTTGTTGTCATGCTAAAAAAAAATTCAGAGCTGCACCAAAACGTAGTCTATGTACCCAAAATAGCACAATGCCTGCAACTCTTTCAAAATCGCACAGCAGGAAATCACATAGGTGTGAACTACCCCATATGTCAGAGAATGAGAAATGGCTTGTTGTGCTTCACCAAATGTGCAGCAAATCGCACAGGTGTGAAAGAGCCTTAGTGCCTTTGGACTGCTTTACAAAAGCTAGTGACAAAAATAGTTTTTTACTATTCATAATTTTTCCATACAGGAGAAATAACAAGGGTCCTCTTCAGTACAGTCACATCAATAAAAGATAAGCTTGGTTACTGTTCTTGTACTTTTTTACTTTATTATATAAAGGCCCCTAAGTTTTGGCACAGATGCCTCCAAGACAAGCTTTAGAGACCATTATTAAAAATTGAATTTCTGCTTATATTTTTAGGTCTGCTGTGCTTGAAGAGTGTATTGGAGACGATGGCAGAAAGGGTCCTGGCTTGGCTGAAACAGACCTGTAAAGTTATGTTCCGGTCACTGAGCAAATTTCATTTCATTGAAACACAGGATTCATGCTTGGCTTAACGTTTAATTATTGACTGTAGATTTACAGTACGTGGTCTTAGCTGATCCTGCTGCTATAAAGCAAAAATTGTTTCTTAACTGTTCTAACTTCCACTAAATGTTGATGTGAAGAAATAAAGCTAAAGGCATTGTTTCAGAGATTAGTGTTGCTAGTGTCGCTAGGTAGCTAGTTATTTTTTTAGGTTCACCGCCAGGTTTTTATTAGGCTAGGTACCCCGATATACTACCCAATAATGGTTTTAACCCCCTGATTGCCCCTAGTTAACCCTTTCCCCCCCTTTTGCCAGTGTCACTAAGCGATCATTTTTCTGATCGCTGCATTAGTGTCGCTAGTGTCGCTAGGTAGCTAGTTATTTTTTTAGGTTCACCGCCAGGTTTTTATATCGCTAGGTACCCCCATATAATACCCAATAATGGTTTTAACCCCCTGATTGCCTCTAGTTATCCCTTTCACCAGCGATCACAGTATAAGTGTCACTGGTGACGCTGGTTAGCCAGTTAGTTATTTAGGTTCCCCGTCAGGTTTTTATATAGCGCCAGGGACCCCCATATACTACCTAATAAAAATTTGAATCCCCTGATTGCCCCTAGTTAACCCTTTCACCAGTGATCACCGTATAAGTGTTACGGGTGACTCTGGTTAGTTTGCTTTTTATAGCATCAGGGCACCCACCATTTATTACCCAATAAATGTTTAACCCCCTGATCACCCGGCGGGTGATATCAATTAGGTTTTAGGGTCAGGGTCTGCGTCGCCCCAGGCAGCGCTAGGTTAGTGCCAGTTCCGCTAACACCCACACGCAAAGCATAAACCTCCCGTAGTGGTATAGAATCTGAACAGATCAATATCTGATCTGATCAGATCTATACTAGCGTCCCCAGCAGTTTAGGGTTCCAAAAAAACGCATTGTTAGCGGGGATCAGCCCAGATACCTGCTGGCACCTGCGTTTTGCCCCTCTGCCCAGCCCACCCAAGTGCAGTATCGATCGATCACTGTCACTTACAAAACACTAAACACATAACTGCAGCGATCGCAGAGTCAGGCCTGATCCCTGTGATCGCTAACAGTTTTTTTGGTAGCATTTTATATTTAAATCCTGAAGGCGGTGCTTGGTTTTCGGGGTCCCGTGCGTGGCTAGGCTCCCAAAAAGTCCCCCACATGTGGTATCCCCGTACTCGGGAGAAGCAGCAGAATTTATTTTGGGGTGTAATTTGATTTATGCCCATAGCATGTGTGAGCAATATATCATTTAGTGACAACTTTGTGCAAAAAAAAAAAAAAATTGTAAAATTCCTGCAACTTGTGGCAAAATATAAAATATTTCATGGACTCAACATGCCTCTCAGTAAATAGCTTGGGGTGTCTACTTTCCAAAATGGGGTCATTTGGGGGGGGGGGTGGTTGTGTTATTTTGGCATTTTATGGCCTTTGAAACTGTGATAGGTAGTGAGGCGTGAAATCAAAAATTTGCACCCTTAGAAACCCTGAAGGCAGTGATTGGATTTCGGGGTGCCGTACTCAGCTAGACTCCCAAAAAGTCCCACATATGTGGTATCCTCGTACTCAGGAGAAGCAGCAGAATATATTTTGGGGTGCAATTCCACATATAACTATGGCATGTGTGAGCAATATATAATTTAGTGACAACTTTTTGTAAACTTTTTTTTTTTTTATCATTGTCAATATTCAATCACTTGGGACAAAAAAAAATATTCAATGGGCTCAACATGCCTCTCCACAACTCCCTTCGAGTGTCTACTTTCCAAAATGGGGTTATTGGGGGGGGGGGGGGGGTTGTACTGCCCTGCCATTTTAGCACCTCAAAAAATGAGATAGGCAGTCGTAAATTAAAAGCTGTGTAAATTCCAGAAAATGTACTCTAGTTTGTAGACGCTATAACTTTTGCGCAAACCAATTAATATACGCTTATTGACATTTTTTTTACTAAAGACATGTGGCTTAATAAATTTTGCCCTAAATGTATGACTAAAATTGAGTTTATTCGATTTTTTCTTATAACAAAAAGTAAAAAATATAATTTTTTCTCAAAATTTTCGGTCTTTTTACATTTATATCGCAAAAAATAAAAATCGCAGAGGCAATCAAATACCATCAAAAGAAAGCTCTATTTGTGGGAAGAAAAGGACGCAAATTTCGTTTGGGTACAACATTGCATGACCGCGCAATTACCAGTTAAAGCAGTGCAGTGCGAAATTGTAAAAAGACCTCTGGTCCTTAGGCTGTTAATTGGTCCGGGGCTGAAGTGGTTAAGATACAAACTTTTAGGCTCAGTTCACACAGGGGCAACACGACTTTCAACACGACTTTTGGAGGCAACTTGGACGCGACTTGGACGCGACTTGGACACGACTTACAACACTACTTTAAGTCGCCCCAGGTCAGGCGACTTGCCGTGGCCAATCAGAGAATGAGCTCTCAGGGGGGAACTCCTTTTGAGAGCTGATAATTCTCTGAGAGTCGCCTCCGTATAGACGGAGATCTGACTTGGAGGCGACCTCCGTTGAAATCAATGGGTACCAGTCGCCTACAAGTCAGATTGAAGTAGTACAGGAACCTTTTCTGAAGTCGGAGCGACTTCAGTAGTGTACATTAAGACAGCTCTCATTCACTTACATTGATTTCTACATGTTGTGCGACCTGAGGTGACTTGGGGCGGCTTGAAGTCGGATCTGAGTCGCCCCTGTGTGAACCGGCTCTTAGGTTGTAGGCACACATAAGCGTTGCATAATTTGTTTTGGAATGAGCTTCCATTTCACCACAATACACCTAAAAATGGACATGGTTATTATTATTATTATTATTATTTTTAACACAATGCACCACAGTGCACAGGTGTTTTATGATGCCCTAGCCCTGTACCACACTTGGAGGCATGCTTTTGGGGTGGGTTAACACCACAGTGTACATTTATGTAATGCTTTGACTTCATGTGATTCTTTGCACCGCAATGCCTTGTCATTTGTTTTTTTAAAAGGCAGGTTGCTGATCGAGTGCTCAGGATAAAATTGAGATCTTTGGAGAGAAGATTTGTTTAGCATGCTGGGGAGATTACTTGAGAGCTTTTAGTAACGTTGGCATTTACTAGTATCACGTTTGTGCTGGCAATTGCCGTTTCAAGGAGGCATAAGAATTTTGTTCTAGGTCTCATCCTTTGTTTACTGAATGTAAAAGCAAAGGATAGTGTTGAAGCTTATATCAAGATCCTGGAGGACACCTAGATACGTTTTTATGCTTCACCAGAATATCTGTTGAAAGGTATGTTTGTTTAATGTATGTGTGCTTGTTCTTATGGAGGTTATGTATAATCCTCTGTATACACACAGTATTTCACACCACACCCTATATATCATTTATTAAGGTTGTGGTGTGAAGCCTCCAGTTCTGTAATCCATCTCTGACATTCCTCGGTGTGTGTAAAGTTATTCTATCTATCTATCTATCTATCTATCTATCTATCTATCTATCTATCTATCTATCTATCTATCTATCTATCTATCTATCTATCTATCTATTTATCTATCTATCTATCCTAGTGGGGGTTTTACCAACATGACTTGACCCTTTTAAAATGTTACTAAACCCACAACAGTAAAATCAGCGTGTATATGCAGTAAAGCCTGCTTGTTATACTGAATGTGGAATCTATAAGTTCCTGTGTATTGTGTAAAAAGACTGTTGGCTGTTGTCTTCTCTGATCCTCCCCTTCTTCTACAGTCCCCAATCCATCTCCTGATAGTACAGAGCCTGGGGGGGGGGGCACAATCTGCATGTGCTCAGTTTGGTGTTTATTGCTAGAGAGTTTTTTTTTTCTTTCTTGGGAGGGTGCAGCACTGTCTAGACAGAGGGTCAGGGGTTCTGTAGACTAAGCCCCTGTACACACAATCGGACCGTGTTGTTGGATAATCCAATAATCCGAATGTCCGACCAACAAAGTTTGAGAGCTAGATATAAAATTTACGAGACCAAAGCTATTGGCTACTAGTCTGAACGTAGTCCCATCGTAACGAACAAACAGCATCACGTCTCGAATGATTGGATTTTCCAACAATTTTGTCTGACCATGTGTATGCAACACCAGTTTCGGACAAAATCCGTCTGAAAAAATCAGACGGATTTTGTGGTCGGAATGTCTGACCGTTTGTACAAGGGCTAATAGAACAGTCAGAGTAGAAGGAAAACTCTTCCTACAAGCTTTAACCAGACATTGATAGAAGTCATAAGACTGCTATATACTGCTGATGAGAAAAGGTATTTAGCGGTCTATATTTACTAAAATAGTTGCATTTCTGTGTTTTTTGCACTGTGGGAGACCCAATATAATGAAGACAGGGTCCTGGGTTTAGTAACACTTGAATTTTCATACAATTAACTGTATAAATATTCACTTCAATCAATCATGTGCAGATAAATAAACAAAAGAAAGGTCTCGTCACCAGTAACACACCTCTATCCCTAAAAATACAATAGCAATGTTTGATTATATACCTATTATACTATACTAGATAACGGATTATCTAGGAGCGGAGTCTGCTGGAGTACTTGTGGGGTTATAAATGGGAGAGTACACGACTGTCATTTTTCATTTCACTCTTTCACCTCACATGGGACAGCTCATTCTGCTATTGCAAGCTATTGATCCTACACAGGTACACATCTTTATCCTCCACATTGAGCACTTCTTTGTGCTTGGTCATGTTTTCTATGTTTTTTATATTCACACTCTTTCATATTTACCCTTTTTCTTTAAGGGATTGCCTTTTCTGACATCCTTTTTACATATCTGCAGTATTGCTCATATTCCTCCTTGGCCTTATCCGTTTCACCATCGCAACAGGTTGGTTTATACATGCATTTAATCATATACTTTATTACTATTTTGTTAATTTAGCAATGTTTGATTATATACTTATTACATTATATTATAGTTGACACCTGAACGGATTATTTAGGATCACCAAGGTCACTCATTTCTATCTATGCCATGTCCGCCTTCTCATTGTTTCTTGGTTGGGGTTTTTTGGTTGGCTCTGCTTCCTCAGCTCCCTTCCCAATCGTGTATTGCTGCCATCCTCGGTGAACATAGCCACAGGCACCTAGGCTTTGCTGATTGGTGAGTATGGGGGGTCTTTCTTTTTTCTGTGAGGCCCCTCTTACCATTTGTCCATCATTTATTACTTTTTTGATCATTCATTTCCAGATATATCCCACATGCCTCCACCCCTGAAGAGCGAGTCACATCTCGTGAAATGTGTCTGGTGTTAAAGATATCATGTATACTCATGTACTTCAAATCCAAAGACATGCAGGTAGGTTAATTGGCTTCTGTCCAAAATTGGCCCTAGTATATAAATGGGGACCTTGGATTGTGGGCTCCTTCAGAGTAGGGACTGTGTATGCAATGTACAGGGATAGGGACAATTGTAGACACTCACTCAGGTTGAACTGGATAGACTGGAGTCTTTATTCAACCTTCTTAACTATGAAACTATGAAATGCAATCTTCAACTTTGTGCAATATTGTATCGGCTTTGCCTTTGTTTGTTAGTTTTTCATATGTGACTACCGTATTTTTGCAATAATAATTTACTGTATTTCAATTTTTCAATTTCATTTGCCAATTGTGCACACCTCATAAAGTCCCAAGGGCGATATCCATGTTTTTAATGTGCAGATAAATGGGAGTTTTTTTTTTCACATGATTGGAAATAAACACAAAATGTATTGTGTGAATCTTCTCTGGCTAACTGTCATGTTGCCATGACCAGACAAGATAAGAGTGTGGCTTTTGCATTCACCACTGACACATGAGTAATGACAGTCTTCAGCATAAATTTTTTTTATTATTTTACTTTTTTACAGATACCAAATATTTGGCAAATACCAAAGCAGCACATATATTTTTTTTCATAAAAAATATAACAAAATAAAAAAAAACGTTTTAAGGAACAATTTTCTTAACAGTCCATAAACAGTAATGGCTATCTTTTTTTTTTTAAGTTGACTCTGACCTTGAGTACTTATGGCTGCTGGTGGGGAGTAGTCATAACAAGGCGGGTTGTCCTAGTTTGCCCAGTTTCAATTGGTAAGGAGCTTTAAACCTCAAAACAAGGTCTGAGTCTAAGTGCCGGTAGCAAGAGCCAGGGTGTGCTGGGTTTGGGTGACATCTGAACATAGGCAGAAGACCGGTGATGACAATTGTCATGAGCTGGAGGATGGTGAGTAAATTGAACTGAAAAAAGTAATGCTGGTGAATACGACCGGGGAAAACATGATTGCTGGTTGTAGCGGTAAACACAGAGCCATTGGAGAGGGAAATTGTGCAGTGTGGGAGGATTGTAAGGTCTGAATGGGGCATCAGATGACAGATATGCTGTAATAAGTTAAGGCATATCACGTCTTAAAGCTTCACCTCTTTCTTTGACTACTTTCTCTAAAAGGAAGTAGGTGGTACCATGGACTGCCTGTGCTCCATGAAAGCTTTAAGAGCCCCTAGCAACTTGTCCTCTTCAGAACGATATCAAACTTGATTTGAGGCATGAAAAGAAGCCAGTGGTCTGGTTCTTTGTTGAACCCTGTGCTGTACTAAGGGAAACCAACCTCCCACAAAACATTGAAGCCTCAGGTTAGAAAGCAGTCTTCCTATATTTTAAGACAATGGAACATTCTTCCCGAGGAGAGGGAGATGCACATTTTGGACAGTGGGGATGGCTGGTATGCAAGAAACATGAAAGAGGCATCTCACTGCAACAACCATCCTGGAACACTGTAGAACAAAGAGGATGGCTGTACACTAGGATAAAAAAAACAATTAGATGTCTTTATTGTAATAAAGTCTATCATTTACAGTCACAGGAGTTGGGAACAAGTGTTAGCATGTATCACGCTGAGCTGCGCTTATTTCTTATGTTCCTAGCTCCTCTGACTGTGCATGGTGGATTTTTTTTGCATTAAAGACTTCTGCTTGGACTTCTGATCCCAGTGTATGGCCATCCTGTTTGTTCTACGGTGTTTCATGTTGAGAGCCAGGCCTGCACTTGGTTTTGGGTCTGCATATTATGTGTTCAGCACTTTCTGCATATAATGCCATTTTAATAACTCTAACCCAGCAATTTGTCAACAATTCACACCTTCAACAATTAAAATTGTAGATTTAACACCTATGCAGATTAATGAGGGATTATGTAACTGGATTATGTTAGCCCCACATCTTTCATATCTCCCATCCTGTTCTTGGACAATTAACAGCTGCACATTAAATGGTGAGTGGATGTAAACCTGATTCATGAAATCTGACCTGGGCACATATATCTGTAGTCTTTACTTATCTAACTCCAAAGCCCTGTGTCCCATGTGTTTCTGCTGTAAAAAGTTCTCAGAGATAAAAGAAGCTGAAAATGTGTGACAGGGGTGGGTGCTATAAATAAATTAGCAGAGAGCTTGGCTTGTCACATCACAGCTCTGAAAATATCTTCAATCTTCTCCCTATGTGGAGTGAGGCTGGTGCGCCTTTCCTCCAATCAGCTGTCTCCCAGTGTGTGCCAAGACAACACTCCCAGTGCTGAACGAGGAAGTGAAAATTCTAACAGAATGTAAGAATTTTAAAGAATATAGAAAGGGAAAGACAGCAGATATGCATATCAAACTTATGTAGGAAAATTTGTTTCATCTCTGTGTATCAACTGAGGCTGTTCACTTCACTTGGGTATATGTGAGAGTTTACATCCACTTTAAGGTGTATGTGCTACCTGTGTGGATATAAATTCTGGGGTATTTTCCTAATACTCACTAGAACTGAGGAAGTGGCTTAGAAAACTATGAAAGGTCCTCAAAATTACAGAATACCAGATGACTGTGGCTAACTGCTACAAGTCATACGACCTACAAAATGTGATTAAAAGTCAAAAGCACTAGCAGGCTATTGCAAGCTCCAAATGAATAGTTCAATTTTGTTGCCAAGATTAATCAATTTTTTTTATATTTCTTGGGGGGGGGAGGCGCTCCAGTGATTAAATATATCTATTAGAATTACAGCTACTATTTACCTGATACAAAACATAATCATATTTTTATGCTCCCAAACTGTGTACTTCATAGTGCCAAACATAATTGAGGGATTCAGCTGGAAGTGGGTGAAGACTTCACTTACCATGTGAGAGTGGGTGTGAATACAAACGGATGCAGGAAATCTCATCAATGAACTCTATCTCATAGACGCCAGTGATTTCTGATCAATCCAATGGGGCCTACTGAAAAGTGAGAAATTTGTTTTGGGTAGTTGGCTTATAAAGCTGTCACTTTAAATCATTTGGACCAAGCTGATCTAAACAAATTATTACCTACACTAACAGATGCAGCTGCTGTGCGCGTTGACTAAACTGTATGTACATACTGTCCAGCTCTGTGTTTCAGTAGTGGTACAAGGGACCTCCTGTCCTGTTCGTGGAACAAATTCAAATTGGGTTGAGCACTACTAAGCCACTCACCGGATGTTTTGTATTTTTTAAATGAATACAAGGTTTCTTCTGATTGACTGAAGTGGAGATTATGATGCCTGCCTCTTAACCTCAATCAATCAGTGGAAGCTTTGTATTCATTCATAAAACAAGGGAACTTCCTGTGAATGGATGAGCACCATTCAGCCCAACTCAGTTTTGTTTTTTGGGAATGGGATGGGAAATCCCAATCCTTCTGCTGGAACACAGCTCTGTATACTGTATGTGATGCTACATACAGTTTATAGAGTATTCCAAGGGGGTACATCTGTTAGTTTGTAATGGTAATAGTTTGGTTGGACCACCTTTGTCCAAACAAGTTTTTTTTTTAAAGGGACGGATAGCTGGAGTTAGGCTTTAAAAAGCTTATACATGTTTGACTAATATACATACAAGGGCCCCACAATATTATGCTAGGAACACACCCAATAATATCTCAAAGGGTTGAAATCCAAAATAAAATATATGCATAATACTAACAGTATAAAAATATACAGGTATGGTTTCATTATTGAGCAGATATATATATATATATATATATATATATATATATATATATATATATATATATATATATATATATATATACAACTAATACAGAATAAGAAGAGTGATGTGGAGGCCCATGTGTATGGGCTGAGCACTAAGTGTTCCTAGTCCTAAATAGTCCATGCATTGGAATTCAACTTAGCTATGTACAGTAATAACATAATTCAAATTCTGTGCACACATATGAGATGATCCCATGGAAATAGTCAAAGACTGAAATAAATCATAATACCATAATGGTATACATTTTTGAAGGACCCTTCCATTCAGTTTACAGACGTGGATATTTTATGGTAAACTTTTATATCATCCTCACTGTACTTACAGAACCTGGTAAATGGCAATTAAATGTATAAAGACCCAGTTTAATTAAAGACATTTAATCTTTTTTTAAAGATTTACATTTGACCTTAATACTATTACAAAGTTCCTTTAAAGTACTAAAAAAAAAAAAAAAATCAGTAAACAAATTTGGGCTCATTAGCTGGGTACATGCTTCACATACATGCTTCGCTCATGTTTAAAGCTACTAAAAAAATTATTACTTACCAGTCCGCCAGCAGTGCACTTAGTTTGTGCTGTTTTTTTTTTTTTTTATTATTATTATTATTATTTGTATTTAAATTTAAAGTTGACCTCAGCCTTCCTAAACATTGTGACAACACACCTCACAGAATGCATCAACCACAGGCGGAAAGTTGCAGGAAGATGGCATGATTTCATACATGGGGCTTTTTATACATGGAGAGCAGAAATGTAAAACCATGGCTTCTGTACTCATTGTTCTATCTTTAATGAGCTATATGATAACATTGCAATAATATTGGAGCTTGTTAGCTGCTTTGAAATGGATATGCTAAAATAATAGATTAGCACATGCAAACATTCTTAATGATTGTCAAGTTCAGGGGCATGATAAGCACATGGCTTTGTGAAGGCTTCCATACATGGCTTGGATTTCTGCTGAACCAACAATATGAAAATTCAAAGCTTGGGCGCTTCTGTCTGCACCACCCTGCTGAACAAAAGTGGATTATGCAATTGAAGGAGCCAGATAATGGTTGGCAAAAACAGTGCCTACATCCAATCGGATACAGTCACTGTTAGCCCTTGTACAATCGGAGATTCCGACAACCAAATCCGTCGGATTTTGTCAGACGGATTTTGTCCGAAACTGTTGCATACACACGGTCGGACGAAGTTGTCAGAAAATCCGATCGTTCAGAACGTGATGACATTATTTCGTTACGACGGGACTACGTTCAGGCTAGTAGCCAATAGCTTTGATGTAGGAATTTGATATGAGCATGAGTGGCACTTTGTCCGATCGGAAAATTCTACACATGATCGGAGTATGTCTGATCGGAGCATTTTGTCGGAAAATATTTCCGGCAAGTTGGAAAATTTGGTCCAACGGATATTCCGATGGAAACAGTCCAATGCAGACCACACACAGTCGGAATATCCGACAAAACGCTCCGATTGGACACATTCCGTCGGAATCTCCGATCGTGTGTACAAGGGCTTAGGCCATTTCACAAATGCGGACCGTTTGTCTGTTTTTCATCCATACATCGGATGGATGAAAAACGGACATCAATGCATCTCTATGGAAAATGTATGGTAATGCTTTTACCTCTGCTTCTGTCAACATTTTTTGGAACGGATCAAAGCCCTATCTGGATCGGATAAAAAACAGATGTAAATGGACAATCAGAAAGAATGGCTCTAGTTGGAGGATGTAAAAAACTGATGTAAAAAACTGATGTAAAAACAGATAAAAAAACGAAGGAAAAAAATGATCAAGAAAAAAACTTCCTTTGAAACAATGTGTACTGATCTGATGAAACGAACAGCTTGCATGTGTAAAAGGGGCTTTAGGGTTTATGATAGCTGCAGGAGCTGGCTGTCAGAATACAATAGCCTTCAAGGGAGATTTGTCCACCTCTACTGTACTGTAGGAATTTATTAGATTGGACCATATAGCAAAACAATTAAATACCCAGTGGTAATTAACACCAAAAAAAGCTCTATCTGTGAAGAAAGGTATCAAATACATAACAGAGTATCGCACAAACTATCACAGCGCAGGAAACTAAAATATGCACCAGTAATGTAGGGGTTTACAGACTGCTGCTTAAGTGGATAACAAAGTAATAATTTGTGTCTATTATATCTGCTTAGAGTTTAGATTTACATACGACATACCATTGCGGATAAGCAGCTCAAGCAATGGACACACATTTCTAGCCCTATCTAAGCTTTATGTCTACTAGAGAATTGTTGCCTTTGCAAATATTGCTGCATAATGAATCTTAAAACCACAAAAAATGTCAAATGTATAAAATTAACCAATGTTATAACCTGGAAACTGCCATGAAAAGAACAAAGGCAACCACAAGACTTATTAGTTCACCAAAGATAGGATGGTCTTGCAAAGGTTTTGATAGCCTGTTGATAGCCTCTAAAAAGTGATGATAGCTTATCCATCAACGCGTAGGAGATCGGAGAGTGCTGAGGGCAGGGAGCTGACATTCTTTACTTCTTGATGTAAAGGAAACACTTTGAATGAAACATTTTATTTTCAGAATCTTTGCTTCCTTCAACGTATGCATCAGTTCCTGTTTTGTCCTGTCTGTCCTCAGGCACACCGATTTTTTATAATAGCATCAGGCAGCAATAAAAGGAAAACCATTTGGATTCTGAATGTCAGTGTGGAATAGCACTAGCTGTAGCAGGAGCTTGCACAAAATAATATATTAAGAGAGCCTTCTAAACTACAGATTTTATAATGGAAGCCAACATTTGAAAACCAGTTCCAGGGGCATATTGTTGTTGGTACATCCAAGGACATCATGAGCTACTTAAACTGGAACAATGACAAGGCACAAAGCATGACTAACTATGAATATTTATTAATTTAGCATTTTTTGTTTTTTACTTCAATGTATGGAAAAAATCATATTGGTTTGGGAGATTTACTAAAACTGGTGCATACAGAATCTGGTGCAGCTGTGCATAGTAACCGATCAGTTTCTAGGTTTTATTGCTAAAGTTTAATTGAAGAAGCTGAAGTAGGAAGCTGATTGGTTACTATGCACAGCTGCACCAAATTCTGTGTGCACCGGTTTTAGTAAATCCCCCAATTGAATATAACTATACAATACTTGTATATTTTCCAGGTTTTTTCTCTTTAGAAATACTGCAACTGCAGAGAGCAAATCGCCATTGATCCTGTCATAAATCTAGTGAGCTTATAGCTTCCCAAACAGTGTTATCAGTGTAGTGCTATTCCCGTAACAGCCACTGAACAGGATGCGTTCTCTGTTCTTTAGCTCGACCTTCTCAGCAACCTCAGTCCCTCTGACACACCAGATTGAGTGTACAGACATACAATATCACAGGAATTCACTGAAAGTAACACTTAGTACCCAATAGTAGCGTTATATAAGAAAACAGGCAAACTTAATATATTGTCACCCAATATGGTTGGCAACTAAGCAAGCATTAAATTGATTAACAATAGTAATAACACAATTCAGCATACAAACTGTATAACAATGGAGACAAGGCATTAAATGACATTTGGCATCCAGATCAGCATAAAAAACATCAACGCCACCTCAAATGCATCAATGAGCAGTAGTACTGAAATTGTGCAGGAATTATATTATAGTGCTGGAATTATATTGCCAGAGCGAGTTTATAGAGGCATTGCTTGTCCTAGACTAACTGGGTATGTACTGTCCAAAAGAAAAAGAGGATTGCAGTGGAGGGGCAGGGGAACAAAGTGGGCTTGAATAATATTTATGGGGGGGGGGGGCAGTCCTTTAAGATGTTCTTGTTGTGGCTCCTTAACCTCCCTGGCGGTACGATTATTTTGGATTTTAGGTGCTAAAAGCGGTACAATTATTTTGCATGAAAATTTGGCGTTTTATATTGTAGTCCTGTAATTCTTAGCAATAACTCACTTAAATTTGTCCAAACCAGAGTCTAGCAGACATCCCGGGTATGATAAAGTTTGAAAAATGAAATCATAAATTATAATATAATAAATAATTATAAATAATTGTACCAACTAATAATATAACAATAATACAAATTATTCAATAATGTAATCAAATCAAAAACACTGATATTTGCTCAGTTGCAGAATTGTCACTGTCATTACTTTTCAATATTTGATGACGGATCTCCCCACAAATCACTATCGCTCAATTCTGCGAGTGATTCTAATTTATTATCGCTGTTTTTTAGCTGGTCTAAAACCGTTTTTGATGTAAAGGGACAGTTTTGGTTGCTATGGACAATCTCCAGTTTCCAGGCATAAAGAACAGTTTTTATTATATAAAACTGCATGTAGGACACTGGGCAGACCACTAGGGACAAAGGGGATGTGAAATTATTACATACAGCAATGTAATCTGTAAGATTACATTATACTGTATGTATAGTGAGTGTTTCACTTTTTGAATTTGGCGCCGATCTCCGTCCCCGTACGTCTAAACGCTCGCAGGGAACAGAGATCAGCTCCGTGATAGATCAAGCGAGACACGGCTCACTCGTACAGCGCGGGGACATCGCTGGATCCAAGGGAGAAGGTAAGTAAGCGTCCTCCTGGATCCAGCGATGCGGTCCCGAGTCTGGCTCGGGGTTACCGCTTTTGGTATAAAAATTCCACCCCGAGCCAGACTCGGGAATACCACCAGGGGGGTTAAGAGTGTTGGTACACTTAACCACTTCAGCCCCAGAAGATTTTACCCCCTTCCTGACCAGAGCTTTTTTTGCAATTCGCCACTGCGTCTCTTTAGCTGACGATTGCGCAGTCATGCAGCGTTTTACCCAAACAAAATTGACGTTATTTTTTTCCTACAAACTTTTTTTGGTGGTATTTGATCAACTCTGCAGTTTCTATTTTTTGTGCTATAAACAAAAAAAGAGCGACAATTAAAAAAAAAAAGCAATATTTTTTAACTTTTTGCTATTATAAATTTCCCCCAAAAATATATATAAAAAAAACGATTTTTTTCCACAGTTTAAGCCGATATGTGTTCTTCTAAATATTTTTGGTAAAAAAAAAAATCGCAATAAGCATATATTGATTGGTTTGCACAAAAGTCTACAAAATGGGGGGATAGTTTTATGGCATTTTAATTATTATTTTTTATTAGTAATGGCAGTGATCTGTGATTTTTATCATGACTGCGACATTATGGCGGACACATCGGACACTTTTGACACTCTTTTGGGACCATTGTCATTTATACAGAGATCAGTGCTAAAAAAATGCACTGATTACTGTGTAAATGACACTGGTAGGGAAGGGGTTAAACCCTAGGGGTGATCGAGAGGTTAAGTGTGCCCTAGGGAGTGATTGTAACTGTGGGGGGGTGGGCTTCAACTCACATGACAGGGATCACTGCTCCCAATGACAGGGAGCAGTGATCTCTATCATTTCACAAGGCAGAACGGGGAAATGCATTGTTTACATAGGCATCTCCCCGTTCTACCTCTCCACACTGCAATGGTGGGCCGTCAGCGAACATATAGTTCTTGAGACACGCAGGCACACTCCCGCGAGCTTGTCCATCAGGCTGCAAATTTAAAGGGACGTACAGGTACGCCCATTTGCCTGCCTGTGCCATTCTGCCAACGTACATCTGTGTGCGGCAGTCGGCAAGCGGTTAAAGACAGTCCCAATTAAGCTGTATGCCATATAGGTACAGTATAGGTACGGTAAAGTCTCAGGACAGGTGCAAGGTAGATGTGGTTCAAATGTGGTAGAGTTTTGGTATAATGTAGTTTAGGGTGGCATAGGTGCACTCAAGGTTTGGAATAAGTGTGGTATAGAGTGCAGTATGGGTGTTGTTTTGGATTGGATACACTTGGTGTCCTGCTTTCAGTGGCTCATTCCCTGATAGCAGTATCAGGATTAGCCCTCTCGCTAGTTCCTGGCATGCTACGGCGCTGCTCGCTGTAGAAGGAGGGACCCCATGGGTCTCTCTCTGAAAGACTCCAGTGACCAGCATTGGGAGGCAGCGGTTGAGTGGGTGCTCCAGTCTCCCTGCATTGCAGGTCCTGTAATGTTGGCGGTGCTGTGCTGCCAATGGGTCTCCTCTATCCCAGTCTCAAGCTCGGATCTCCATTGGTATGGGCTCCCACTGGCAGGTGAATATCCAGGCAGAGGTGCTCTTTCTCTTTCTCTCTACCTCGGTGCCAAGAGGAACAATTTAATTTAATAAAAATAATTTCTCCACTCCTCATACTGAACAGTGAATATTGGGATCTGTAGTGTAAGGAGTCTATTGGTCCCATTATATGGCTGCTGTCTTAAACTACAACTCCCAGGATTCCCAGCACTCTGCAAAAAGTATATGGGCTTGTTTGGCTTTAGCTCTCCCCCTGCTGGCTACAAAAACACCTTCCCTCTATATTTTGGAGATGAGAAGTAGAGGAGGTATTCTGTGGTCTAAATTAGACGTGAACAGCCTAGGGTGACAATACTGCTTCTCCTTTGGTACAGTACAGCGAGTGAGCATTGTCGCCCTAGGAGAAGAAGTGTGTTACTGGTAGGATCATCAGGTGAAGATAAAGGATAAAAAAGACAAAATAAACCCCCAAAAATGAACAAAACCACCATATCTAAGCAACAAAATATACTGCTAATGTATTGTTCTTGGGTTTAGATGTACTTTAAAGCTGAAGTTTAGTTAGAAAATATTTTTTTCACAACAGCTTTAGTTACCTGTCCTCTACCTGCTGCAGTACTTCCAGTTCTGTGGGGGTTAACAGCTTCAAATTTCTGAGCTCAGCTATACTAAAAATGATCCGATGGGTACTCACCCCCTCCCAAAGCTGTTACCCCACAGTGCTTAAAGTTCAGCAACACAAAGAGGACAGGGCACCCCTGCAGTGAATATTTCTACAGAATTCAACAGCTTGCACATTGTGGTACATGCTTTCCTTTCAGGTAAATAATAACTAAATAAGTACAATATATAAATAAAGAACATAAACAAATGTGTAAATACGTACAAATTATAACTAAAGCTGTAAATAAAAAAATTGTTAGATAAACTTCAGCTTAAAAGAACAAAATTGCTCAATTTTGTTTTAGTATTTGGATAATGTTAAGAAGGGTTAAATTAGATAATTTTTTAAATCACAAACCCAGAATAATTTGTTGCCTTTTTAACCTTGGGAATAAATGGTGAAGTCAGCATGAAAGGCCAATTTTTATTTAGGTAAAATAATTTACTGATTAGGTTTGTTAATAACAATAATAGCAGCACATTTTTGCTATGTCTAGTCTATGGGACACGAATGTGAAAAATTGGCTTATATGCAAGTTATGGCCGTGAAAAGTGTTTGGGAACCCGGGTCCTGCCCTAGGGGACCTGTATCAATGCAAAAAAAAAGTTTTAAAAACATCAGTTTTATCGAGAGCAGTGATTTAAAAAAATGCTTAAAGTGAAACAATAAAAAATGAAATATTCCATTAAATATCATGCCTGGGGGGTGTCCTTAGTATGCCTGTAAAATAGTGCTCTTTCCCTGTTTCCCTTTCACTGTTTATAACAGTGCCACAGGAAAAAGAAACAAAATGTAATTTAAAACTGTTTGCAGCTGTAATGTATTGTCAGATCCTGGCAATATAAATAAAAAATACAAAAAAAAATGGCGTGGATGTATCCACCAAATCCCCTTCAGGTCTGGTATGGTTATTAAGGGGAACCCCGCACCCAATTAAAAAAAAATGGTGTGGGGGTTCCCCAGGCACTATATACTCTGAACAGCAGTATATATACTATACAGCCTGCCCTATATACTCTGCAGAAAATTGGGCCTTAGGTGTTGGTGTTGTAATTACATGCCCCTGTTAAATCAGGGCATAAAAATTGGGCCTTGGGTGGTGGTGTTGCCACAACACTGTAACCCTTCACAGATACTCTTGTTGGGCGCAGGGATGGGCCCTGCTGTGAAATATTAGATCAAAAATTGTAATTACATGCCCCTGTTAAACAGGAGCAGAACAATTTGACCTTGGGTGGTGGTGGTGCCCTAAACCAAAAATATTGTTGGAAGCTAGCATCATCAAGATTGAGGAGGAATATGATAGTCAGCATAGGCAGCCTTCCAGGGATCCCACACCCATAGCAAATTTAATCAGTTACATCAGAATCAGGTGCTTGATAGCTGCTGATCCAAGATTGATTATTTTTTATGAATGTGAGCTGTCACGGTCCCTACCGTGTATTTTGGACAGCCAGGTGTAGTCACGCCTCAAGTGGCTCTGGGTGGTTGTCAATAGCGAGGTAAGGAGGCCGAGATGCTGAGAGGGCTCCCCTTGCGGCCGAGTGCAGTACAACCCTGAAGATGACACAGGGATGCAGTGCCCACAGTAGCACAGGTTGCCGGGTAGCAGCAGCAGATGGAAAAGCTGAGAGGACCAGTCTCTGGAGGCAACTGTGCAAGGAAGTCCAAAGGCAGGGTCAAGGCCAGGCCGAGGGTCAAACACGGGAGATCAATCCGGAGGTCAGAGCAATGGGTCCTGAGCTGGGGACCGGGAAGCAGAAGCCAAGCCAAGCCGAGGTCGGTGCCGGGAGCAGACAGGGAATGCCGGGTACAAGCCAGAGGTCGGAGCCAGGAGAGTAGCAGAAGCAGGTCAAACAAGCCGGGTCGGTAACAGGAGATCAAACAGCAGGGATAACAGGCACAGGTACACAGGAGAAGCTGACGATAATCCAGTGATGCTGCACTGTCAGGTGAACGTTTAAATAGGCACGGAGCCTGGGTTACGTCGTGAGCGCGCCGTCGCGTTCGTACGCCTACGACGTGTAGCGTTATGCATTCGTCCTGCCCCGCGTACTCGCACTCGATCGGACATAGCATCAGGCGTTCGTCTGGGAACCACATTGCGCCTCCGTGAGCGCTGACGCGCGTTAACACGATCGTACCTCGCAAGGTTACGCCTATTTCCCTGACAGTGCCTCCCCCCAAGGGGCAGCCTCCGGATGCCTAAACGAGCCCATTTTTCGGGATGAAGACTACGAAAGCTGTGTATGAGCCTAGGTGCATGTACAAAACTTGCAGGTTCCCAAGAATTCTCTTCAGCAGAGTACCCCTTCCATTTAATTAGAAATTGGATTGTCCTACCTCTCCGACGACAATCAAGGATAGACTTGACCTCGAATTCGGTTTCGTCACCAACCTGAACCGGAGGCGGGGGCACCTCTTCTCTTCCTGAAAAAGGACTGAAGATGACACGTTTGAGAAGAGAGACATGAAACACAGGATGGATTCTGAAAGATTTAGGCAAAGCAAGTTCAAATGCTACAGGGTTAATTTCACGTCTAATCTCAAAAGGGCCCAGAAATTTGGGTCCCAACTTCCGAGATGGACATGACAATTTCAGATTCACTGCTGAGAGCCACACTTTGTCCCCTATCTTAAAAGCAGGGTTAATTCTCTTCCTCTTGTCATAATGTTTGTTGTACTCCTCCTGAGCCTTCTTCATAGTATCCTGGAGCAATTGATAGTTTGCTTGGATGAGGTTTACTCTGTCTTGGACTGCTGGGACCGTGGATTCAGGAATGGTATTGGGTAAGAATGAAGGATGGAAACCGTAATTTGCCCAAAAGGGTGATTGGTTGGTAGAAGCGTGCACTGAATTGTTATACGCGAATTCCGCACAAGGTAGCAAGGAAACCCAGTCATCCTGGGAAAAGGAACAGAAGCATCGTAGGTATTGTTCAAGCGTCTGGTTGGTTCTTTCCGTTTGTCCGTTACTCTGTGGATGATAGGCCGAGGATAGACATATTCTAATTGACAGCAACTTACAGAGCTCCTTCCAAAACCTGGAGGTAAACTGTACCCCTCTATCTGATACAATGCTGTCGGGCACACCATGTAATCGGACAATTTCCTTTATGAACATCTTTGCGGTATCCAAGGCGGAGGGGGTCCCTTTCATCGGCAAAAAGTGCGCCATCTTGGATAAACGGTCCACCACCACCAAGATGGTAGTATACTCTTCAGAAGGAGGTAACTCCACAATGAAATCCAGCGAGATTTCCTTCCAGGGTTTTTCTGGGACTGGTAGCGGCCTTAGCAGGCCCCAGGATCTAGCGTTAGACCCCTTGTTACGTTGGCAGGTTGTACAGGAGTCAACGTACTTCTTACAGTCAGATCTTAGGGTAGGCCACCATAGGGACCGCTGCACAAGATCAATCGTCTTCCGGACTCCGAAGTGGCCGGCTAGTTGATGGTCGTGGAAGGTCCTTAATACAAGTAACCTGGCTTGCCGAGGAACAAAAATTTTATTCTGATGCCATAGAAGCCCTTCTTGGCTTCTCAGGGAAGAAGCTTCTATTTCTGTACACTGGCTAGAGGCCTGCACTATTGAAGCCCTTAGATCCGGTTGAATTAATAGGAAATTCTGAGGGGACAAAATTGTACTGGGTGGAATTCTTTTTGGGGAATCTGGGAACATCCGGGACAAGGCATCTGCCTTGCCATTCTTTGATCCTGGACGATAGGTCACATGGAAATTGAACCTCGAGAAGAATAAAGCCCATCGGGCTTGTCGGGGTCTTAGACGTTTGGCCGTGCGGAGATATTCTAAGTTTTTGTGATCAGTGAAGACCAGAATGGGGTGAGCGGCACCTTCCAGGAGGTACCTCCACTCTTCGAGGGCGGTTTTTAAGGGTGATGTTATTTAATTCCCTGTAGTCCACACATGGTCTTAGAGTCTTGTCCTTTTCTACAAAGAAGATGCCTGCACCGGCAGGGGATGAAGAGGGACGGATGAATCCCTTTGCCAGATTCTCGTCTATATACTGTCTCAAGGCCCCAAGTTCAGTCTCGGAAAGAGGGAATATCCGGCCAAAGGGAATGGGAGCTCCTGGCAATAATTCGATGGGGCAGTCGTAGGGACGATGAGGGGGTAAGATATCTGCCCTTTTCTTGTCGAACACATCTCTGAATTCCTGGTAAGCTGCTGGTATGTTAGGAGCTGGACTGGGTACAGGTTGAACGGTCAAACAGCTGGACAAGTCTCTAGATTTGGAATCCAGACAATATTGTTGGCAGTAGGCAGAAGTAAAGGTTATTTCTTTCTTGAACCAATCAATCCGAGGGTTGTGTGCCTGAAGCCACGGGATTCCTAGGATGACGGGAAACATGGGAGAACACAGGATATCAAATTTAAGAAACTCCCGATGACCTGAATCTGTAGTCGTTAGAATGGGTCTCGTTTCCCTGGTGACATGGCCAGAGCTAGGTAGGGAGCCATCGGCCAGACGGACAGTCAGTCTTTGTTTCTTTAGAAGAAGTGGGAGAGCAAGACTCTTAGCCAAGGTTAAATCCAAAAAACAGCTGCAAGCCCCAGAATCAAGTATTGCCTGTAAGTGGACTTCCTGGCCTGCCACCATCAACGTGACAGGAAGGGTGATGTGGGCTGAAGCAGGCTTCGTTACTTGGAGGTGAAATGGAGTACAGGGGGTCGGTTTACTTGGTCTTGTGGGACAGTTGTTTATAAGATGTCCTGACTCCCCACAATAGAAGCAGAGGTGTGCCTGACGGCGGTGCAGCCTTTCCTCAGTGGTTAAGGAGGAACGGAACAGGCCATTCGGAACAGAGGTTGCCATCGGGCAGACCGGAGGTGGGGCCTGGATAGGATTAGGAGCCCGAGCGCGTTCAGACTGGCGCTCTCGTAGGCGCCTGTCAAGCTGAATGGTAAGTCGGATAAGATCCTCAAGTGTTGGGGGAACCTCCAATCTGGCTAGCTCATCCTTGAGGACTTCGGACAACCCCATCCGGTATTGATATTTTAGGGCTGCCTCATTCCAGCCAGCATCTGTAGACCAAGTACGGAACTCTACTGTATAGTCCTCTGCAGGCCGCTCACCCTGGCGGAGGGAGTACAAGGTTGCTTCAGCAGTAGCTGCCCGAAAGGGATCATCATATAAGCGAGCCATAGCTTGAAAAAACTGATCCAAAGTATTAGTGAAAGAGCTGCGTTGCTCTAGTAGGCCGCGGGCCCATGTCTGGGGATCGTCCCTTAGTAGAGAGATGGTAAAACCCACTTTGGTCTCTTCAGAAGAAAAAGTCTGAGGCTGCAGGGAGAAGTATAAATAGCATGAGTTCCTGAAGGATCTAAATTTTCTTCGGTTCCCGTGAAAATACTCTGGTACAGGGACTTGTGGCTCTGGAGGGGTTGTGACTATAGTGGTAGAACCCTGGCCGGAAGGGATGGGTGACTCAGAAGAGTGCTGCAGACGTTCCTCCAGCCGGAGATACTTCTCTTGGAGTCCCTTAATCGCTGGGGTAAGGGCCATAACTTCCTGTAGAATGGCCTCTATCGGGGAGTTACCTCTGTCGGCCTCTGACATTTTGGCTGGATTATACTGTCAATAGCGAGGTAAGGAGGCCGAGATGCTGAGAGGGCTCCCCTTGCTGCCGAGTGCAGTACAACCCTGAAGATGACACAGGGATGCAGTGCCCACAGTAGCACAGGTTGCCGGGTAGCAGCAGCAGATGGAAAAGCTGAGAGGACCAGTCTCTGGAGGCAACTGTGCAAGGAAGTCCAAAGGCAGGGTCAAGGCCAGGCCGAGGGTCAAACACGGGAGATCAATCTGGAGGTCAGAGCAATGGGTCCTGAGCTGGGGACCGGGAAGCAGAAGCCAAGCCAAGCCGAGGTCGGTGCCGGGAGCAGACAGGGAATGCTGGGTACAAGCCAGAGGTCGGAGCCAGGAGAGTAGCAGAAGCAGGTCAAACAAGCCGGGTCGGTAACAGGAGATCAAACAGCAGGGATAACAGGCACAGGTACACAGGAGAAGCTGATGATAATCCAGCGATGCTGCACTGTCAGGTGAACGTTTAAATAGGCACGGAGCCTGGGTTACGTCGTGAGCGCGCCGTCGCGTTCGTACGCCTACGACGTGTAGCGTTATGCATTCGTCCTGCCCCGCGTACTCGCACTCGATCGGACGTAGCATCAGGCGTTCGTCTGGGAACCACATTGCGCCTCCGTGAGCGCTGACGCGCGTTAACACGATCGTACCTCGCAAGGTTACGCCTATTTCCCTGACAGTGGTATTGAACTCATGACTGCCAGTAGTTGTTCCCGTTACCTTACCTCTGAGCCACACCTCAGTTCTATTCTGCCTGCTTTCCAGCCATGTCTAGTTTTGCATAAGTACTGTGGGCAATTCTGTTTGTACCTGTCACTCTTGGATCAGCTGTGGCAGGTTACCTAATCAGCTAGGGTATAAAACACTGCCTCACTCTGAGGGCTTTGTCAGTTCATTGTCTCTTGTTGCCAAAGGTTCCTGTGTTCCTGTGTTCCTGTGTTCCTGTGTTCCTGTGTTCCTGTGTTCCTGTGTTCCTGTGTTCCTGTGTTCCTGTGTTCCTGTGTTCCTGTGTTTCTGTGTTCCAAGACTGACCCCGGCTACCGACCCTGGCTTGTATATCGTTTATTCTGTCTTCTGGAATCCCTGACTACGCCTTTACCTGGACAATCCTTTGGCAAATTCCTGTCAAGCCCCCGTGCACAGATTCACAGCCCAGGTAGCTTATCTGTTTGTTACTGTGGGCTGTGTTTATTTGCAAGGGTGAGCCTACATCTCTGCAACATGGACTCCAATCTAGGTAAGCCCTTACATGAGCCTATCAATGAAGTCTGTGGACAGACGCACTCTTTGATCCCTTACAAACCCTCCAGCAGCACTGAAGGTGCGTTCAGAAAGCACGCTGGATGCAGGACAGGCCAGTAGCTCAATTGCATATTGAGCAAGTTCTGGCCAGTGGTGTATCCTCAAGACCCAGTAACCCAGTGGATGTTCTGTTGGAAAGGTCTGTTCTTGCCCCTAGATACTCCTGCACCATGTAATGCAGATGCTGGAGATGGTTGCCTGAACTGATCAGACCTTGACGCTGAGAACTTAAGAATGGTTTAAAGGCATCGGTCAGCCGGCTACCTTCTCCACCCCTCTTACTCTGACTGAATGAAGCCTCAGCAACACATTGTCCAGCACCAGGAAATTGTAACCTCCCAGGGTCTGGAAATGCATTGCACAAACCTTTCTTCAAGGCCTCCTGAAGATGTTTCAACCTCTGCTCCCTCTGCAAAGGCATGATGAGTTCTGCAACCTTAACTTTTGTAACGTGGCTCAATAAGGGTTGCCAGCCACTAATGATCTCTCTCCTTCAAACCACAAACCCTAGGGTTCTTTCACAGGGTTTGCAGAATCAGGAAGTCCATGTAGCATAATTTTGCAGAGGCATTCGGTTCTGAGTCCTCTGGGTCACTAAGGATCACATGATCTGTAACTACCTCCTCCCAGTCACGTACAACTCCTTGGGTTTCTCAGGGACTGAAAACCACACATGTATATATATGTACAGCTATACAGGCAACCGTGCGGGGGGGTGGGGGCTGGTGAATATCCAGGAGGGTATCAATAAACAATAGACTGTAATCCATACCCTTCTGGATTCCATTTTGCCACCTATGGGTTTTTAGGTTGATATTTATATTCGCCATGCATTTTATTGGCAAGTTTTGTTTAGTTTTTTTGTTTTTTTCTTTTTTTTTTCCTGGTGCTTTCGCCGATCAACTCTAGGTTTTAACTATTGTCTTTGTGCTCTGTTTGATACCCATCGGCTAAAAAGGAAGAGAAGGTAAAAAGTTGATTAGATGTTCTACTTCCTTCCCATTCTATCCCAAACTAGAAGAATTCATGTTTTGGTTATCCTTCCACTTTAATATTTTAGCTGAGCCCTTTACAGCTTTTGTATCTTTAACAAAATCTCTGAATAATCCCAGACTTATGTAACATTTTTGTAAAGTGTGGATACATTTAGGTTTATGACATTACAACACAAAGCTATTTTGAGAACAGAAAGATAAGGCTGACTTATGTTGCTACTTCAAAAGCAAATTAGAAACCACGGGATGTAGCGGCCTTAATAAGAATAACTACTATAGCATGCTTCGGTAGATTTGCTAAGTACAGAATAAATCCCAAATGGTTAATACAATGATAAGATTAGAGGGTTGGAAGTTCATATTAATTTAAGGTTACATAATATACTTTTTTTTTCTTGATAAGTAAGACTGTGCTGAATTGATGTAACTTCCCAGACTTTAGATTAATTCTCATAACATGACTATTTAAAGAGGGATTATTGGAAAAAAATTATTTATTTATTAGGGACTCTTCTGTGCTACTGTATGTAGAGGGGTCTCAGCCAGGTCTGAGCTCATTAAGGGTAGGTGTGGGCTCATTGAGGGTATAGGGACTGATGTGAGTGTGCAATGTACAGGGATAGGGACAATTGTAGACACTCACTCAGGTTGAACTGGATGGACTGGTGTCTTTATTCAACCTTACTAACTATGAAACCCACAGTAAACCCTGATCCTGATCTGTCAGGCCAATAAAATGCTGTGATTCCTATAGATAAAAAATGTTTTCTCATGGATACACTGCAGTACCAGTCTTACCAGCAGGTTCTGTAAGTTAACATTTTTACCTGCAGGTTTTTTTTTTTTTTTTTTAACATGAATACATGGAAATGCCACACACAGGAAGTTTTCACCATTCTTGGAAATCACCTTTCTACGCATATTTTTAATCTGACCAGGATTTCTAACTATAGCCATAGCAGCCCATGCTATGGTGTCCAGAAGCAGGGGTAAGCTGGAGAGAAAGCAGGTTACCCACTTGTGTCAGTTTTTTGCATGGCTCAATGGAATCATTAGGTCAGCACCTTCACTGAGATTGTGACTGCCACTTCAATGGCATAATGTGAGCTTGATCTTCAGTACCTCCTTAACCACTTTAATACCAGGCGCTTTCACCCTCTTCCTGCCCAGGCCAGTTTCGTCAGATTTCAGCACTGTCACAAGTTGAACGCCAATTGTGTGGTCATGCAACACCGTACCCATATGACATTTTTACCATTTGTCTTACACAAATAGAGTTTTCTTTTGGTGGTATTTAATCACTGCTGGGTTTTTAAATTTTTGCTAAATAAAGGAAAAAGTCTAAAAGTTTTTAAAAAACGTGTTCCTGTTTTAACATTTTGCAAATATATAATCTCACTTCAGAAATTTAGGCCAAAATGTATTCTGCTACATTTTTTTGGTGAAAATAATCCAAATCAGTATATATTATTTAGTATGTAGCAAAGTTATAAAGTCTCATTTCTTGAGACTCGAAAATGGCAGAACAGTACAAATATCCCCCAAATTACCACTTTTTGGAAAGTAGACAGTCCAAGAGGCATTACAAGTTTTTTTAAGTTATTTTTTGTCACAATTTTCTGGAAAATGAATTTTAAAAAAATTCAAAATTTTTATTTTTCATTTTTTACATACTGCCACAGGTGCAGTAGACTGTCATTCTGAATTTATATATATATATATTTTTATTTTTTTATTTTTTTTACATACTGTACATATATCATTTTTGGGGGTTGTAAGTAATTTTCTATTCGATTTTTACATGTGGGAGCGAAGTGTCAGAAATTGACGGGGAAGGGGTGGTTAAATAAATGAAAGCTGATCATTGTAAGCACCCCTGTTAGTGTTAAATGGTTTGTCTAATGTCTATAAGTGATACATTCTGCTGGAGAGCTTGTTCTTTTGAAAAACAACAGACTTACTGGCTTAATCACCAGGTGAAAATAGAAGAAAGAAAGCTCCAAAAAATAAATAAAAAAAAGCTGATACAGCTATCGCATCTAAGACATGGTAATGTGCAACATAGCAATAGTTTGCTATAGGAGTTAATACTGCTTCAATTAAAATGACTCCAAAAATGTTCACTTGCATTAAAAACATCTTTATGCCAGCATTGAATATGGATCTCATATATATCTCAATATGATTAAAGATGATTCCTGCTTGCCCTACTTACTATAGCCTCCAGCATGCACTCAAAGCACCAGAAATGATGTAGACGAATGTGATGTCACAGTTTATAGCCCTGTCCAACGCATTTTGTCTCCACTAGACCTTGTTGTCAGGGACAGATGACAATTATATTTATATGTACTTAAAGAGGAGTTTCAAATACTGCAGCTGCTGACTTTTAATAATCGGACACTTATCTGTCCCAGGGTCCAGCGATGCGGGGGAACGAAGCTCCGCTCCTCCCGCTCCTCCCCCTCCTCCCCCTCCTCTCGGCTCCCCCCTCCTTCACAGCCGGGCACCCATTGCGCATGCGTGAGCGGTGACGTGCGCCATGATTGGCCGCGCAGTCTTCTGGGACCTGTCCCAGATGACTGACAGGAGGCACTGAAGGAGGCAGACTACAAGAGACCCCCTAGCAACAGGCATTTAGAGGTGAGTTATTTTTTTTTTAAGGAATTTTAAGCATTTTTTTTTTTGATGTGTAGAACACCACTTTAAGATGTATACAGTATTTCAGATGCTTACCCTTGTAGAAGACAGCTTGTTGAAGTGTGCCAGCTATTCCACATGGACAATTTCATTCAAATGGAAAATGTGTTGTAATTTTGTTACCCTGTGGGTAGTATTAATTGCTAATTACAAGAAGCAGCCACCATCATGGCCTTCATCAGCCATCATCATGTTTTCTATACAGCTCTTTTAAGATTTTAAGGTTTTGAAGTGACTGTCGATTGCATTATCCATGTTCTAAAGTCCCAACTTCTTTGTCATGCCCAATCTCTAAATGCATTGCTGCAGAGGTCTATATAGGTGACTTATTTTTTATTTTTTGGTAGGAAAGGAAAATAAAAATATTTTTTGGGGTCACAGTAATTCTAGTTATATCCCTGAGTCTTGCTTTGTTATTTTTACATTTTCTGCACATACATTATTTGCTGTTCATTTTCCTTTGCCTTACTATCTGAATTGCTTGTAATATTCTTTTTCAAATGTCATTATTTTGCAGTTTCTTTCTGGTTCCTTCTTTTTTGGCAACCATTGTATATTACATAGGAAGCACTGTGTGTGTGTGAATGGCTACTGGAGATTACCCTGACCTAATTGCTAATGTCAGTATTGTACAGTTCAGAGCAGCCTTAGGAAAGAAGTACATGCTCAAAAGGCTGAATATTGTTTTCTGTGCTTTTTAGCTCTAACAAAATAAAATTGGAATAACAAAAAAAGTTAAAACAAAATTATATATGGAATTCAAATAATATATGTGTAGTAATTCATACCATATATACATAGTATGTAAGTTTTTTTTACTTTTGTAGCGCCAACTCCGAAGAAGCCACTTGAGTATATTAGTTTCTTTGTTCTGCCTCTTAACCCCAAGAGCAGTATACAACAGAACGAAAACCAGACAGTATTTTTACTGGAAGACTTTTTGTCATCAAGAAAACAGTAATAATATAACCGAGAAGTTAAAAATAGAAAGTTATGACATAAAAAAGTATAGCACAAAGTCACATGCAAATTATAAATATCACAATTCAACCAAATTTAATGGCTCAAGTGTGACCTATGTGCTCAAGCATGAAGGAATCACTTGTGGACCAGTCTATTTCCCTAAAGTCCTGAAATCACAGGCCCAGAATGTAAATGCATGATACAACAGGCAACAGACAACTTGTGGGGCCCCCGGGCAATAGGATATTATGGGCCCCCAGGCAATCAGAGATGATGGGGCCACACAGTATACACACACAGTATACAATCACACAGTATACACATACATGTACACACAGTATACACAGACATGTTTCAATTGGCTGAGAAGGTACTGGAGAGTTGGGGCAGCTGTAATCTCAGGATTTTTAGACCAAAAGGATGTCAGTAAGGGACATTTCAGAGACAGATGTAAAAAAAAACACAGATTGTTACATACTGTCCCTGGTTTTACTGAGGCTGGCAACCCTGACGGGGCCCCCTAGTGGCCCGAGGCCCTCGGGCAGTGTCCGAGTAGCCAAATGGTCAGTCCGCCCCTGTTAACGAGTATGAGTGTGATCACTAAGTCACTGCTAAATGAAGAAGAAACGTGAAAGTCTTCACAGTGGAAATGTCCGGTATCTTTAACTAGCCTTTTAAAGTGTGCTTGAAGTGTTCTGACAAACAAGATGAACTCTGTGCCTGCTCAGCAGAGAGCAGGTGTGGTAAAAGATCTCTCTCAACCCTCTGCCTCATGGTCTGCTCTCCTTGCTTCCAGGCAGCCTTGTGGTGTCCTCCTCTGGGCTTTATGCCTCCATTCTTCCTGGGCATGCTGGGGTATGTAGTCTGCCCCCAGGGTTTGTTGTGGGGCTGACTGTCGTTGGTACCTCAATGTCCTAAGATGCTCTGTAATCCTTTATAGGGAAAAAAATACTGGTCTATTTAACAACCCAAAATGGAGCAAAAAGGCACTGACTTGGGTATGAAATATGAAACTGTTACTCAGACCACCACCCTCGATTAACAGAATAACTCACACAAGGCAAGCATTTGGAGTTTATTGGCTATAGATGTATTTTATCAAGAAACATTTAAAAAAACAGAATATCAAAAAGTAGGATATGAATGAGGTCCAGGGTTCTTTGGAGGCACCTTGTGTAAAATGGGCTTCCTGCTGCACAATACCACCTTGGAGGCAACTGCCTGAATAATCCACCAGATCACTGGCACTCAAAATGGCCACTTTCAAATACCTTGCAACTCTGCCACCGCAGCACAATCATAAGACCTTATACTTGTGCATTCCCCTGCACCCTCAGGGCCCATAAAATGCCATCCTGCAGGCTGAGAAAACACATATCTGTCCCTACCAGTCAAGTGAACCCACCTCTGTGCAAATACTGACACATTTCTTGTTCAAGCTCAACATGCCTAACTAAGTGTGCACGGCAATATCAGATCAAGCAGAAAGAATACTGGGAAAGGATAAATGAAGCTGTGAAAAAATCAAATTGAATATTCCTGATCAGCTCCCTTGTGGCCCTAAGATCTAGTTCATTGCCTCTCACATCAAATGTAAGGAGACCTAGCCAACCACACAAAATAATAAACCTCCTGCACAACCTGACTTCATTACATGTTGGTCACCTTACCATGACATTACTTTGTGCAACTTCCAACTGTCTGTTTTTTGGCTGGACATTGGCTCTCTTAGAACCTCAGAAGAATGTCTCAAGATCAATAATAAACAGCTCACTCACTGTGAGCAAACAAACATGGTATCTACTAAACAACAATCCTGCAACCAGACAAATTTCAAACACAGGGAAACTCTACTCAATAACCTGAGTCAATAATGAAATCACAAGAAAAAAACATATGATTGTAATAAATGAAGATGTATTGTATATACAACATATATATCACACAGATTCCCACCTGCTAATCCGCTGTACTAAATCACCCTTTAGGCCCCACCTTTCCACCTTTTGATGCTGTCCTGTTTGCAGTGAATTACAACTAGTTTTGGCTGATTGGTTCGGGCCGAGCAAGAGTTCGGCCCAAACCTCACCTGTTCACCCATTTGGGGAACACCCAAATTTGTGCAGCGCTCAGCGTGATGTTCGCCCGCCGAGCACCCCACAATGCACTGTACTCTTCACAGTTCATTCTAGAGCCCTAATGAATGAACCAGTGGTCAGGTGCAAGACTTTTCCAATTAGGGCACAGAGCACTGTCAGAACCCTGATTGAACAAAGTGATGATGACTTTGTCCAATCACGGCTCAGTGCTCATAGTTCCACCCCACACTATAAAGGGTTCCTTCCCATAGAAAGCTTTTGCAGTGTGTTGGAATGGAGCTAGATAGAGCAGGGCTCAGATTGCTACTAGCGAGTTAGTGTGTTCACTTATTGTGACTCTGAATGTAGAGTATTAGTGTAGTGCTAGTATAGTGTGCAAGTATAGTGTGTGAGTATAGTGTAGTGTAAGTGTAGTGAGCTAATGTAATGCAGTGTTTAATACAGAATTACATAACATTTAGTGCTGTATACCCCCTTTTTTTCGGTTGCTGCATGGATTTCTTTTTGTCTTTTTTTCTTGTTCCCTGCCTGCCCCCTTTATTTATTTTATTTTAAAATTGTCAGCCGCAGTTTTTCTGCCTGCGACACTTATGTTACCCCTTTATTTATTTTTTTATAGTTTTTACATGTCTGTCAGCATCAGTCCTCAATTTAAAGTGCACCTAACATCACCTTTCATTCAGTAAAGAGGATTCAGTTACACATTTCCTAGTTTATATTAAATTTGGGTAATAACCCCCCCCCATCATGTCTTGGAGGCCAACAAGGAGAGGCAGATGTTCGCATGCCACTATGAGTGGGCCAGCAGCACCTGTGTTCACAAGGTGGACGTTGTCCATCCTCAGGCAGGGAAATTTGTCTCTGTTTAGTGACGTTGCCTGTGCTATCCAACCACAGCATGCAGAGGAGGTGGTGGACTGGCTTACTAAACCATACTCATCCTCCTCATCCTCTATGAACCAAACTGACACAAGTGCACAGTCCTCTGCAGCTGCCAGAGAGGCTTATTATACCTCCTTGTCCACAGCTACTCCTGCCATAGCCCAGCATCATGCATGTAGGAGTCAGCTGAATTATTTGAACACAGCATCAGCCACTTGCTTCTTGAGGATGCATAGGCATTACTTGACTCCGATGTTAGTTCTGAGTTAGAGTAAGGGTGTAACATGAGCCCACAGAGAGGGGAGAACACTGATAAACAACAAATTGGTAGTCATGTTCCCCCAGCTGCAGTGTATTGCCAAGATAGCTACAGTGATGATGAGGATGGAGGGGATGATAATGACGAGGTCTCTGATGTGACTTGGGTGCCTGATCGAGCAGAGGGGGATATGAGGATGAGGCACAAACCCAGAGGCAGCCATTATGGAAGAGTAGAGAGCAGCCTATTCCACCAGATTGTGGAGCTATTATCACCCATCCTATTCCACCAGATTGTGGAGCTATTATCGCCCAGCCCACTTCCCATAGCTCAGCTGTGTGGGCCTTTTTTAGCACATATGCTGCCAGTCGCACTGTTGCAATTTACAATCTCTCCCGCAAGCAGATCAAGCGTGACAAAAACACCAGCTATTTGGGTACCACATGCTTGACAAGGCATTTAACCTCCTACCACTCAGCTGTTGGCAAGAGCACCTAAAAAGCCACACACAAGGGACACATTTCTTCTGTTCTTCACTCATCACATTTCATGTCTACCCCTGCTATATCTTATGACCTCTCAGCAGCCTCCACTGACAGGGATGATGGTATAGAAAAGGGTGTCACAGGTCCTTGCAACATGTCTACCAGCAGTACACTAACAGCTGTAGAGTATAGCAGAGAAATCTCGCTGCCCCAGCTTCTGCATTGAAAAAAATACACCCCCTGCCACCCACATGCCTAGCATCTAAATTTCAGCTTGTCTAAATTTTCTGGCTTTATAACTTCTGCCTTTTCGTCTGATGGATTCTGCCCCCTTTCCATCTAGTGAATTTGCAGAATGTGCTGTACCACAATGGCAGGTTCCCAGTCGCTATTTCTTTGCACTCAAGGCCATTCCAGCTCTGTACCATCACGTGGAAGGCAATGTTTTGTCAGCATTGGGCAAAGCAGTCAGCCACACAGTCCCCATTACTGCTGACATGTGGTCCAGCAAGCATTGTCAGGAACGATTTATTTCTTTCACAGAACACTGGGTAACTCTGCATGCAACTAGGAAGAATTCTGGGCTCAGTGCTGGAGCTTGTTTTGCCACCACGTCTCCATACAGGGGGTGGTGATGATGTGAGACCTGTCAGCTCTACCCCCTCCTCCTCCTCCATGCCCTCCTCTGCTGGATTGTCCTATGAACCACCAGTACCCCCTAAGTGTTCAAGTATTCAATGAGTCAGCTAAAAGATTCCATGCAGTGCGTCAGCTGGTCTGTCTAGGGGGCAGAAGCCACATCCCGGAGCAGAAATTCTTTCAGATCTGCAGGGGCAGGCCCAGAGGTGGTTCACGCCACAGAATCTTGAGCCAGAAATGGTGGTGTGCGATAATGGTACTCTGCCCTTCGACAGGAAAAGTTGACACATGTACCATGCCTGGCACATGTCCTCAAGTTGGTGGTGCAGCATTTCTTAAACAGGTACCCAGGTTTGCAAGATCTTCTAAAGCAGGCCAGAAGAGTATGTAGCTATTTCAGGCAGTCATACACAGCCAGTGTTTGATTGGCTGAAATTCAGCGGAACTCAACTTTGACAATGCTGCAATGGCTGCGCATGCAGCAGAGTGTCGTCAATGAGTACCTGTGTGAGTATGGCATATGAACAGGCTCAGGGCAGCTGATTTTTTTCCTCATTCCAATGGCTGTTGATAAAGGATGTGTGCACTGTACTGTCATCATTTGAGGAGGCAACAAGGATTGTGAGCTGTGACAATGCATGCATCAGTGACACAATCCCTCTTGTGTTCCTGCTGGAGGATACTCTGGGTGGCATTATGGACAGGGCACTCTAGGCAGAGCAGCAGGAGGAAAGAGGAGGACTTCATTTCCTCTCAAGGTCTGATTTATGCAGACAGCATTCTTGGGACACTATAGAACACACAATAGGAGAGGGAGGGGGATGAGAAGGAGGAGGATTATGGTGGTTTTGGAGGCATAGAAGCAGAGGAAGACATACATTAAACCTTAAGAGATGGTTTTCAGTCCCCAGAAACCCTGGGAGTAGTATATGGCTGGGAGGAGGCAGTTCCAGATACTGTAATCCTCAGTGACCCTGAGAACTCTGCTTCTCATGCCTCTGCAAACTTACAGTGCATGGGCTCTCTAATTCTTCAAAGCCTGCAAAAGGACCAGAGAATTTGTGGCATCAAGGAGAAGGATCATTATTGTTTGGCAACCCTCCTTGACCACCGTTACAAGGGGAAAGTCTCGGAACTCATCCTGCCCTAGCAGAGGGAGCACAGGAAGAAATATCTTGAAAATACCTTAAAGTTTAAGTAATACCTTTCCAGACTCTGGTAGGTTACAGTCTCATGGAAAAGCTAGTTTTGAGGTGTATGTTGGTCAATGGAGGAGCTGTAGACAAAGGGGCCATCTCAGTGATGCATTTCAATTTTTTTTAGTACTCAGCACCAAGGACTGTCAGCTTCAAGATCCCATTGGCAGCGTCTGCATCATATGGTGGAAAATTATCTACTGGTAAAAACAGGCATGGAGAGCTTTCCAGTAGGCAATCCATTGGGTTTCTGGGTCATGAGAATAGACCACTGGCCAGATCTTGCCCAGCATGTAATTGACTGAGCTGTTGGGTTGCCCTACATCCAACCAAAATAGTTTGTCATACCAGAGCCATGCGATTTTACCATAGACCTAATGTGCCTTACTAATGGTGTCCAAATAACAAAAAAGTGTCAAACAGTGCCCTGTAGATTTTTCCCCAGTGACACTGGGCAAAATTGCTAAAGCCTGCAACATGGCAGAAAAAGTCTATCTCATCAACCAATACTGCCATTTTACACCTATCCAGATTAGACTTCTTAAACAGAAACAGCAAGCATATTTCCACAGGGATCACAAACGCAACCCTGCCCCTAGCTCCAGGGGCCCCTGTAGCCTCCATATCTTATTATCATATCCTCCACAAAGTCCAGCTCCGATCTGCCCTAGGGCCACACAGCCATGCTCCAGTACTGGGCTTCCACTCTGCCTTCTACAGCCCAGCCCACATCCCTCTGTTCTCATGGGCTCGGGAGAAGCTGTGAGCCATTTAGTGAATGGAGAGGTGCATGGGGTGAGAACAGCCCAGGATGGGGAAGTGTCTGTGCTGTGTGCTGGCAACATGGAATGGTAACCAAGCTCAGTGAGTTAAGAGGAGGAGAGTGCTGTCCTGTAGCCACAATGGGATTGATGTTACTGGTGAGGTAAGACACTGCTCAGTGTCTTCTAGTCACTAGCTGGGATTCTCTGTACACCACTCCACCGGAGAATGCCTGCTTACCCTACTTTCCTGACAACTGGGGAAAAGACACGCACGTCCGGGAGGTGCCAACACTGACAGAGAATCCTTCAGAAATTGCTAAAACAAATCTCTTAACACCTCCTGAGGGGCCCCTGAGGGGCTGCAGGCTCCAGATTTCATTTCACATGGCTTTGCCCCCCCAGATCTAAGTTTCGCCCCCCCCCCCCAAAACCCCCTGACCACCCCCTCCGCTGTGAATGCTATGCCCGCTGCTGAGCTTCTTTCTCAGTACAACACTCTATGTCAGCCATGATCTGCATGGGGTGTATTTGCCTACTGCAACTACACTACCATTCCAACCAGGGGATTTCACAGGTCAGAATGGTAACATAAAATCCAGATACACCCTGTGTAGGCTGATAGACTGTGTGTAAAGGAATGTGATTTCAGCCCTGTGTATTGTGGGGGGGAGCTGTTTACAGTGCTGGAATGGGAAAAGAGCTCTGCCAAAAGACTTGCACCAGTGGTCCCTGTCCTCTGATTCTCCAGCAGTGATCCCTGTCCTCTGATTCTCCAGGGGTGATCCCTGTCCTCTAATGTAAGGAGGAACTCTGGGAGCTCTAAACTCTTAAGCCACTTTGAGTATCTTGGCGTGCGGTGGGTGTATCTGCACACACAGTGAAAGTGGTGGGTGGTAGTGGGGGGGGGGGGCAGGTCAACTTCTGCATCGGGGGCCCACAAGCTTCAAGCTATGCCTCTGGTACTTAAAATATGTGAAACCTTGTGAGCTTCTATGTTAATCTAATTAAATCTGCCAGCACTAAACACACTTCCTAAACATGTGAATAATCAAACTAGAATCAAAATAAGTTCAGCGCTAAATACAAAGTATCCCCTGAGGGATATATATGCATTCAATAAACAATATATAAATAAAAATAAAGTGCAATTAGCAAAATGTGTTCTTATATAAATCAAACAATATGATAGTGCACACAAAGCCTTATGCCGCGTACACACGAGCGGACTGTATGGCGTACTTAGTCTGGCGTACTTTCCGCCAGACTGTCCGTCGGACTTTCCGAACGGGCTACTTGTCCACACACGGCACTTTTTGAGCGGACTAATACGGCGTACTAAGTCCGCCGTACTATCCGCCCTTCTTTTGAAATGAACGGACTCGCCCACACATGCGGAGGAAAGTCCGCTCATTTCGAGCGTGTCTCCAGGTAGGCGGGGCCCGCGAAGGAGACGCCGCTGGCCCCGCCGCCTGGTATGGACTTAAAGGGGAACCCCAACGCCGAAAAAGGTCCCCCCCAAGTCCACAGCAGACCCTTGTCCGAGCACGCTACCCGGCTGGCCAGGAAAGGGGGGCGAGCGAGCGCCCCCCCCTCCTGAGCCATACCAGGCCGCGTGCCCTCAAAATGGGGGGGTGCCTTGGAGAAGGGGGGGCCGCGCGGCCCCCCCACCCCAAAGCACCTTGTCCCCATGTTGATGAGGACAAGGGCCTCTTCCCGACAACCCTGGCCGTTGGTTGTCGGGGTCTGCGGGCGGGGGGCTTATCGGAATCCGGGAGCCCCCTTTAATAAGGGGGCCCCCGGATACCAGCCCCCCACCCTATGTGAATGAGTATGGGGTACAATGTACCCCTACCCATTCACCTGTAAAAAAAAAGTACAAAAAAAACACAACACACGAGATAAAATACTTTATTGCACAGCTCCGGGGGTCTTCCGTCTTCGGGGGTCTTCTCGACGGACTCCTCCGCTATCTTCTTGTAGCTCTTTTGCTAGCGGAGGAGTCCGGCTTTCTTCCTCGCCGCAGGCCTCCTCTCCCGACTTCGGGGGTCTTGTCCCCCTCTTCGGTTCTTCTGCCGGGCCACCGCGCCTTCTTATAGCTCTTTTACAGGCGGTGGCCCGGTCTTCTGTCGCCGCCGCCGTTCTTCTTCTTCTTCTCCTTCTTCTCCAGGAGATGTTGACTCGACGTTCTCTCCGGCCACAATGCCAGGGACGCGCTGCGCGGCCACTTATATAGGGACAAGGGGCGGTGTCACATGGCTTTATGTCACATGGGTTGGTCACATGGGTTGATGTCACATGGGACCTGTGACATCGTAAGGGGGCGGGGTCAGCATGTGACACCAACCCATGTGACATAAAGCCATGTGACACCGCCCCTTGTCCCTATATAAGTGGCCGCGCAGTGCGTCCCTGGCATTGTGGCCAGAGAGAGCATCGAGTCAACATCTCCTGGAGAAGAAGAAGAAGAAGAAGAAGAAGAACGGAAGGCGGCGGCGGCGGCGACAGAAGACCGGGCCACCGCCTGTAAAAGAGCTATAAGAAGGCGCGGTGGCCCGGCAGAAGAACCGAAGAGGGGGACAAGACCCCCGAAGTCGGGAGAAGAGACCGGCGGCGAGGAAGAAAGCCGGACTCCTCCGCTAGCAAAAGAGCTACAAGAAGATAGCGGAGGAGTCCGGCGAGAAGACCCCCGAAGACGGAAGACCCCCGGAGCTGTGCAATAAAGTATTTTATCTCGTGTGTTGTGTTTTTTTTGTACTTTTTTTTTTACAGGTGAATGGGTAGGGGTACATTGTACCCCATACTCATTCACATAGGGTGGGGGGCCGGTATCCAGGGGCCCCCTTATTAAAGGGGGCTCCCGGATTCCGATAAGCCCCCCGCCCGCAGACCCCGACAACCAACGGCCAGGGTTGTCGGGAAGAGGCCCTTGTCCTCATCAACATGGGGACAAGGTGCCTTGGGGTGGGGGGGCCACGCGGCCCCCCCTTCCCCAAGGCACCCCCCATGTTGAGGGAACGCTGCCTGGTACGGCTCAGGAGGGGGGGGGGGGCACTCGCTCGCCCCCCTTTCCTGGCCGGCCGGGTAGCGTGCTCGGACAAGGGTCTGTTGTGGACTTGGGGGGAACCCCCACGCCGATTTTTTTCGGCGTTGGGGTTCCCCTTTAAGTCCATACCAGGCGGCGGGGCCAGCGACGTCTCCTTCGCGGGCCCCGCCTACCTGGAGACCTGCTCGAAATGAGCGGACTTTTCTCAGAGCGGGAAAAGTCCGCTCATTTCAAAAGTACGGCGGACTGGCGTACACACGGCCGGATTGTCCGCCGAAATGCGAGTACGACGGACAGAATTTCGAAAAATCCGAAATTCTTAGTACGCCGGACTGCACGCTGAAAAAGTCCGCTGAAGCCCACACACGAGCGGACTGTCCGCTGAAATGTGTTTCGACGGACTAAGTACGCCATACAGTCCGCCCGTGTGTACGCGGCATTAGATTGCAAGTCCAAATTAGAAAGCAATTAGGTTGTTGTTTTTTACCCGCTATTATCTATTTTGTTCATCTATGCACAGCACTTGCACATATAAATGATTGCAATGATCTTTTCACCATTGATTGCTTTTTATAAGGACACTTATAAGGAGATTAAGAGGAGATTAAGGGGGGATATGATCAACATGTTCAAATACATTAGGGGTCCATATAGTGAACTTGGTGTTGAGTTGTTCTCTGTACGGTCAACCCAGAGGACACGGGGGCACTCTTTACGTCTAGAGGAAAAGAGATTTCATCTTCAAGTACGGAAAGGTTTCTTCACAGTTAGAGCTGTGAAAATGTGGAATAGACTCCCGCCAGAGGTGGTTCTGGCCAGTTCAGTAGATTCTTTAAGAAAGGCCTGGATACTTTCCTGATGGTACATAATATAACTAGGTACTAACATAGGTAAAGTTGATCCAGGGAAAATCCGATCGCCTCTTGGGGGATCAGGAAGGAATTTTTTTCCCCTGCTGTAGCAAATTGGAGCATGCTCTGCTGGGTTTTTTTTTTCGCCTTCCTCTGGATCAATTGTGGGCATAAAATTGGGTATCTGGATTGTACGATTATTTTTTATTTTATTTATTTTTTTTTAAGGTTGAACTGGATGGACTTGTGTCTTTTTTCAACCTGACTAACTATGTAACTATGTAACTATGTAACTCTATGGAAAACGTTTGCACATTGCGCTTTAACATTTATCATATTGTTTGATTTATATAAAAACACATTTTGCATATTACAATTTAATTTTAGTTATCTATTGTTTATTGAATGCACTATTTAGCCCTCAGGGGATACTTTGTATTTAGAGCTGCACTTATTTTAATTTTAGTCACATACAGTGCTCACCCTTCCAGATCCTCTCCTTTAATTTGATTTTAACATGCGCCCATAGTGGTCCATCAAAGCATACATAGATCTCACACCTGGCTAAATTTTCTTGTGAGATTCTCTACACCTTTCTGCCTCATCTTTTCTCTTGCTGTCCTGCTTACCCCCCACCCCAGTGGCAGTGGCCTGCAGGGAGACAACCATGTTGGGGACAGTACTACTATCAGCAATGGACATTGAATTGTTGGATGACGTTGAGGTCTCTGGTGCAGCCTGAGAATGGTCAGCCTCTGTCCCCTTCATAGTTAAACCCATGGGTGCCACTGATTCCAATTTGCCCAGAAATTTTTTAAGTCACAGGTGTCACAGCTAGTCAACCAACAGACACAAATAGAGACTTCACTGGAACTAATGAGCATGACCTAATGGCCCCCAACACCTGACACAGGTCAGCCAATGACCTACCTTGAGCACTCTGTATAACTTGGCCCACAGCATTAGCAGAACATGTTAATGATTGTACAGTATGTATCCTATAAAGTTTTGGAGTAAGTGTATTGTGTTGTCCAGATACAGAAATAAAAAAAATGTAAAAATGCAATTGTTTCTCTTTAATTGCTAGTTGTTAAACGGATACCTTTCAGTAAATGCATGCAAAAAGAATTTTATTCCCGTGAGAAAAAAAGGAATTCTAACCCCATGATACAGTAATGAAAAAGATTACTTCACTACCCTTTACTCTCAGACAAACTCCTTGAAACATAAGATCACAAATATTTATATTACAGCAATTGGGTCATCAAAGGCAGATCATGTAGTTAAATCTAAATGTTGCTATGTGCTGAGACATGACATGGGAACCCATACATATTTGTAAAGATTGCATTCATTACTGCCAGTTGGACAAAAACAATATTCTGCTTACCAATAAAATACATACTATGCCATGTATAGTCATATAAAGTTACCTTAAGCCACTGCAGGGGCAAAGCAAAGCAAAGCAGAGAGACAGAATGAGAAAGAAAAATGATAAATGGATAATATTTAATTTTAGGAAAGACTCTTCTGAGAGGAAGGAACATAAATTTGGCAGTAAAGGATGAAGGCTTTTAACCCTGAACCACCAACTGTATCACTTTCATTTGGGAACTTTATCAAATTCCACTGCAACAACTGTAAGAGAGATTAATCTATGAACCAGACAGGATAATATGCTGTACAGACAGTCCAGAGAGGTTTCTAGTCAAATTAAAGTAAAGCCAGGGTTTTACCAGCACCCACATAATTCCCTGTAGGTTTATTTTAACGTGGAACTTTGCCCTTCAAAAACTGGCAAAAAAATCCTCTTGCACCTAGTAACTTTTTTAATTATAGCATACACAACCTGCAGTGCATGTTCAGCGCATGATGTAACTCCAGTAATTCATACCTCACAACTGTCCCAGATTTGCGGGACTGTCCCGGGGCATAAAATTAAACCTCGGTGTCCCTTGAATCTGGGCTGAATCCCACAGTGAAGCCCATTGCCGGAACGTGTTTTGGCACTGAACTCCACTAAATCTCCCTGTCTGGTGTATTCTGCGTGGCCATGCTGTGCTGCAGCTGTCAGGTTTAAGGCTCTCTCAGTGCCCAGCAGCACAGCCCGCCCGACGACTCATCCGCCATAGTGATCCTCTCTGCCTTCCATGTGCCAAAGTGATCCTTCCTCCCATCCATATGCCATAGTGATCCTTCTTTCCTGCCTTCCAGGTGCCATAGAGATCCTTCCTGCCTCCCAAGTGCCATAGTGATCCTTCCTGCCTTTCATGTGCCATAATGATCCTTCCTGCCTTCCAGGTGTCATTGTGATCCTTCATGCCTCCCAAGTGGCATAGTGATCCTTCCTGCCTTCCATGTGCCATAGTGATCCTTCCTGCCTTCCAGGTGTCATAGTGATCCTTCCTGCATCCCATTTGCCATAGTGATCCTTCCTGCCTTCCAGGTGTCATAGTGATCCTTCCTGCATCCCATTTGCCATAGTGATCCTTCCTTCCTGCCTTCCATGTACCATAGTGACCCTTCCTGCCTTCCATGTACCATAGTGACCCTTCCTGCCGTCCATGTACCATAGAGATCCCTCTGTCATTTCTTCCATATACCATAGTGATCCCCCTTCCTTTCTTCCATATACCATAGTGATCCCCCTTCCTTTCTTCCATATACCATAGTGATCCTTTCTTCCTACCTTCCATGTACCATAGTAATCCTTCCTTGCTTTTTTTCACATACCATAGTGATCCCTCCTTCCTTTCTTCCATATACCATATTGACCCCCTTCCTTTCTTTCATATAACATTGGGATCCTTCCCTCTCTCTCTCCCTAGAGGTTGATTCATACTGCAGTAACTATTCTTTTGGCTCCATCCCTGGGTCCTCAGGTCCTTCATAATCCTTTATTATAAGCTCTCTGTCTATTTTCGGTGTATACAAAACCTGATGTATTGGAAGGTTATTTTTTTCTTGTTGAACATTTTATTGAAGTTGAACAGGGTGTACAGAAAGAATAAGCATAACTTACAATCAGTAAAGGCAGTAATAGGTAGTGCATGGAAAGTGACAAGTCTGTAGAAAATCAGGTCTGTGAATATCGGAAACCTTTCCAGGGGCTGCATGTAAGGTACAGAGTACTGTCTAGCACCCGCAGGCACCCCAACTGGGAGCAGACTGCGCCATGAGAGGAAGACAATAAGTTTAGTCATTGAGTATTTATTGAAACAATTGTTATGAAAGGAACAGTAAAATTCAGCATAGAAGTGGGAGTAGCACTGTCAGAGTATTTGGGGTTAAAACAGGTGTAATGTGTTATTTTTTTTTAATTCAAATTTTATAAATTTTTTAAAAATAGACAAAAAAAATAGCGTAAAATACAAACAGAAAAAAGGTTGTCTTATACAATCCATACATTTCCAGCTTAGTTACATTCTATTTTCATCTTATCCCCCCCCCTCTAACCCTTATATCCCCTTTCCTCCCCCCTCCCATCCACCCCCTGTTCTGTTGGCCCTCCATTCTCTACTTATTCTTCTAATGCCTGGATGTAGTTTTCAGACTTTTTGAATGATCTCCACTTTTCCCATGTTGCCCAGTATCTTTTCATTTGATTATTTTCCATTTTAATTAAATATTCCATATTGTTAAGAAATTCAATTCTCTGTATCCATTCTCTAATTGGAGGTTTTTTGACTTGTAGCCAATTTTTGGGTATCAGCGCTTTTGCTGCATTGAGTAAAAAGGGTATCAATTTAAATTTTTTTCCCTTTTGGTCTATTTTTTTTTATTTTTTTATATTTCGATTGCCACTTTTTTCCTCTACTCCATAGAACAGACATTCCCTGGGACAATATGGTATTTTTTCATTACATTACATTCTCTCCAACACTGTATGGATCTGGAGGGGTCTATTCTATGTATTCTGTCCGGTGTCATATGCCATCTCATCATACACTTATAGTTAACTTCCACCGACGTTGTGTCCGACACATATCTATGCACTGCGTCCATCATCTGTGTCTCGTCTACTTTTGTACTCATATCTTGTTCCCATTTTACTATAGCTGGAATGCATTCTTGTTTCTCTATTTCTGAAAGGATTTCGTATACTCTTGACATACAGTGCTTTACTTTTACCTTGGAATTACAGAGTTTTTCTATTGGTGTTAAAGTATTCTCGTCCCTTATAGGTTTTGGGATTGAATCTGTAGGTATTCCCATTGTTTTAGATTTTGCCATCTATGCTTCTTTATTATTTCTTGTTTTGACATTAACTCCCCTCCGCAAGTGATATCTTTTAATTGTGCATTTTTCATTTGTTTGCCTAATTGTGTGCCCCTTCCTGGAATAAAAAAAATCTGTGCCCTCTAGTCGAATTAATGGGGAATTATATACCCATTTATTTCTCTGGTGTAGTGCATCCCATACTTTAAGTGTCGTTAACGTGATTTCGTGAGCCTTATTTCTAGCTATTCTAAATTTTGGCGGGATCCAAATATTTTTTTGTAATTGTGTACCTATAAGTGATTCTTCCATTTTTACCCATCTCTTCATTGTGCCGACGTTAGCCCACTCCACCAATCTCGCCAAAGTAATTGCAAGATAATATCTATAAGTGTCTGGTAGTGCCATCCCCCCGCTTTTTTTTTCCCTAGTTAATATATTATAATTTATCCTAGACTTTTTATTTTGCCATATAAATTCTAAAAAAAGTGTTTTTATTACTTGAAAGAAACTATTTGGGATATTAATCGAAAGCATTTGAAGTTTGTAGGTGATTTTTGGTAAAACCACTATTTTCAGCATATTGATTCTACCAGTCCATGAAATTGGTCCCTTGTTTATTTTCCTTAATACTGTTTTAATTTCATTTACTAGTGGGATGTAGTTAGCCTGATATAATTCCTGAACCGTTTTTGTTATTTTTATACCTAAGTATGTTATTTCTTTCTTTTCCCAGGTGAAGGGGAATGCCTGCTGTAATATCTTTTCTTCTTTATTATCTATGCCTATGTTCAATATAACGGTTTTTATAGGATTTATTTTAAAATTAGAGAGAGCATCGTATTCCTTTATTTCTTTTATTAAACTGGGCAAGGACAGACGTGGATTTGTTATATATAGGAGTATGCCATCCGCATATGCCGCCACCTTATGGTTTTCTCCCCCCATCTTAACCCCCCCCTATGTTCAGGTTCTCACGGATCTTTGCCAATAATGGCTCCAAAGTGATAACGTACAGAAGGGGCGAAAGTGGACATCCTTGTCTTGTCCCATTTAGCATTTCAAAAGCGGATGACATACTCCCATTTACTCCTATTCTGGCTGTTGGTTGTATGTATAGATTATTTATCCATTTCAGCATCTTTGGACCCAAACCTATTTTCCGTAAAGTTTCTGTTATAAAAGACCAGTCTACTCTATCGAATGCCTTCTCGGCGTCGATTGATACTAATACCATTGGGGGCTTATTTTTCTTATCTTTACCTATAAGTAGCAAAGTTCTCAGACTATTATCTCGTCCCTCCCTCCCTGGGACGAATCCTACCTGATCCCCGTTAATTAATTCCGGCATCAAATTTTTTACTCTTGTTGCTAATACCTTCGCATATAGTTTTGTGTCCACGTTCAACAACGCTATAGGCCGGTAATTAGAACAAATGGATTTATCTTTGTCTGGTTTTGGTATAACTACTATATTCGCCAATAGCTATTCTTTCCTCATACTTTCTTCCTCACCCAGATTATTCCAGTATTTACATAATTCTGGAACCAATTGCTGCCGGAATTTCTTATAATATCTAATTGTAAAGCCATCTGGGCCTGGGCTTTTCCCATTTCGGTGATTCCTTTATTGTTTTGTAAATTTCCTCTGGGATAATAGGCTCGTCCAGGTTCTTGGCCATTTCTTCTGTTATTCTAGGTAGGTCTAAAAATATCTATCAAGGAAGGTGTAATGTGTTATTAATCAACATTCCTAAAAGATCATAGAAGACCAATTGGCCAAATAAAGGAAAGCAAGGAAGAACAGCCCATTTTAAGTTACAATGAGGTGGGTGAGTATGATATGGGCTTAGAACACATTAACCGTAGGGGTGGGGAATTTAGGAGGAGGGGAGGTGGGTGGGGTGGAAGGATTTTTTTTAAATGATTGTGTTGAGGTTTATATGTATCCCTGAGACTCCAGCTTGTGGCACAGCAATCAAAGCTTATTTTATAGGCAGAAGGAAGTCCAGGTTTTGTTTAACCATGGCCCTTAAGCCTAGTGCTGCAGGTCACTGTCTCCCTGTAGTGTCCCTCATTCTCAAGTTCAAAAGTTGGGAAGTATGCAGTATGCATGTGCAGAAGTTACATCATCAGTGACCAATGGCCGGGAGGGGCACTTAACCTGGCATAAACCAGGGAAAAGATGGCAGTGGCTGTGGACAGAGTGGTAAGAGGGAGATCTGAACTCTCCGTGCTGGAGAAGGACAAACACAGTGGTAAACATGCTATAATGTGCATGATGCCTATCCTCAGCCATGCTACAGGTCTGCTTTAAACTGGCCCAGACTATTTCTAAAATGTATATGGCATTTTGTAAACTACTTAAAATAACAGGGCAATCTTTAATCACTAAAGCTGACCTCCAGGTGGATATAAAAAAAACATTTAATGCAGTTCTGTATACAATTAATTAAATTATTGTTTGCCTACAACTGCATAAGTATGTAAATCTGTCTTGGTAAGTCCCTGTCACCCCCTTCATTGTAGAACAATGAGCCTTTTGGCTCTGCTGCATGCAGACATGCTTACAAAACACATGCTGACAGGAGGACAAAGTAAAGTTGCTGACTAGATATGCAAGACCCAGGTAAAGTTTGGTTTGTGCGAGGTTAGCTAAACCAGTATACAGTGCCTTGCGAAAGTATTCGGCCCCCTTGAACTTTTCAACCTTTTGGCACATTTCAGGCTTCAAACATAAAGATATAAAATTTAAATTTTTTGTGAAGAATCACCAACAAGTGGGACACAATTTTGAAGTGGAACGAAATCTATTGGATATTTTAAACTTTTTTAGCAAATAAAAAACTGAAAAGTGGTGCGTGCAAAATTATTCGGCCCCTTTACTTTCAGTGCAGAAAACTCACTCCAGAAGTTCAGCGAGGATCTCTGAATGATCCAATGTTGTCCTAAATGACTGATGGTGATAAATAGAATCCACCTGTGTGTAATCAAGTCTCTGTATAAATGCACCTGCTCTGTGATACTTTCAGGGTTCTGTTGAAAGCGCAGAGAGCATCATGAAGACCAAGGAACACACCAGGCAGGTCCGTAATACTGTTGTGGAGAAGTTTAAAGCCGGATTTGGATACAAAAAGATTTCCCAAGCTTTAAACATCCCAAGGAGCACTGTGCAAGCTATCATTTTGAAATGGAAGGAGTATCAGACCACTGAAAATCTACCAAGACCTGGCCGTCCCTCTAAACCTTCAGCTCAGACAAGGAGAAGACTGATCAGAGATGCAGCCAAGAAGCCCATGATCACTCTGGATGAACTGCAGAGAACTACAGCTGAGGTGGGAGAGTCTGTCCATAGGACAACAATCAGTCGTACACTGCACAAATCTGGCCTTTATGGAAGAGTGGCAAGAAGAAAGCCATTTATCAAAGATATTTATAAAAAGTCTTGTCTAAAGTTTGCCACAAGCCACCTGGGAGACACACCAAACATGTGGAAGAAGGTGCTCTGGTCAGATGAAACCAAAATCGAACTTTTTGCCCACAATGCAAAACGATATGTTTGGCGTAAAAGCAACACAGCTCCTCACCCTCAACACACCATCCCCACTGTCATACATGGTGGTGGCAGCATCATGGTTTGGGCCTGCTTTTCTTCAGCAGGGACAGGGAAGATGGTTAAAATTGAGGGCAAGATGGATGCTGCCAAATACAGGACCATTCTGGATGAAAACCTGTTGGAGTCTGCAAAAGACCTAAAACTGGGACGGAGATTTATCTTCCAACAAGACAATGATCCCAAACATACAGCAAAATCTACAAAGGAATGGTTCACAAATAAACGTATCCAGGTGTTAGAATGGCCAAGTCAAAGTCCAGACCTGAATCCAATCGAGAATCTGTGGAAAGAGCTGAAAACTGCTGTTCACAAATGCTCTCCATCCAACCTCACTGAGCTTGAGCTGTTTTGCAAATAAGAATGGGCAAGAATTTGTCTCTCGATGTGCAAAACTGATAGAGACATACCCCAAGTGACTTGCAGCTGTAATCGCAGCAAAAGGTGGCTCTACAAAGTATTAACGCAAGGGGGCCGAATAATTTTTCACGACCCACTTTTCATTTTTTTATTAGTTAAAAAATTTTCAAAAATCCAATAGATTTCGTTCCACTTCACAATTGTGTCCCACTTGTTGGTGATTCTTCACAAAAAATTTAAATTTTATATCTTTATGTTTGAAGCCTGAAATGTGGCAAAAGGTTGAAAAGTTCAAGGGGGCCGAATACTTTCGCAAGGCACTGTATAGTCCATAAACCCAGAACAGAAGTGCTGAACCATATTCTACACTATGGGAGCCTAAATATTGCTATATTTTTCTTCTTTTTTCATTCAAGCAAATTGTCAAGCTAATGTTAATGCAGGGCATGAGTAGATTGGCACTGCCATGGGGTATGCCAGTAAAAATTTAAATTGTGAAAAATACCAGGAGTGGGTAAAAAGGCAAGTGGCTTAAAGGTCAAGATTGGAAATACAAAAATCCTTTAAATTACATGCTTGGGGTATGCCTTAAAGCAAATGAAGTTTCCAAACAGTAATATGTATTCCTTTTTAAAGTGGTTGTAAACCCACAAAAAAAAAACCTGCAGGACAAACGCATAATGAGCTAGTATGCATAGCAGCACAGTAGATAGAAGTGTAATGGGAACTCTTATTCATAGTGTACAGTAGCACTAACCCCCAAAGGAGCTGCTAGTTTGATTGGGCTTACCGTTACCTTCTTCTCCTCGATTTGTGTCTAGGGGTTTCCCATGGTAGATGGCCCAGTAACTTTAGAGACTGACGACAGATCCACATAAAGGGATTTTTATTTGCAAAAACGTAGTCAACAAACAGCATCTTAAAATAGGATCAGAGGGTTAGGAAGAAAGTTCAGGTACTCTTAGTGTCAAATTCAATAATGAAGGACTTGTTTACTTAGACTAAATCCAGAGAATAGCCATTCACAACTGGATGTTCACTCAAGTTGGATAGTCCCTCTCTCACAAGGCCTAGCAGCCAACAAGGTGCTTTACTCAGTAACACTGCCACAGACGTTGTTGTAGAACATACAGGAATAAGTCTCTGCCACAGACGTTGTTGTAGAACATACAGGAATAAGTCTCTGCCACAGACGTTGTTGTAGAACATTCAGGAAACTAAAACTTGTAGAACACTTGTGTGATACCTGGACCTTTCAGCCAGCTTGGCGATACCCATGAGACTGGATTCTCTTAGGTACTTCAGCCCCACCAGGCTCTTGCAAAGAAGCCAACCCGTATGTGGCCTTCTTTTGAAGAGTCCTCCCCTGAATAACTACGAACTTACTGGGCCTCTCCAACTACCAGAGACGGCACCAGAACACCTCGGAATCCTTCTTTAGTTTCCTTGCCTCGGGCTAGCCAGTCCTGAGACAATAAGTCGGGTGGATCCACACCCCAGGCCATATCCTTCCTGGGGGCTGGTCAGGAGGACCAGGACCATGTAGTCAGAACATACTTCTGGACCAGAACCCCAAACCACGTGACATCCGCATCTTAAGTACCCTCTCCCAGGAAGCACAGCAAGAGTGACACTCCCACTGGGTGGGCCCCGAGAAAAGGTAAACTTAAAGCACCCAACCAGACTGTGGTTCCAAGCCTGTCAGAAGAGACAGTGCCCCCTGTGGCCAGGCTGAACATCCTATAGTCCAGTCAGACTGATGTTAAGGTCCAAATTTGGAACACTTTTACCCAAACCAAACTTCAGTTTAGGTGCAACGTTAACTTTTAAGACATATAGAGCGTGCTCTTCAGGAGTCGGCGCTACAGTACAATATAAAGGAGTTAACTAATGTATGTGTGGAGAAGTGCTGCTTTTATGGAGAGTGCCGCCTTAACATCAGTTTTATGTATTGGCCTCTGTTAGCAACATGGGGCATAAGTGTGCACTCGCTCCCCATCCTCACATTGGTTTTGTCCATACACCCCTGGTACAGTACAAAAGGATACACTGTATTACCTGTGATGACATGATTATTTCATAACATTCTTCGCAAAAGCTTATGGATTAAAAGAAAACAATTTGTTGGGAATAGCAAATAGATTTGACTCAAACAAAGCCAGTTGACCTGATGTGCCGATCCTGAAACTTTTGGTGATTTTTGCCAAACATACGTACAAATGGCCCATGTAGTTTCCCTTTCTGGGCTGTTTAGTTTTGAAAAGTTTGGCGCTGATTTTTCCAGTCAATTTTTTATTTTATTTTAAAGTAGGGAATAGTGGTACTCTAAATAGCCTTACTGCAGAAACACAATCAGACAAAGGTATTACAAATTGACATGTGCATGCATGAAAATTTTGTTTCGTTTGGATGCATTCGTTAATTAAAGAATTTCGTTTCAGGTACATGCATTAAGTAAACCGATTTTTCAGAATTTGTTTAGTATCTTTGGCATTTGCTTTGTTTAATTTGGAATAGGTTGTTAAGGAATGAGTGGCCGCGGCATCCTTAAAACCATGGCTCATCTGCTGTCAGCGGAATTCCAGCATTAAAAAATACAGAAAAATAAAATAGCGTGGGGTCTCCCCCAATTCATACCAGGTTCTTAACTGTTTTTATTTACTTTTGACTTTTTTTGGTGAATGAGTAGGGGTACTTGTTAAGATTCCAGTAAGCCCCCTGCCAGCAGATCCCCACAACCACCAGGCCAGGGTTGTGGGAAAGAAGCTACCCATGTTGAGGGCATGTGGCCTGGTATGGTTCAGGGGGCTGCTCTCTTCCCCCCCCCCCCCCTCCTGGCCTGCCTGGCTACATGCCTGGATAAGGGTCTGGTAGGAATTTTGGAAGGGAACCCACTGCATTTTTTTTAAAGCCCTTGGTCTGTGAACACACTCAGACTTCACCCAGTGCAAAAAAAAGTGCACACCAATAAATGAAATATGAAACATGCACAGGGTTTACACATAGTCCTCCTCTGAAGAGAAAGGACCCTAGCCCTGATTTCCTGGGGTGTTAGGCTCCAGACAGGGACTGGAGTACTTCACTGGTCCATCTAGCCGAAACCAGATGAACCTGTTCTCTGGGAGGTCTGCCAAAACAGACCCACCCAAGTACTAAGTGGGGCTCCCCCGAATAAAAAATTCCTCTGGGCCTAGCAAAAAGGCCCGCTACAAAAGGCAGGTGTGAAAAAAGTGTGATGGTGCAGTGACCTAGGTGCCAGTAAAACTCAAAGTTCCCTACTCACAGTGAGAATTATGGCACCCCTGGACTGCCACTTCTTGGGCACATACATCCCAGACCAGTGCAGCTCCATCCATACCGGGTGCAACCTTTCCGGCATTCTCCAAAGAGGACATATTCCTGGCCGTCCGTTCATTGAGCAGTCCGGTTTTGGCTACCCCCAATACTAACCTTCTAGGCTACCATCACACCAGTGGATTTGCATAGCCACCGCCACCCCAACCTACTGCCATAGGCTGTGACAGTTAGCACAGCGCCTCCACTGGTAACTGATAAGAACAGATACTACACTTGATCTTAGCCAAAAGGCAGAGAATTTAATTTAAAATCCATATCAGACCCAACCCCATGAATTTTCTAATGCCGGCTTTTCTTTTGTTTAAATTCTGTTGTCAGCGGGGAAGCCTGCAGACAGTAGATGAGTCATAGTTGTTAAGGACACTGCAGCCGCCCGCTCCTTAACAACCAACTATTCCCAAATCAATTCAGATAATTTGTTACGTTGAATAATTCAAACATCCAAATGAAACAAATTAATTTTGTTGTTTCATTATACTTTATTTTGGATTTATTTATTTTGGATTCATTGAAATTCAATACCATTGTTTTTCGTAGATCTGGATATATCCGAACCTTGGAATAGCGAACATTTCGTATGAACTGCACATGTATAATTACAAATGTAAAATGTAAGCCACTAAGAAATGGATTGAAAATGTAACTTTGAGCAAAGCTCACCGGAAGTTAAACTTGCTATTAAGTGACATGGATGTCAGCCAAATAATCATCAGCTGGAAGACTTCAAATGCAGTTAATCAAAAGAAAGAAATTTGCTTGATTGCTCTGAATATATGCATAAGAAGCCAAAATTGGCCATTTTAAAGGCCATTGAGTCTTCTGCATCTAGTTTTTGCTAGTTTCTATTTTCTAGCTTTTTTTTCTAGTTTTGGATAGATTGACGGGATTTATTGCTTTTCAGGGCTCCATTATAGAGATTTTCCCTTACTTTTTTGTCCTACTGACAATGTTTTTTTTTTTGTACCAGACATTAGGTGCGGGAAAATCTGCAACAGGAACACAGTCAGAAATAAAGAAAGTCCCGGGAACGAGAAGGAGAGAAACCAGTGGTAGTGTAAGGACAGCATGACAGGGTGAGAAGGGCACAGGAAAGGGTTAAAGAAAGTGAATGGTGAGGAGGGGGGGTGGTTAGAAGAAGGGGTGGGTAGCCTTTAAAGGAGACAAACAGGAAGAGGAGGGGTAACAACTTTAGGAGCACGAGGAGAGGAGAGTTTGAGGAGAATTTGGCTGCGAGCTTTAGGTCAGTTAGCTTTTGTGTGATGGCTGCGTTTGAGGCCATCTTTGCCCAGCTACGTGCGGCTGCCGCCTGCCACGGACCAGAGTGGCTGGAGCGGCAGGTGGCGCCGCTTCTCAGGGACCAGGCTGAGGCTTGGGGATCGGCCACGCCACACGCCCGGAGGTCTCAGCCTCCGGAGCGTTTTTCGCCGGATGTATCCCCTCGAGCTGCCCGCGCGGATAGGAGCCCCCCCGGCAGGGACCCGTCAGGCCCGCCAGCGAAGCGCACGCCTGCTTCCGCTGGTACAGGGCCTGGACGGAATCCTCGTCTACAGCGGCGCTCGGTGGGCGGGGCTTCGGAGCGGGCTAGCCCCTCCCCCCCGCCCGCTCGGCGGAGATCTCCGGAGGATCCGGGCTCCCTCTCCCCTCCACGCGGGGGGAGGGGGAGGCCTCGGCGCGGGGCAGTATGTAACACGACCGCCGGGCCTTCCCCATCCCCGGCCGGCGGTTCAGATGGGAGGCGGCGTGGTCAAGATGGCGGCCGGCGGCGGCTGAGGAGCGCAGTGGCGGCAGCGGACGTCATCCCTGGAGGTGCCAGACAGACCGGTGATGCGGACGGACATCACGGTCGGAGGGGGCCTGGTGGACCTGCTACACGCTTGGCTCAGGTGGAGAGCGCGGAGCCCCTGCACACGCCCGTGGTCCTGTCCGAGGGGGAGCTGAGTGAATCCGACCATGAGGGTCAGCAGGAGCGTCCGTCGGGGGTGGAGGCGAGCGGAGCGGCGGCTGGGTCCTTCCCTGGTCGGCCCGGTAAGTCCATGTCTCTGTTATTCCCTTCTACGGTTCCTGTCATGTCTGGGGTTGTTGGGGGTGGTTCAGGGACCGGGGTGTGTGGGTCGGTGTCGGGGGGGTCCGCCGGGGTGCTGGTGGGACCGAGCGTTGTCGGGTCGGCCGCGGTGGGGTCCGAGTCGCAGCTGCAGGCCCTGTTGGGGGGACTGCGGGATTTGGTGCAGCGCTTTGCGCAGGACACCGGTGGGAGGGATGCACCGGCGGCTGTGTGGGGGCCATCTGCTGCGGGGGTGAGAAAGTCGGGGAAGTGCGGGCTGCGGCGCCGGCCGTGGCCGACCTTCCTGCGGTGGTGGTGCCCCCGGCGGCTGCTGAGGTCGCTTCGGCTGTGGCGGCGGGGGCTGGGGAGAAGGTGGCGTCCCCGGACGGCGGTGGTAGAGCGGACATAGTGCGCATAGCAGACGCGGCGAAATGCGAAGTATATGTCTGCTTTGAGGGTCCGTTGGGCTCGCACTTGAAGCCGGAGGTGCGGGAGAAGATAGTGAAGGGGGAGTACGTGGAGATTTTTTCACTGCTCCCCCTCGAGAAGTTTAATTTGGACAGGGTGAAACCTGACGATAGTAAAAAGGAGGATGAGGAGAAGCGGCGATATCGGATGATTCTGTGCACGTTCGCAAATTGGCTGCAGGCTTTCGCCATTATGGCCAGCGTCATTGGTGAGAAGGCGTTGTTCTGCTATATGGACGCCGTGGGGGAGGCGTACCGGGTGTACGGAGGCACTGCGTGGCTCCGCTACGACGAGCAGTTCTGTCAGAGGAGGGCCGTGCGGCCTTCGTTGCGGTGGGACCATAAGGACATAAGCCTCTGGATGAGGTTGATGTCCTCGGCGAGGGCCCCTTCCCAGTTTTTTCCGGGGGGGGCCGGAGGTTCCTCGGGACAGCCAGCCTCCAGCAAACGGGGACTCTGCTGGCAGTTTAACGACGGCACTTGCAAGTTTGGCAGTTCTTGCCGCTTCAAACACGAGTGCTCCGGCTGCGGCGGCTCCCACCCGGGTTCCCTGTGTATTAAAAAGGGGAAGGGGCGAACGGGAGATTTGGCTAACAAAAGGGACGACGCCGGTGAAGGGGGAAAGGATGGCGCCTTTCCTAAGTAGGTACCCGGACCGGGCGGCTGCCCGGCTTTTGAGGGAGGGGTTTGCAGAGGGTTTTCGGATCCCTAGTGCTGGAGGCGATTCCAGCGGTGGCGCGGAAGTTATTGCACCCGGGGGTGGTTGGGGCGAAATTGGGGAAGGAGGTGGCGCTGGGTCGTATGGCGGGCCCATTTCGGGAGCCGCCGCTGGCGGATTTGGTGGTGTCCCCTCTTGGGATGGTGCCCAAGAAGGAGCCGAATAAGTTTCGGCTGATCCACCATCTCTCGTTTCCGAAAGGGGGCTCCGTCAACGACGCGATTGACCCGGCGGCTTGTGCGGTGTCTTATACGTCTTTTGACGCCGCGGTGTCGTGGGTGCGCCGGTGTGGGCGGGGGGCATTGCTGGCGAAGGCGGACGTGGAGTCGGCGTTCCACTTGCTGCCGGTCCACCCTGACAGCTTTCACTTGTTGGGCTGCTGTTGGCAAGGCGAATTTTATGTGGATCGTTGCCTTCCCATGGGGTGCTCGATCTCGTGCGCCTTGTTTGAGACCTTCAGTTCGTTCGTCGAGTGGGTGGTCCGGGACGTTTCGGGTTTGAATTCGATAATTCATTACCTGGACGATTTCCTGTGCGTTGGCTCTGCCGGAACGAACACTTGCGCTGTGTTGCTGGCTACGTTACAACAGACGGCCCAGTGGTTCGGTATCCCGTTGGCTGCGGATCGATTCTGAGGCCATGGAATGCCGGCTCCCGGAGGGGAAGCTGGAGGACTTGAGGGCCTAACTTCAGGCGGTGGCCGGGTTGCGCAAGGTGCAGCTGCGGAAGCTTCAGTTGTTGCTGGGGAAGCTGAACTTTGCGCGCCGGATCATTCCTATGGGTAGAGTTTTTTGTCGACGTTTGTCGGGGGTTCGGTCGCCCACTCATTTCATCAGGCTGACGCGTGAACACAAGGAAGACCTGAGGGTGTGGCACACCTTTTTGGCTCAGTACAATGGCCCATCCCTCTGGCCGGGTGGGCCGGTGAGCAATTGGGATTTGGAGTTGTTCACTGATGCAGCGAGATCTACGGGGTACGGCGCGTACTTTGGCGGCCAGTGGAGCGCGGCTCCCTGGCCGGTGGAGTGGCCGGAGGCGGGGCTGTGCAAGAATCTGGTGCTGCTGGAATTGTTTCCGGTGGTTTTGGCGGTGGAGGTTTGGGGGGCAGCGTTCCGAGATATGAAGGTTAGGTTGAATTGCGACAACTTGGGCGTGGTTCAGGTCATTAACCACATCTCGGCGTCTTTCCTTCATGTCGTCCGGTTGCTGCGGCACTTGGTGCTGCGCTGCTTGGAGCTGAACATTTTCTTATATGCAGTGCATTTACCAGGGGTTGAGAATACGTTGGCTGACGCCTTGTCTCGTTTCCAGTGGGTCAGGTTTCGGGAGTTGGCGCCGGCGGCCGAAAGGGAGGGTGTCCCCTGCCCCAGCTGGATGTGGTCGATGGTCTGGGAGTCCTCGCTGGGTGGATCAAGCGGTCGGTAAGCGCCGCCACTTGGTTGGCCTACGGTAAGGTATGGTGTGAGTGGCGGGAGTTTGTTGGCCAGGTCGGCGGGGGTCCGGCTGCTGATGAGATGCAGATGTTGGTTCTCTATTTTGTGGCCCGGGGTCTGGAACGCGGTGTGTCGGTTTCCGCCATGGACCGGAAGCTGGCGGGGCTGGCCTTCTGGTTTAAGTTGCAAGGGTATGCGGACTATACAAAAGGCTTTTGCATTCGGCAGGCGATGAAAGGCTATCGTCGTGCGCAAAAACGGAGGGATACCAGGAGGCCGGTGACATTCTGCAATTTGCTGGAGTTGGTGGGTAGGTTGGGGTCGATCTGCTCCTCTGTGTTTGAGGCGTCTTTGTTTCGGGCGGCTTTTGCGCTGGCTTTTTTTGGCGCGTTCAGGGTTAGCGAACTGGTGAGTCCTTCGAGGACGCTCCCTGGAGGGATATTGGCGCAGGATGTGCGCCTGTTGGGCGATAGGGTGGAGATTTTGTTACGGCGGTCCAAAACGGATCAGGGAGGTAGAGGGGTGCTTGTATCGGCTGGAGGGGTCGCCGCTGTGCCCAGTACAGGTGGTAGGGGAGTTTTTGGGTGTGCGGCCCAGTGGGGACGGGACGCTCCTGGTTCACGCTGATGGGTCTTTGCTGTCAAGATTCCAATTTGTGGCGGTTTTTCGCAAATGCTTGACAGCGGCCGGCTTGGATAGCTCGCAGTTTGCCTCGCACTCCTTCCGTATCGGGGCGGCTACGGAAGCCGCTCGTTGCGGGTTGGACGAGGCAGCGGTCCGGAGGATAGGGCGATGGGATTCACTTCGTTTTCGGTCTTACGTTCGGCCGGAGCTGGCAGGGGAATAGGGCCCGTGGCCGGATGTGTGGGGGAGGTTTTCTGTGGGGTGTGTGTTGTGTTTGTGTCTGTGTGTTTTTCTTCAAGCCTGCTGTTATCTATGGTTTTCTATGTTGTTTCAGATGGATTCCAGATAGGCCTCGTGTGGATATTGGGGCACTCTTATGTGTTCCGGGGGGCCAGGCGGGCAGACATGCGGCAGAATGGCAGGCAGTTGGGGGTTCCTCGGGAGGAGGCTTGTGTGCGGTGGATTGGGAGGCCGGGCATGCTGTGGGGTAGGGTGTTACCGGAGGTGCTGCACGTGGCCCGCCTGGATAGGCCGCCTGACGTGCTGGTGCTCCACGTGGGGGGCAACGATCTGGGGGGCCGGCCGGCCAGGGAGCTCATTTGTGATGTCAAGTTGGATTTTTTGCGTTTGAGCACCCTTTTCCCAGGAATGCTAATCGTATGGTCCGACATTGTGGCCAGGACGTGTTGGCGGCTGGCCCGGTCCGTAGTGAGCCTGAATAAGACTAGAATTAAGGTGAACAAGAGAGTGGGCCAGTTTGTCCTCAGGAATGGGGGTTTGGTGGTTCGTCATCGGGAATTGGAAAGGGATGTTGGGCTGTATCTGTTGCGAGATGGTGTACATCTCTCGGATGTTGGGATGGATCTTTGGGGCCTGGGCTTGCAGGAGGGGATACAGCGGGCTCTGAGAGTGTGGCGGGGCTCCCAAGGGTGAGGGGGTCTCCCTTGGTAGCTGGTGGCGGTGGTGGTGGCTTGTATGGTGGTAACTGACCCAGGAAATGAAAGTGTGGGGGAGCCCATTAGGGACATGGGCTCCCTGGGTTACAGCTAACGCGGGTTAGCTGATTATGGGATAGTGGACACTGCGGGTAGGGAGTTGTCTCCGGGCTGATGCTATCACGGCCGGAGGCCTAGTACGGTTAGCTTGCCCGCAGTGTAACAAAGTGAGATGGTGTTGGGAAAGTGCCATACAAGCCACCGGGTTCAGCAAACTGAGGAGGTTTCAGAGTTATATGGAGGTTTATCGAGGTTAAAATGGTTTAAATGGTTAATTGGTATATGTTGATATTTTTATATATATATTTTATATATATTTATATATTTATAAATAAAAGGCTGCTGTGGCCGGTTATACCCCATAAAAGGTGTGGTCTCATTTCTATAGATAAGAAACGGGAGACAGGTTGGGGGGTGTAACGGTGGGCCGCAGTGGGTAAAACGAAGAGGTGCATCTTATCTACACTAGTCAAGAAACTGATTATGGTTTTAACCTTCCTTTACTTTAAAAAATAAATAAATGTTAAAGTCATGTTAATAGCTGACATATTTAAATTAGGTGTCAACATCAACATAGGGAAACATTGAAGACATTAAAGCAGTATTAAACTCAAAAAGAAAATTCATATTGTGCAGCTAACCAATGTTTAAATGTAGTGGCCGCATTAGCTTTCTTTTGTACGATTTCCCCCCTTATTTTCACCTGATTTTTTTGGCCAGTAATGACTTATGCACACTGTCTCTCCTTAACCCACGTTTTTGGAACTTTTGCTAATTTTTTACCAAAGCCCCTGAACACAACTCAATAAAAGCCTATCTGCTTATGCACACAAAGGCTTTTACCAGAATTTAGGAGCAACAGCATTTAGGCGCACTATTGTAAATGCTCCTCTCCTGAATGCAGAAGAATTGTTTTTGGCAGAAAACCTTTTGATGTGGCAAAAACATGGCTAAGGCCGCGTACACACGCGCGGACTGTTGGCCCAACCTTGTCCGCTGAACAGTGTTTGGGCGGACAGTCCGCTCGTGTGTGGGGCTTCAGCGGACAGTTTCAGCGGACAGTTGGCCGAACAAGGTCTTACGGAAATTCCGAAAAACTGTCCGCTGAAACAAGGTTTCAGCGGACTGTTCGCTCGTGTGTAGGCTTGTTCGGCCAACTAAGTCTCGCGCATGCTCAGAAAGGATTTCCACGTCGGAAGGTTGCATTGCAGTGTATAGGACGTCGTATTTTGCGTCCCGTCGTACGTGCCGTTCACGTCATCGCGCACGGTTTCAGCAAACTGTTCGTTCGTCGTGTGTGGCCATGTCCGTCCATGCTAAGTTTGAGCGGACTGTTCGCTCAAACTGTTGGACGGACAAAGTTGGGCCAACAGTCCGCGCGTGTGTACGCGGCCTAAGTGCTTATTAACGCTAGGCGTGTTTAACACTTGAGCGTTAATTCATTTCAATGGCCAGAATAAATTATTAAGTGAAAAGTTAAAGTGATTGACATTGCTAAATACAGATAAACTCATCCAGAATTTTTCTGCTGCCAGGATAAAAGAGTCTAGGGAGCATCCGGTGTGCATGAACCCTGACACATTTTCTGTCTTGGGTGTTTCCACTCCACTGGTGGAGCAACAGACTTGACTAACAAATTGAAGATTAACTTTTCAGCTAATACTTTTCAAGCAATTGTTAAAGGGGGCTTCCATACATCCACTAAGATTGAGGTTCGGAAAACACAAATGTAATATTATTAATAGTAACGAAAGTGACAAAAATAAGAACCAATATTCAGTTCTGTGCCACTTTAAAGAGCATCACAATGGCAGTCCAGCTGATATATAAGTGTTTGGCATAGAGGCAATAGCCAAGGATCCTGAGGGTGGCTGCAGATTCCCGAAACTTTGCAAGAGGGAAACATTCTGGATATTTACCTTGAGGTCTCTGATCCCTGGGAGGGTTAAACGAGGATCTGGAAATTCATGGGGTTGTCAAGTAGAGAGGGGCGTAGGGTTGAGTGAATATGTGATATTTAATTTCCCTCCCTCTTCTACACTATACACAGCTAGAGGTTACCTTTGTCTCTTCAACATATTCTCCAAGGACCCACCTTGCACACACCACTGCAGTTTGCGGGTGCATGTGGGTGCATGCACAAGTGTGTGAGGGTACACATGTGTGCACAATGAGAGTGTGCAAGAGAGCTTATGAGGTAGTGTGTGGACCAGGCACGCATCAATGGTGTGGCTTTCCATCGTATGTTAACAGTGTCTATGACCAAGTATACATACCAAATAATAATTCATTTTTTTATTATGAAGTACCATTTCATCTATCTATTGACATTAGTGTACACCTAGATATATAGTATCTATGCAAAGATTGGGAACACATGTGTACCCTCAGTGTGAACTGCTATAGAAAGGGCAGCATGTCTATTACCATTCAGTATGAGGAGATATTCTCCTCTGCATACTTCCTTCTTTCTGTGTTTGTCATCTCCCCTTATTGGCTGTCATTCTCCCCTGTTTGCCCCCTCCCCCTTGGATGTCCTGTCCCTCTGTGCATCCATCATGCAGAGACAGGGTTTTGGTCAATACATCAGCTGGTGGGGGCAGGTGGAGAGAGGGATCTCCTGAAGGTAAATTCCTCGTATCCTGCCCTGCACTGTGTTGAAGCTGAGAATGGCCCTGACCACATCACCGGGTGGGCGGGTACATTAGCATGGTGTGCTCTGGAGACCAATGGAAGTGACGTGGGTGGACATCAGACCTGGAATGCAGATCACCGCAATATTTCCCGATTGTTCGGTGACCATGCGTTCCAGCTGCCTCATAGCCAGATCCCTAGTCTTCATAGCGAGGAGGATTGAGAACTCTATTATTGGACCACATATTTGAATCATGGGGAGATGTGGGAATCATCTGAACACAGGCTGTTATCAATGAGGATATTACCACACTGGTGGAGTGCATCCCTGTATTCATCCATCCACCCATATATCTGGATAGGCAAGTGAGATACCAACACTAACAACCATTACAATCTGGGTTACATCTCACGAAAGTCCACAACAGGAGATCCGTGACAGATTTCTCTTAGCCCTTGTACACACGGTCGGAGATTTCGACAACCAAATCCGTCGGATTTTGTCCGTCTGATTTTTTCCGACGGATTTTGTCCGAAACTGTTGCATACACACGGTCGGACGAAGTTGTCGGAAAATCCGATGTGATTAAGTTATTTTGTTACGACGGGACTACGTTCACGCTAGTAGCTAATAGCTTTAGTGTAGGAATTTGATCTGAGCATGCGTGGCACTTTGTCCGATCGGAATTCTCTACACATGATCGGTGTATGTCCGATCGGAGCATTTTGTCTGAAAATTTTACCAACAAGTTGGAAAACTTGGTCAGTCAGAATATCCGATAGGGATGAGCTGAACACCCCCCGGTTCGGTTCGCACCAGAACTTTCGAATGGACCCCACGTTCGTTACGAACGTTAGAACCCCATTGAAGTCTATGGGACTCGAACGTTCGAAATGGAAAGTGCTAATTTTAACGGCTAATATGCAAGATACTGTCCTAAAAAGGGTTTGGGGACCTGACTCCTGCCTCAGGGGACATGGGTCAATGCAAAAAAAAGTTTTAAAAACGGCCGTTTTGGCGGGAGCACTGATTTTAATGACGATTAAAGTGAAAAAAAAGTGAAATATTCCTTTAAATATGGTGCCTGGGGGGTGTCTGTAGTATGCCTGTGAAGTGCCACGTGTTTCCCGTGTTTAGAACAGTCCCTGCACAAAATGACATTAAACGGAAATAACACCATTTAAAACTGCTTGCGGTTTTAATGTTATATCTGGTTCCTGCAATATGGTTGAAAATCATTGAGAAAAATGGCATGGGTAGCCCTCCCTGCCCATTACCAGCCTATTTGGGTCTTGTACGCATATTAAGGGGAACCCTGTACCCATATTAAAAAAAGGAAATGCGTGTGGCCCCCAGGCCCTATATACTCAGAACAGCAGTATACAGGCGGTGCAAACAAGACAGGGACTGTGTAGGTTTGTTGTGTTAAGTTGAATCTGTTTGTAATTTTCAACTGGTACATTTTTAAAGTGTAGCTCCAGTCAAAAAAACTATTTTTACGTTTTTTGGAAAACATAGGGAAGGGTTATCACCCCTGTATAATTTGTTTTGTCGTCCATCTTTTTTCATCTCACTTGCTGCTGTCTGATGTTTGTAAGTTGGATGTTTGAAAGTAGGGGCCTGCCCTATATGCTCTGCAGAAATGGCAGAACAAGGTGTTGGTTTTGCCACAACATTGTAAGCCCTCAAAGTGACTCTTGGTGGGCGCTGGAGCACCCTGCTGTGAACGATTATATCAAGAATTGTAATTACATGCCATTGTTGAACAGTGGTAGAAAAATTGACCTTTGGTGGTTGTGGTGCTGGTGCCACAACACTATAAGTCCTCACCATTACTCTGGGTGGGCACAGGAAGGGGCCCTCCTGTGAAATATTATATCAAGAATTGTAATTACATGTCCCTGTTAAACAGGGGCAGAAAAATTTGGCCTTAGGCACTGCTGCTGGTGCCACCACACTGCAACCTCTTCCATATACTCTAGTTTTTTTGCTGGAATTAGCCCTGCTGCAAAGCATTGCATCAAAAATTGTACTTAAACGCCCCTGTTAAACAGGGGCAGAAAAATTGGGCCTTAGGCTGAGGTGAATATCACGGTGTATACTGCGGTCAGGGCACGCAGACAATAACCAGAAAACAGCAGAGATAAAGGGGTATATACAGATGTATACTGTGCTGTGCTGGAGGCACACACAACTTCCAATAACTCCTGCAGATGGCAATTGGGCTCAAATAGAGAACAGCTATGTAGGTGGATTATAGCGGTATGTACTGGGTACAGAGCACGCAAACAGCACGCACTATCTCCTAACACTACTGACTGCAAGCTCTATTATTAAAGATGGATCACTAGCTATATAGGTGAGGTGAATATCACGGTGTATACTGCGGTCAGGGCACGCAGACAATAACCAGAAAACAGCAGAGATAAAGGGGTATATACAGATGTATACTGTGCTGTGCTGGAGGCACACACAACTTCCAATAACTCCTGCAGATGGCAATTGGGCTCAAATAGAGAACAGCTATGTAGGTGGATTATAGCGGTATGTACTGGGTACAGAGCACGCAAACAGCACGCACTATCTCCTAACACTACTGACTGCAAGCTCTATTATTAAAGATGGATCACTAGCTATATAGGTGAGGTGAATATCATGGTGTATACTGTGGTCAGGGCACGCAGACAATAACCAGAAAACAGCAGAGATAAAGGGGTATATACAGATGTATACTGTGCTGTGCTGGAGGCACACACAACTTCCAATAACTCCTGCAGATGGCAATTGGGCTCAAATAGAGAACAGCTATGTAGGTGGATTATAGCCGTATGTACTGGGTACAGAGCACGCAGACAGCACGCACTATCTCCTAACACTACTGACTGCAAGCTCTATTATTAAAGATAGATCACTAGCTATATAGGTGAGGTGAATATAGTGGTGTATACTGCGGTCAGGGCACAGACAATAACCACTACACAAGAGCAAGATAGGAAATCAGCCAAAAACGATCGGTGTGTAACTGTGTTGAAGGTACACAGAACACCCACTGCTTCAGATGCCAACACACTACACGAGGCCTCCTCAAAGGCGGCCTTATATAGTGTGGGGCGTGCACTACGCAGCCTGAGCTATGATTGGCCACAGGCATCCTGCCTGTGGCCAATCATGGCTCTCCTCGCTGCTGGCGCTGCGATTGGCCAAGCATGCGGGATCACAGTGCATGCTTGGCCAATCAAGAGCCAGCAATGCACTGCGCCATCGCAGTGCATTGTGGGCCGTGCGCGCCACACGAATTTTGACGCGAACGGACCAAGAGTTCGGATTTTGCCGAACGGACGAACAGCCAATGTTCGAGTCGAACGTACGTTCGACTCGAACACGAAGCTCATCCCTAATATCCGACAAAACGGTCCGATTGGACACATTCCGTCGGAATCTCCGACCGTGTGTACAAGGGCTTACTCTCCAATCTGCTCAATACATGACATCATATGGGATCCGAGGCTGAAAACTCATATTAAACTTTAATAATAAATAACTACAAACTATACAAAGGGATAAAAATGGCCACAGCCCTTTATTATTGGCACAATAAATACCATTTTACCAATAATATTTTATTTATAACCATATTACTAAAATTACATCAACATATCAATAGTTCAGCCATCAAAGCTCAAACTATATTTAAACCATTAACATACCAATAGTTCAGCCAATAAAAGATCAAACTATATATATATAACATTAATATACCTATCCCCTTACTGCAGATGGGACCAGCCACATAACAAAGACCGTGACATAGGGAGGGATGCTTTTTCTAATGCCCCGTACACACGAGCGGACTTTTCGACATCCAAACTCCGACGGACTGAGTCCGTCAGACTATCCGATCGTGTGTGGGCTGCAACGGACTTTATGCCCCGTACACACGAGAGGGATTAAGTCTGACAGACCTCCAAAGGAGTTCCGCCGGAGTTCCGCCGGAGTTCTGGCAGACTTTTCGACCGAACGGACTTGACCACACACCATCACACCAAACTCCGACAGAGTCGAACGTGATGACGTACGACTGGATTCGACGTAGGAAGTTCATAGACAGTAGCCAATAGCTGCCCTAGCGTCGGTTTTAGTCCGTCGGAGTAGCACACACACGAGCAAATTTTTCGAAGGGGACCGGGTCCGGCGGAGTTCCGTCGGGAAAATTTGAAGCATGCTTCATTTCTAAAGTCCGTCAGACTTTAGCGAAGCTAAAGTCCGTTGCAGCCCACACACGATCGGATAGTCTGACGGACTCAGTCCGTCGGAGTTTGGATGTCGAAAAGTCCGCTCGTGTGTACGGGGCATTATGCCCCGTACACACGAGCGGACTTTTCGACATCCAAACTCCGACGGACTGAGTCCGTCAGACTATCCGATCGTGTGTGGGCTGCAACGGACTTTAGCTTCGCTAAAGTCTGACGGACTTTAGAAATGAAGCATGCTTCAAATTTTCCCGACGGAACTCCGCCGGACCCGGTCCCCTTCGAAAAATTCGCTTGTGTGTGTGCTACTCCGACGGACTAAAACCGACGCTAGGGCAGCTATTGGCTACTGTCTATGAACTTCCTACGTCGAATCCAGTCGTACGTCATCACGTTCAACTCCGTCGGAGTTTGGTGTGATGGTGTGTGGTCAAGTCCGTTCGGTCGAAAAGTCCGCCAGAACTCCGTCGGAACTCCGGCGGAACTCCTTTGGAGGTCTGTCAGACTTAATCCCTCTCGTGTGTACGGGGCATTAGCTTCGCTAAAGTCTGATGGACTTTAGATATGAAGCATGCTTCAAATTTTCCCGACGGAACTCCGCCGGACCCGGTCCCCTTCGAAAAATTCGCTCGTGTGTGTGCTACTCCGACGGACTAAAACCGACGCTAGGGCAGCTATTGGCTACTGTCTATGAACTTCCTACGTCGAATCCAGTCGTACGTCATCACGTTCGACTCCGTCGGAGTTTGGTGTGATGGTGTGTGGTCAAGTCCGTTCGGTCGAAAAGTCCGCCAGAACTCCGTCGGAACTCCGGCGGAACTCCTTTGGAGGTCTGTCAGACTTAATCCCTCTCGTGTGTACGGGGCATTACAGTGCTGCTGTTATTCTGACGAACATTACATTTCTTCTTTCTTCCTTTAGGTTCCTCTAGTCATTTGACCTTTTCAGGAGCTTACATAATTTTTTAAATAAAGTTTATTGTTAACAGGTAAGTCACCAATTATATTAATTTAACTTAACTGCCTTTTTGTTTCAGTCCCTGTTCCCATAGGCAGGGGTCGCTATTGAGCTTCTCCTGCCTTTCATGGGACCAGAGGCTGAAAACTCATATTAAAATGTAATAATAAATAAAACATACAAACTGTACACATGGATAAAAATGGCTGCAGCCCTTTATTATTGGCATAATAAATACCATTTTACCAATAATATTTTATTTATAACCATATTACTAAAATTACAGCAACATATCAACAGTTCAGCCATCAAAGCTTGAACTATATTTAAACCATTAAGATACCAATAGTTCAGTCATTAAAGCTTGAACTATATATAACATTAATATACCAACGCCAGGCTAAACTTATATAGCCTAGCACCCCACCCGGGCCATGGCCAACTCTACACAATTTTGTAAATCCAAGTTTAGGATATTGAGCCCAATGTCAGAAAGATGGACCATATCAAAAACCATACAAACAACCTTGTAAATCAACATGTCTGTAGGAAAACCCTTGAACAGAAGACATAAATTTAGCAATAACCCTGTTCACCCTCTTTCTGATCTTTTCAAGATACAAGAGATCATAGTAAAGCAACCATTTTAATCACAGAACGATCTCAGAAAAAATCAAAACAGAGGCAGGAAGGATAGAACGTAAATGCAGCAAGTCAATTTTAATTTGTGAATCCAAGTCTAACGTCTTATGTACCCCTAAATCATTACCTCCCAAGTGAACAATAATAACATCAGAATGCGACCATGAAGAAAGTAATGTAGTTAACATAGAATGGAAATCAAACCAAGACATGCCACAGTAGTTATGCCAATTAATAGAAAAAGATGCATTGCCCAAATTCAAATTAGGCTCATAAAATCGGTGGGAGGCCCAAATGTTAGTCCGGTAAATGAACGAATGTCCAATAAGCCATATAACACATGGATAACCTAAAATCAGGAAAAAAACATAAATTAGGTCTAATGTAAGATTGAAAACAATCGGATTTCCAACCTCCCAATTTTTTTTAGATCAGACTCTGAGAAACCCAGCTTGGTCGCCTCAGTCACTGTGCCAATACGAAAAGAGTGACCAGTAACATGAAAAATGGCCTAAACCCAAATAAGTCAGACTTTTTTAAGCACGGCTGAAAATTGACATTGGGTAAGTGGAACACCAGAGCTGTGAAGCAACAATTGTGACGACCAAAGGGGTCGTGACATTAAATATTTAGCCAACCAAAAAAAGGCACATACAGATGAACTAGGTGATTGTTGTATAACAATCCACCAATCCTTATTCAATTGATCAGTCTTGCTAAACCTTAAAAATATCTTAATAAAGTCAGGACACAGCGAAACGTCAGAAAACAACAAACAATCTAATGAAGATGAAGACCTAAGCAGCAATTTGGAAATGTGGAAGGCCCCAAAAAAAGAATAAACTAAAAGAAACCTTAAAGAGTAAATCTTCTGCAGGAGAATAACAAACAAAAGAAGAAGCCGACATCAAACCTTGCAAAAGATGTAAAGTAACTGGAACACAAGTATCACCCATAAGGGCCTGTTAAACCTAGAAAAAGGAGGAACAGGGAGGAAAACCTCGAAATTTGGAAAAGAACAAAATCCCGGCTAAAATTTTTACTAGTTGGGAATAGGAATAAGAGCATTGCATTAAATCATCCAAAAATCAAAATAACAAATTCTCAGGGAAACAATTAGAAGGAATACCCAAACAGCTCAGAAAGACACACCACAAGGACCATGCAGCATTGTAATTTGCCCATGTGGAAGGTGCTAGAGAGTTGACTATTGCAGCATTCAAAACTACGGACTACAAGCGCTCCAGGCAAGGTAGACCAAGGAGTTCTGCTTCCGGGGCCAATTCACAAAATCGATCTAGCTGAAAACGGGACAGAGAATAGGCAATAACATTAGTATAACCCGGGATGTATTTAACCTTAATCCATAAATTAAGTTCTAAACATTTAAAAACAATACAATGATACTTGAGTCCTGGCGAATATCGGATGTGGATTGCTGGTCTGCTTATGGAAATTTCTACCTACATCATTTAGTTGCGCATGGGATAAAAACTTTTCATGCACTCAAAGAAGAATACAACCTTCCTGATCACATGTTCTTCAGATAATTACAAGTCAAACATGCAACCCAAAATCAATTTCTACCATCCCCTCCTCAACCCACTCCAAATGTAATCATGGCGATAGTCAAAAATACGGATCCTCAAAAGCTCATATCGGCATTTTATAACATGCTCTCCACTCCTGTCACAACTAAACTAGCGTATGGCCTTAAGCCTCGCTGGGAAAGGGCGGTGGGACTTATAGAGGAGGAGGAATGGGGGGAAGCCTTGGAACTTTGTAAAACGGTTTCGCCAAAGCTCTCGGACAGACTGACCCAAACCTATATAATCCATCAGGCGTACCTCACTCCCCTTAGGGTAGCCAGATACAGAAACTCTCAGTCCACTTTGTGCCCAATGTGTGAGAAGGAGACAGGCATGTTTATCCACCTGTTATGGTCATGCTCCAAAATACAGGGACTTTGGACACAGATAGTGAGATTCCTTCATAACGATATGGGCTCTCCGGCCACGCTTGACCCAAAAATGTGCCTTCTAGGACTCATGCCAGACTTGACTGACAGGTGCACAAAGGTATTTCTGCATGAGATGCTATTCATAGCGCGTAAGGTAATAGCTAGGATATGGATGAGGACTTTCCCCCCCCCAACATAGCAGACTGGAAGGCAGAAATAAACAATACCCTCCCATATAAAAAATTCATATACACCAATAGAGGATGTCCTGAGAATTACTATAAAATCTGGGACAGGTGGCTGCGGGAGTCCGAGACTTGCTTATAGCCTGACCTTTGCACTGCGCACGGGAAAGTAGATGACACGTGGATTACCAAGCCCATGGGTGACAAAGCGAGTCCCAATATACTGAAACCATGTTCTTATTTATCCCATGTATTCCCTGGATATGTTATGATGTGATGATAAAGATCTGAGATGTAGACACGACTGTTACTTGAAGTCATGTATGATATGTACCATACCTGAAACTGTACACTACAACATGAATGCACTGTAAACAAAATAAAACATGTTGATTTAAAAAAAAAAATATATATACACAACGCAAAACCATTAAAACAGGCAATGACTTAGAAGACAAACAATTAATCGCATATGCAACCCCCTGGTTATCGGAATGAAATAACAAATGAGAATCGCAGAGGTGAGTACCCCAAAGTTCCAAAGAAACCAAAATCGGAAATAGCTCAAGGAGAACTATGTTATTCATATAACCCAACAGTCTGGCCAAGATGCAGCTGACCAATGGCCTTGGTAAAAGACACTATAACCCGAACTCCCAGCAGCTTCCGTGAATAAAGCAACAACTGAAGCATCTTGGAAAGGGGTTTGCCAAAAGGAACAACCATTGTATGATGCAAAGAAATAATTCCAAACTAACAAATCAGAGACCAAAGAAGAATTTATACGGACAAAATGATTTGGGGATTTCTAACCAGAAATTGCTTTGTATAATCTTTTCGAAAAAACGCGGCCAACAGGAATAACACGAGTAGCAAAGGCAAGTAAGCCCAACAAAGATTGTAACGTGTGAACCGTCAATTTAGGTTTGGAAATCACAGAAGAAATCATAAATCGTAAACGATCCAACTTGGCCTGCGGTAAATGAAATTCCAACCTGTCAGTATCAATCAGTCACCTGACCTCAGAAGCTTCCAGAATTTTTTTAATAAAGTTTATTGTTAACAGGTAAGTGACCAATTATATTAATTTAACTTAACTGCTTTTTTTCAGTCACTGTTCCCATAGGCAGGGGTTGCTATTGAGCTTCTCCTGCCTTTCATGCTCTCACTATTTTAGTTTCTCATCCTTTTTATTATTATCGTTTTTTTTTTTCAATTCACCTTTATCAGGTTCAATTTCCTTTCCTTTATGTATTACATATTTTATAAATTGTTTATTATTTTGCCCACTGATGGCAAACATATGGTTCTAAATAAGCATATATTAGCATTTTTACCAAAGCTCTTTTATGTCATATACAGTGGTGTGAAAAAGTGTTTGCCCCCTTCCTCATTTCCTGTTCCTTTGCATGTTTGTCACACTTAAGTGTTTCGGAACATCAAACCAATTTAAACAATAGTCAAGGACAACACAAGTAAACACAAAATGCAATTTGTAAATGAAGGTGTTTATTATTAAAGGTGAAAAAAAATCCAAACCATCATGGCCCTGTGTGAAAAAGTGATTGCCCCCCTTGTTAAAACATACTATAACTGTGGTTGTCCACACCTGAGTTCAATTTCTCTAGCCACACCCAGGCCTGATTATTGCCACACCTGTTCACAATCAAGGCATCACTTAAATAGGAGCTGCTTGACACAGTAAGGTCCACCAGAAGATCCTTAAAAGCTACACATCATGCCGAGACCCAAAGAAATTCAGGAACAATTGAGAAAGAAAGTAATTGAGATCTATCAGTCTGGAAAGGGTTATAAAGCCATTTCCAAAGCTTTGGGAATCCAGCGAACCACAGTGAGAGCCATTATCCACAAATGGCGAAGACATGGAACAGTGGTGAACCTTCCCAGGAGTGGCCGGCTGTCCAAAATTACCCCAAGAGCGCAGCGACGACTCATCCAAGAGGTCACAAAAGACCCCACAACAACGTCCAAGGAACTGCAGGCCTCACTTGCCTCAGTTAAGGTCAGCGTTCATGCCTCCACCATCAGGAAAAGACTGGGCAAAAATGGCCTGCATGGCAGAGTTCCAAGGAGAAAACCACTGCTGAGCAAAAAGAACATCAAAGCTCGTCTCAATTTCTCCACAACACATCTTGATGATCCCCAAGACTTTTGGGACAACATTCTGTGGACCGATGAGACAAAAGTGGAACTCTTTGGAAGGTGTGTGTCCAAGTATATCTGGCGTAGAAGGAACACTGCATTTCATAAAAAGAACATTATACCAACAGTAAAATATGGTGGTGGTAGTGTGATGGTCTGGGGCTGTTTTGCTGCTTCAGGACCTGGAAGACTTGCCGTGATAAAAGGAACTATGAATTCTGCTGTCTACCAAGAGATCCTGAAGGAGAATGTCCAACCATCTGTTCGTGTACTCAAGCTGAAACGAACTTGGGTTCTGCAGCAGGACAATGATCCTAAACACACCAGCAAGTCCACCACCGAATGGCTGAAGAAAAACAAAATGAAGACTTTGGAGTGGCCTAGCCAAAGTCCTGACCTGAATCCTATTGAGATGTTGTGGTATGACCTTAAAAAGGCCGTTCATGCTCGAAAACCCTCTAATGTAACTGAATTAGGACAATTCTGCAAAGATGAGTGGGCCAAAATTCCTCCAGGACGCTGTAAAAGCCTCATTGCACGTTATCGCAAACGCTTGGTTGCAGTTGTTGCTGCTAAGGGTGGCCCAACCAGTTATTAGGTTTAGGGGGCAATCACTTTTTCACACAGGGCCATGATGGTTTGGATTTTTTTTCACCTTTAATAATAAACACCTTCATTTACAAATTGCATTTTGTGTTTACTTGTGTTGTCCTTGACTATTGTTTAAATTGGTTTGATGTTCCGAAACACTTAAGTGTGACAAACATGCAAAGGAACAGGAAATGAGGAAGGGGGCAAACACTTTTTCACACCACTGTATTTCATGTTCTATGATCTATGTACTTTTTGTTTTAAGTATTCTAGTGCTGGATGTACATATCACTATTTGAGTCACAATGGCTAATATTGTGGATTTGATCGTATAGCGATGTACAGCTTTTTGATTGTGACACCAAAGATATGGTGCATTGGGTCAGACAGGGGTCAGTCCACACCCATATGTTATGGGTTAATCAATGCCCATGAGGCAGGCAGGGCACACCCCTGGGGCTGGCTCCATTAACTCAGTACACCATATAAAAGCAGGTAAGATAGACATGTCTGCTAGGCTCTGAGGAAGAGGAATTTCTCAAAACATGTTAGCCAGTTCACGTCTCCACAGATACAGTCCCATGTCATGTGGACAGTCTTTTATGGACCTATGTGGAAGAACTTATGTGATATACTTCTACTAAGTCTATGTTTTATGAGTATAATACTTACCATTATATCTAATAAATACCAACTTATTGAGGATAATGCGCTAGGTATACATGCCTTCTGTTTCTTTTCATGGGGTAAGTGCGGACCTGGCTGGGGGGGGTTTATTTGCCGCCCCCCCCCCAAAAAAAAATGAAGAACCAGCCACCACTGATGGCTACACAGAGGGATGCCTCACATATTCACCCATTGCCAAGGTTTCTGTTCTGCGAGCATGCTCAGTGATTGAGCTGTCATAGACAGATACTGCTCTCTAGTGATGATCGGGTCTGGCTCCCAATTATGTGACCACCGTGTGGCACTGTGACAGCCAATCACAGCATTTATGTGATCAGACAGTCTTTCCCACCCTCTTGGTGTAAAGACCTTGTTAATGGCGCATTGGGGCTGGGCAGCAAGACCTTAAAGAAAAAATTTAGACAGGAGTTGGTCTTTAAAACTGAGAGAAGTGTTTAACTGAATTTTATTTATTTTCTTTTAAATTGGATTCATCCTAAAATATGCATTAGTGCATGATTCAGATAAGCTTACACAATGAATATAATCAGTAATGGTACTTTCAGGAATGTATTCTCACATCAGAAAATGTTTATTAGAAGCTTTATGTGTTATTTCATTTCGTACTGTGTTAATTATCCATGGCATGAGGTTTTCTGGCATGTAATTGTGGCGTGAGGTACTCTGCATGATATGATTCAAGAGTAAGTGAAGCAGCTTAATATTTTCTGAAGCAGTCGCTGCCTTTGCCTGACTAGTGCTTCCTTTCCTCCATAATGTGCATGGACCGCCAATCGATCAGAACCGCAATGATTACCAAGCCAAAGCAGATCATTTTTTTTACAGATCCTCTGAGATAACTGCACTTCAAGGAATAAAATGTCGCTCACTTACAGAATGACTATATTATTTAAAATGTTTGGTAGGATCATCAAAAAACTAAAATCAATCCTTATGATGCTATTATGCTCAAGTAGCTGAATAGTCACTGCAACAATAACTGCATGAATAGCTAATACCTTTATTTGAAATTCAAATGACTAACAAGGACAACGGAGGTCTAATTAATGAAGCCTACTTGCTTTTTTCTGCTAATAGGATGCAAGTAGAAAGTTATAGAGCAATTCCAGACAACAAGTAAAACCAATCACCAAGTTTTAATGATATCTAGAAAAGACTGCATGTGTGCTAAAATCATAAAGTTTGCTCAGTTTACATTAAAGTATATGTGAACCCTCACTGTGTAAAACAATCCATTCAGTTTAAAATAGAAATGAAAAGCAAAACATGTGTATAGATATACAGTAAAAAATATTAGTATTATAAATACAATTTCCCCCCTTTTTTAAAAATGATTACATACCCTCTGTTCTCAGCTGCATAAAGAGCTTAGGGGGCTGGGGGGAGGAGAAACAGCAGTACATTGATCTTACCAGATAATGGATAATTGTAAAAGAGCAGGCTGAGTTTCCAAAAAGACAGAAAACTGAACACGCTGTGCTCTCATACCTAGTTTTAATAGGAAAGCAGAGGGATTGGCAGATAAAAACAGGTATTAAACACAAAGAAAGCAATACAATGAGAAAAGGATACTTTTGCATACAAATACATGGTACAGTAGGCACATATCAGGAATATGAAATATTAGGAATTTGAAATGTTAGGTTAACATATTCTTTAACCACTTGGCGACCGCTGTCGGCATATATACATTGGCAGACGGGCACGGCTGGGCAAAGTAACGTACCTGTACGTTACTTTGAAATTCCCGCCATGCGCCTGCAGCGAGCTCCGTGACCGTGCCCGCGGCACCCGTGGACTCGATCGCTGCGGGTATACCTGCGACCGTGTCACGGAGCTCAAGAACGGATAGATGCCGATGTAAACAGCATCTCCCCGTTCTGCCTGACAGGACACTGATCGTCTGCTCCCTGTCATCGGGAGCAGTGATCAGTGTCCACGTCATACAAGCCCATCTCCCAGTCAGTTAGAAACACTCCCCTAGGACACACTTAACCCCTCCCCACCTCCTAGTGGTTAACCCCTTCACTACCAGTGACATTTTTACAGTAATCAATGAAATTTTAAAGCATTGATTGCTGTACTGATGCCAATGGTCCCAAAAATGTGTCAAAATTGTTCGATGTGTCTGCCATAATGTCGCAGTCACGATAAAAATCTCTGATCACTGCCATTACTAGTAAAAAAAAAAATATTAATAAAAATGCCATAGAACTATCCCCTTATTTTGTAGATGCTATAACTTTTGCGCAAATCAATCAATAAACGCTTATTGCGATTTTTTTTTATCAAATTTTTTTTAAAGAATACGTATCGGCCTTAGCTAAGGAAAAAAAATAATGTATATATTTTTTGGGGGATATTTATTATAGCAAAAAGTAAAAAATAATGCTATTTTTTCAAAATTGTCGCTATTTTTTGTTTATAGCGCAAAAACTAAAAACTGCAGGGGTGATCAAATTCCACCAAAATAACGGGAAAAAAAGGACGCCAATTTTGTTTGGGAGCCATGTCGCATGACCTCACAATTGTCAGTTAAAGCAACGCAGTGCCAAATCGCAAAAAGTGCTCTGATCAGGAAGGGGGTAAATCCTTCCGGGGCTGACGTGGTTAAGTCAAAAACAAATATATTGCAGCTTACCAATCCTTAGATATGGTGGCTGCATGTGTTTTTTTTTTAAGGCATTTTTTTGTTTTGTTTAAACCTGGGATCCTGCCAGTAATATTGTTTCTGTCCTATGGTAACAACGCTCATTTGTTGTATTTTATTAATGGAGGAGCAGTATTGTCAATGCAGGACAGATAGTATATGTCAGAGCTGGGCTCAGCCCTTCCTTTTCTGAGCTGGCCGCTCAGCTGTCGGCTAATGCAGGCCATACACGGTCGAATTTTGAGCGAATTTTCTTTTCAAAATCAGAAAATTCATTTTTTTTGTGATCCGATGATGCCACCATTGATTTTCGAAATTCGGCCGACCAAGCCTTCAATTTCACCTCATGTTGCTACAGAAAATAATTTTCTTGGCTGGGAATCTTCTTTTCTCTCTGTAAATTTTCTTTTATCTCCGTACATTTTCTTTTCTTATTATGTTTCTCGCACGATTCTCCCATCATTGATTAGAAAATCGTTAGTTTTTCTAAAAATTTCCAACATGTCCGATTCCTCAAATTTTATTTCCGCACGAAAATCGGCTGTTGCTGCAGCCCACTAATGGTGCAAAATTCATACAAAAATTCTTATGCTAGCCATACACGGTTCGAATTTAGAAAGAATTTGCTTTCGAAAATCGTATCTAAGAATTTTCGTATGAATTTCGCACCATTAGTGGGCTGCAGCAACAGCCGATTTTCGTGCGGAAATAAAATTTGAGGAATCGGACATGTTGGAAATTTTTAGAAAAACAAATGATTTTCTAATCAATGATGGGAGAATCGTGCGAGAAACGTAATAAGAAAAGAAAATGTACGGAGATAAAAGAAAATGTACGGAGAGAAAAGAAGATTCCCAGCCAAGAAAATTCTTTTCTGTAGCAACATGAGGTGAAATTGAAGGCTTGGTCGGCCGAATTTCGAAAATCAATGGTGGCATCATCGGATCACAAAAGAAACGAATTTTCTGATTTTGAAAAGAAAATTCGTTCGAAATTCAACCGTGTATGGCCTGCATTAGATACGATTTTCGAAAGAAAATTCTTTCGAAATTCGAACCGTGTATGGCCGGCATAATTGCCAACTCCTAATTCTCTCCACAATTACTCAGCTGTTGATGATATCCTGCTTGTCAGTCCTGCCTACTTAAGCTGTCCAGTCCAGAGGATCTCTGCCTTTGCCTTGGTCACATCACAGAGACAATCTCCTGTGTTCCTGTTTAAAGACTTGATTTGCTGACATCCCTTCTGGCTCCAGATGCTGCTTGCTGTTTCACTACATTGATTCCTGACTTCTGGCTTGGCTGACTATCCGTTCTGGTTACTGAACTTTAACTTTGGCTATGTTTTGACTACCTTCGTTCTTTTTACTTTTATTATTAAACAAGTGTGATTTAACTGTACTTCTGTCTCGGTCTGATTTCATGGTTTCTGACAGTATACTACGACTATAGAAGACACCCCCCATCCTCTTCTCCATAACATTGAGGGGAAGTTTTCTATAATCCTTATATACTTTCTTGTGACATTGTTTGAGATAAGGATACAAAGGTCACAGGACACATACCAGCATTGGATTCTGGGCAGAATGAATAGGTATTTTTTTCACTTATTGAACAGATATATGAAAATATATGAAAATGCTATCAATTGTATATTTAAGGCATTGTTCACATGGGCATACCTGTTTTTGGATTGTGTTTGCCTGCACTGCAAGAGAAAAGAGTATCAATCCCAATCATGCTATGGCTTCTATAATGCAACTAATGGGGTCAGATTCAATGTGGCCGAAGCTTGTAAAGTACTCTTAAAGCTCCATATCAGCTTAATTGAAACCTTCCAAAAACTTCTAAAATTATCCGACTCATTTAGACTCGGGGGAGATGTGGCTTCAAGTTTAAAGCTCTATTTAAGCTCACACTGGAGGAGAGATTCTTTTGTAACAGTGTTCACATTTTTATTGCTGTAAAGTCCCATAAATATGTAAGTGATACATAATGGGCTACTATGCAATGCATTATGCTTTACCTTTGCAGGGACACAAAGAAGAAGTAAACCCATCAGGGTTTACTTCCTCTTTAAGGGGGCAAATCCTTTCATTCCTTAAGTGGTTAAGTATGCTTGTGTTAAAGAGGCCTAATCAATCAAAAAGAAGCAAATATGAGAAGTTCATTTTAAAGGTTTGTGGATAATTTGATATTAGTTCTCAGTAAGCCACTGCAGCAAAAAAAAAAAAAAAAAAAAACATAAAGCACCCCATAGGGTCACTGTCAGAGTTTAATAAAAGTAGAGGAAAATCTCCTGACATCTAGATGACCCCAACAGAGTAGTGCCAAGGGCGGATGCCACCTGAAGAAGCAATTTTGCCCCTTTGGTTGATAGAATGCTTGCAGCCCTGCTGCACAGCACCCCATGATGCTAGAATGCAGACAGCTTGCCTGCACAGTGTCATTGGTTGTTATGGTGCTGGCAGTTCACAACCAATGAATCTGTGAGGCATGGGTCTAAACATATACAGTGCTAAACATGCACTGAGAATGAATTGTTTGATATGGACATGTTTCAGTGCTTGTTACTCACTGTGCCTCCATAAATGCTGCCTAAGGTGGCACCCTAATTGGTCTTGTAGGCAGCACGGCCCTGGATCCAAAACACAAAATGGGTTTCTTGCACTTTAATTACCAATTTTTCTTTTTAAAGCCCCCACATCTGTCTGTATTTTTTACTGTAACACATTCAGTATGCATATAAATTAATTAATATGCTGCTTTTTTAGTGTTTAGAAGTGCTATGGCAGTTGTTAAAATACCCTGTATTGGCACCATCTTAGTGGTTTGGACCACTTCTCTCACACACATAAGCAGTGGCTCCATTCTCTGACATGCCCCTATGTACACTGAAGGGGAGGGGGCTTGTAGGACCACTGGAGACCCAGGCTTCTACTTGGTGTAAGAATAATGCCCTGTACACATGGTCGGAAAAGGTCCAATCAGATTATGTTGTCGTAAAATCCGATGATGTGTGGGCTCTATCATACTTTTTCTGTAGGATTTTCCGACGCACAAAGTTTGAGAGCAGGATCTAAAATTTTCCGACACCAAAATCCGATTGCATAAATTTCGATCATGTGTAGACAATTCTGACGGTAAAGTTCCACACATGCTCAGAATAAACTAAGAGACGAAAACTATTGGCTACTAGTCCAGACATAAGTGTTGTATGTCACCTTGTTCAGAATGATCGGATTTGCTGACAACTTTGTGCAACCGTGTATATGCAACACAAGTTTCAGACAAAATCCGTTGGAAAAAATCCAACAGATCCAACAGATTTTGTGGTCGGAATGTCCAACCGTGTGTACAGGGCATAAGGGTCCAATTCTCCTAGGTACTGCCAAAGGTATTTTAGCCCTTGCTTAAGAACACAAGAACTGAAAAAAAAAAAGCATATTTATTAATGTATATACTGAAACACTGTAGTAAATGTTGAGGCTTCAATAGGGTTTAATAAAATGTTTTTTTTATTATTGCACTTTTAAAAGATTTGGCAACAAAACAAAGGTATCTAGCACATTAACATTTAATAGAGTCATGTATATGGCCCTTACACTTTATCTCCGATCTGAAGCACTGAGGTTTAGATTGTATGGCGCTCTAAAAACTCTAGCAGGTAAATTGAAATTCTGTGCTGGTATTACTGGTCTGGGCCTCATTATTCTGTCATTTTGTTCTCCATTTTTCTTCATCCAAAGGGGAAAAATTTCAATATTTTGCCCAGAGGCCTTCAAAGACCTTAATACAACCATAGTCATCACCCTGTGTTTTAAAACTTGCTCTCTTTCACTGCTTTTTCTATCATCATTCTAGTTTTCAAAGCAGATTTAAATCTCATTGATGTTATTATAAGAAAAATCTTGCGGCCAGTGTACATCTGTGGGGAAAATGACTCTCCTGTGTCAAAATGTATACATTTTAAGCTTTGCTTTTAATTTCTGACTAGAGCAATGATGCCTAATGCCGCGTACACACGATCAAACAATCGGGTGGAAAAGTCCGGCAAACTCAAGTCCGCCAGACAATCCCCCCATGTGTAGCCTCTGGCCGACTTTTTTTACCCGAAAGTACGGCAGACTTAGAAAGTATTTTTGCACTCCAATCTTCCCGCTGGACTTTTATGCCAGTCCGCCGTACTTTTGAAATGAGCGGACTTCTCCCACGTGGAGAAAAGTCCGCTTATTTTGAGCACGTCTCCAGGTAGACGGAGCCAGCGAAGGAGGCGTCGCTAGCCCCGTCACCTGGTATGGACTTAATGGGGAACCTCAACGCCGAAAAAATCGGCGTGGGGTTCCCCCCCCAGGTCCACATCAGACTCTTGTCCGAGCACACTACCCGGCCGGCCAGGAAAGGGGGGGACGAGCGAGCCCCCCCTCCTGAGTCGTACCAGGCCGCATGCCCTCAACATGGGGGGTGCCTTGGGAAAGGGGGGGCCACGCGGCCCCCCACCCCAAAGCACCTTGTCCCCATGTTGATGAGGACAAGGGTGTCTTCCCGACAACCCTGGCCGTTGGTTGTCGGGGTCTGCGGGGCGGGGGGCTTATCGGAATCTGAGAGCCCCCCCAATAAGGGGGCCCCCGGATCCCGGCCCCCCACCCTATGTGAATGAGTATGGTGTACAATGTACACCTACCCATTCACCTGTAAAAAAAAGTAAAAAAAAACACAACACACAAGGGTTAAAATAGTTTATTGCACAGCTCTGGGGGTCTTCCGTCTTCGGGGGTCTTCTCGCCAGACTCCTCCGCTATCTTATTCTAGCTCTTTTGCTAGTGGAGGAGCCCGGCTTTCTTCTTCCCCGCCGCCCTCTTCTTCTGACTTCGGGGGTCTTGTCCCCCTCTTCGGTTCTTCTTGCCGGGCCACCACGCCTTCTTCTAGCTCTTTAACAGGCCGGTCTTCTGTCGTCCGCTTTCGCCGTCTTCTGTTCTTCGCTTCTTCTCTTCAGATGTTGCCTCGTCGCATCCTCCGCTCACAATGGCACGGACACGACGCGTGGCGACTTATATAGGGACATCACCGGATGATGTCCCCGCCCATTATGGTGTCACAGTCCCAGAGGATGTTTTTTTTTACTTTTTTTTACAGGTGAATGGGTAGGGGTACATTGTACCCTATACTCATTCACATAGAGTGGGGGGCTGGGATCCGGGGCCCTCTTATTAAAGGGGGCTCCCGGATTCCGATAAGCCCCCCGCCCGCAGACCCCAACAACCAACGGCCAGGGTTGTCGGGAAGAGGCCCTTGTCCTCATCAACATGGGGACAAGGTGCTTTGGGGTGGGGGGGCCCTTCCCCAAGGCACCCCCCATGTTGAGGGCACGCGGCCTGGTACGGCTCAGGAGGGGGGGCGCTCGCTCGTCCCCCCCTTTCCTGGCCGGCCAGGTAGCGTGCTCGGACAAGGGTCTGATGCGGACCTAGGGGGGGACCCCCACGCCGATTTTTTTGGCGTTGCGGTTCCCCTTTAAGTCCATACCAGGTGGCGGGGCCAGCGACGTCTCCTTCGCGGGCCCCACCTACCTGGAGATGCGCTCAAAATGAGCGGACTTTCCTCCGCGTGTGTGGGCGAGTCCGTTCATTTCAAAAGTACGGCGGACTTAGTACGCCGTATTAGTCTGTTGAAAAAGTGCCGTGTGTGGGCAAGTAGCCCGTTCAGAAAGTCCGGCGGGAAATCCGCCGGACTAAGTCCACCGGATAGTCGGCTACGTGTGTACGCGGCATAAGACATCAGGGTTAATGTGCTAAAGGAACAGTGGCTGTTCATTTTACAAAAAGAATGTTCATTAAGCATAGTAAATAGGAAGAGGCAGTCTTTAATAGGGCATGGTAGGTGAATTTAAAATAAAATCTTGATTTTCTCTTGAATATTATTGGATGATTGAAATGAAAACGGCTGAAGTTTCACCCAAAGTGTATAAAATTATGATAAATATTTGGTAGGACTGGACAGACTTATTGGACAGAAGGTAGGTTAATATTTGACTTCATATTTCACCTCTTGATATTAGCTGGTATAATTACAGCGAGTGTCATTCACAGTTTTATTATATCACCCAGTTTGTGCCACCTTTAAGCAGACCTTGCACTAAAATTCTTTCTAAATCTCCACAATAAACTGTAAAAAAAGCCTGTGAAGAAAAAGTTGAAATCATACACTTACTTTACCGACAGCTTTTACCTCCAGTGACTAGGCGACGGTGATAGCATGACCTAGATATGGGTGAAAACTGGGTTCTTGGGAGTAATAAGGATCATGAATCTCATAAAAAGATTCTCATGTACTTTGTTGAGAGTGTTATTTCAAGATTTGGAATACTCAGCATATCTAGGATCTTGTCAGAAGGACCATGATGTTACCCTCTCAAGTTTGGAAGCTATAGGTTAGTATATTTTTTTTACTTTGTTCTCCACACTTTTTGTTTACACTTTAATTGCAGCAGTTGGGTATAAAGGAGGGGCCCTGGTAGTATAAGTGGACCTAGACTTTTTCTGCTATATCTGTGGGACCTGGAAGAGGTATCAGCAATGAAGAGGAGTCAACAAATAATGGCTCTTATTTTCAAGAACAGCACAAGACACTGAGAATGATGCCTCATCCAAATCAGAGCTTGTTGTGACATCTGCTACCACACATTTGTATATCACATTAATTCATACATACATATTAATCTGCACTGTGCTTTGCTGGCTTCAGGACTCAAAAGCTGGTGGAGAAAAATAAAAATAAATGAGAAAAAAAGCTGAAATGAAAGCCCAGTGATATGACCTGTCAAAGTCAAGTGACCAGCTTCCCTCCTTTACTGTGGTACACAAAGAGAAACTCCAATTGATATACCTCTATACCTTGGTCTACATTTTGTGAATGGTCTAAAAAATGCAGGGCGATGCATGAAGTAACCCTGCAGTTAGCTTCAATCATTCAACCATATACAAGCAAAAAACCCCTTTAATTTACCTTGCATATGATTGGATATGTGGGGAACATAGCTTCACTTTATTTTCTAAGCTTAGTGAACATACCCTTTCCAACTAAATATTCACTTTACTAAGTGAACAATACCTACTCCTTTAGTAATTCAACCCCACTTTGTCCTGGTCAGACTTGTGTTCCTGTTTGTATTGTCGCTGATGAGACTGCTACAGTGGGTAGCCAACAAGACCACAATGTCAGAAAGATACTAGAGGTAAAAAGGTTTGATGGTTACTTATGGGAAGATCAAGTCATTAATAATCTGATATATTTCTTGAGAAATGAGAAATGAGCATCTTGGAATGTTTCACGAAAAGTTGGGCCAGTATGTAATGCTGATGATCTGCACACTGCTGCTGTTACTACTGGCTTCCTTCCCACATTGCAAAATACAGGCAGTCCCCGGGTTACAAACATCCAACTTACAAATAACTCATACTTACAAACTGAGACAACAGGAAGTGAGAGGAAATCTATCCCTAGGAAGGGAAATTCACTCCTGTTAGCCCTTGTACACACGGTCGGAGATTCCGACGGAATGTTTCCTATCGGACCACTTTGTTGGATATTCCGACTGTGTGTGGTCTGCATTGGACTGTTTCCGTCGGAATATCCGACGGACCAATTTTTCCAACTTGCCGGTAAAATTTTACGACAAAATGTTCCTATCGGACATACTCCGATCATGTGTAACCTACTCCGACGGACAAAGTGCCACGCATGCTCAGATCAAATTCCTAGACCAAAGCTATTGGCTACTAGCCTGAATGTAGTCCCGTTGTAACGAAATAACACCATCACGTTATGTACAATCGGATTTTCCGACAACTTAGTCCGACCGTGTGTATGCAACATCACTTCCGGACCTCTTCCGTAATTAATCCGTCAGAATTACTCAGACGGATTTGGTTGTTGGAATCTCCGACCGTGTGTACAAGGGCTAAGAGTTATCATGGGAAAAACATGTCTCCACTAAAGCTTTATCACCAATCCTTGTTTCCTCAACAACCCAAAATTGTCAAACTCCAGTTGTCAGAGGAATAGAAAGTGAGGTGAAATCTTCTGACCAGGGGCACAGACAGCAAAACTAACATTACATTTCCCTATGTTATCCAAAACACTTAAAAATTATTTTTTGCCTAGCATTACACTTAACAAATGTACTTGTTAAGAATAAATCTACAGAAAATATCTTGTTTGTGACCCGGGACTGCCTGTACATGCTAGTAGATTCATTGGCTTCTGCCTAAATTTGCCCTAGTATGTGAATGTATGTATGTATGTATGTGAAGTAGGGATGTTAGACTATATGCTCTTTGAGGCCAGGAATTGAAGTGAATGCATGGTATGTAAAGATGCTAAGTAAGTGGTCAGCACTATATAAATGCATGTAATAATAAAAATCCCATCCTGACCTTTTCTAGAATGGATGAGTTACTGGAATTATCAGTGATGTGATCATATTCACTACTCTTCTTTCTTACTACCATTTTGAAATTCAGTCCACATATCGATGCCATATTGATGAAGTCAAAAGTAAGCTTCTATCACAGAGGCACCCGTAGGTGAATATTGTTTAGTGGGAAACTTTATTATTGAAAAGTAAAGTAAATTTGACAAGAAGCAATATTCTTGATAAATATATTAATTTAAACATTAAAGATGTATTTAATGTCTAACCCTCACTTCCTCCAGCTATAAGCTTTGCACAGATTCTACAATAAATAATAAATAACATTTAGAAAACTAGATACAGTAGAATGTCAACTGTGTATATATCAGTATGAGAAATCTAAATATTATATATATATATATATATATATATATATATATATATATATATATATACACGTCTCAAGGATGTGGTTATCAATATGTCACATGTATATGATATGTGTGTGGGTGGGCAACTTTGTCAGTTTTACCTTGAGTTGGTGAATAAATAAATAAATGAATGTCTGCTAGATTAGAAAAGGAAAAGTTTCAGCAGTTCATTGATTCATTTCATTATAGACAGAAAAGGTAGACCACCGTGCACAAGGTAATTAAAACCCATCATTCAAAATAACTATAAACAACAACATTAAGGCTTAAAGTGGATGTAAACTCGATTCATGAAATCTGACCTAGGCACAAATACTGTATCTGTAGTGTTTACTTATCTCTCTCCAAAGCACTGAGCCCTGTGTGTTTATGTTGTTTCGTTCCTCTGTTATCAGTATGATAACTTCTGACAAGTTCTCCGAGATGGGAGATAAAAGCAGCTTAAAATTTGTGGTGTGGGAGGTTGCTATAAATAGATAAGCAGGGAATTTGTCTTGTCATAGCACAGCTTTGCAAGTATCTTTGTTCTTCTGCCTATGTGGAAAGGGGGTGTGTGCCTTTCCTCCAATCAGCTCTCACACAGTGTAAGCCCAGACACCACTACTACTGCTGAATGAGGAAGTGAAAATTCAAACACAATGTAAGAATTCTAAAGAATATTGAAAGCTGATGACAGCAGATATACATATAAGCCTTATGTAGGGAGATTTATTTCATCTCTGTTTTCACTTCACAGGGCATATGCAAGGGTTTACATCCACTTTAATGTAATGGTTAAAAAATAAAGAGATTTTACAATTATATGGACCCCCTGGAAGATTTAAAGCAGAACTAAATATTTCTCTCCTTTAAATGCAAGGGAGGTGACATCGTAGCCTCCTTTTTATCTGCAGATGCCATGGTACTGCACATGTGATCAGTTATGACAGCAGCCATTTGATGGCTTGACAATTCAGTTCAGAGCACAAGCAACTGTGTCAGTTATCATTCAGGGTTTTCCATGAATGTAACTGTTTTGGAAATCACTTAAATCAATGGGTTTAGTTCCATTTTAATAGTAAGGTAACAACTTATTTTATATAGAAGGTAGGCAAAATGATATGTTTATGCACAAGGATGGTAGAGGCATTGCAAAAGCAGCATCAAGTATTACTGAATATTGAAGTAATGTGTTGTAATTACTATTTTGCAACATAGTGGGGAAAACCAATAAACCTATTTGAAAGAACAGAGATATGGCTTTACATCAAGTGGATGTAAACCCGATTCATGAAATCTGACCTAGGCACATATACTGTATCTGTAATGTTTATGCAGGAGCGTAGGCGCAGGAGTAATTTCACATCGAACTAACGAAAGTAATTTGCATTATTTCTATAACAGAAAACCTTCTAAAAAGTACGCTTGATGCAAACTGGTATACAGAGAGAGAAGTTAGGAGTTTCATCTGATAATAAGCATGCAATTTTTCTTACAGTGTAATGTTTTGTTTAAGGACTCATGCACACTGAGTTTGCTCAGCTCCCTTGAACACCTTTTCTTCTGCCAGGAAAAAAGCTGCTTAAAAAATGCAGTGAAAGCTACATATTGCACACTTGTTTATGTTTGTTCATGCATGTGAGCGTTCATGCACTCTATTGTCCAGAATATCAATTTATTTTCGCCATTAGAATGCATGAGCGTGCATACCAATGAACATAGCTAAACATTTTTTTTTTAACTTTATTTAATGAATGCGGTCTACAAAAAGTGACACAATAACACAAATGTCAACCTACAAAAATCAGTTATGAGCAAAACAAGCAATTCTTCGAAAAAATCAACCCAGATTAGAGAGGGAGAGAAAGAAAAACTTTTATGGCTCCATACCATCGTTATATTAAATCAGGAGTCTAGGTATAGGGATTTCACAGCAGTTATAACCTGTAACTTAGCCTGAACCATAAAGGGAACTCTCAGGCCGCGTACACACGGGCGGACTGTTCGTCCAACTTTGTCCGCTGAACAGTGTTTGGGCGGACAGTCCGCTCGTGTGTGGGCTTTCAGCGGACAGTTTCAGCGGACAGTTTGACGAACAAGGTTTTACGGAATTTCCGAAAAACTGTCCGCTGAAACCTTGTTTCAGCGAACAGTCCGCTCGTGTGTAGGCTTGTTCGTCAAACTAAGTTCCGCGCATGCTCAGAAAGGATTTACACGCCGAAAGTTATAATGCAGTGTATAGGACGTCGTATTTTTCGTCCCGTCGTACGTGCCGTTCACGTCATCGCGCACGGTTTCAGCAAACTGTTCGTCCGTCGTGTGTGGCCATGTCCGTCCATGCTAATTTTGAGCGGACTGTTTGCCGAAACTGTTTGACGGACAAAGTTGGGCGAACAGTCCGCGCGTGTGTACGCGGCCTCAGTCCTAAAATAAGGTTATTTTCATTGGGCTTATATAGGCCTGTGGTTAGAAGCATTAATGAAAGAAAGAGACCACCTGAGGGCTAAAATGGACTTTCTTTATTTGGCAGGAGCACCTTGCTTATTTGGCATAAGCTCATCTCTCCTCATCTAAGGTGTGGCTCTAGTTCCTGATCCTGCAGGGGCAATACTAAAGGATTACCGCTGTCCAAAGGGTTTTTCTCTTTTATAGGAAAACAGAGTAGATGATACCAGGGGTGTCCAAGGGGAAAGAGAGAAAAAGATAAAAAAAAGGATATATAAAGAGTAACGAAGGAGTAGGACAGAGTAGGTACGTAGGGAGGGGGGACAGGGGGTTCCAGTGGGGTCCACGGCCCCTAGCTTCAATTTTCCATAGAACAAGTCATCATAGGTAGGATTTATATTCATCTGAAAAACTGAACAAATCCCAATGTGTCCAGCGAGTGTTGTGTTCTTCCTCTATCCCCTAGGGCAGCTGTGAGATGCTCCATCCGTTGTATGTCGCACACCCTTGAAAACCATTGTGATACCACTGGTGGATATCGTTGCTTCCATACACTGGGAACGCATGCCCTGGCTGCATTCAGGAGGTGTTTCAGTAAAGATTTGCGGTATCTCTTGCAAGACATGGGGACTAGGTTTAGGAGTACCGCCATCGGTTTATCCTGAAGGGAAACATCCATAATCTTGTGAGCGATCTGTAATACCTGCCTCCAAAAAAGGGTTAACTCTGGGCATTCCCAAAAGATGTGAAGAAGTGTGCCAGCTTGATTACCGCACCGCCAACACAATGGGCTATGTCCTGGAAATATTGACGCGAGTACAGACAGAGTCCTGTGCCATTGTGTCAAAATCTTGTAAGTGATCTCTTGATATTTGCTACACAGGGATGATTTGTGTGCAAAACTGAGAATACGGTTCTTTTGTTCCTCAGTGAATGTGACGTTAAAATCTTTCTCCCATTTCCCCAGGTTTGGGGGATCATGTTGAGATGTGTGGGCGAGTAGGATGTTGTAAGAAAGAGAGAGAGATTTCCTTATAAGTTCATCTCCCAGGCACAGATTCTCAAAGGGCATTGGCTGCCTATGAAAACAGCAGTTATCAGGGAGAGATCGGATGAAGTGCGAGAGTTGAGAAATCTTCCATTTACCCAAAATAGAAGAAATAGGGTAAGATATAAGCCTGTGAGATGCACCCATTCTGAGTGGCCAAGAAAAGAGGAGGCTCTAATCAGTCTCTGTTACAGCTGGATCCAGAAGGAACTATCCGAGAGACCTGGTACGAAGTCTGGGTGCACAATTATGGGCGTCAATGGAGAAGGAAAGCTTGCCATTTCCGCTATACTGAAATATCTGTGGAGCTCCTGCAGAGTGGGCTCGATTAATGGATGCGAGGAGGAAAATCAGGGAACACAAGATCCACTCCAACGTAAGCCTGCAAGAGGAATTGGCTCTAATTCCTGTTCTAGGTGGACCCACAGCTTATGTGGAGAATGTCTGCACCAGTCCACTACTCTATTCATGTGAATTGCAGTATAGTATAAGGAAGGGTCGGGAAGACCCACCCCTCTTTTGCTTTTTGACTGCTGTAGTAGTGATCTCCTAAGCTGCTTTAGTTTGTCCTGCCACACATATTTGATGAAAATTGAGCGCAATTTACGAAAGAAACTCCGTGGTATCCTAACTGGCAGTGCTTGCAGGAGGTAGAGCAGCCTAGGCATGACATTCATCTTTAAAACGTTGCATCTGCCAAACCATGATATTGTCAAGTTCTTCCATCTGTCTAAGTCAGAGAAAAAACGGTTCAGAAGAGGTTGAAAATTGATTTGGTAGGTGAGTTGTAAATCAGATGGAATTTTAGTGCCTAAATATTGGATTGCCTGAGGAGACCACCGGAAGGGAAAGTTGTCACCAAGGCGAGCCTGAGAACTGGGAGATATGAAGTGCTTCAGACTTTTGTAGGTTGATTTTAAAGTCCGACAGAACCCCATATTGGCTTATCTCTGATAGGAGGACCGGTATGGAGGTATGCGGCTCTGAGATGTAGAACAAAAGGTTGTTCGCATAGGCCGCTATTTTGTGGTGGTATGAGCCAGTTTGAAGCCCCTTGATGTCGGGGTTAAGCCTGACGTGTTGTAGAAGGGGTTCCAGAGAGAGTATAAAGAGGAGCAGGGAAAGGGGGCATCCCTGCTCATTTCATTGCTTATAGCAAAAGGACCAGAGTCAACTCCGTCCACCCTGACCATAGTGGTGGGGTAGAGTAAATGGCAGAGATCCAAGACATAATGGGGGTCAGCATCCCAAGGCGTCGCAGGGTGGCCTGTAGAAAAGTCCAGTTCACCCTGTCGAATGCCTTTTCAGCATCTGTAGACAACAGAACATCAGCCGCTTGGGCACCACATGCTTGACCAGACATATGTCGACCTGCCATGCAGTTAGTTGGCAAGCGTACCTAAAAGACCCACACCAAAGAATAAAGTGGACCTCTCCTTGCTCCTCATCAATTGGTAGACTCTGCCCCCTTCCATGAGTTTGTGGAATGTGCGGTTCCCAAACACCACTTTTTTGCACAAAAGGTGATTCTGGCTCTCTACCGGCATCTGGAAAGCAATGTCTTGGTCTCGCTGGACAGGGTGGTCAGCGGTAAGTTGCATATTACCACTGACTCATGGTCCAGCAGGCATGGACCTTATTTTGCCATCGCAGAGGGAGCAGAGGATGAAAAATCTCCGGGAGGCCTTGCAGAAAGGTCTGTGCAACGCGTTCCCAGAGCCTGGGAGGTTACAAATTCCTGGTCCTGGACAACGTGTTGCTGAGGCTTCAGTCAGTCACAGAAGGAGCGGTGGAGAAGGTGGCCGTCTGACCAATGTGTTCAGACAATTTTTTAGTCAGCAGCCCCAATGTATGATCATTTCCAGCAACCATCGCTAGCGTCTGATTTACATGGAATACCTAGGGGCAAGATCGGACTTGGACACCTTTCCCACCGAAAATCCTCTGGGTTACTGGGTCTTGAGGATGGATCACTGGCCAGAGCTTTCACAGTATGCAATTGAGCTAATGGCCTGTTCTGCATCCAGCGTTCTTTTGGAACGCACATTCAGTGCTGCTGGAGGCTTTGTAACCGATCACAGGGTGCGCCTGTCCACTGGCTCGGTTGATCGACTGACCTTCATAAAAATTAATCAGTCTTGGATCACCACCAGCTACCAAGCACCTGATGCTGATGTAACCGAATATTTTTTTTTTTTAATGTCAGATCCCTTCAAGACTGCCTATGCCAGTGATGGCGAACCTTGGCACCCCAGATGTTTTGGAACTACATTTCCCATGATGCTCCAGTACACTGCAGAGTGCCAGAGCATCATGGGGAATGTAGTTTCAAAACATCTGGGGTGCCAAGGTTCGCCATCACTGGCCTATGCTGATGTTGAGTGACTATCCTGTTATGCTGAGTGACTATCCTCTTCCTCCTCAATGATCATGCTGATAGCTTGGAATAACATTTTTGGTTCTGGGCGCCGCCACCAGTGGCTAAGGCTCAATTTTTCAGCCTCTGTTTAACAGGGGCGTATAATTACAATTTTTTATCCAGTATTTTGCAGGAGGGTTCGTTGCTGCGCTCAACTACATTATCTGTGAGGGGTTGTAGTGTTGTGGCAACAGCACCAATGCCTAAGGCCCAATTTTTCAGCCCCTGTTTAACAGGGGTATGTAATTACAATTTGTGATGCAATACTTTGTAACAAGGCTCATTCCTGCACTCCAGCTAGAGTATCTGTGAGGAGTTGCAGTGTTGTGGCAGCAGCACCAGTGCCTAAGGCCCAATTTTTCAGCCCCTGTTTAACAGGGGTATGTAATTACAATTTGTGATGCAATACTTTGTAACAAGGCTCATTCCTGCACTCCAGCTAGAGTATCTGTGAGGAGTTGCAGTGTTGTGGCAGCAGCACCAGTGCCTAAAGCCCAATTTTTCAGCCCCTGTTTAACAGAGGCATGTAATTACAATTTTTGATGCAATACTTTGCAGTAGGGCTCATTCCTGAGCTCCAACTAGAGTTTCTGTGAGGTGTTGCAGTGTTGTGGCACCAGTGCCTAAGGCCCAATTTTTCATAGCATGGCCCATTCCTTCGCCCACCAAGAGTAGCTGTGAGGGCTTACAGTGTTGTGGCAACACCACCACCAAAGGCCCAATTTTTCTGCCCCTGTTCAACAGATGCATGTAATTACAATTCCTGATATAATAGTTCACAGCAGGGCATTCCAGCACCCACCAAGAGTAACTGTGAGGTCTTACAGTGTTCTGGCAACACCGACACCTTAGGCCCAAATTTCTGCAGAGCATATAGGACAGGCCCCTACTTTCAAACATCCAACTTACAAATGACTCCTACTTGCAAACAGAAGGAGACAACAGGAAGTGAGATGAAATCTACCCCTAGGAAGGGAAATTCTCTCCTGTAAGACTTGATATGGGAAAAACATGTCTCCTCTCCACTGATACTTTATCACCAATCCTTGTTTCACTAAAAACCCCAAATTTTCAAAAAACATTTGTCATTGGGACAGAAAGTGAGGTGAAATCTTCTGAACAGACAGCAAAAAAAATGTTACTGGGGTGATGACCCTTCCTTATGTTTTCCAAAAAGCTTAAAAATAGATTTTTTTGACTGGAGCTACACTTTGTAATTTTGAACTTTTAAATTTTTAAACAGATTCTACATAACAATAAACCTACAGTCCCTGTCTTGTTTGCACCGCCTGTATACTGCTGTTCAGAGTATATAGGGCCTGGGGGCCCCACACCTTTCCTTTTTTTAATTTGGCTGCGGGTTCCCCTTAATATCCATACAAGACCCAAAGGGCCTGGTAATGGTTAGGATGGGGGTACCCATGCCGTTTGTCTCACTGACATTACATTAAAGTCGCAAGCAGTTTTAAATTACTTTTATTCCTTTAAAAATGTAATTTTGTGCAGGGACTGTTCTAAGCACGGGAAACACGCGCCACTTTACAGGCATACTATAGACACCCCCAAGGTACGATATTTAAAGGAATGTTTCACTTTTTTTTCACTTTAAGCATCATTAAAATCACTTTTTTTTGCATTGATACATGTCCCCTGGGGCAGGACCAAGGTCCCCAAACCCTTTTTAGGACAATAACTTGTATATTAGCCTTTAAAATTAGCACTTTTGATTTTGAACGTTTGAGTCCCATAGACTTTAACGGGGTTCTAAAGTTTGTGCAAATTTTCGGTCCATTCGCAGGTTCTAGTGCGCACCGAACCGGGGGGATGTTTGGCTCATCCCTAATTCTCAGATATTTTGTGATTTTCATTTTTTCAAAAAAATATAAAAAAAACACAGTAAATACAAATTAAAGAAGCTCAACGTGAATTTGAAAAATAAAAACAAAGGGAATACAAATGCCACATGTAAATTTACTTTAACAGTAGTTAAAGTAAATTCAGGAGTAAAAATGAAAGAAAAATATTTAAGAACAGATACAGTATCTCACAAAAGTGAGTACGCCCCTCACATTTTTGTAAATATTTTATTATATCTTTTCATGTGATAACACTGAAGAAATTACACTTTGCTACAAGTAGTGAGTGTACAGCTTGTATAACAGCGTAAATTTGATGTCCCCTCAAAATAACTCCACACACAGCCATTAATGTCTAAACCGCTGGCAACAAAAGTGAGTACACCCCTAAGTAATGTCCAAATTGGGCCCAATTAGCCATTTTCCTATCATGTGACTTGTTAGTGTTACAATGTGTCAAGTGTGAATGGGGACCAGGTGTATTCAATTTGGTGTTATCGCTCTCACTCTCTCATACCGGTCACTGAAAGTTCAACATTTCACCTCATGTCAAAGAACTCTCTGAGGATCTGAAAAATTGTTGTTCTACATAAAGATGGTCTAGGCTATAAGATTTCCAAGACCCTGAAACTGAGCTTCAGCATGGTGGCCAAGACCATACAGCGATTTAACAGGACAGGTTGCACTCAGAACAGGCCTCGCCATGGTCAACAAAGAAGTTGAGTGCACACACTCAGCTTCATATCCGGAGGTTGTCTTTGGGAAATAGACATACTGTATGAGTGCTGCCAGGATTTCTGCAGAGGTTGAAGGGATGGGGGGGTCAGCCTGTCACTGCATCAAATTGATCTGCATGGCTGTCGTCCCAGAATGAAGCCTCTTCTAAAGATGATGCACAAGAAAGTCCGCAAACAGTTTGCTGAAGACCAACAACCTAAGGACATGGATTACTGAAACCATGTCCTCTGGTCTGATGATACCAAGATAAACTTATTTGGTTTAGATGATGTCAAGCGTGTGTGGTGGTAACCAGGTGAGGAATATAAAGACAAGTGTGTCTTGCATACAGTCAAACATGGTGGTGGGAGTGTCCTGGTCTGGGGCTACATGAGTGCTGCTGGCACTGGGGAGTTACAGTTCATTGAGGAAACCATGAATCCCAACATGTACTGTGATATACTGAAGCAGAGCATGATCCTCTCCCTTCAGAGACTGAACAAGGCATTATTCCAACATGATAACATATATCACAACTACACCTCAAAGATGACCACTGCCTTGCTAAAGAAGCTGAGGGTAAAGGTTATGGACTGGCCAAGCATGCCTCCAGACCTAAACCCTCTGTGGGGCTTCCACAAATGGAAGGTGGAGGCGTGCAAGATCTCTAACACCCACCAGCTCTGTGATGTCGTCATGAGTGGAAGAGGACTCCAGTGGCAACCTGGGAAGCTCTGCTAAACTCCATGCCCAAGAGGGTTAAGGCAGTGCTGGAAAAAAAATGGTGGACACACAAAATATTTACACTTTGGGCCCAATTTGGACATTTACCCTTAGGAGTGTACTCACTTTTGTTGCCACAGTAATGGCTGTGTAAATTTATTAAGAGGATCCAACCTGGTATTAGTCAGTGAGTGTATATATATATATATATATATATATATATATATATATATATATGTGTATTATTATATATGTGTGTATATATATATATATATATATATATATATATATATATATATATATATATATATATATATACACACATACACACACTCACTGGCTAGTACCGGGTTGGATCCTCTTTTGGCTACAGAACTGCCTCAATTATACATGGCATGAATTCAGTAAGGTGATGGAAACATTCCTCAGAGATTTTGGTCCATATTGACATTATAGCATCACGCAGTTGTTGTAGATTTGGCGGCTGCACATCCATGATGCGAATCTGGTGGTCTATTGGATTGAGAACTGGTGACTGTGGCAGGCTATTGGAGTACAGTGAACTCATTGTCATGTTCAAGAAACCAGTTTGAGATGATTTGAGCTCGATAACATGGTTCATGATCCTGCTAGAAGTAGCCATCAGAAGATGGGTACGCTGTAGTCATAATAGGAATCGACATGGTCAGCAACAAAACTTGGGAAGGCTGTGACGTTTAACCGATGCTCAATTAGTACTAAGGGGCACAAATTGTGCTAAGAAAATATCTCCCACACCATTACATCACCACCACCAGCCTAAAACGATGATACAAGGCAGAATGGATCCATGTTTTATTTTATTTATTTATTTTTTTTTTGATTTTTCAAAAGAGCTTTATTGAAACGTAATAAAAAATGTAACAAAAGGTCTCCCACGCAGGGGAGTCAAGAAAGTGAAGTTCACACAACAGAGGCACAACATAACTGACAAAAGCTCTATCTCTTGCATAGTAAGTCAGAGAGTGAACGGAACAATACCCGTCACCCGGCTCATATCAAATAGTTTCTCAGTAACAACATTAAACAGGACACATCAGTCAACTTAAAGCAAGAATTGCCCCGAGCCCCCAACACCCCTTCCGGGATCATGCTGTGTCGGGGACGCAGAGCACTCCCAAGATATGATAAATTATAGTTAACAGGGGCCCTCTCTGAGCAGGGTCCACATTTGCAACCTCTGTTAGTTGGGACAATGTCAGATGAGGAAAAAAGGAGCAATGGGAAGGAGGGGTTAGGGAAAAAGGGAGAGAAAGGAGGGAGGAAGAAGAGAAGGAAGAAGATAGACAGGAAGAGAGAGGGGAGTAGAGGGGAGGCCTCAGGGAGGGCCCGGCTCGTCTGGGGGAATGCACCTAGGGGGGGGGGGGAGAAGAGAGCAGGCTTTAACCAAGTGTGATCCCTATATGACTTGCCCAGGGTTCCCATATTCTCTTGAACCGGTCTACTTTGTCAAGAATTACACTGGAAGTCTGTTCTTGGAACATGATCCAAGTAATCTTTCGTTTAGTAGAGTGGAAGGAAACCCTAGGTGATTTCCAGACCCGGGCAATGGATAATTTCGCTCCTATTAGGATGAATTGGACCAGAATTCGTGAAAATTTCTTCGCATGAGGGATATCCTGATTGAGAAGAGCAATCTTGGGGTCCTGGGGAATTCCAAGCCCCGTGACTTTACGGATAAGGTTAAAAACACTATTCCAATATCCTCTGATTCTGGGGCATTCCCAGAAAGTGTGTAATAGGGATCCTAAGTGGCCACATCCCCTAAAGCAAAGTGGGGAAGATTGGGGGAAAATTGACGCAAGTCGTTTCGGGACCAGATACCATCTGGAAATCACCTTGAGGCTGGCCTCCATTAAAGAGATGTTGATGATCCCCTTGAACCCTCTCATGAAGCTGCTATGCCAGGTATCCAGGTCCCAATCGAAATCCAGATCCCGCTCCCATTTCAGCATGTAACCTGCCTTAACCTGTGGATCTGCTAGAGCTGCATAGATCAGGGAGATACCACCTCTCATAACCACGGCTGATGTGCACCATTGCTCATAGGGGGTGACTGTCAGAGGGCCTAATGTGCGGGAGGGGAGTGAGTGTAGGAAGTGAAAGATTTGGCGAAAGCGAAATCTCTCGGTTAGGGGCATCTCTAGTTTAGAAATGCACTGGTCTAGCGTGAGGGGACCGTTGGAGTTGACGTAGTTCCCAATTCTAATGAGACCTTTGTTGAGCCACCATTGGAACGCTTTGATATCCAGTCCAGGTGGAAACTGAGGATTGTTAAAGATGTGTGCTAGAGGACGCCATGGGGAAGTCAGGGAGTTCATTGAGTGTACCGAATCGCAGAGGGCCATTGAATGAGACAGAGTGGGTGACATAATCGGAGGCCTGGACTTGGAGGGTCGTCAGATAAGAAAATCTATGGTGAAGTTGGGAATGGCTTGTCTTTCCATGTCCACCCAATCCGGCTTCCTACCGTTAGTGTAGATACAGGAGATCTGGCTCATCTGAGCAGCTTGGTAATACCACCAAAGATTAGGTAATCCAAGTCCTCCTTTCCGTCTGGGTCGAAAGAGAACCGATTTGGGTAATCTATGGGAAGAGCCGCCCCACACAAAGCGGATTATAGAAGAGTGCAAATTGTTGATGTGGGATTTGGGAACCGAGATAGGGAGCGAACGGAAAAGATAAAGGATTCGGGGAAGTAGGGTCATTTTAATGGCATTAACTCTACCTAACCAGGAGAGCTTGTAAAGGGACCACTGATCCAGGTCCGCCTTCAATTTGTTGTACATAGGGGGGAAATTGTGCTTGTAGAGTAGACCTATGCTTGAGGTGAGGTGAATTCCCAAGTAAGGAATGGACGTAGGGTTCCACGAAAAGGGAAACTGGGTTTGGAGTTTTGCGACCGAGACAGAGTTAACAGAGATGTTAAGGGCTACTGACTTGGACATGTTGACTTGCAGGCCAGAGGCTTGCCCAAACTCGTGAAGCACCCGTAAAACGTTAGGAGTGGAGATGAGTGGCGAGGTAATGAAGAGAAGGACATCATCCGCGAATAACGCGCATTTATGTGAGGAGGGGCCGCAGCTCACGCCGTGGATATCTGGATGTGTCCTGAAAGAGATTGCTAGAGTTTCTATGGCTATAGCGAATAATAGGGGGGATAACGGGCAACCCTGCCTAGTGCCCTTGGCAATAGGAAAGGGGTCTGATAGATGGCCTTGGAGTTTGATCCAGGCACTAGGATGGGAATAAAGGGCGGAGAGAGTATTAACAAATTTGTGGCCAAAACCCCACCGCTCTAGTGTGCGAAATAAATAGGGCCAGGTAACGGTATCAAAGGCCTTTTGGAGATCAATGGACAATAGGAAACCCTCCTGGAGAGGACCGCCATCCCAGCCCGACTGGAGGATGGAGATGATGTCTATAGCTCTCCTCACCTGGTCCGGCCCCTGTCTGCCTGGTATGAAGCCGACCTGGTCCCCATGGACATATGAACCTATAAAGGAGCCCAGTCTGTTTGAAAGAATCTTGGTCATTATTTTCAGATCGTTATTAATTAGGGATATAGGTCTATAATTGCTCACTAGGCTTAGGTCTTTATCAGGTTTAGGTATCACTGATATAAAGGCCAGGTTAGCTGTCGGGTCCAGAGATGACTTATTGTTGAGGGAGTTAAAAAACCGGGCCAGGTAAGGAGCCAGAACATCGATAAACGTTTTATAGTATTTAGTAGAAAACCCGTCAGAGCCGAGTTTAAGTCCTTTAATGACTTCTCTGACCTCCTCCTCCGTAAAAGAGGATTCCATAAGCTCCCTATGGGAGTCTGAGATTCTAGGGAGTGCGATTCCGTCCAGGAAGGCATCAATCTGTTGAATACTAGCGGGGTCGGTGTCAGAGTACAGATTAGAATAAAATTTATTAAAGGCCTCAAGTATCTGTTTAGGGTTTTGGGTCAATTTTCCGGAAAGGGACTTCACTTTGGGGAGTGCCTGAATCCTGTGCCGGGGGGATAGCCTCGCAGCTAGCTGGGGGCCAAATTTATCAGTGTGGAGGTAGAATCTGCCACTGGTCCATTTTAGATGGCTCTCCGCACTGGAAGTCAGGGCCAAATTCAGAGCAATTCTAGCGGTATCCATTTTGGCTAGTGAAGTGGGAGAGGGATTTTTCTTGTGAGCAGCACTCAGGTCCTGGAAGTCCTGTTCCAGATTGACTATGCCTAGGGCTTTTTCCCTCTTGAGCTGGGAGGTCAACTGAATAATTTTGCCTCTCATGACTGCTTTGTGGGCCCCCCACAACGTGCCCGGGGAGATTTCAGAAGTGTCATTAATTTGAAAGAACTCTTTTAAGTCTCTCTCAAGCTTTGTACAGTGTATTTGGTTAGCGAGGAGGGACTCCTTAAGGCGCCATTGGGGGGGGCCCGCCGGAGCCAGAAAGCCCACCAGCTTGACGTAGATGACTGAATGATCAGACCATGGTACCTCTTTAATGCAAGCCTGAGATAAAAAGTTAATATCTGCTGTATGGACAAAAATGTGATCAATGCGGGAGAATGTCCTGTGTGGAGCCGAAAAGTGAGTGAAGTCCCTAGCATCAGGGTGAAGCTCCCTCCAAGAGTCTATCATCCCTAGAGAATGTAGAAGTTTAGCAATTTTTAGGCTCTGTTTGGGGGGACGTTTCAGGTGGGTTCTGCCATTGGAACTCTTATCCATAAGGTGGTCAAACGCGATGTTCGAGTCACCTCCCATGACCACCCTACCCTCCAGGTGGGAGGATAGGGTAGACAGCATGGACGAGAAGAAAGGAGCTTGGTTTTTATTGGGCGCATAATAGGAGACAAAGGAGAAAAGGATATCGTTAATAAGACCCTTAACCAGAATATATCTCCCTTCGTTGTCTCTGATGGTTTGAATGTGGGTGAATGGGGTGTGTTTGGAAAATAAGATGGCGACCCCCCTCGTCTTATCATCTGCGTTTGCTAAAAAAAAAGGTAGGGAAATTTCGGTGTAAAAATGTGGGGTTATAATTTTTGGGGAAATGGGTTTCCTGAAGCATAACAATATTAAGGCCCCTAATGTAGTAGCTGTGAAGAGCTTTACGTCTTTTAGAAGGGGAGTTTAGGCCTTGAGTATTATGAGACGCTATCTTGAGCGTCGTCTTATTAATATGCGGATCAGCCATGGTTAACAGAGTGTGGGATCAAAATAGAGAGGAACGATCTTACCCTGGGTAGGAGGGCTTGTTTGCTGTTCCGATGTGCAGGATACAGGTGCTGAAATGTGCCGTTATCAGACAGGCGGGAACTCCCCGAGGACTCCTGTAGGAAGAAAAGAATAGAAAAGGAAAGAGTGAGATAAGAAGGGAAGGTAGGGGAGGGGAGGGGAGGGGGAAGGGGAAGAAGGGGAAGGACTCGAGGAAGGAAAAGCTCGGGTCCTTCTGTGGTAGGTCTGGTATGGCAGAGCCTACCCCGAGCCCCCTGAACCAGGAGGACCCGGACTAAGGGCAGTCTAAAATCAGACTGCATTCCTGGTGACCCTAAGGGAGAGAATCTCCACAAGGGGGCAGCAGGTAGAGTGGCACGCGGCAATAAGCCCCGCTCCGGCTCCAGCGCCTCTATTAACATGCCTATAGAAGTGGGCGCCAGCGGGCAAAAACAACGAACCATAATAATAAAAAAAAAATACGAAGAGAAAAAAGAAAACATCGACCATAGAGAACTTATAATCAATCGAGATCCGGAAATGCATAGCAATATAGTGAGACATAAAAACAAATGATGTCATTTCGACAACAGAGTTAAGAGAAATGTGTCATGGATAGGGGGGGGGGGGGGAAGGGCAGGGATGTTAGGTGAATAATCGGGACAGACATTCACACCCCGCAGGAAAAAGAACAAAAAAAAAAAAAAAGGGGGGGGGGGCGGGGGATTGGAAAAAAAAGAAATAACATTTTGTGAAGGGAAAAACTGAGTCCAGAAGGTCCTTAGAAGGACCGGAGGGAAGCCGGAAAGTTCGTCGGCCCCTCCTGATAGTCATCAGGATTCAAAAACAAGATAAGTCAGGGGCCTAGAGGCCCTAAGGGTTTAGGAGTCACTGTGGAGGTACAGAATCGCGGTGCCTCTTCGACTTCTGTTTCACCCACAGGGGGGCCAACGGGCTGTTCGGGGGGGTCTTTTAGACGCGTTCGTCCGGCTCTCCAACTGGTTGGGTTGTAAGTCTTGTGTAATGAGCCCAAGTTGCAGGAGGAGGGTTTCCCCGTCATGAAAGTTGGTGAAGCTGTGCTGTCTTTCTTTGAACTGGAACTGCAGGCGAATTGGGAAGGCCCATCTATATTTGATCGAATTTTGATTGAGAACTTCCAGAAGGGGTTTGAGAGATCTTCTCTTTTGAATCGTAGCAGGAGAGATGTCTGCGAAAACTTGGATTTTATTGCCTTGGATGGTGAGATTGTCACGATTGCGAGACCGCATCATGATTTCCTCTTTTTTTTTTTTTTTAAAGAAGTTTTTATTAAGAATTTGTACGTGTACAATATCATAAACGAAAACAATAGCATATGTATGAGTGAAAAAAGTGACAATATTATTCGGTGCATATAAGAGTCGACAATCTCGAATGGCATATAGCAAGAAATTCTAACCAATACTATGATGTCATTCTTTAAGGTAAATATCTGTAGGCTTGGTCTATTCAACTAATTAGTCTACTAAAAAAAAGAAAAGGGGAAAGAGTATTACATCTCGAGATCTCAGTGAAGGGATTTGGTGTCACTTCAGAAAAGTTTGATGTCACAATGTGGAAAAGGGACTAGAGTTAATTTACACGAATACTGAAGGAATAGAACAATTTGTTGGGGAATGATTCTAAAATGGGGCAAGGTAGGGGCGGTGGAAGGATATCAATGTAAATACATTGAATGGGATAGGAGTGTTCTGTATACAGCCTGTTCCGATATTGGAGAATGGGTAAAATGCTTCCAATGGCCTATGTGGTTTGAAAATTCAGATGGTTCTTGAGAATGTGAACCAAACCTGTATATAAACAGTAGTAAAAGATAAAGAAAATCTAAAAAAAAGGGGGGTCTAGTTGAGTAAGGAGAGGGGGTACGGAAATGAGGTGATTCAAGATTTATTTGTGATAGACGTTATTAACATTGTGTTAAGTTTTCATATCATGTAAGCAGATCTCAATATTCCTGTGTGGTAGTGAAATGTTGCCAACAGGACCACGTCTGTATGAATTTGGAAGGTGTGTCTTTGGCTTGATGTATCAGGTCTTCCATTTCGGCTGTTTTGTGGAGTCTATCAAACCAATCACGCATGGTTGGAGTGGCCGATGATCGCCATTTCCTGGGGATGCACATGTTTGCAGCGGCTATCATGTGCATAGTGAGGGATCGTAGGTAGGTACGTTGTGGTTTTGCAGGGTAGTGCAATAGGAATTGTGCAGGCGTGTATTCAAGATTGTATGTGGTGATTTTTTGTATCAAATGGTGAACTTTCTGCCAAAACGGTTGGATTTTAGGGCAGGCCCACCATATATGTAACAGTGAGCCGATTTCAGTGCCACAGCGCCAGCATTGCGGTGAGAGGGAAGGGTAAATGTGATGGAGTTTAAGAGGTGTGCGGTACCATCGTGAAATCAGTTTATATGCATTTTCTTGCGCAGAAACGTTCAAGGATCCTTTGTGTGTGATGGTAAGTATTGTTTCCCAATCCTTATCTGTGAGGTTGATAGATAAATCAGTGGACCATTTCATCGTGGTCCAGCAGTTTCGTTGTTGTTGGTTCGGGAACAGTAATCCGTAGGTAAAGGAGATAAGGTGTCTATGGGGTTCTGAGTGTTGGCACATGTCCTCAAATGGAGTGAGAGGTCGGGACCACTCCAATTTTGAAGCTTGTGTGTCGAGGTAATGTTTAATTTGGATATAGGTCCAGTATGAAAATGTGTTTGGTCTAAGCTGGTTCGAGAGAGTAGAGTATGAGAGCATTTTGTCGTCTGTGAAGAAGTGAGTAGCCCGGACAGGTATGTGCGGCCATTTAATCTTCAAAAAGGGAGCGTGTAGTCCTGGTGTAAAAGCTGGATTCATTGCGAGGGGGGTCATCGGTCCGTTTATCGACGATATCTTGTATTTTGAGCATGCTTTTTGAAAAACGGAGAGTGTAGGGTAAATCAAAGGGTGTGTTTTATAGATAGCTGGAGTGTGTTCATTCGGTATCCATGGTGTCTGAGCTAGGGGGATGTGGGATAATGAATTTTCTAATTGGACCCAATCTTTAGTGGAAGCGTGTATGTTCCAGTCCAGAATTCTTGTCAAATGTGCTGCCTGATGATATTTTTCAATATCAGGGAGGCCGAGACCACCACTGAGTTTAGGGGATGTGAGTTTGATATAGTTTAGTCTAGGGCGAATCGGTCCCCATATGAATCTAGTGCATAATGTACGATAGGTTGAGAAAAACGTGGGCGGTAATTTAATAGGGATCGTCTGGAGAAGGTATAAAATCCTCGGAAGGATGTTCATCTTAATTATGGCCGTTCTACCGAACCATGAGAAAAGTCCAGACGACCATTTCTGTAGGTCATTTTGGATGTTATGTAACAGGGGTAGATAATTGACATCATATAAGTTGGTTAGGGATGCTGGTAGTTGGATGCCTAGATAGGTGATGGAATGGGTGTTCCACTTAAACGGGAAGTTGAGTTGGCATTGGGAGCATTGTTGAGGGGTTAAAGTAATGTTTAATGCATGAGATTTTGTGAAATTAATTTTGAGATGGGAGATTTGATTGAATAGGTCTAGTGTTTTCAGAAGATTTGGGAGTGTTGTCAATGGCTCTGTAAGAAATAGGAGAATATCATCCGCAAAAGCAGCTAATTTGTAAGTGTGATTTTGTATTGTGATTCCTTTGATATCCGGATTCGCTCTGAGACATCGAAGGAAGGGTTCTAAGGTGAGTACGAATATAAGTGGGGATAGAGGGCAGCCTTGTCGCGTGCCGTTGGATATGGGAAAGGCGTCCGACAGGTGGCCATTAATGCGGATTCTTGCAGTGGGTTTGGAGTAAAGCATGAGAATGTATTGGAGCATGCGGTTAGGAATGCCAATGGCTTTCAAGGTCTCTGACATGTAATCCCAGGCCACTCTGTCGAACGCCTTCTCCGCATCCAACGACAAAAAAAAAACCTTTTTGGCCAGCTTTGTTAAGCCAATGGTGGATGTTAAGGGCTTTGAGGGTATTATCCCTCGCTTCCCTGCCCGGGATAAAACCTACTTGGTCGAGGTGTATAAGGTCAGGGAGTAGGGGAAGCAATCTGTTGGCCAGTATTTTAGTGTACCATTTTAGGTCTACATTTAATAGGGAGATCGGTCTGTAATTGTGAACTAATAGAGGGTCTTTGCCAGGTTTGGGGATTACCGTAATGTGTGCTGTTAATAAATCTCTAGGGGGTGTAGTAGGTGTTGCATATGCATCAAACGTGGTGGTAAAAAAGGGTGTCAATAATTGTTTAAAGGATTTATAGTAACCGACAGTCAGGCCATCGGGCCCCGGACTTTTACCAACTTTTAACATGTTTAGAGCTAGATCCGCCTCTTCTACAGTTATAGGTTTGTTGAGATCTTGGGAAAGGGTTTCCGAGATCGGAGTAGGGCCGTATTGTGCGAGAAAGTCTTTTATCATGGTTTTTCGGTCGGAGGATGTTTGTCTATTTTCTGCGGAGTGTAGGTTATATAATTTGGAGTAATATGACAGAAATTGTTGAGCTATATCTGGATTGGACGTAACTTTACGTCCCTGTGGGTCTGTGATAGAGTGGATGGTTGTGGTGGCTTTTTTGGAATGGAGGGCTCTAGCTAGGAGTTTGCTAGCTTTATTGCCAAATTCATAGAAGCGTTTTTGGGATAAAAGATATTTGCGTCTAATTTGTTTTCCTAATAATTGCGACAATTCCTTCCTGGCAGATATTAATGAGTCAAGGGCATCTAGGGCTAGGGTCTTTTTATGGAGGTTTTCTAAGGACCTGATTTTTTGGAGTAAAGTTGTTTGATGTAGCTCCCTGAGTTTTCTTCTTTTGGAGGCCGCAGCAATGAGTATGCCCCTAATCACACATTTATGTGCTTCCCACGTAATTTGTGGTGAGATGTCAGAGGTGTTATTTTCCGAAAAAAAATGTTGTAATCCTGTTGTGACGTCTGCGACAATAGTCATGTCAGTAAGTAGGGAAGGATCTAGTTTCCATGATTGGGGCCTGGGATGTGTTTCAGGAAATGTTAGGCTTATCGAGATTGGGTGATGGTCAGATAAGTACATAGGATCTATAGATGCTTTTTGAAGATAAGGGAGGGCTGATTGGGATATAAAGAGGTAATCAATTCTAGAATATTTGGCATGCGGTGGAGAGAAGAAGGTGTAATCTTTGCCATCCGGGTAAAGTGTGCGCCACGTATCATGGATTAGGAGCGATTGTAGTTCAGATTTAATGGCCTTTAGGGCGGTATATGGTAGAGAAGAGTTACCATTCGATGTGTCAACTAAGGGGTTCAGTGGGGTGTTGAAATCACCACCTAGTATTAGTGTACCTTCTTGGAAGTCTACCAGGCGTCGTGTTAAGTCGCGAAAGAAGGGCACTTGTCCACTATTCGGGGCGTACAAATTTACCAGAGTGAGTTTCCGATCGTGATAGGTACCCTTAAGGAAGAGAAATCTGCCCTGATCATCGATATATGAATCTGTAATTTGGAAGGGGGTATGTCGGGCTAAGAGTATGGAGACTCCTTTCGTTTTCGATTCTGTATTCGTTGAGTGGAAGACAGTGGGGTACTGAAAGTTGTGGAGTTTTGGAATAGAGTTTGTGCGGAAGTGGGTTTCCTGTACAAATATTATATCTGCACGATTGCGTTTCATATTGAGAAGGAGTTGTGATCTTTTTTTGGGTATGTTTAAACCCTTAACATTCAGGGAGATAATCTTTAATTGTGGTACAGGAGGTTGTATCGATTTGGCAGTCATTATGAGTTAAGGTGGAAAGTATCCTTAATGAAATTATTTGGAATGGCCAAATGGGTGGAGGCAGTTCGGGATTCGGATTGTCAAGGCCGAACGTGGGGCAAAATGGATAATCAGGTAATCGGAATCCAGAACACTCCTAAGTATTTTGTTAGGAAGGGGTAAGTGGGGCAGGGGGGTGGAGAATGGATAGGGGTGGTGTGGTAGGTAATAGGGAGACCGGCTATAGGTGAGGACCAGCTCACCTATACAAGTGGAAAAGGGTGAAAGCCGGAATAGATCAGTGGTGACTAGAATAAATGTGGTGAGATAAAAAGTAGCAGGACAGTGTACCACTTCGTGGGAGGTGGTTCGGTTGAAAAGAGATGTGTTCCTAAAATGGTCGTCAGATTGTGAGCCTCAGAGCTATGATAGTTAGTGCATTTTGGGGAGAAATGTGATACATAGAGTATAGGGGAAAGAACCGTTTGGTGTAAGTTGGCATGTGAGGAGGGGAGATAAGGGGATGCATGGGTCGTAATGCCCATGCGGTTATATTTAAGGGCACTGGGTGAATTGCATGTCTTGGTTTGTGGCTGTACAGCCTGTACATTCAGGAGTCGGATATTAGGACAATAATGTAAAACCTCGGAGGTCAACTTATTAGCCAGCATATAATTAACAGTGTAACATAGAGGAACTGCTGTAGGTGCATATCAGTCTGAAATAGAAACATATGATTTTCAAACTGTAAGATAACCATAGAACGATTATAACAGTAAAAACTCGGGTATAACCCAGCAATAAAGCTAAGTACAACACTTCTACTGGTAGTTCTATATCATTGTTAGTATAATATAGAACAAGATATATATTTCTTCCTCTAATATAGTCAGGGTGCGGGAAAAAGAAAAGAAAAGAGAGAGAAATAAAAAATAAAAATAAATAAATAAATTGGTATATAAAAAACAATATAAGAAATATATATATATATATATATATAAAAAAAGAGAGGGGGGGGGGGAAGAAAGCACACAGGGGAAGAGGATAGGGAGGAGAGGGCGGGGTCGCTTCCCAATAGCAGATAACCTGGTATGTTCTGTATACCTACGGGGGACCTTATAAGAGGAAGTTAGCGTGTCATCCATAAGAGGTTAAGTCCGTTTGGAACAAGCACTGTAAAGATCGTGAGAGTTCAGTGAGCTTGTTGAGCAAGTCTAGGCGAGACAGGTATCAGCTACCTTTGGTGAAAGTAGTTTTGTAAGGTAAAGTAGGTCATTCGCTGGCTACTTCATAGTTTGCACTGGTGTTAGCAACCGTGGAGATGAAATCAGGTGCGAGGGTCAAGAGCAAAAAAGATGCAAAGTATAAAGACCGTAAAGCAGCCTACGGAAGCACTATTGACAGCAAACAATGTTGAGCGTGTCCATAGTATGCAGGAGACCCCATAGTATGAGAAAAAAAAAAAAAAAAAAGGGGGGGGGGGGTGTGGGGAGGTTCTTTTTCCCGCATTAGTGTGGTGGGAATATAGAGATGGCTTGAAAGGGATCTAACGATCTCTACGAGCTCTTCTTGGTAGCGGGGCAGCCGTAGGGCTGTGTTGTGGTGGATGTGAGGTTGCATGAGGACTCAGTCTTGCGATGGATGGAGAGCGGCGTCTTCTAAAGTGAGAGGCCTGTGTTTCCATGCAATCCTCAGTCAGTACCTTGGAAGTCGGAGCGGAGGTGTGAAATTCTGCATACCAATTCGGTACCGCAGTGAATGGAATATCCAGGGCTTGGCAAAAGGAATCTAATTCATCAGGGTTCCTAAGCAATGATGTACGGCCGCGGTATGTTGCAGATAACGCAAATGGAAATTTCCATCGGTATGGTATGCCTTTAGCTTGTAGTACTTCCAGTAGAGGGCGCAAATCCTTTCTATGCCGCAAAGTTATGGCTGATAGATTTGGTAAATGGTAATCTTGCATCCATCATATTCCAGTGGTCCTTTGAGTCTTGCCTGTTTTAAAATATCTTCTTTTAATTTGTAATCATTGATATAACAAATTATATCCCTAGGGGGATCGGATTCCCTACCGCGTGGTCGGAGGGCTCTATGGATACGTTCCATTTCAATGATGTCTGTGGCTGGTTTCTCTAATAAGGCATTGAATAGATTTGACACTGTAGGGGTTAATTGAGAGTTATCCACACTCTCAGGCAGACCTCTCACTCTCACGTTGTGCCTTCTCCCCCTGTTATCAAGATCTTCGATATGCCTTTGCATATCTCTCAAGGGGGCTGTGTGAGAATCCAGTACAGTGGTGACCTTCCGCAGCACAGACTGATGGACAGCTGTTTTCTTCTCCACCTCCTGCACTCTTCCCGCCATTGCCTGTAGTTCATAGCGGAGGTCCGTGATCGCGGCGGTGAAGGTGTCTTTGATGTCGGAAGCCACCGCTCGGAGGTCCTGCAGAGTGGGTTGTTGGGGAGCAGGGGGACCCGCTGCTATGTCGGTCGGATGTGCGGTAGCCGGCGCTAGAACGATCCCGTCTTGCGCTTGTGAGGCTGCTGAGGAGACGGTCGCCATATTGGCTCTCTGAGTCCGGAATAGCTCCGGGATGTTATGGCCGCTGCGGGTTCTATTACCTCTCGGGGATCTCGATCGTGAGGCAGAGTTGTTGCGGGATGCCGTCCCCATACTCTGAAGCTCAGAAGAGAGGGTAAGTGTCCCGTGATAGCTAAAAGAAGGCTACAGTCTGACGGAGGTGGTAATTTAAGCGGCCATCTCTCTTCAAGGCAAGCCACGCCCCCATGATTTCCTCTTTTATCCCATAAAAATGAGGCTTGATCACAATATCACGGGGCAGACCGTCTTGGCGGGGGGCTTGTAACGCTCTATGGGCCCTATCCAGCTCAAGCTTGTGGTCCGGGACGTCCGGGATAATGTCCTTAATGAAGGCCTTGACGGTGCTTTGAATATCAGTGACAGATTCAGGCACTCCTCTGATGCGGAAGTTATACCTTCTGCTTCTGTTTTCCAGATCATCCAATTTAGAAAGAGCTGAATCCAGTTGTTCCTCCAGGGACTGTATGCATTTAGTGTTCTGGTTGGTGCGTGCTGCTGTATCATCCACTGCCTGTTCTATGACATCTATTCTGGCCCCAAGGTTCTGCAGGTCAGCTTTTATGGATGAAGTTATCTGAGCAGCATTTTGAGCTAAGCCTGCTGCTAGCATTTCAGAGAAGCTGCTTAAGAGCTGTGCCAAATCAGGTGGATGGATAGGCTGTGGGGAGGCCTGCAGGGCCTCGGCCAGGCTGTTTGGGGAGATGATTTGAGGAGAGTATGAGAAGCCTGCCAGCGATCTGTGTAACAGAGATATAGTAGAAGCTGGAGAGTTCAGAGGGTCCTGGAGGCTACTCACGGCAGCGGAGGAGAGCTGGGGAGGAGGGGGGTCCGCTATGTCATCCCTGATGTCTGTGTCTCCGCCAGGAAGAGGAGCGGTCGCCATCTTGGAAGGATCAGGCTCGGCTAGGCCGTAATGCAACTGGCGGCTGGCGAACGATTTTGCCCGGCCTTTGGGCATATGGGCGAACGCCTGGCTTCTTCCGGAGCTCGGTGGTGTAGGCGGCGGAGGTTCCCGCTGGCTGGGGAGGCTGATGTGTGCGCCGAAGGGCCGGAGCGGTACGGAGCTCCCGATCAAGGCGTCCGACCGGAAGTCCCGCGCATGCGCACTGGATCCATGTTTTCATGTTGTTTATGCAAAATTTTGACCCTACCATCTGAATGTCGCAACTTAAATTGAGGCTCATCTGCCAGGCAACATTTTTCTAATCTTCTATTGTCCAATTTTGGTGAGCCTGTGCAAATTTTCTCAGTCTCCAGTTCTTAGTTGACAGTGGTATCCAGTGTGGTCTTCTGCTTCTGTAGCCCTTCTTCTTCAAGGTTCAATGTGTTGTACATTCAGAGATGGTATTCTGCATACCTTGGTTGCAATGAGTGGTTATTTGAGTTACTGTTACCTTTCTATTATTTCAATCCAGTCTGCTTATTCTCCTCTGACCTCTGACATCAACAAAGTATTTTAATCCACACAACTGCCGCTCACTGTATATTTTCTCTTTTTTGGACCATTCTCTGTAAACCCTGGAGATGGTTGTGTGTGAACATCCCAGCAGATCGGCAGTTTTTGAAATACTCAGACCAGCCCATCTGGCACCAACAACCATGTCATGTTCAAAGTCACTCAAATCCCCTTTCTTCCCCATTCTGATGCTCAGTTTGAACTTCAGCAAGCTGTCTTCACTAAGTGTACCGTATATACTCGAGTATAGGCCGACCCGAATATAAGCCGAGGCCCCCAATTTACCCCCAAAAAAACTGGCAAACTTATTGACTCGTGTATAAGCCGAGGGTGAGACATGCCTGTCCATCCCTGTGTGTGTGTCCGTCCATCCCTGTGTCCGTCCATCCCTGTGTGTCCGTCCATCCCTGTGTGTCCGTCCATCCATCCCTGTGTGTGTGTGTGTCCATCCATCCATCCATCCCTGTGTGTGTGTGTGTCCATCCATCCATCCATCCCTGTGTGTGTGTGTGTCCATCCATCCATCCATCCCTGTGTGTGTGTGTCTCCATCCATCCATCCCTGTGTGTGTGTGTGTGTCTCCATCCATCCATCCCTGTGTGTGTGTGTATCCATCCATCCCTGTGTGTGTGTGTCTCCATCCATCCATCCATCCCTGTGTGTGTGTGTCCATGTGTGTGTGTGTGTGTGTGTGTGTGTCCATGTGTGTGTGTGTGTGTGTGTGTGTGTCCAGCCTACCTGTGTCCCGAGCCTGTGTCCCGTGCCTTGCCTCCTTGCCTCCGTCCCGTGCCGTGCCTTGCCTCCTTGCCTCCGTCCCGTGCCGTGCCTTGCCTCCTTGCCTCCTTGCCGTGCCGTGCCTTGCCTTGCCTCCGTCCCGTGCCTTGCCAGGATCGCCGCTCTTCGTCGGCGCCTCGGCGGCCATTCTAAAATTCAAAAGCCGCGCCTCCGCCTTCGCCTGTGATAGGCGGAACACTGAATTTCCCAGCAGCCTGTGTTCCGCCTATCACGGACATCGTCTCATCCTCGTCCGTAGTACGAGGATGAGCGGATGTCCGTGATAGGCGGAACACTGACTGCTGGGAAATTGAGTGTTCCGCCTATCACAGGCGGAGGCGGAGGCGGAGGCGGAGGCGCGGCTTTCGAATTGTAGTATGTCCGCCGTCTGTCTGCTCGATACGCTGATCGAGCAGTCAGACGGCGATGACTCGAGTATAAGCCGAGGGGGGCACTTTCAGCCTCAAAAAAGAGGCTGAAAATCTTGGCTTATACTCGAGTATATACGGTAGATGCTTAATGCATTGAGTTGCTTCCATGTGTTACCAAGCAATTGAACATGTATACCTAATAAAGTGTCCAGTGAGTGTATATACAGTATATATAGCAACACACAAAAGTGAAGTTGAGAGTGGGCATAGAGATAAGTGGTAGACTATACTTGCTTCCTGTCTTTCATGGATAAGCCTTGTCTTGCTGCCCTCATTAAACTGGGGGAGTCTGGAACCACTAAAACCACAAAACAAAAACAGAGGGCGCACCGACCTAGTGCATTATCCTAAAAATGTGACTATTACGGAAAAAAATGGTAAGTAATATACTCACAGAATAACAATTGTATCAAAGTCCCATCCAGCCCACAGTGCATCATGATGTGTGACAGCATAAATGAAGATCCAATAGGCTAGACCTTGGAAGGTTGATAACCTCCATTGCCTTGGAGTAAAGACTGGTATATTCTTCACAAGTGCTGTTCAACGTTTCATATACCATTTACTCATGGTTACTTGCAACCTCTTCAGATGTAAGTCACATAATCCCTATACCATTACTTTGTCCATTATGTATTTTGTCATTAACTTTGGTCCAATGCTACACCGTAAGTGCTCTCCTATCTTTTACACGTTTTTAAATGTTTGGACTGTTTCTTTTTCCTGGAAAAAAAAAAAAAACAATCCAGAAATAAAGCTCAAACGCTGTACCACACAGGGTTTGGTCCATTCAAAAAATGAAAAGGTAAGAAAAATGTCTATATTATCAGTCACTGCACAGGGCAATGGCCTGTTTAAAAAGACCCTGTGTAAAGGATTTATAATGGTGTGATTATTAGTAGTCTCCTCAGTAGGTATAAATATATATCCTTGGTCTGTTTTACAGCAATACAGTACAATACAAATAGACACATGCTGTGTATTTGACAGTAATACAATAAAACAACAATTTTCTTATGATATCTAGTAAAAACAGGAAAATGCAAGTTGTACTGCTTCAATGGATTTCACAAAGAAATATAATATCTGAAATAAAGAGAGACATTCTAGGAACCATCTGAATGTTTTAGCTGTGGGTGAGTTAATATATATCATTGGATTACAAAAAGAAGAAAAACAACTATAAAGCAGAGTTTCAATTAAAAAATAAAAAATTAAAATTAAAAGTCAGCAGCTACAAATACTGCAGCTGCTGACTTTTAATAATTGGACACTTACCTGTCCCAGGGTCCAGTGATGCAGGGGAACGAAGCCCCGCTCATCTCCCCCTCCTCTCTGCGGTGCCGGCATTGTCACTGTGGGCGCCCCGGCTGTGACTTCACAGCCAGGCGCGCACTGGGCAATCATCTGGGATCTGTGACGTGTGCCAGATGATTGCCTAGAGGGAGAGGGGAGAGGTGATCTCCCTTTCGGCGCCGCGGAACCTCCGGGAGGAAGTGGGAGCTGGAACTCTCTAAAAAGAGGGTTTCCGCTTCCCCCAAAAAAATTTCAGAGGGTCACCTTCCCTTAAAGCGGAAGTTCCATTTTTGGGTGTAACTCCACTTTAATATTGATTGCAAAATCTATACATCAATACACAAATTTTACCGTTCAGCGTGTATGTCCCCATTTAGCTGCTTTACTTTTTTAAAGTATGCTTCTAAATCGAAAACACTATAACATGTGTAATTTGTGGTTGTGTGTTCTCTAATACCTTGCTAGGGCTTCATCTTGTTGGGGCAGTGAATAGGCTCCTCTGGTGCTCCAATGCCTCTGGCACAGGACTACATCTTCCCAGCTGATATGACTTATGAGGGTGGTGGCTGAGCACAGGGCAGTCTTTAATATTGATTGGACCCTGGGCAAAACTTTTCTTGCCCCCCCCCTCCCCCCATGCAGTTTTTCTCTCCACCTGCTCTTAGCCCTTGTACACACGGTCGGACATTCCGATGGACAATGTCCGATAGGACCGCGTCTGATAATCCGACAGTGTGTGGGCTCCATCGGACTGTTTCCGTCGGAGTATCCAACGGACCAAGTTTTCCAGCTGGGCTATAAAATTTTCCAACCACATGATCCGATCGGACTTTGTCCGATCATGTGTAGAGAATTCCGATTGGACAAAGTGCTACGCATGCTCAGATCAAATTCCTAGACCAAAGCTATTGGCTACTAGCCTGAACGTAGTCCCGTCCTAACAAAATAACGTCATCATGTTAACCACTTTCAGACCGGACCATTTTGCTGGTAAATGACCAGAGGTCTTTTTACACTTTGGCACTGCGCTGCTTTAACTGGTAATTGCGCGGTCATGCAATGTTGTACCCAAACAAAATTTGCGTCCTTTTCTTCCCACAAATAGAGCTTTCTTTTGATGGTATTTGATTGCCTCTGCGATTTTTATTTTTTGCGATATAAACGTAAAAAGACCGCAAATTTTGAAAAAAAATGATATTTTCTACTTTTTGTTATTAGAAAAATCCAATAAACTCAATTTTAGTCATACATTTAGGCCAAAATGTATTCAGCCACATGTCTTTGGTAAAAAAAAAGTCAATAATTGTATATTTATTGGTTTGCGCAAAAGTTGTCACATCTACAAACTAAGGTACGTTTTCTGGAATTTACGCAGCTTTTAGTTTACGACTGTCTATCTCATTTCTTGAGGTGCTAAAATGACAGGGCAGTACAAAACCCCCCCAAATGACCCCATTTTGGAAAGTAGACCCCCTAAGGAAATTGATAAGAGGCATGTTGAGCCCATTGAATATTTTATTTTTTTGCCTCAAGCGATTGAATAATGACAAAAAAAAAATTTTTTTTTTTTTTTTACACAAAGTTGTCACTAAATGATATATTGCTCACACATGCTATGGGCGTATGTGAAATGACACCCCAAAATAAATTCTGCTGCTTCTCCTGAGTACGGGGATACCACATATGTGGGACTTTTTGGGAGCCTAGCCGCGTACAGGGCCCCGAAAACCAAGCACCGCCTTCAGGCTTTCTAAGGGCGTAAATTTTTGATTTCACGCCTCACTACCTATTACAGTTTTGAAGGCCATAAAATGCCAAGATGGCACAAAACCCCCACAAATGACCCCATTTTAGAAAGTAGACACCCCAAGCTATTTGCTGAGAGGCATGTTGAGTCCATGGAATATTTTATATTTTGCCACAAGTTGCGGGAAAATTACAAACTTTTTTTTTTTTTTTTTTTTTTTCACAAAGTTGTCACTAAATGATATATTGCTCATGCATGCCATGGGCATATGTGAAATGACACCCCAAAATAAATTCTGCTGCTTCTCCTGAGTACGGGGATACCACATATGTGGGACTTTTTGGGAGCCTAGCCGCGTACGGGGCCCCGAAAACCAAGCACCGCCTTCAGGCTTTCTAAGGGCGTAATTTTTTGAGTTCACTTCTCACTACCTATTACAGTTTTGAAGGCCATAAAATGCCAAGATGGCACAAAACCCCCACAAATGACCCCATTTTAGAAAGTAGACACCCCAAGCTATTTGCTGAGAGGCATGTTGAGTCCATGGAATATTTTATATTTTGCCACAAGTTGCGGGAAAATTACAAACTTTTTTTTTTTTTCACAAAGTTGTCACTAAATGATATATTGCTCACGCATGCCATGGGCATATGTGAAATGACACGCCAAAATAAATTCTGCTGCTTCTCCTGAGTACGGGGATACCACATATGTGGGACTTTTTGGGAGCCTAGCCGCGTACGGGGCCCCAAAAACCAAGCACCGCCTTCAGGCTTTCTAAGGGCGTTACAGTTTTGAAGGCCATAAAATGCCAAGATGGCACAAACCCCCCCCCCCCAAATGACCCCATTTTAGAAAGTAGACACCCCTAAATTTAGGGGTACACTAGTGAGACTAGGTAATAAATGGCGGGTGCCCTGAAACTATAAAAAAATAACTAACCAACCAGCGTCACCTGTAACAGTTATATGGTGATCACTGGTGAAAGGGTTAACTAGGGGGCAATCAGGGGGCTTTATGCGGTAGTATATGGGGGTCCCTGGCGCTATAAAAAGCTGCGGCGAACCTAAATACCTACCTGCCTAACTAGCGTCACCTGTGACACTAATACAGCGATCAGAAAAACGATCGCTTATTAGGCTGGGTTCACACTGGAGCGATGCGGGAACGCCACGAATGCGCGGCGGGTTCCCGCATCGCATGCCTCCCGGCGGCAGTTCACACTGCCCTATGCGAACTGCTGGGAGTGTCAGTGAAATGTTAATGACACCCCCAGATCAGTTCGCATATCGCAGTGCGATCTGCAAACTTGGATCGCATGGTGTGAACACCCATGCGATCCGATTCTGCTGCGGACCAAAAAAAGGGTCCCGTGCGAGTTTGCGGCGGGTGCGGCGGGTGCGACACGAATTCAGCCATACTATCTGTATAGCTGAACTCGAATCGCACAGAGATCGGATGTGATTTGCACTGCAGTGCGGTGCGAATCACATCCGTTCTCATAAACCGCTGCAATGTGAACCCAGCCTTAGTGACACTGGCGACGGGGGGTGATCACGGGGTTAAACCTTTATTGGGGGGGTTAGGGGGGTACCTTAGAACTAAAGGGGGCTAACCCTAACTGCCCTAACAGTTATTAGTCACAAATGACACCTGCCGGGTGATCAGGGGGTTAAACCTTTATTAGGTAATAAATGGCGGGTGCCCTGAAACTATAAAAAAATAACTAACCAACCAGCGTCACCTGTAACAGTTATATGGTGATCACTGGTGAAAGGGTTAACTAGGGGGCAATCAGGGGGCTTTATGCGGTAGTATATGGGGGTCCCTAGCGCTATAAAAAGCTGCGGCGAACCTAAATACCTACCTGCCTAACTAGCGTCACCTGTGACACTAATACGGCGATCAGAAAAATGATCGCTTATTAGGCTGGGTTCACACTGGAGCGATGCGGAAACGCCGCGAATCCGCGGCGGGTTCCCGCATCGCATGCCTCCCGGCGGCAGTTCACACTGCCCTATGCGAACTGCTGGGAGTGTCAGTGAAATGTTACTGACACCCCCAGATCAGTTCGCATATCGCAGTGCGATCTGCAAACTCGGATCGCATGGTGTGAACACCCATGCGATCCGATTCTGCTGCGGGCCAAAAAAAGGGTCCCGTGCGAATTTGCGGCGGGTGCGGCGGGTGTGGCGGGTGCGGCGGGTGCGGCGAATGGCTGAACTCGAATCGCACAGAGATCGGATGTGATTTGCACTGCAGTGCGGTGCGAATCACATTCGTTCTCATAAACCGCTGCAATGTGAACCCAGCCTTAGTGACACTGGCGACGGGGGGTGATCACGGGGTTAAACCTTTATTGGGGGGGTTAGGGGGGTACATTAGAACTAAAGGGGGCTAACCCTAACTGCCCTAACAGTTATTACAGTCACAAATGACACCAATGCAAAAAAAAAAAAAAAAAAAAAAAAAAAAAAAAAATGACATTGGTGTCACTGTGACTGGGGGGCAGGGGTAATTGGGGGGGTGATCGGGGGGTAAAGGGGGGGTGTGAGTGTGCCTGGCATGTTCTACTGTGTGTGGGATGTGTTGGTGCAACTCACTGATCCGCTCTCCTCCGTGTCGGAACGAAAAATACCGACACGGAGGAGAGAATACATCACTTCCTCTCCTGTGTTTACATTACAGGAGAGGAAGTGATGTCACCGGGGATTTCCATTCGTCGGGAGCGATCGCGAGGGGGTGGCCATGAATGAATGGCCGTCCCCTCGTCCGGGATCGCTCCCGAACGAAAACCGACCGCCGCAGGCACCGGGCGGGGGCCCGATCGGGCCCCCGACCCGCGGGAGGCAAAGCACGTACATGTACGTGCTTATGCCTGCCCGTGCCATTCTGCCGACGTACATCGGCGTGAGGCGGTCGGCAAGTGGTTAAGTACGATTGGATTTTCTGACAACTTTGTCCGACTGTGTGTATGCAACAGTTTCAGACAAAATCCGTCGGACAAAATCCGACGGATTTGGTTGTCGGAATGTCCGACCAGGGCTTAGACATACAATAAATTGCAGCTAGTCTCAAAATCTATTTACTGAATCAGATCAGGCAGCAGCTATTGCCATTGGTTGCCAGAGGTTACAGCGTATCATTACTTCTAGAAGTTACAGCACACATTACAGCTCACTGGTTAGTTGCTAGAGGTTACAGCACATGATTTCTGCTTGTTGATTGGTTGCTAGAAATTACTGTGGATATGACCTCAGGAGGGCATAATATACATATCAATGCCACCGGCCACTGGTATTTACAGTACATATGAATGCCATCACTATTTACATATGCATGCCGGTAATTTACATGTAAACACAGGGTCTGCAAGTGAGTCATCTGTACACAACAATAAGGCAGAGCTGGGCAGCATTAGTAGCAGCACTTCACATTGAGATATTGGGACACAGCACAGAACTAAAACCTCAAGGGACGAGGGAATTTAAACCAGGATAGTTGGCAAGTATAAGCCCCACAACAATGACAGGGTCCAGGGCAGCTGCCCCTTTTGACCTGCCTTAAAAACGGCCCTGGTTGAGCAGGAATAGTGACAGGAATAGTGACAGGAATAGTGACATCACTGCATAGTTGAATGAGGAGAGAAAGATTGGAATACTGAGAACATTGCTGTGAATGTATCAGTGGTAGCATGGTATTGATACCCCTGCACAGGAAATGAAGACATCAAGGCAGCAATGGCAGGATCAACAGGCTACTTTTTGGAAAAACAAGTGGGAAATTAAAATAATAGTTTTATATACTGTATATGATAATGAAAGTTAGATTGGTATTAAAGATATTTGTAATGTTGACAGGATCTTTTGTAACACAATTTGCATTCATGATGACCATTACAAGCAGAAAATATATTGAGTAAAATATAATGGGCAGGTACTGTTAAAGTGTTTGTGTAGCCTAACTTTGGATAGCGCAAGGAAGAGTTAGCTTTTATTATTGTCTGTGTCCCTGTTGGGTAGATTCACTCTATTTGTCTTGGTGACTGTTGTCATGGAGAATGTGATAGGAAATTCAACATTTTTCAGTTGTCACAAAACAAATGGTGATGCGCAATCTTCCAATGGGGACTTTTGTCCCTGTGCCTGCCATCTATGAAGGGATTTCCACTCTCTTTCTGCTACACTTCAAGTACAGAAAGAGAAGAGAAATCTTCTTAATGGGACACAGATTACAAAATATAAACTAACATGGGTTTTAAACCCTTCCTACTCTATGAAAAATTTAAAATACATTTTTGGTAATACATACACATTATTATGCACCTACTGTACTTGAGAGCAGGGCTTTTTTTTCTAAGAGAATAGGTACAGGTACTCATACCCCCTGCCAAAGTGGCACAACTTCCCCGCCATCTGGTTCCCTGGGGGAGAGAATTAAAGTGGCATGTGCCAATTAGTGAGTGAGGTCAGGGCTCAAAACTCTGTATTGCACAGGGTTAAAGAAAGTGTAATGCACACAGGAGAAGTGCATATTGTGTTCTTTCTCCACAGTACAGAGCCACCCTATAGTATTGAGTCCCCCCACAGTACAGATCCCTTAAGAGTACAAAGCTTTCCCCACAGAACAGATCTACCCACAGAGTACATATTCCTCCTCCAAAGTAAAGAGCACCCCCCTACAGTACAGAGCCCTCCCCACATTACAAAGCTCCCCAAATGTACAGGGCTCCGTCCACAATAGACAACCCTTCACTTTAGAGAGCCCCCCACAGTACAAAGCCCCCAAGAGTACAGAGCCCTCCCCACATTACAAAGCTGCCTCAACAGTACAGAGCTCCCTCCACAATAGAGAGCCCCTCACATTAGAGAGCCCCCTACAGTACAAAGCCCCCAAAAGTACAGAGCCTTCCCCACAGAACAGATCTACCCACAGAGTACATGTTTCTCCCCCACAGTAAAGAGCCCCCCCCCCTACAGTACAGAGCCCTCCCCATATTATAAAGCTCCCCCAACAGTACAGAGCTCCCCCCACAATAGAGAGCCCCTCACATTAGAGAGCCCCACACAGTACAAAGCCCCCAAGAGTACAGAGTCTTCCCCACAGAACAGAACTACACACAGACAACATATTTCCCCCACAGTAAAGAGCCCTCTCTACAGTACAGAACCCTCCCCACAATAGAGAGCCCCCCCCCCCACAATAGAGAGCCCCCTCACGGTACAAAGTCTCTTCCAATGTAAAAAGTTCCCCAAATAGCACAGAGAGGTTTCCCACCACTCACCTGAGAGTTCCAGGGAGAAGCCCTCGTCAAGGCATGTGGGAGGAACAACGAGGCTGGTGCAGCTCAGCTCACCTAAGCCTCTCAAAGTGGCATCTGTCCCTGGTGAACACCAGAGAAAGTGAGCAGTGCAAAAAAGCTTACTAGTGAGAAGTCAGCAAGGACAGGGAAGTTCCAGAGTTCCAAGGGAAAAAAGCCCCGCTTGAGAGAATTGTGATAGTGGGTGTAGGACCAACTCAGCTTTCTCTGACAATCTGCCACATGATTTGGTCTAAAAAAACGTAGAGCAATTATATATGTAAAGACTGAAATTGGAAGAATTAAGGCTTGTATGTACAGTATGTAATATAGACAGATTTTTCAAAATAACTTTTTAACTTTCTGGAAAACATTGGCTTTTAAAGGGGGTGGGAGATGTTCATGTAAAGTCAATGTGCTAGAAATGGTGAGCTTTGCTGACAGTAATGCAAAATGGAATAAGGCCAAGTGGTCTCTGTTGTTGGCAATTTGGGAAACACACTGTGGCCTAGAATGAAAGCATTTGATACAGAATATCACTGGTGTTTTGTCTCAGCGCAACAAAACAAAACAATTCAACAAGTGCCAGCTTTACTGGCATCTACACATTAAAGGCAGGTAAGTATCCTCTGTTGGTAACACACTGGCAGCATGGCCTAGTGTGACAGTTACTTACATAGTATGGCCTTTATTAATCAGAGTGAAAAAGTTAACCACAAGTGTCAGTTTTTCTTTAACTAATAGATACCATAAGATGGGTGAATGGTTGGCAGGCTACTCTGTTGACAAATTCAATATGGCAAGTGAGCATTACTACACACTATATCAGTGGTGGCTGGTGCTCAAAAAAATTTTGGGGGACGCAAACAAACTGAAAAATTCTGAAAGAACAAAAAACATGAATTGCAGCCCCTCTGTGCCATCAATTGCAGCCACTGTGCCCACCATAAGCAGCCACTGTGCCCACCATATGCAGTCACTGTGCCCATCATATGCAGCCATTGTGCCCAATATATGCAGCTTCTGTGCCCATCATATGCAGCCTCTGTGCCCACCACATGCATCTTCTGCGCCCACCATATGAAGCCTCACTGTGCCATCAATTGCAGCCACTGTGCTCATCATATGCACCCTCTGTGTCCATCATATGCAGCCTCTGTGCCCACCATATGCAGCTGCTGTGACCATCATATGCAGCCAGTGTGCCCATCATAAGCAGCCATTGTGCCCATCATATGCAGCCTCTGTGCCCACCACACGCAGCTTCTGTGTCCACCATATGCAGCTTCTGTGCCCACTAGATGCAGCTTCTGTGCCCACCATATGCAGCTTCTGTGCCCACCATATGCAGCTTCTGTGCCCATTATATGCAGCTTCTGTGCCCACCATATGCAGCTTCTGTGCTCATCATATGCAGCCTCACTGTGCCATCAATTGCAGCCATTGTGCTCCTCGTATGTAGTCTCTGTGCCCATCATATGCAGCCATTGTGCCCATCATTTGCAGCCTCTGTGCCCACCATATGCAGCTTCTGTGCCAATCATATGCAGCTTCTGTGCCAATCATATGCAGCTTCTGTGCCCACCATATGCAGCTTCTGTGCCCACCATATGCAGCTTCTGTGCCCACCATATGCAGCTTCTGTGCCCACCATATGCAGCTTCTGTGCCCATCATATGCAGCCACTGTGACCCCCCCCCCCAGTCATCCGCCATCAGACCGGCACTTACCCCATCCGGGTGATGGCTGCGAGCTGTAGGATGGGCAGGTGATGGCTCCTGCATCCTCCATGGTTCCCGTGGGTCTCCTCCTCCATTCCGTGTGGAGCAGGGCACGCACACCGGCAGTACTACCCCCCTCACTGGAGGAGGTCTGGCACTTACAGGGCTGTTGGGCCCTCTCCTCTTGTGTCTCAGTGTGGGCAGCAGCGGCGGCAGAGGAGTCCGATCCTCCAGCTTCCTCCCTTGTGTGTTTCTTTTGCCAAAGCACCGGGCATCCAATAGGATGCCCGGTGCTTTGGCCAATCGAGGAGCAGATCTCATTGACCTGCCTCCTGATTGGTGGGGAAGCACTGTGGTGTAAAAATAGTGAATTTTTTTTTGCTATGGTCATACAACAGGGTGGGATCAGGGTGGACTCTCTGCGACCCGAGCCCACCCTTTTTAAAAGCCTATTAGAGTCTCAGCCTCTAACCAGGTGCTTAAGAAAAAAAAAAACTCCCACGCTGCTTTAAGAGTCAATGCGTACCAGCATCCTGAAAGGGGCTGGGAGCATGGATAAGGAGGTGGCAGCAGGGATTGGGGGGGTGGCGCCTGTGCGCCCACAATGCACGGGCCACCCCTGCACTGTAGGATGTTTGAGTAGTTTGCTGCTTTGCCAGTTTGGCAATAGGACTGACAATGTCATATGAATCTGTCAGGTCCCCCAGTGTTTTTGGCACGGTAAATAAAACACAACAATTCATTAATTGTCAATTGTTCTTCATGTAGCATTCTGGAAAATCCACCAGCAGCATGAGTACTATGAGAATGTAAATATCTTATATATTCTTGTTAATTTACTGCTACATGTGGGAGGAAGCGATGGAAGATGTTAGTGATGATGGGAAAGCCTAACCTTGTCACAAAAAAAATAAAAATTAACACATGTTAACAAAATGATGTGAGAACATAAAAAACATCATGCAAATTAACTCATCTGTTATAAACTTTGGCTTATGCAGATTGGTTTGCTCATTTCTAATCATAGCTAATCCTGAGCTTCATTGACACAGTAAAAGTGAGCAATGACCCCCTCAATGGTTTTCAGATCTGGGAACCCGGATCCATCTGCACAGAACAGGCATCCAGAAGAGGACTAATTATGAAAGTGTATGAAATTATAAAAGTGTCTACATTGCTCAAAACAATTGATCACATTGCCTTATTTACTCTCCTATGATATGGTGGTAGGATTAAAAGAAAAAGCCTGTTTGATTGCTGCAAGCATCCCAGACCCTCTGAGACTATTCCTCGCTTTCATAAATATATCCCTGTGTGACCGTACTATTTCCATCATTATTTTAGATGAATTTATTATAATGTTGTTCTTTTGATCCCAGTATGTAAGAGTGACATTAAGCAATGAAAACAACTGCACTAAACACTTCTGTGGTTTTCAACCCAGAGTCTACTTTGTCTACCTCCAGTGGGTTTAATACAAGCCATATCATATTTTTGTGCCGAGGTCATGGAGAGCATGAGAGCGGATTACAGAGATAGAAGAGCATCTGGTCTATAAAACAGCAGCAAGCTAGAATTTCAGTACAGCTTTATATTCACATTTTTTAATGGCTCTCAGTGGTCCTGTCTCATATTTCTTAAGAGAGAAAGTTTGGTAACCTAGGAAATCTGCATTTGTCAAATGCTATGTAGCAGTACTTGGATTTGGCATGATCACTGATCTGTGTGCCAAGTCTTTAATATAACTTATCAAAGCGTGCAGATGTTATGGTGAAAATTGAATTTGTCCTCATTATTTTCATCATTTATGTACATTCGTATTTACATTAAAGGGAGCCTGTTGTGAGATAAATGTGGAGGCTGTAACTAATTGCTGATCTTACTTTCTGAAAATAATAGTTGCTTAACTGTCATTTCAGATGCTTGGGCTTCAACCTACTGACCTGGAATGAATATGCCCATAAGGGGATCTGACTTGTATTTGCTGCATGCATGTTTCAGGTCTGTAATGCAGAAATACGAAAGCCAGATACAGCCATGCATTTTCAGATTAGGCCACCAATAGCAGCCTGCACATTTCCGTTGGGCCAGATATAATTAGAGGATCCCATGAGTCTTAAGCAGGGTATACAGTACCCACTGAGTTTGTGTTGTTCAAATAGCAGGTTAAATGAAAAAAAAAAAAAAAAAAAAATCACAGATCCCTGCATCAACTCAACTGTTGTTAATGCAGAGATCTCTCCCAATATTGTGTCTTTATATTCTAACAGTGGGGACCCCCCCACCCAATCAGAATACACACTGCAGCCATTGGCTGTTAGGACTGATCAAATGCTGGTTTTCCAGCATGACCATCCAACAGAAGCTGGTATAGACCAGCATGACAATTAGACAGAAGTCAGTACAGACAGCAGTACACACATACTGAAATCTGTCTGGTTTCTGCTGAGCGGGCCAATTTTCAGTACATGTATATCTAGTAGGCTTGTGCAATCCGTTTTGTAACAAATCGAAATTTGGCCTAATTTTGCATCTTTCGGACATTCGGATGCATCCGAATGTCCGAATAAAAAAAATATAGAATTTCAATTAATACTGTGGCAATAATAATAATGGCCTGAATGTGACACTTAAAATAATGGCCTGAATTTAGATATTGGTTTCCTTACCTATTATACTAAAGTTTTACGACCCCCTCTGTGACTAGCACCCCCCCCCCCCTCCATTCTATAGCTCTCCCTCTGTCTTATCTTACCAGTTCTGCTGCTATCTTTATTACCATTGATTTGTATGTGTTTGTTTTTCTCTCTTTTTTTCTCTCCTTTCCCTCAGAGATGTGTTTTTTTTTTGTTTGTTTTTTTAACCTTCTGCTTAACCACTTCAGCCCCGAACCAATAAACACCTTAAGGACCAGAGGTCTTTTTCCAATTTCGCACTGCGCTGCTTTAACTGGTAATTGCGCGGTCATGCAATATCGCACCCAAACGAAACTTGCGTCCTTTTCTTCCCACAAATAGAGCTTTCTTTTGATGGTATTTGATTGCCTCTGCGATTTTTATTTTTTGCGATATAAATGGAAAAAGAGCGAAAATTTTGAGAAAAAAAATATATTTTCTTCTTTTTGTTATAAGAAAAATCGAATAAACCAAATTTTAGTCATACATTGGAGGGCAAAATGTATTCAGCCACATGTCTTTAGTAAAAAAAAATGTCAATAAGCGTATATTATTTGGTTTGCGCAAAAGTTATAGCGTCTACAAACTAGAGTATATTTTCTGGAATTTACACAGCTTTTAATTTATGACTGCCTATCTCATTACAAAAAGTTGTCACTAAATGATATATTGCTCACACATGCCATGGTTATATGTGGAATTGCACCCCAAAATATATTCCGCTACTTCTCCCGAGTATGGGAATACCACATGTGTGGGACTTTTTGGGAGTCTAGTCGCGCACGGCACCCCGAAAACCAATCACCACCTTCAGGATTTCTAAGGGTGCAAATTTTTGATTTCACTCCTCACTACCTATCACAGTTTCAAAGGCCATAAAATGCCAAAATAGCACAAAACCCCCAAAATGACCCCATTTTGGAAAGTAGACACCCCAAGCTATTTACTGAGAGGCATGTTGAGTCCATGGAATATTTTATATTTTGCCACAAGTTGCGGGAATATTACAAACTTTTTTTTTTGCACAAAGTTGTCACTAAATGATATATTGCTCACACATGCTATGGGCATAAGTCAAATTACACGCCAAAATAAATTCTGCTGCTTCTCCCGAGTACGGGGATACCACATGTGGGGGACTTTTTGGGAGCCTAGCCACGTACGGGACCCCGAAAACCAAGCACTGCCTTCCGGATTTAAATATAAAATGCTACCAAAAAAACTGTTAGCGATCGCAGGGATCAGGCCTGACTCTGCGATCGCTGCAGTTATGTGTTTACTGTTTTGTAAGTGACAGTGATCGATCGATACTGCACTTGGTTGGGCTGGGCAGAGGGGCAAAACGCAGGTGCTAGCAGGTATCTGGGCTGATCCCGCTAACAATGTTTTTTTTTGGAGCCCTAAACTGCTGGGGACGCTAGTATAGATCTGATTAGATCAGATATTGATCTGTTCAGATTCTATACCACTACGGGAGGTTTATGCTTTGCATGTGGGTGTTAGCGGTACTGGCACTAACCTAGCACTGCCTGGGGCGACGCAGACCCTGACCCTAAAACCTAATTGATATCACCCGCCGGGTGATCAGGGGGTTAAACCTTTATTGGGTAATAAATGGTGGGTGCCCTGATGCTATAAAAAGCAAACTAACCAGAGTCACCTGTAACACTTATACGGTAATCAGTGACGAAAGGGTTAACTAGGGGCAATCAGGGGGTTCAAATTTTTATTAGGTAGTATATGGGGGTCCCTGGCGCTATATAAAAACCTGACGGGGAACCTAAATAACTAACTGGCTAACCAGCGTCACCAGTGACTCTTATACTGTGATTGCTGGTGAAAGGGTTAACTAGGGGCAATCAGGGGGTTAAAACCATTATTGGGTAGTATATGGGGGTACCTAACGCTATAAAAACCTGGCGGTGAACCTAAAAAAATAACTAGCTACCTAACGACACTAGTGACACTAATGCAGCGATCAGAAAAACGATCGCTTAGTGACACTGGCAAAAGGGGGTGAAAGGGTTAACTAGGGGCAATCAGGGGGTTAAAACCATTATTGGGTAGTATATCGGGGTACCTAGCACTATAAAAACCTGGCGGTGAACCTAAAAAAATAACTAGCTACCTAGCGGCACTAGTGACACTAATGCAGCGATCAGAAAAACGATTGCTTAGTGACACTGGCAAAAGGGGGTGAAAGGGTTAACTAGGGGCAATCAGGGGGTTAAAACCCTTATTGGGTAGTATATTGGGGTACCTAGCGCTATAAAAACCTGGCGGTGAACCTAAAAAAATAACTAGCTACCTAGCGACACTAGCGACACTAATGCAGCGATCAGAAAAATGATCGCTTAGTGACACTGGCAAAAGGGGGTGAAAGGGTTAACTAGGGGCAATCAGGGGGTTAAAACCATTATTGGGTAGTATATCGGGGTACCTAGCGCTATAAAAACCTGGCGGTGAACCTAAAAAAAAACTAGCTACCTAGCGACACTAGCGACACTAATGCAGCGATCAGAAAAATGATCGCTTAGTGACACTGGCAAAAGGGGGTGAAAGGGTTAACTAGGGGCAATCAGGGGGTTAAAACCATTATTGGGTAGTATATTGTGGTACCTAGCGCTATAAAAACCTGGCAGTGAACCTAAAAAAAAAAAACTAGCTACCTAGTGACACTAATGCAGCGATCAGAAAAATGATCGCTTAGTGACACTGGCAAAAGGGGGTGAAAGGGTTAACTAGGGGCAATCAGGGGGTTAAAACCATTATTGGGTAGTATATCGGGGGACCTAGCGCTATAAAAACCTGGCGGTGAACCTAAAAAAATAACTAGCTACCTAGCGACACTAATGCAGCGATCAGAAAAATGATCGCTTAGTGACACTGGCAAAAGGGGGTGAAAGGGTTAACTAGGGGCAGTCAGGGGGTTAAAACCATTATTGGGTAGTATATCGGGGTACCTAGCGCTATAAAAACCAGGCGGTGAATCTTAAAAAATAACTAGCTACCTAGCGACACTAATGCAGCGATCAGAAAAATGATCGCTTAGTGACACTGGCAAAAGGGGGTGAAAGGGTTAACTAGGGGCAATCAGGAGGTTAAACCTTTATTGGGGGGGTAGGGGGCTACCCTGGACCTAACACTAACTGCCCTGACAGTTTTTACTGTTACAACTGACACTGAATGCAGTGATCAGTAAATAAATGATCAATGCAATCAGTGACACTGTGACTGGGGGGGGCGGGGATCGGGAGGTGATCGGGGATTGGATCGGGGGGGGGGGGGTTTGTGTTCCTATGTGTACCTATGTGTTAGAGTAGTGTTTTGGTGCACTTACTTTTAGTCATCTCCTCGTAGTCCGGTCAAAAAGACCACCCCGAGGAGAATGACATCACTTCCTCCTTCCTGTGTATACAATACACAAGGGGAGGAAGCTTCTCATTGGCCAGGAGCGATCCAGAGGGGGTGGCCAGAAACCAACGGCCATCCCCTCATCACGGATCGCTCCTGAAGCGAACCGGACCGCCGTATCCAGCGGGAGGGGGTCCGATCGGACCCCCCCACCCGCTGGAAGGCAGGCACGTACATGTACGTGCTTGTGCCTGCCTGTGCCATTGCGATGACGTACAATGGCAATACGGCGGTCCTTAAGTGGTTAAAAATGTGTAAATCAGTACTGCTTGGACCTTGAAGAGCAGGACATACCCCGAAAGCTTGTCCTGAAAAATTGTATGTTAGTGCAAATAAAAAAAGTATCACGGACAGTACTCAACAAATACAAAAGAAATTATAGCGGATACTAATGAAACAAAAGGTCAGCTCAAAGTAAATCTTATGCCCCATACACACTGTCGGAATTTCCAACGGAAAAAGTTTGAGAGCTGGATCTAAAATTTTCTGACAAAATCTGATCAGACTTTTTCCGATCGCTTGTAGAGGATTCCGACGCACAAGTGCCACGTATGCTCAGAAAAAAATTGGAGATGCAAGCTTTTGGCTACTGGCCTCTACGTAGTCCCATTGTAAATTTTTTACATCACCTTGTTCTGAACAATCAGGTTTTCTGACAACTTTGTGCGACCGTGTGTATGCAACACAAGTTTCGGCCAAAATCTGTCTGAAAAAATCCAAAAAGATTTTGTGGTCGGAATGTCTGATCGTGTGTATGGGGCATTACAGTCCAAACAGCTGAATCATTTTGTCCTAGAGGTTGGATTACTGGCAAAGTGCATTCCTGAGAATTGAGTGGGAAGGATGTTGTATTGTATTTGAATAGAGGAGAAGAGATATTTTCATTGTGTGTGTTAAAAGATTCAATAAACAAACTTTCCAAACTACGAATCATTATCATGAATATATATATACATACATACATAAATATCAAATTTAAATATTAAAAGCGAATACAAACAAAATTATACCACCATTCAACATGATTTGAGATGCAGTATAACGAATATCGTCACTCTACAGAAATAAAAAATTATCCGAAAATGTATTAACGTAACATAACGAATATAACAGAACGAAATTATGTATTTTACGAATGACAGCGAACCAAAACTAAATGAAATTTTCCGTTGTGCACAAGTCTAATATCCAGCCTTCGTGAAAAGTAGAATCACAGTGTGTAATATAAAAAATGCTAAAATCAGGAATGTCAGAAGAAGAGAAGCGTCACACAGCGGAAGGCTCCCATTGTGCGGAGTGGCCCGAGAACAAAGAAGAGATGCCGTCGAGTAAGATGCCGGACGAGAACACTGGAGCAAGAAGAAGCGGATCTGTGGAAGAAGAATATGTAGAATAAACGGAAGGATGAAGAAAAGAAGAAGGAAGAAGACCAGAAGAAAGAAGATGAAAGAAGACTTTAATAAAGGACTTGTCTCCTGTAATTTTTAACACTTTTGTCACTTTTTTGGTGAAATGGTAGGGATACATTTGTACCCCCTTATCATTCCACACAGGGGGAGGCCAGGATCTGGGGGTCCCCTTCTTAAAGGGGGCTTCTGGATTCCGATAAGCCCCCACCCGCAGACCCCCACAACCACCGGCCAGGGTTGTGGGGATGAGGCCCTGTCCTCATCAACATGGGGACAAGGTGATTTGGGGGGGACCCCAAAGCATCATTCCCAATGTTGAGGGCATGTGGCCTGGTACGATTCGGGGGGGGGCGCTCTCTTGTCCCCCCTCTTATCCTGTGGCCTGCCAGGTTGCATGCTCGGATAAGGGTCTGGTATTGATTTAGAGGGGGACCACCATGCCATTTTATTTGGCGCAGGGTTCCCCTTAAAAACCATGCCAGACCTGAAGGGCCTGGTATGGATTTTGAGCGGGACCCCCACGCCATTTTTTTTTTTTTGGCACAGGGTTCCCCTTAATATCCATACCAGACCTGAAGGGCCTGGTATGCTCTTGAAGGGGAACCCATGGCGGGTTTTTTTTACATTAAAGTCGTGTTGTAAGTTGCACTGTGATTCACACTCAAGTCATGTCCAAGTTGCCTCCCAAAGTCACGCTGGAAGTTGTGCTGCCCCTGTGTGAATAGACTGTTATGATACAAGTTCAATAGACACAGATTGTTATTGTCAGAGTCACGTTGAATCTCCTATCTGTATCGAACTGTGTCAAAACGAAAACAAAAATAAAGCATTTATTTATGTCGGATCTTTCATTTTTCGGATTCTGTGCTTTGACAAACGATAACAAAAATACCTGAAATTCGGACGAAAATGCATTTGGACGAAAACAAATGCACATGTCTATTGCTCCCTACGTTAGTCACCAATTGGGAAGGACCTCCTTAGATTGGTAGTTAGTGTAGTACTCTGCTTACATTCTTAGCCATTGCAGTGTCCCCAATCATTGTTGGTCACTGTAGTGCCCCTTACATTGGCGGTAAGTGTGCCCCCCCCTGCAGTGGCAGTCAGTGTGCTCCCCCTATATTGCATATCTCTACTATGGTTGTTACTTAGGAAGGGCCCCCTTGCATTGGTAGTGTGTGAACCCGCCCCCTTTACATTGATAGACATTGCAGCAGTATTGTGCCCCCTTACATAGTGGTCAGTGTAATAAGGTCCATATTGGTGGTCAGTGTATTGCTTCATTACATTGGTGGTCACTATGCCCTGATTAAATTTTTGGTCAGTGTAATGCCCCCTTACATTGGTGGTCAGTGTGCCTCTTTACATTGGTGGTTCATGTCCCCCCTGATATTGGTACTCATTCTTCCCCTATTACATTGATGGTCACTGTAGTATCACCGTATATTGGTGGTCAGTGTTCTCCCATTATGTTTGTGGTCTTGGTAGCCAACTTACATTGGTGGTCAGTGTCGTCACTATTACATTGGTAGTCATTGTGCTCCCAATATATTGATATTCAATGTGCCCCATTACATTGGTGGTCAATGTGCCCTTTGCACCCATTCCCTTGGTGGTCAGTGAGAGCAATGTTACACATTTACGTGATCTGCAGAGAAGCAGGACAGAGGTAGAAGGGTGTGCCTGACCCAAGATATCTATCTATCTGTCTATCTATCTAATTTATCTATGTTTCTGGATACTTTTATCCATCCATGGATATATCCTATCTACACACAACATTTTACCAATGTACACAGGTAATAAATTGTTGATTATTCCATCTTTCTAGTCACATTATGTACAATGACTTTGTCTAGGACAAATGACAAAAGTCACTTGTGACAAGATCTGGAAAAATTAAGTACCCAGTAAACATGACTGGCTTGTTTGTTAGGCTCTCAAACATAAAGAGTGTGTAATGAATGAAAAAAAAATCTGCTTAGTCATTGGGAGTCATTAACTATAGCACTAGAAAGTACTGGGCACTATTATTATTATTATTATTATACAGGATTTATATAGCGCCAACAGTTTGCACAGCGCTTAACAAAATGAAGGCAGAAATTACAGTTACATTACAATTTGGTACAAGAGGAATCAGATGGCCCTGCTCGTTAGAGCTTACAATCTAGGAGGGAGGGTCAATTGATACAAAAGGTAATAGCTGTGGGGGGATGAGCTGATGGAGAAAGTAAAACAGTGTAATAGTTAGAAGCAGAATAAGCTTCTTTAAAGAGAAGGGTTTTCAGGGATCGTCTAAAGATGGATAGATTAGGGGACAGTCAGACAGATTGGGGTAAGGAGTTTCAAAGGATGGGAGAATCTCTGGAGAAATCCTGTAGGCCAGCATGGGAGAAGGTGACAAGGGAGCCAGAGAGCATGAGGTCTTTGGAGGACCAAAGAGAGCAGCTTGGTTGGTATTTTGAGAATAGGTTAGTGATCTAACTAGGGGTAGAGTTGGATGGCTTTGTAAATTATTGTTAGTACTTTGATTTTTATTCATTGGGTAAGTGGAAGCCAGTGCAGGGATTGGCAGAGAGGAGTGGAGGACACTGAATGGTTGGTAAGGTGAATGAGTCATTCATTATGGACTGAAGGGGGAAGAGCGTATCTAAAGGTAGTCCAATGAGGAATGAGTTGCTGTAGCGCCCATTTAGGCAATTACGATTTCAACAGCCTAACGTGCAAATGAAAAAAAGAGCGCTACTAGTGGCGAATATACATTATTAAATTCGAAAATCAGCAATAATTGGCAATTCGTGCATATGCATATGCCAATTTCTGTTAAATTAATATATAACACTGTGCTGTGCAACCATGATCCATGTAATACGTAAAAGAAACTTTTTTTATGTGAGATGTGCTCTAACTTGTGTGCATCTATTGATGTATATTGCAATTAGCATTCCTAGTTTTTTCCTTCTTTTCCTAACTAATGCAATTATGAATGATTATTACTGAGTAATGTCTGATATTCTGTAAAATTACATGTTTTTTTTATTTTTTTAAATTTAGGTGACTATAAATAAGTAATTATTTATGTTCATTCTTTAACCACTTGACCACTGGGCACTTAAACACCCTTAATAACCAGACCAATTTTCAGCTTTCGGTGCTCTCGCATTTTGAAAGACAATTACTCAGTCATGCAACACTGGACCTATATGAAATTTTTGTCCTTTTTTTCACACAAATAGAGCTTTCTTTAGGTGGTATTTAATCACCACTCGGTTTTTTATTTTTTGTGCTATAAAAGAAAAAATACCGAAAATTCTGTAAAAAAATGAATTTTTCTTTGTTTCTGTTAGAAAATTTAGCAGATTAGTAATTTTGTCTTCATAAATTTTGGCCAAAATTTATACCACTACATATCTTTGGTAAAAATAAGTACAAATTGGTGGATATTATTTGGTCTTTGTGAAAGTTATAGAGTCCACAAGCTATGGTGCCAATATCTGAAAATTGATCACACCTGAAGTACTGACGGCCTATTTCAATTCTTGAGACCCTAACATGCCAGAAAAGTACAAATACCCCCCAAATGACCCCTTTTTGGAAAGAAGACATTAAAAGGTATTTAGTAAGAGGCATGATGAGTTTTTTGAAGTTGTCATTTTTTCCCACAATTCTTTGCAAAATCAAGATTTTTTTTACTTTTTTTTTTTTTTTTCACAAAATTGTCATATCATCAGTTTATTTCTCACACACAGCATATGCATACCACAAATTACACCCCAAAACACATTCTGCTATTACTCCCGAGTACGGCGATACCACATGTGTGAGACCTTTACACAGTGTGGCCACATACAGAGGCCCAACATGCAGGGAGCGCCGTCAGGCGTTCTGGAGCACCCAGGACAATTCTGACATTTCTCTCCTACATGTAAAAATCATCATTTATTTGCTAGAAAATTTACATAGAACTCCAAAACATTATATATGTTTTTTTAGCAAACACCCTGGAGAATACAATGGTGGTCTTTACAACTTTTTATCTCGCACGGTATTTGCGCAGTCATTTTTCGAATGCTTTTTTTTGGAAAAAAAAACAGTTTTGTGCTTAAAAAAAAAAAAAAAAAAAACACACAGTAAAGTTAGCCCAATTTTTGCATAATGTGAAAGATGAAGTTACGCTGAGTAAATAGATACCTAATATGTCACTCTTCAAAATTGCACACGCTCGTGGAATGGCGCCAAACGTCGCTACTTAAAAATCCCCATAGGCGACGATTAAAATTTTTTTTACTGGTTATATGTTTTGAGTTACAGAGGAGGTCTAGGGCTAGAATTATTGCTCTCCCTCTAACGTTCGCAATAAGACCCCACATCTCACCTCTAAGCTGGGAAGCCTGAAAAAAAAAAAAAAAAAAAAAAGATTCTGGCTTTGATCGTATTAGCGATTCGGTAGAAGCACCGGAGGGCGGCAGGAGGGGGGGGGGGATGTCTATGGCTGGGTATTGCAGGGTATCACCGACTATGGCTGGGTATCTCAGAGTATGGCGTTGCAGAGTATTGCGTTGCAGAGCATTGCAGGGTATTGGCGGGTGTTGCAGAGCATTGCAGAGTGTTGCAGGGTATTGGCGGGTGTTGCAGAGCATTGCAGAGTGTTGCAGAGTGTTGCAGAGTGTTGCAGAGTGTTGCAGAGTGTTGCAGAGTGTTGCAGAGTGTTGCAGAGTATTGCAGAGTGTTGCAGAGTATTGCAGAGTGTTGCAGAGTGTTGCAGAGTGTTGCAGAGTGTTGCAGAGTGTTGCAGAGTGTTGCGGAGTGTTGCGGAGTGTTGCAGAGTATTGCGGAGTGTTGCAGAGTGTTGCAGAGTGTTGCGGAGTGTTGCGGAGTGTTGCAGAGTATTGCGGAGTGTTGCGGAGTGTTGCAGAGTATTGCGGAGTGTTGCAGAGTATTGCAGAGTATTGCGGAGTGTTGCAGAGTGTTGCAGAGTGTTGCAGAGTGTTGCAGAGTGTTGCAGAGTGTTGCAGAGTGTTGCGGAGTGTTGCGGAGTGTTGCGGAGTGTTGCAGAGTATTGCAGAGTATTGCGGAGTGTTGCAGAGTATTGCGGAGTGTTGCAGAGTGTTGCAGAGTGTTGCAGAGTGTTGCAGAGTGTTGCAGAGTGTTGCAGAGTGTTGCAGAGTGTTGCAGAGTGTTGCAGAGTGTTGCAGAGTATTGCAGAGTGTTGCAGAGTGTTGCAGAGTATTGCAGAGTGTTGCAGAGTGTTGCAGAGTGTTGCAGAGTGTTGCAGAGTGTTGCAGAGTGTTGCAGAGTGTTGCAGAGTGTTGCAGAGTGTTGCAGAGTGTTGCAGAGTGTTGCAGAGTATTGCAGAGTATTGCGGAGTGTTGCAGGGTATTGCAGAGTGTTGCAGAGTGTTGCAGAGTGTTGCAGAGTGTAGCAGGGTATTACAGAGTGTTGCAGAGTGTTGCAGGGTATTGCAGAGTGTTGCAGGGTATTTCAGAGTGTTGCAGGGTATTTCAGAGTGTTGCAGGGTATTTCAGAGTGTTGCAGGGTATTGCAGAGTGTTGCAGGGTATTGCAGAGTGTTGCAGGGTATTGCAGAGTGTTGCAGAGTGTTGCAGAGTGTTGCAGAGTGTTGCAGAGTGTTGCAGAGTGTTGCGGAGTGTTGCAGAGTATTGCAGAGTATTGCGGAGTGTTGCAGGGTATTGCAGAGTGTTGCAGAGTGTTGCAGAGTGTTGCAGAGTGTTGCAGGGTATTGCAGAGTGTTGCAGAGTGTTGCAGAGTGTTGCAGAGTGTTGCAGAGTGTTGCAGAGTGTTGCAGAGTGTTGCAGAGTATTGCGGAGTGTTGCAGAGTGTTGCAGAGTATTGCGGAGTGTTGCAGGGTATTGCAGAGTGTTGCAGAGTGTTGCAGAGTGTTGCAGAGTGTAGCAGAGTGTAGCAGAGTGTTGCAGAGTGTAGCAGGGTATTACAGAGTGTTGCAGAGTGTTGCAGGGTATTGCAGAGTGTTGCAGGGTATTTCAGAGTGTTGCAGGGTATTACAGAGTGTTGCAGGGTATTACAGAGTGTTGCAGGGTATTACAGAGTGTTGCAGAGTGTTGCAGAGTGTTGCAGGGTATTGCAGAGTGTTGCAGAGTGTTGCAGAGTGTTGCAGAGTGTTGCAGAGTGTTGCGGAGTGTTGCAGAGTATTGCGGAGTGTTGCAGAGTATTGCAGAGTATTGCGGAGTGTTGCAGGGTATTGCAGAGTGTTGCAGAGTGTTGCAGAGTGTTGCAGAGTGTTGCAGGGTATTGCAGAGTGTTGCAGGGTATTTCAGAGTGTTGCAGGGTATTACAGAGTGTTGCAGAGTGTTGCAGGGTATTGCAGAGTGTTGCAGGGTATTGCAGAGTGTTGCAGAGTGTTGCAGAGTGTTGCAGAGTGTAGCAGGGTATTACAGAGTGTTGCAGAGTGTTGCAGGGTATTGCAGAGTGTTGCAGGGTATTTCAGAGTGTTGCAGGGTATTACAGAGTGTTGCAGAGTGTTGCAGGGTATTGCAGAGTGTTGCAGGGTATTGCAGAGTGTTGCAGAGTGTTGCAGAGTGTTGCAGAGTGTAGCAGGGTATTACAGAGTGTTGCAGAGTGTTGCAGGGTATTGCAGAGTGTTGCAGGGTATTACAGAGTGTTGCAGGGTATTACAGAGTGTTGCAGAGTGTTGCAGGGTATTGCAGAGTGTTGCAGGGTATTGCAGAGTGTTGCAGGGTATTGCAGAGTGTTGCAGGGTATTGCAGAGTGTTGCAGGGTATTGCAGAGTGTTGCAGGGTATTGCAGAGTGTTGCAGGGTATTGCAGAGTGTTGCAGGGTATTGCAGAGTGTTGCAGGGTATTGCAGAGTGTTGCAGAGTGTTGCAGAGTGTTGCAGAGTGTTGCAGAGTATTACAGAGTGTTGCAGAGTGTTGCAGGGTATTGCAGAGTGTTGCAGGGTATTTCAGAGTGTTGCAGGGTATTACAGAGTGTTGCAGAGTGTTGCAGGGTATTGCAGAGTGTTGCAGGGTATTGCAGAGTGTTGCAGAGTGTTGCAGAGTGTTGCAGAGTGTAGCAGGGTATTACAGAGTGTTGCAGAGTGTTGCAGGGTATTGCAGAGTGTTGCAGGGTATTTCAGAGTGTTGCAGGGTATTACAGAGTGTTGCAGAGTGTTGCAGGGTATTGCAGAGTGTTGCAGGGTATTGCAGAGTGTTGCAGAGTGTTGCAGAGTGTTGCAGAGTGTAGCAGGGTATTACAGAGTGTTGCAGAGTGTTGCAGGGTATTGCAGAGTGTTGCAGGGTATTACAGAGTATTACAGAGTGTTGCAGAGTGTTGCAGGGTATTGCAGAGTGTTGCAGGGTATTGCAGAGTGTTGCAGGGTATTGCAGAGTGTTGCAGGGTATTGCAGAGTGTTGCAGGGTATTGCAGAGTGTTGCAGGGTATTGCAGAGTGTTGCAGGGTATTGCAGAGTGTTGCAGAGTGTTGTGGAGTGTTGCAGGGTATTTCAGAGTGTTGCAGGGTATTTCAGAGTGTTGCAGGGTATTTCAGAGTGTTGCAGAGTGTTGCAGGGTATTGCAGAGTGTTGCAGGGTGTTGCAGAGTGTTGCAGGGTATTGCAGAGTATTGGCAGGGAATTGAGGGGTTAATTTTCAGTGAGCAGCAATGTGGGCACTGCAGATGCAGCCCACATCGCTGCTGACACCTACTATCTCTTCCCCCTCCGCTGTACCGATCGGTACAGAGAGGGGGAGGGAGGAACCGGCGTCATAACATGACGCCGGTTTGTTTACAAGTGATCACTCCGTCATTTGACGGAGCGATCACGTGGTAAACGGCCGCGATGAGCGGCCATTTACCGTGATTCGTGATGCGCCGGGTCCACTGGACCTAGCGGTCACGGATGCTCTCGTGGGGCGCGCGAGAGCAGAATTCTGGGAGGCCGTTAATTAACGGCCTCTCAGAGTTAAACAACCGCCCTGAAGCCGTTAATCGGCAATGGGCGGTTGTTAAGTGGTTAATCATACTACACTATTATGCAGGTCTCAATGTTTTTAGTACAATGGTTTGGTGGTTTGCTCAGATATTTCCACAGCACGCAAGGTATGAGTTCAAAACCCAGCCAACCTACCTTCTACCAGTTGTGTTTATTTTTTTAGTGCACAAGCAAATTAAAATAAACAAAGAAATGTAAATTGCCTGTTAGCTAGTGTGTGATGTTTGGAATTCCACACCATAATATTATTTAATACTTACATACCATTGCATGCATTTGAAGAGTAATATAATACAATAAGCCAAACTAAAGTGCATTGGCTAATTGGCATTTGCCCATTTTCAGCATATGCTGCTTTGGCTAATTTTCATTCCCTTTTTTTTTACCAATGCAATCCTTTATTATCCCACTGTGGGATTTGAACTCATGAGTCCTTTAAGGCCTGAGTTCTTCAAGGCAGAAGTGCTAACTACTTGCCTATTGGGCTTAGCACAACCATGACTATGTAAGAAATGACACACAGTGGAGGAAGACCGCCACAGAAGAAGAGCAGTCTTTTTTTATTAGCGAGTAACCAGCTGCGTGGAAGAACACAGCAGCGGGAGAAGACGACAGCACCAGAAGAGATGGCTCGTGGAGAAGTCAGCTTGGGGAGAAGATGACGGTGGGAGAGACAGTGGCAGGAGAAGAGAGCTCAGGGAAGAAGACGGCTCAGAGCTATTTCACAATAAAGGACCTGTCAAAAACCAGCTATTGTTTATTTTACATTTCACTGCTTTTTTTGGTGAACAGGTAGGGGGTCGATGTACCCCATACACATTCACATAGCAGGGCAGGATCTGGGGGCCCCTTGTTAAAGTGGGCTTCCAGATTCTGATAAACCCCCCACCTGCAGACCGACAACCACCGGCCAGGGTTGTCGGGACCCCAAATCACCCTCCCTATGTTGAGGGCATGTGGCCTTGTATGGTACAGGAGGGGAGGGTGCTTGCTCATCCCCCCCTATCCTGACCTCCAGGCTGCATGCTTGGACAAGGGTCTGTTATGGATTTTGTGGGGCCCCGCATCAATGTTTTAAAAACATTTTGGTGTGGGGTTTCCCTTAAAGTCCATAGCAGACCCAAAGGTCTTGGTATGTACTGGGGGGGACCCTACGACATTTTTTCCTTGATTTTTTGGAATTCCACACCATAATATTATTGAATACGTACATACCATTGCATGCATTTGAAGAGTTAAACTTATGGAATAAACCAAACTGATGTGCATTGGCTAATTATGCTGCAGAGTACAATTCATATTTTCAGGAGGTGATACTGTTGGTGGGATTCAAACTCATGGCTTGAACCTTGAAGGTATCAGGGCATACCACTATGCTACAGAGCTGAGCACAAACCTACATAGAAAATATATTTACTAATGTTTGATTCAATACAATAATGTTTTACATTTCAGGCATTAATATTATAGTAACAACTATGCTCATGTGGCATTGGCTAATAGGCGTTTGCCTCTTTTCAACATATGCTGCTGAGTACAATGCAAGCTTTCAGGGGGTGATACCATCTGTGTGATTTTTAGCCATTTGAGCACAGTTATATTGAGAACACAAATTTTCTAGGGTTTTATGGTGGGACTACTTTATATTCTAGGTATAATAGTACTCAGCACAGGGACTTAGGCCCTTTTCACAATTGTGTGACCTGAAAGTCACATGATTTTGCAGCGCTTTTTTTCCACAATTTTAATGCGACTTTAAGCAATGCCTGTCTAATCTTGAGGGGAAGTCACACAGTTTTCCCGCAATTTTGTGGCGGCGGTTTTACCGCAATTTCAGGGAATGCCTGTGTAAACTTGAGGTCTATGGACCTCAACTCGCATCAAAGTTGGACCAAAGTAATACAGGGACTACTTTGAAGTCGGTGTGACTTGAAGTTGCCCAGATATGAATGGTACTCATTGAAAATCATGGGGTATGACTTGTCATACAACTTTGATGTCCAAAGTCGCAGGAAAAGTTGCATACATGTGAAAAGGGCCTCAGCCCGACTTTGTGAGCCATTTCAGAGACAGTGCACTTTCCTGCACAGATGTCTAGTGAAATCACATAGGTTCCAACTGTCCCTGATTTGGAACAAAGTCTCTTGGCGCCTCTTTCCTCCTCTTTTGTCCCTCATTTTGTTCTGATCTATATAGTAGTATATAAAATGTACTTTTTATCTTTCAAAAAGGATTTCCCAGCAGTAAACCTTTCATCTAATTTCTAAATTGTTTGTTTGTAAATTTCCAAAGCCAATATAAATGAATATTATTGGTAAAAAAAAAAAAAACACTTGAGGGTTTAACTAACTAGGTTTCTGCAGAGATGTCAATGGAAATCACACCGAAGTCACCAAAAGTAGTACAGAAACTACTTTTGGAAATTACGGCACCACACTGATTACGATGGTGCAATTGCCGCCGATTTGGCATGTGATTTGATATGTCAAATTGCACCAATGTGAACCAGGGCTGACACATACAACACTGTTTATCCACCAGCTGAATTCATTACCTGCTATTCTCCACAGCTGTTATATATAAATACTCCACATAAACACCTTTATCATTTATTTGCAGGTGTGCTGAAGAGATTAAGTTTTTTGGTGCACAATTATATCTTATACTTTCTATGGGTATAAGTAAGATATTGCACTTCCCCAAAACCACCACCTCCAAAACTAATTAAAAAGAAAAAAAAAAAAAAAAACTACAAACAAGCTCAATGTACGTTTATTTTGACAGCAGAAACAAAATAATGGACATTAATTTACTAGCATAAAAAAATTGTCTACAGGATATATGGTTCTACATGCAAAACAGTTAGAAATTGGGTTTTAAGGGCCCTGCTCATAGGAGTTTACAATCTAAAATGTGTCCAAACCTTAGATTTAAAACAGCTTTACTTTCAGTGTATAATGGGCAACACATTTCATAATGCATTTACCACCAACCCACATCACATTTTTATCTGCAAGATTATAGAAACATACTTAACAGTCATTCCAACATAATATTAAAAAAAGACACATATTCAAATTATAACACCCACCACCACCCCACAATCCACACATACATTGGTGACCATATTCTGCTGGAAGCTGAATTTCTGTGTACGTGATTAAGCAATGAGATCAAAGAGTAGAAGGTCAGTAGATGCTCCCAAACCATGAATGGTCAGACAGGAATACACACACAACATTGACAGCATGGCTGTAAGGGCTTACCTAGATTGGAGTCCATGTTGCAGAGATGTAGGCTCACCCTTGCAAATAAACACAGCCCACAGTAACAAACAGATAAGCTACCTGGGCTGTGAATCTGTGCACGGGGGCTTGACAGGAATTTGCCAAAGGATTGTCCAGGTAAAGCCGTAGTCAGGGATTCCAGAAGACAGAATAAACGATATACAAGCCAGGGTCGGTAGCCGGGGTCAGTCTTGGAACTCAGGAACCTTTGGCAACAAGAGACAATGAACTGACAAAGCCCTCAGAGTGAGGCAGTGTTTTATATCCTAGCTGATTAGGTAACCTGCCACAGCTGATCCAAGAGTGAAAGGTACAAACAGAATTGCCCACAGTACTAATGCAAAACTAGACATGGCTGGAAAGCAGGCAGAATAGAACTGAGGTGTGGCTCAGAGGTAAGGTAACGGGAACAACTACTGGCAGTCATGAGTTCAATACCACCCAGAGCCACTTGAGGCGTGACTACACCTGGCTGTCCAAAATACACGGTAGGGACCGTGACAATGGCCACATAAACCCACTTTTGATGGAAAAAATGCACAAGAATTTCAGCAAGCAAACAGCCCTTGTTGGGCGTTTGTCAATACACACAAAATCATTCCTTCTTCCCCACAAATCACAGCAAAAAACCTGGCCGCTTCTCAGGCCAAATGAACCCCCCTACTACAGTCCTTTATATAAGGTTGCTTTGTTAGCACACTGACACACGCCCAATAGAAGTACATGCCCACCAGTATCTTTCAATCTGTCTCATCGTGAATGTCTAAAGTGATTGCACCTGATGAGCAGGGACACATAATACTATATGCAACTGTGTTATCCCTTGGCTATGTGCATTAAATCTCCAACTGCAGGCCAAAGATCGAAGTCCATTTGCAATGACATAAACAAAGCAACAGTTTTCTAAGCATATGTACCTGTGCACTGTAAACCCTACAATTTTAAATGTCCATGGCATAATTAATGCTACTTAAAGCTGTCCAGCTCACTTCATATCTGCCTTCGCCTTGGTCACATCACAAGAAACCATCTCCTGCGGTTCTGTTCAAAGACTGGATTGCTGAAATCCCTTCTGGCTCCTTCTCCTGCTTGCTGTTGCTCTACTTGGATCCCTGACTTCTGGCCTGGCTGATTACCTGATCTGGTTATTGAACTCTGGACTGGCTGACTACTTGATCGGGTTACTGGTCTCTGGCTATGCTTTGACTACGCTTTCTCTATTTACCTTTTTATTTTTATTTAATAAGCAAGTGTGATTTAATTGTACTTTTGTCTCGGTCTGATTCATGGTGTCTGACACAAGGAACATTTATTTCAGAGAAAGATACATTTCATCTCAACATTAAAAGTATTTATTTAGGGAATTTACAACTGTACCATTAGAATTAATGGCTGAAACTTGCATTGGACTAAATAGCGCAGATTTTCATTCTCAAAAAGGCATTTTAGCCCAGTGCTAATTTTGGTATTTACTATAGCACCTTGTAAAAAAAACAACCTGACCTCAGACCTGCAAACAGATAAAATGAAAGCTGTTTGCAGGTCTGAGAATTCTCAGTTGTGTTGGCACCTAGTTGTACAGAGACGGGGAATTTATCTCTTCTCAGACTTTTAAAGAAATATTCAGTGTAGAAATCATGTTTTCACACAGTTTAACCACTTCCCACCTGGCCTATAGCATATTAATGGCCGGGAAGTGGTTCTGTTATCCTGACTGGGCATCATGCGACATTCAGCAGGATAACATTCCGGCACGCACAGGGGCATGTAGCACGGGGATCGCGAGTGTAGTCAGTCTGACACGCCTCATCTGCGATCATTATAAGGAGCCTCTGTCAGTGGCTTCTTACCCTGTGATCAGCTGTGACCAATCACAGCTGATCATCGCATGAACCAGGAAGTGCCAGAAAAGACATTCCTTGGTTCACAATGAAAGTGAAGCTGACAATTGGCAGCTCTCCCTGTCATGGGGGGGGGGGGTCTGTGCTGATATTCAGAACATTGATTATAAGCACAGCCCCATCAGATGTGCCAATCAGCTGCCAATCAGTGCCCAGCAGTACCCCAATAATAAAGTCTGCCAGTCTCTGCCACAATGCCAATCAGTACCCACCACATTGCCAATTAGAGCCCACCATAGTGGCAATCAGAGCCCAGCAGTAACACCTGTAAGTACCTCATCATCGGGGCCACCTGTCAGTGCCACCTGTGAGTGCCAATCAGTACCGCCTATCAGTGCCAAACAGTGGCGCCTGTCAGTGCCCATCACAGCTGCCTGTCAGTGCCCACCAGTGCCACCTATCAGTGCCTATCAATGCCACCCCTATCAGTGCCCATTAGTGCTGCCTATCAGTACCCATCAGTGCTGCATATCAGTGCCACCTATTGGTGCCCATCAGTGATGCATATCAGTGCATATCAGTGCCCATCAATTCTACATATCAGTGCCTGCCCATCAGTGCCAACTCATCAGTGCCGCCTCATCAGTGCCCGTCAGTGAAGGGAAAAACAAAATTGTATGACAGAAACTAAGAAAAACTTTTTTTTTCCCAAAATGTTGTTTTCTTTGATTTGTTTAGCAAAAAATAAAAACCCCAGAGGTGATAAAATACCACCAAAAGAAAGCTCTATTTGTAGGAAGAAAATGATAAAAATTTGGGTACAGTGTTGCATGACCGCACAATTGTCAAAGTGTGACAGCACTGAAATCTGAAAATTGTCCTGGGAAGGAAGTGGCGAAAGTGCCTGCTATTACAGTGGTTAAAAGCAGATTATCATTAAACAATATACCGCATATTTCAGCACCATTTAGGCAATTATATCATGCTCTAAACATTATTTCCATGTGCAATACTTCAGTTTTTAGCAGTGTAAGGGTTTGGGCGCTATTTGTTTTCAGGGAACTATATTAAATTCGATTTTGGGAGTACTTTTTTACCAGCACTATAGTGAATACCAGTTTAGGGCTAATTAGCATGATTAGCGCTGTGGCACTATAGTAAATGACCCCCATTGTGCATTACTTCTTATGCATGTGGAATCGCTGTGATTGGCCATAACATTGACCAAAGGCACAAAGCTACTCTGATTGGCTTTGTGCCTTTGATTATGATCTACACTGTCTAATGATAGCACAGATCATAGACATTGTATGGGCAATCTGAACACCTGGGGCCCCCTGAAAGAAATGCGGGGCACATGTCCTGTGTTATTGAGTTCTTTTCCCTTATATAAATAATTGTATCTTTAAATACATATAATAAATTACACAAGTGGGCAATTGCCTAGACAGCAAGGTAAAAAAGAACAGCATCTAACAATATTATTAATAATTATAATTGTAATAATATTTCTATAAAGCTTTTCTCCTTGTGGATTCAGTGCATATGTAATACATAAATTGATCATATGCTTGGAATATAAAAAAAACATATCCACTTCAAAAATTTTATTAAACGATTAAACTGACTAAAACAAAAAGTAAAGTAAAATCAGGATTTTCTATTATGTTTTTTCATCATGTGTACAACATCTTGCATTTATTTCTGTTTAACGAGAAACTATAGTAACTATCTGACAGTTAAACTTGATTTTGAGGCCCGATTCACACCTGTCAGGAAATAACTATTTTCCCCCGGGGAAAGAAAATAAAATGTTCCTGAAGTGGACTCATAGGGACATATTAAGATTAAGGGATGTGATAAAAGTAAATAGCTTATGCTCATTAGTGGAGATACAAGAGAAATATGGTAGAACACCATGGGATGGATGGAGATATAGACAACTCCAACATTTTGTAGAGTCCCTTCCAAAACCTCTCCGCTCTGGCGACAATTTAAATCCTTGGGAGAAATTGATTGACCGAGGAGGAGCGGGCAGACAGGGGATCTCTAAAATATATAGGACCTTAATATCTTTAATGGAGGACGAGGCGATGCCTGCTCTAGGGAGATGGGAAGGAGAATTGAATCAATCAATCCCAGAAAAACTGAAAGGGAAAGTTATAGACTATACCCATTCTACTTCAATAGATACAAAGATACAAGAAATGAATTATAAATTATTGGTTAGATGGTATTATGTTCCATCGAAAATGCATAAGATTAACCAAGACTTATCACCCCTTTGCTGGAGAGAATGTGGGAAGGAGGGAACTCATGCCCATATATGGTGGCAATGCAGTGCAATCCAGTTATATTGGGAAAAAGTGGTGGGCTTAATTAAAGAGATCGATGGGAAGGAAATAGAACTGGATCCCTGGAAATGTTTGTTTCACGCGACCGAGGGCCCCAGGGAAAAATATAGAAGAGCATTAACTCCATTTTTGCTGAACGCAGCGAAAGTATTGATCCCGAGATGGGAGGAGATGGGGGGACCCCTTGTTTTTGGGTCCTTTCGGGGTTTTTTTTTTTTTTTTTTTTTTTTAGTATCTTAAGGTAGAAGGGAGTGGGGATGGAAGGAGAGGAATCCCCACCTTACACAAATCACAAATTTGAATTAAGAAAAAGCGTCACGTGGGAGGGGTAACAATAAGGGCAAGATAAAATCACAAAAGGATAACTTTGAACACATGAGGGGAGGAGGATTGGCTCCCCCCCCTTTTTTTTTTCTCTTTCTTTTCTTCCGGTATATTTAGGATCGATCCGGTCGGGCACCCAATGTGTATTGTTTTTTTACTGTCTGTTTTTATATGAATGTCGAAAATACTGAAATAATATGAATGTTAAACAAAGTGATTTCTAATAGTATGTATAAGGAATATTTTTTACTGTTTTTTGTAAATGTGGAAAACGAAATAAACAATATTTAAACACATGGTACTTCCTTACCAGGTAATCCAGTGCAGGCAAACACATTGGGGCTGATTTACAAAAGGTTTGCACCATGAGTTGTGGTGCACGCCGAAGCGCAAAGGCCGTTTTCGTATTCACAAAGCATTTGCACCTGTAACAGAGCACAATTCCCCATTTACTATTAGCATGTCGGCACATGGACGGCCGCGATCTGTGCGCCGCTATAGAGCTGGTAAACGGCATCTTCAACTCAGAATTAAAAGAAGCTGGAAGTGCCAATATTATGGGGGTGATGTGGGGTGATGTGAGGAAGTATAGATATAACTGTCCAAGTAACAAATATGCCTAAAATAGAATGGAAAAGTAACTCTCTCTGAGCAAGCCTGCTGCACCTGCAAATACACTTGGAACTGCGCTAGGTCAATTTATGCACTGCGCATGCGCAAGCGGCATTTGCGCCCATTCAAGTGCTCTGGTTCACTGCACTGGCAAAATCTTAGTAAATGTCAAGCTACGCAGATTAATTAGCATAAGTTGAACAGGCGCACCTCTCAACTTGACTTTTTTTTTTGCGCTGGTTCACTTCTATAGGTTTTTTTTTTAAGGCTATTTGTACACAGGTCATGTTAGCATTAAGAAAAAAAAATTAAGAAAAAAAAATGCATGGGGGTCCCCCGAAATTCCATACCAGGCCCTTCAGGTCTGGTATGGATATTAAGGGGAACCCTGAGCCCAAAAAAATGGCGTGTAGGTCCCCCTCAAAATCCATACCAGGCCCTTCAGGTGTGGCATGGATTTTAAGGGGAACTCTACGTCCAAAAAAATGGCGTGGGGGTCCTCCTCAAAATCCATACTAGACCCTTCAGGTCTGACATGGATTTTAAGGGGAACCCCGCGCCCCAAAAAAATGGTGTGGGGCCCCCCTCAAAATCCATACCAGACCCTTATCTGAGCACGCAACCAGGAAAAGAGGGGGGTGAGAGAGCGCCCCTCCAAACCGTACCAGGTCACATGCCCTCAACATTGGGAGGATGCTTTGGGGTCCCCCAAACCACCTTGTCCCCATGTTGATGAGGACAAGGGCCTCATCCCCACAACCCTGGCCGGTGGTTGTGGGGGTCTGCAGGCGGGGGGCTTATCGGAATCTGGAAGCCCCCCTTTAACACGGGGACCCCCAGCCTCCCCCCTGTGTGAAATGGTAAGGGGGTACAAAATTACCTACCATTTCACCAAAAAAGTGACAAAAGTGTTAAAAATGACAAGAGACAGTTTTTGACAATTCCTTTATTAAAGTCTTCTTTCATATTCTTTCTTCTGGTCTTCTTCCTTCTTCCTTTCTTCATCCTTCGGTTTCTTCCTTCATCTTCTTCTTCCTCCATCTTCTTCTTCCTCCGATCCTCTTGTTCTTGCTCCGGTGTTCTCATCCGGCATCTTCCTCCACGGCGTCTCTTCTTTCTTCTCAGGCCGCTCCGCGCAATGGGAGGCTCCCGCTGTGTGACGCTTCTCTTCTTCTGACAGGTTTTATATAACGGAGGGTGGGGCCACCCGGAAGTCATGTTGACCCTGTGTAAATGGACTGTTAATGATACGGCGTGTGCTATTATCAATTGCGCCGGCATTTTATGTGTTGCGCTTATGCGTGCTCCGGTTCATACGCTCACTTGATAATTTATCTGGCTACAAATGGAGGTATGAACCGGTGCAGCGCATTCATCTTAGAAATCAGCCCCACTGTGTTTGCAACCAGTGTTTGGAGTGTCGTTAACTTAACATTGACACCCTCTGCAGAGCAAAACTACAGTGTGTTTTGAATGCGGTGCGGGAAACCGGGATGTTTGTGCATATTTTTTTGATAGCAGCAAGAGTGCAGAAGTTACATCTATCTATCTATCTATCTATATTTCTGTATCCCCTTATCCATCCATGAGTATATCCTATCTACACACAACATTTTACCAATGTACACAGGTAATAAGTTGTTGATTATTCCATCTTTCTAGTCACATTATGTACAATGACTTTGTCTAGGACAACTAACAAAAGTCACTTGTGACAAGATCTGGAAAAATTAAGTGCCCAGTAAACATGACTGGCTTGTTAGTTAGACTTTGAAACATGAAGGGTTTGTAATGAATGAAAAAAAAAAAATCTGCTTACTCATTTTTTTATTACTTCTTCATGCATGTGAATTATGCTTTATATGGAATATTATAATATCAATAAACCATATGATAACCCTGCAGAGTAAAATAGTTTTTTCCCACCTATACCATGTGTGAGCATACATCATTTATTATATTTTTATAACAGGCTTTTATCATTTTGCTTGGATCTAGAGCTTGGCCATGAAGGCTAAAATAGATATTGGCAGGGTGAGAAGGCTCTTTGACACGGCTTGTGTGAAATTTGGACTTTAGGCTGGATGATACTCTGATTAATTTCTTCTCTGTTATTTGTCCTAATCACCCACTGGACTCTTCGGGATTGAAATGGGGTTTGGTCATCATTTCAAGGAAGACTTGTGATAGCCCAAGCAATACCCATGTAGAAAATTCTTATTCCCCTGAGGAAGAAATATAGTCTATCTAAAACACGTTTGGAGTGAGGAAAATTCTACCCAACATGCTCTTATCATTATCATGGCCTGATATAGTGCTTTTTTTAAAATCTATGTTATTTTAACATTTTATTGATTTCGGTGTGTGCGAGTATATAAGCAGAATGGCTGAAAAGTCCCATCTAAACATAGTAAGGTATATTTAACAATTTAGGAATGTTGGCATCCATAAATGACGTGTAACCACTTGATTATTGTATCTAGTTTGTAAGTAATCAACAAAAGTTGGGACACCTGTAAGCTTAATTCAAGGCTTAATTTACTTAGATTGAGATTGCTACAGATCAACTGTGAGTTACAGTACTTACTTCCTAAAAAATAATTTTTTCACTACCAGGGTCATCATATCTAGTGTCTCCACTGGAGGATTTCCCCTCTGTTACTGCTTTAGGTAAAACTTGAGCTTTTCTTTTACTTTTACTATTGATGATAAGACCCAGTTCCCACTGGTGTGACATGAGCTCCATCTTTGAGAGCACATAACAACAAGTTGCGCTCTATTAAGTGCAATAGAACCATTCTAATAGGATCGACTAGAGCACAACTTGCATTGACTTCTGTTAAAGAAGTTGTATGCAAGTCATGTCAAAGTTGCGCTTGGATGTCAGCTTTGAAGTTGTGGCAGTGTGAACCGGGGCCTAACGGGGTCACAGATAGTAATAAACAAACTAGAAAGACTCCTGACTGTATTTATGTCTCTGTATTCAACAACATTTTTATACACAATTGTTGGTGTGTTCCTCTTTGGTCAACTTGCAGGGGGATTTTATTGTTGCGTAATATTTGTATACTTTTTGTAAATCTAATATCAATAAGTATTTTCTTACAGTATTAAAAATAACTGTCAGGATCAGATGGGCATATGGGTGACAAATGCCTAATTATTACATTATGCTATACACTGGGTATAACAATTGCTGCCCTTTCTGAAAAAAAATATATTTTGAAACAATATCTTTTAAAAAAAATGTTACAATTAGTAAAATATAACTGCAAAATTTGAAAAAATATATACGCTGCACAAAAAAGTAATGAATAAATAACAACCATAATATAATTAATGATATGTCTGTATAGTTTCTTTGAAAATATATATATTACCAGATTAAAGGTGCTGTCATAGGATCCAGTATGGCTCTGGCCTGTAAGATTTTATGACTTTCTTCAAAAGACTGTTCCAAATTACATCTAAAAATAGTGATCATATTTAGTTTTTTAAGGAAAAATGGTATGTAAATCTGAGTCCCCAGTAGGACTATGCCAATATACATTTCACTTTGAATTAATCTATGTAGACATTATGAAATAAAATGAGTAAATATGTATATTATTAGGAAAAAAAAAATTTTTTCATTCAGAATTAAAGGTCATATAAAAAGAACTATGCAAAACGTGTAAACTTCCTATTGAAGGCTGGGTAATTGGCCTCTATATGGCAGATTTTAACCTACCTAGCGGTATGATTATTTCAGATTTTAGGTGCTGAAAGTGGTACCATTATTTTGCATGGAAATTTGGCGTTTTATATTGTAGGCCTGCAATTCTTAGGAATAACTCATCCCAGGTATGATAGTAGTTTGAAACACAAAATCATAAATTATAATATAATAAATAACTATAAATAATTATAACAAATAATAGTATAATAATAAGAAGAAATATTCAATAATGTAATCAAGTCAAAAACACTGAAATTTGCTCAGTTGCAGAATTGTTGCTTCATTAAATTTAGTGTTTGATGATGAATTTCCCCAGAAATCGCTATCGCTCAATTCTGCAAGTTATTATAATTTATTATCACTGTTTTAACTGGTCTATAACCACTTTTGACATAAAGGGACACTTTTTGGTTGCTATGGACAATCTCCAAATTCCTGGCAGAAAAAACTGTATTTATAATATAAAACTACTTGCAGGGTACTGTACAGACCACTAGGGACAAAGGGGGTGTGTATTTTTTTATACAGTACTGTAATCTGTAAGATTACAGTACTGTATGTGTATTGTGTGTTTCTACTTTTTTGAATTTGGCGCCGATCTCCGCTCCCGTGTGTCGCAACGTCGCAAGGAACGGAGCTCAGCGGCACTTGGGCACTGTGTGAATCGAGCGGAGGACGGCTCGCATACACAGCGGGGAGGACATCGCAGGATCCAGAGGACAAGGTAAGTAACTCTCTCTGTATCCTGGAATGCGATCCCGCGTCTGGCTCGGGGTTACCGCTTATGGTACTGAAATTCCACCCAGAGCCAGACTCGGGAATACCGCCAGGGGGGTTAATGATGTCATAGAATAGGTGAAACAGCAGGAGACCTGATGCAGGGACTATTAAGTATTTAGATATGCTGTTCTCTATTGTATCCTCCTGTAGCTCTGTATTTGCAGTTAATAAATATGTTGAGAACTAAGGTATATGGAACAGAAGATGTAAAGTGTATTTGAACCAAATAAAACAATATAATATAGTATATTGCGACTTCTTAGTCTTTAGATGTGCTGTCTTATTTTTCCTTTTCAGGCTTCCTTTGTCCTTTATTTTCACCTGCTGATTCTGCCATTACCACATTTTCTGACCTAGGGTGACAATGTTCACTTTCTTCACTGTGGTTATGGGGGAGCTGCATTGCCACCATAGGCTGCACTCCTGATTTGGACTACAAACACCCTTCCCTTTACTAATATATAGTTGGTTTGTAGTTCACGGCTGAAAAAGATCTTGAATGTTTCCCAGGACCATTCCACATGTACGACAACCCCTTGATGACTCCAGTTACACGTGGCTGCAATAATATCCTTTTTGCCATCACAGCCAAGCTTAGGTACACATGTTCAGAGTTTAATGAGCTATGTCACTTCACCCAAACCACAAGTAAACAATCTGATCACTGAAAATAAGAAAATACATTGCAAAAGCCTGCATTCAAATCCACAGCTTAATCTGAGTGGAAAACATTTCTTTGGCATCTTGGGTGAAATAATGGTCACTGTTAGGTCACTGTAACTGTAACAGTCATGCCTCTGTGTACTCTTAATATGCACTGGGACCTCTGGAGTTTAGTTATCTGCCATTTGGGAATAACTCTGCTAATGAAATGTTTTGGCAAAAAAAAGATGATAAACGTGTACGGAGCAGTTTGAGATCTTTAAATGTATCCATGTAACCACAGATGACATGATAATCCAAACTGGAATATGATGTTCTGTAACTTATGAAAACAACACAAACATTATTAGGTTCAACAGGAATTATTACTGGTGTTCTAAGAATGAAATACATGGGATACTTTATTATTTTAGAAGACTTGAACCATATTGATGGCAACACTGCAAATCTTAGCCATTGTTTCCTATCGGACCATTTTGTCGGATATTCCAACTGTGTGGTCTGCATCAGACTGTTTCTGTCGGAATATCCGACGGACCAACTTTTCCAACTTGCCGGTAAAATTTTCCGACAAAATGCTCCGATCGGACATACTCCGTTCATGTGTAGCCTACTCCGATGGACAAAGTGCCACGCATGCTCAGATAAAATTCCTAGACCAAAGCTATTGGCTACCAGCCTGAACGTAGTCCCGTCATAACGAAATAACGTCATCACGTTATGTACAATTGGAGTTTCCGACAACTGAGTCCGACTGTGTGTATGCAACATCACTTCTGGACCTCTTCCGGAATTAATCCGTCGGAATAACTCAGACGAATTTGGTTGTCGGAATCTTGCACTTATGAAATGTTCAGCTTGCTCTTCAACAACCAGAACATCATCTAAAAATTTGCGTAAAAACGCGTTTAGAAATATACACATATACATGTGGTATGTGCCCCACCGAAGTTACACTCCTTATATGAATAATTTTATCTATAAATACGTGTAATAAATTACACTTGTGGGCAATTGCCTTGACAGAAAAAGTAAAAAAAGAACAGCATCTAACAATATTAATAATAATAATAATAATAATAGGGGCTGCTGGGTATATTGAACGACTTTGTCCACATGGCGTCAGAACGGACTCTTCTGCGTACCATTTTATTTTATGCACGTAAAGTGATCTTATTGCACTGGAAAGACAATGTTCCTCCCAAAATTCAATCACTGTATGGTATTATTAATGGTGAACTCCCTAAATTTAAAATAGTGTATAAACACAGAGCTTGCTTGAAAAAGTTTCATAAGGTGTGGCAACCATGGTTGGATGTCTCTGGTTCATTTTGGGGGACGGTCCTATCCTCGCAGGACCCCCTGGGGGGGCTGCGGGGGTAGGGCCGGAGGCTTGGGCTTTGTGGATGGTGGTCCCGGGTATGGGGGGGGGAACGAAACGGGTGGTAATTTGCTACTGTATGACCTTATATGGCAGCTATTTATGTTGAAATGATACTGCATAGGGGGACGGTGACAAGTGTGAGTTTGATGGGTGTGTGTGCGCGAATGTTGGCATGTCTGTTGTTGTGTCTTTGTTTTATTGGGGTTTCTCTGTGTTTTTGCATATAATGGTAGCAGTTTGGTTTACTCCAACGAGGCGTCTTTATTGATGCCTCTGTATTCACCTCTGGAGGGAGACTCTTTGACTTGTGTACTGTTTGCCTTATATGCTGTATGTATGTTCAAAAATATTTTAAAATGAACACCTTTTAAAAAAAAAAAATAATAATAATAATAATAATAATTATAATAATATTTCTATAAAGCTTTTCTTCTTGTGGACTCAGTGCATATGTAATACATAAATTGATCATATGCTTTAGAATTTAAAAGGAAAATATCCATGTTAAAAATTATAATAAAGTGGAGTTCCAACCAAAAGTGGAACTTCCACTGTAAGCACTCCTCGACACCTGAAATGCCACAATTGGCATGTCATTTGTTTGGGGGGGGGGTAGTGTGTACCTTCTTTTTAGTGGGACTTCCTGTCCCACTTCCTCCTTTCTCTTCTTGCCCGCATAGGCAGACCCTCCCTGCCATCTTTTGGGACATGTCACTGGTCCAAGAAGATTGCCTGGCCAATAGCAGAGGGCAACTCACACATGCACAGTGCCCACTCGACCATGAAGCCGTAAGCTGTGACGGTCGGGTGCCCACAATTACTATGATAGCGCTGCGGAGAGGAGGGGGAGAGGAGCGAGTATCCAAGAGCCTGCATCACTGGACCATAGGACAGGTAAGTTTCTGTTTATTAAAAGTCAGCAGCTATACTTTTTGTAGCTGCTGACTCTTAATAAACTAAAAAAATGGGGTATGAACTCCGCTTTAGGCATTTAAACTGACTAAAACACAAAGTAAAGTAAAATCAGGATTTTCTATTATGCTTTTTCACCATGTTTTTCACCTTGCATTTATTTCTGCTTAACTAGAAATTATAGGAACAACCTGACAATTAAACCTGATTTTGAGGACCGGTTCACACGAGAAATCACACAGGAACTTGTAATTTACATGCGGTGCAGTATAGTTGGGATTTGAGCACATTCTGGACTGCAGCAAAAGTAGTGCATGCACTACTTTAAAAAACGAACTGAACTGAATCACATGGTACTTTACCAGGCAATCCAGTGCAGGCAAACACGCTGCGTTTACAACCAGTGTTTGGAGTGTCGTTGACTTAACATTGACATCCTCTGCAGATCACAATTACAGTGTGTTTTGAACGTGGTGCTTGAAACCACGATCTATGTGCATATCTTTTCATTTTTGATAGAAGCAACAGTGCAGAGGTTGCATCTATCTATCGATCTATCTATCTATTGTATCTATCTACCTCTCTATCTATCAAATTTATCTATCTATATTTCTGTATTCCCCATCCATCCATGGATATATCCTATCTACACACAATATTTGACCAATAAACACAGGTAATAGGTTGTTGATTATTCCATCTTTCTAGTAACACTATGCACAATGACTCTGTCTAGGACAACTGACAAAAGTCACTTGTGACAAGATCTGGAAAAATTAAGTGCCCAGTAAATATGACTGGGTTGTTTGTTAGACTCTCAAACATGAAGGGTTTGTAATGAATTCAAAAATAATCTGCTTACTCATTGTGTATTACTTCTCATGCATGTGCTTCTTGATTGTTGTGTTATGCTTTAAATGGAATATTATAATAGCAATAAACTATATGACAGCCCTGCAGAGTAGAATTGCTTTTCCCACCTATACCTTGAGTGAGCATACATTATTTATTATATTTTTCCAACAGGCTCCTATCACTGTGCTTGCATCTAAAGATTGGCCATGCAGGCTAAAACAGATATTGGCAGGGTGGCAAGACTTGTATTTAGAAGGCTCTTTGACACGGCTTTTGTGAAATTTAGACTTTAGGCTGGCTGGTACACTGAGTAATTTCTTCCCTGTTATTTGTCCTAACCACCCACTGGGCTCCTTTGGATTGAAGTGTGGGTTGGTCATCATTTCAAAGAAGACTTTTACTATAGCAATACCCATGTAGAAAATTCTCATTCACCTGAGGAAGAAATATAGTCTATTCAAAATACGTTTGGAGTGACGAAAATTCCACCCAACATTCTCTTATTATCATGAACTGATATATTGTTTTTATTTTTATCTATGTTATTTTAACATATTTCTAAAACATTTAATTTTATTGATTTAATTGTGTGTGCGTGTGTGTGTGAATAAGTAGAAGGACTGAAAAAGCCCATCTAAACATAGTAAGGTATATTTAACAATTTAGGAATGTTGGCATTCATAACTGAGGTGTGACTGACTGCTTGGTTATTGTATCTAGCTTGTAAGTAATCAACAAAAGTTGGGACACCTGTAAGCTTAATTAAAGACTTAATTTACTTAGATTGCTACAGAATAACTGTCAGTTGTTAACCCATTACTTCTGTGTTGAAAAAGGCCTTTTTCGCTACCAGGGTCATCAGATCTAGTGCCTCCACTGGAGGATTTCCCCTCTATTACTGCTTTGGGTACAACCCAAAACTTGGGATTTTCTTTCTTTTATAATAATGGTAAACTCAAATAGGGTGAATCTCCCTAAGGCCCGGTTCACACTGGTGTGACATGCCCTTAGACTTTGAGTGCACATGTTGCATAACAAGTCGCACCCCATTAAGTGCAATGGAGCCGGTCTAATGAGTCACTTCTACTTAGAAAAAGGTTCCTGCACTACTTATGGAGTGACTTTGGCAGATCTTGCATTGACTTCTGTTAAAGAAGTTGTATGCAAGTTGTGCCAAAGTTGCACTGGGATGTCGGCTTCGAAGTCACGGCAGTGTGAACCAGGCCTAACAGGGGCACAGATAGTAATACAAACTAGAAAGATGTTCTAATCCCTCTCAGCTGTCTAAAACTTAAAAAAAAAGTTTGCTTTAGTTATATTTTAGGAATCCTGACTGTATACAATAACATTTTTATACACAATTGTAAGTGTGTTCCTCTTTGGTCAACTTGAGAACTTTCAGGGGGATTTTATTGTTGAGTAATATTTGTATACTTTTTGTATGTCTAATATCAATAAGGATTTTCTTACAATAAAAAAAATAACTGTCCTGATCACATGGGCATATAGGTGACAAATGCTTACTTATTACATTGTGCTTTACAGTGGGTATAACAATTGCTGCCCTTTCTTAGAAAAAATATTTTGAAACCATATCTTTTAAAAAAATATGTTACAATTAGTAAAAAATAACTGCAAAATTAGAAAATACATACATGCTGCACAAAAAAGAAATGATTAAATAACAACCATAATATAATTAATGATATGTCTGCATAGTTTCTTTGAGAATATATATTTCCAGATCAAAGGTGCTGTCGTGGGATCCAGTATAGCTTTGGACTGTAAGATTTTACGACTTTCTTCAAAGAATGTTTCAAATTAAATCTAAAAATAGTGATCAAATTTAGCTTTTTAAGGAAAAAGGGTATGTAAATCTGAGTCCCCAGTAGGGCTATGCCAATATATATTTCACTATAAAATAAGCTATGAAAATATTATAAAATGCAATAAGTAAATATTTATATTATTAGGAAAATTAGCGATTACACTTTTCTGCAAATGCTAATTTCTACTAAGTTATTATATAGCACTGCATTGCAACCATGATCCATGCATGTGAAAGAAACAGTATTATATGAGATGTGCTCTACCTTGTGTGCATCTATTGATGTATATTGCAATTATTATTCCTAGTTTTTTTTCCTTCGTTTGCTAACAATGCAGTTATGAATGATTATTACAGTGTTAAGGTCTGCTATTTTGTGAAGTTGTATTTATTTTTTTGTTTTTATTTTTATTTAGGTGATTATAAATTGGTAATTATTTATGTTCATTCTTTAATCATACTACACTATTATGAAGGCCTCAGCATACTTAGCACAATGGCTTGGTGGTCTGCTCAGATGTCTCCACAGCACTCACTGTATGAGTTCAAATCCCAACCTACCATCCACCAGTGTTAAAGTAAACAAACAAAGAAATGAAAATTGCTTGTTAGCTGGTGTTTGGAATTCCACACCATAATATTATTGAATACTTACATACCATTGCATGCATTTGAAGTGTTAATATAATAGAATCAGCCAAACTAAAGTACATTGGCTAATTGACATTCACCTATTTTCAACATATGCTGCTTTGGCTAATTGGCATTTGCCTTTTTTCACCAAAGCAATCTTTTAGTATCTCTCTGTGGGATTTGAACCCATGAATCCTTCAAACCCTGAGCTTTTCAAGGTAGAAGCACTGACTACTAGTTTATTGGCTTAGCACAAACATCTGTGGAAAATACATTTACTAGTGTTTGATATTTCTTCTCCCCGAGCTGTCTTCTCCCCGAGCCATCTCTCATGCTGCTGCCGCCTTCCCCCCCTGCTATGTTCTTCCGCACAGCTGTTTACCCACTTATAAAAAAAAGCCACTCTTCTTCTGTGGCGGTCTTCTGTGGCCATTCGATGAAGTCACCCAGAGAGCTCGCCCCATGGCTATGTAAGAGACGCCACACAGCAGGTGACAACACAGCGGAGGAAGACCACCACAGAAGAAGAGCAGCTTTTTTTATTAGTGGGTAACTGCCAGTGTGGTAGAACACAGCAGATGGAGAAGACGGTAGCGGCAGGAGAGACGGCTCTGGGAGAAGACAGCTCGGGGAGAAGATAGGGGTGGGAGAGACAGTGGTAGGAGAAGACAGCTCAGGGAAGAAGACAGCTCTGAGCTATTTTACAATAAAGGACTTGTCAAAAACTGGCTATTTTTTTTTACATTTCACTGCTTTTTTGGTGAATGGGTAGGGTTACGATGTACCCATTCATATGGGGGGGCAGGATCTGGGGGCCCCCTTGTTAAAAGGGGTTTCCAGATTCTGATAAACCCCCTGCCTGCAGTATGACAACCACTGACCAGGGTTGTCGGGAAGAGGCCCCTGCACCCTCCCCATGTTGAGGGCATGTGGCCCGGTATGGTTCAGAAGAGGAGGGTGCTCTCTCGTGCCCCCCCCCCTATCCTGACCTCCAGGCTGAATGCTCAGATAAAGGTCTGGTATGGATTTTGGGGGTGCCCCATGTAAAAAAAAATTTACATTTTGGTGTGGGGTTCCCCTTAAAGTCCATACCAGATCTGAAAGGCCTGGTATGTACTGGGGGAGGGGGGACTCTACAACGTTTTTTCCTTGATTTTTGGAATTCCACATCATATTATTATTGAATAAGTACATTCCATTGCATGCATTTGAAGAGTTAAAATATGGAATAAACCAAATTGATGTGCATTGTCTAATTATGCCGCTGAGTACAATGCACTTTTTCAGGAGGTGATACCATCAGTAGGGTTTGAACTCATGGCTTAAAGTGGAAGTAAACTCCCCTATCGTTTTCAGCCAAAGAAGCTGCCATCTTTGCCTCTGTTTAATCTTCAACTGCTATGGTGCTGCACATGTGATTCGTTATGACACCAGCCATTGGATGGTTTGATAATTTGGCTGAGAGCACAGCCAATGTGCAGTTAGCATTCCCAGCATGCCTTTTTTTTTAACTGTTTAAATCGATGGGTTTACTTGCACTTTAAGCCTTTGAAGATATCAGGGAATACCTCTATGCTACAGAGCTGAGCACATACAGCTGCTGATATTGTGTTTTGATGGGATCGCACTGGAAATCAACGCTGCGAGCTGTGCTTCTCCTGCTCACCACCCCCACAAGATGCCGCGCATCCTTAGGAATGTATTGGGGAGGCAAGTGAGAGGAGCAGCATAGCTTGACGCTGGATCCCAAGACGGGGCTCGCGGGTGTCAATCTCGCCGCATAATATCGGCGGCACGAACTGTACGTACATAGAAATTACATTTACTACTGTTTGATTCTATACAATAATGTTTTGCATTTCAGGCATTAATATTATATTAACAACCATGCTCACGCTGATGTGGCATTGGCTAATAGGCGTTGGCCTCATTTCAGCATATGCTGCTTAGTACAATGCAAGCTTTAGTAGGTGATACCATCTGTGTGATTTTCAGCCATTTTAGCACAATTATATTGAGAACATATGTTTACTAGTGTTTGATGGTGGGACTACTTTATATTCTAGGTATAATAGTACTCAGTACAGTGACTTAGGCCCCTTTCACGCTTGTGCGACCTGAACTTTGCATGACTTTAAGCAACACCTGTGTAATCTTGAGGTCTATGGATGCAGGATTCTCAGGCAAAGTCGGACAATTTTCCCGCTATTTTGCGTTGGCAATTTTTCCACAATTTTAGGGAATGCCTGTGTAAATTTGAGGTCTATGGACCTCAAGTTACATCACAGTCGGACCAAAGTAATAAAGGGACTACTTTGAAGTCGGTATGAATTGAAGTCACACATATATGAATTGTACTCATTAAAAATCATGGGGTATGACTTATCATGCGAATCTGATGTCCAAAATCGCAGAAGAAGTTGCACAAGTGTGGAAGTGACCTCAGCCCAACTTTGTGAGCGATTTCAGAGACATCAGTGCACTTTCCTGCACAGATGTCTAGTGAAATCGCATAGATCCTAACTATCCCTGATTTGGAACAAAGTTCCTCGGTCCCTCTTTCCTCCTAATTTATCCCTCATTTTGTTCAGATCCATATAGTTATATAAAAAGGGTTTCTCAGCGATAAACCTTTCATCTAATTTCTAAATTGCTTTGTTTGTAAATGTTCAAAGCCAATCTAAATGGATATTATTGTTAAAAAAAAAGCACTTAGGCGTTTAAGTAATAATTTATTTTTATCTTTTTGTAATAATTATCCTTTAAGGAGGTGTTTTAGGGGGTGTGTCCTATGCCTACATACTTTTGCTAAGGTAAGAAATCGCCCCTTGAAGTCGCCCAAAGTAATGCAGAAACTACTTTTGGGAATCTGAGCGGTGTCTCACCAATTCCCGACAGTTCCATTGCTGTCAATAGGTGCCGATTTGGCCTGCAGTTTGACATGTGCATTCAGAGCTATGTGAACATGTCTGAAGTTGCATAGAAAAATGAATGTATATCATGGGGGGCAACTTTTTATGCAACCCTGAGGTCCAAAGCTACATGAAAAGTCACCCAAGTGTGAAAGTAACCTAATGAGATTAATTGATAACAACTTTGATTTAAGCCCTATTTGCACTTGTGCGATCTTAAAATTGCACAGTTGAAGCAATGTCTGTGTAATGTTGTTGTGTATGGATCTCAAATCGCATCAAAGTCAAACCAAGGTAGTGCAGGGACGAATTTGCCCCACTTTCAGGATGCACAAATGACAATAGGGCCAAATTCAAAGGTGTTATCCATGAATCTCATTTACACTGCTGCGACCTGAAAGTCACACAATTTTGCTATTTTGCTACCACTTTGCCGCTGCAACCTGGCCCCAACTTCTGGAAATGCCTGTGTAATATAGTGACCCGTATACATCAAGTCGCATGAAAGTCACAGCAAAGTAGTACTACTTTGAAGTTGGTGCGACTTGAAGTAGCACAGATATGAATGGTTATCATTGAGAATCATGGGGTACAACTTGTTATACAACTTGGAGGTCCAAATTTGCTGGAAAAGTCACCTAAGTGTGAAACAAGCCATATATATATATATATATATATATATATATATATATATATATATATATATATTGTGGCAGCACGCAGGTAAAATCACCTGGTTGTATTCAGGATGGGAAATATGTGTGTCCTAGATTCAGGCTTTATGCAGACTTTTACAATTAGAGGGAAAGAGTTAATGAGCCCAGCTGTAGTAAGTGGGCTCATTAAGACCTCTACAAAAAACCCCAGCATGCATAGGGAGATGCTCCATCCTGGAACCAGTTTTGTGTGTATAGACTGGGGAGTCTGAGATCTGTTCTGTGCGGTGAGTTAACGCCTGTGTGGCAAACCCCTACAATAGGGACAGGGACTGGGGCAGCACAAGGCTGCACCCAGTTGTTAGACAGGGAGTCTACGTGTGTAGTTAGAGGTCAAGCTGACCAGGATTTATTTTCTTGTTTTATTTTGTTTGGCTGTTATATGTATCACTGCATGTAGCATAAATAAACCGGACCTTTTGTTTTTTGCACCTACAATGCTGTCTGCTGTGCCTGACTTTGTGTTGTGAACCCATCCAGGGGGTCACACACACCCGCTACCGAGCGAACCCCCTCACAGTTGGTGGAGAATTTTGGCAGTTTTTTTTTTTTTTTTTTTTTTTGTTAAGGCCAGCATGGAGGAGATACTGAGACAGCTGGCTCTAGCAAATGCAAACCAGCAGCAAACAAATGCAGCTTTACAAAAGAGCCTTGCAGCTCAACAACAAGCCCAGCAGCAGGCAAATGCAAATCAGCAGCAGAGTTTGGAAGCCCAGCAGCAGGCAAATGCAAATCAGCAGCAGACAAATGCAACTTTGCAGCAGAGTTTGGAAGCTCAGCAACAAGCCCAGCAGCGATCTGAAGCCCGCTTCATAGACCTGTTGCAGAAGCAAGAGCAGAATTTTCAACAGCAAATAGAGACATTGATACAGCAACGTCCGCAGACCAATGAAGCAAGTGGGTACAATAATACCGCAACCTTTGGTGTGAGCCGTTTACTGACAAAAATGACTGGAGAGGATGATCCAGAGGTGTTTTTGACCACATTTGAAAGGACTGCTGAAAGGGAAAAGTGGCCTAAGGAGCAATGGGCTGGACTGGTGGCCCCTCTGTTAACTGGGGAATCGCAGAAAGCTTATTATGACCTAGAGCCTGACCAAGCAAAAGACTATGTGGTGCTAAAAGCAGAAATATTGGCACGGCTGGGTGTCACCCTGGCAGTCCGGGCTCAGCGTGTTCATAACTGGACTTTTCAGGTTGGAAAACCTCCCAGGTCTCAAATGTATGATCTCATTCACCTGAGCAGGAAGTGGCTGCAGCCAGAGATTTTGACCGCACCAAACATTGTGGAACGTGTGGTTATGGATCGTTTCCTGAGAGCTCTTCCTACTGCCATCCAAAAATGGGTAAGCCATGGAGACCCAGAAAATGCAGATAAACTTGTGGATCTGGTTGAGAGGTACTTGGCTACAGAGAACTTGACCACCTCTTCCAGGGACTCACGGACTTTCCCCCCTAAGACCAGATCATCCCCAGTGGCGGGTAAGATGACTCCAAGGGGTGAGGGTGGAGAGAGTGAGAGGGTGGGAGTTCTACCTAAGGTCTGGCGGGAGCAGCCCAGGAAGCCCATGCTGCAAGAGGCAGCGAGAAAAATTATTTGCTACCGCTGCCGGCAAGAGGGACATATTGCAGCCAATTGCCCAGTTGTGGATGAGCCTATGCAATGTGACTTTATAAGGGAGAGACGTCAGTCGCTGTTTGCGACAGTTGCATGCACTGCCATTCGGGGACCTGAGAGACATTTATGTAAAATGTGTATTAATGGTAGACATGTTGATGTGTTGCTAGATTCAGGTAGCCTGGTAACATTGATAAAAGCTGAATTAGTTACTACAGAGGTCTCTGGGAAGAACAGGGTGGCTGTTATTTGTGTGCATGGGGACACCCGAGAGTATCCTGTAACTTCAGTGTTTTTTGAGACCCCCAAAGGTAACCTCTCTCATCAGGTGGGGTTAGTGTCTCAGTTACCACATGATGCTATTGTGGGAAGGGATTTTCCAAAATTCTGGGAACTCTGGGATTGTCCTGAGGCCCCCATTGGTGCCCCTATAAACCAGGAAGATGACCAGAATTCCTCTGGGAGTGGTGAGGACTCTCCTGAATTTCCCTTGTCGGTATTGGCGGGGGAAACTCGAGAAACTGGGGAGGAGCCAACATCCTCAGATGAAAACATGCCGTCTGTGGAGTTTTCGGATCTTGAGGTTCACAGGGAAAATTTTGCCACAGAACAGTTAAAAGACCCCACCCTAATAAAGGCACGGGAAAATGTGGTGAAAATAGATGGCGAGTTAGTGAACCCAGATAAGACTTGCCCTTATCCTTACTTCACTATGGAAAGGGACCTGCTATATCGAGTGGCTCAAAGGGCAGAAGAAACCATTGAGCAACTTGTAGTGCCCAAACCTTACAGGAAGTTGGTGTTAGAATTGGCTCATGGACACATTCTGGGAGGTCATCTGGGGACAGAGAAAACCAGAGAGAGGGTATTGCAGAGATTCTATTGGCCTGGGGTCATGAAGGAAATAGAAAAGTATTGTTCCTCCTGCCCTGTGTGTCAGAAGTCGGCACCTATGCCACATTTCCGTAACCCACTGGTACCTCTTCCTATCATTGAGGTCCCCTTTGAGAGGATCGCAATGGATTTGGTAGGTCCGATAATGAAGTCTGCTAGGGGGCATCAGTACATTTTGGTTATATTGGACTATGCCACCCGTTATCCGGAAGCAATTCCTCTCCGAAATACCTCGGCCAAAACCATAGCCAAAGAGCTATCTCTTGTTTTTAGCCGCGTGGGTATTTGTAAGGAACTGCTTACGGACCAAGGTACACCCTTTATGTCCCAGGTTATGAAAGAATTATGCAAGTTGTACAAAGTGAAGCAATTGCGTACATCTGTGTATCACCCCCAAACAGATGGGTTGGTTGAAAGATTCAACAAAACCCTAAAACAAATGTTAAAGAAGGTGGTGGATAGAGATGGAAAGAATTGGGATTGTCTAATACCCTATCTGATGTTTGCCATTAGGGAGGTACCCCAATCCTCTACGGGTTTCTCACCCTTTGAGTTGCTCTATGGGGGACACCCAAGAGGGCTGCTGGATATCGCCAAGGAAACTTGGGAAAATGAGAGTTCTCCTCACAGGAGTGTGATTGAGCATGTCGCCCTGATGCAAGATAGAATTGCACAGGTAATGCCAATTGTAAAGGAACATTTAACCCAAGCGCAGTTAGCACAGCAGAGAGTGTACAACCGTGGGGCCAAGACACGTACTTTTTCCCCGGGGGATAGGGTCTTGGTGCTAGTCCCTACGGTTGAAAGCAAATTTCTGGCCAAATGGCAAGGTCCATATGAAGTAATTGAAAAAATTAGTGAGGTGAACTACAGGGTTAGACAGCCAGGCAGGCGAAAGCCGGAGCAGATCTATCACGTCAATCTGCTGAAAGCCTGGAGGGATAGGGAATCCCTAGTCGCAGAGACTTTGTCACAAGTACAGCCTGATTGCTTAGTTCCTGAGGTTGGAATAGCAGACACCTTATCGAAACCCCAACAACAGGAGGTTAAAGAGTTTGTACTTCGTAACAAAGAGATTTTCTCTGAGCTTCCGGGACAAACATCTGGCGTAGAGCATGACATTATCACCCCGCCAGGAGAAAGGGTAAAACTAAAACCTTATAGAATACCAGAGGCCCGACGGGAGGCAATACGTGGGGAGGTTCAAAGGATGCTGGAATTGGGTGTGATAGAGGAGTCCCAGAGTGACTGGTCCAGTCCTATTGTACTAGTGCCCAAACCTGATGGGAGCTGGCGGTTTTGTAACGATTTTAGACAATTAAATAAAGTTACAAAATTTGACACCTACCCCATGCCACGTATAGATGAGTTGGTTGACCGGCTGGGAACAGCCCGATATATGACAACTCTTGATCTCACCAAAGGGTATTGGCAAATTCCCCTGGCCGAGTCGGCCAAGGAGAAAACTGCGTTTGTAACCCCAGATGGGGCATTCCAATATAAGAGAATGCCGTTTGGGTTACAGAATGCACCGGCAACATTCCAGCGGAAAATGGATAAGATTCTGAGGCCCCATCATAAATATGCTGCAGCTTACCTGGATGATGTGATTATCCATAGCACAGACTGAGTCTCACATTTGCCAAAAGTACAAGCAGTCCTAGACTCTATCCGGGAAGCTGGGTTTACGGCCAATCCAAAGAAGTGTACCATTGGACAGGAGGAGGCCAAGTATCTTGGGTACACTATTGGGAGGGGGGTGATAAAACCCCAAGTCAATAAAGTCAAGGCCATACAGAGTTGGCCACGTCCCAACAGCAAGAAACAGGTACGAGCCTTTCTGGGAATCGCTGGCTATTATCGACGATTCATTCCCCATTTTGCTTCTCAGGCTGTGCCCCTCACCAACCTGACAAAAGGGAAAGAGTCGGTTATGGTTAAATGGTCCCCAGAGGCTGAAGAAGCATTTCAGTCCTTAAAAACAGCCTTATGTAGCCAGCCAGTATTGTACTCACCAGACTTCTCTAAGGACTTTGTTGTACAAACTGATGCATCAGACGTTGGGTTAGGAGCAGTGTTATCCCAGGTCTGGAACGGGGAAGAGCACCCAGTCATTTACCTCAGCAGGAAGTTGAAGTCCCATGAGGTAAATTACTCCACGATTGAGAAGGAATGTTTAGCAGTGAAGTGGGCTCTAGATTCCCTTCGGTACTATCTGCTAGGTAGGCACTTTGACCTGGTGACTGATCACGCTCCTTTAAAGTGGATGGCTCAAAACAAGGAGACCAATAGAAGGGTAAATAGGTGGTTCCTGGCCCTGCAGGAATTTAACTTTACAGTTAAGCATCGCCCTGGTGTTAAAATGGGGAATGTGGATGCTTTGTCTCGGATACATGCGTGTCTGGCTGCTTGTGTTACAACCCCAAGGTTGAAACAAGAGGAGGGGGGGTATGTGGCAGCACGCAGGTAAAATCACCTGGTTGTATTCAGGATGGGAAATATGTGTGTCCTAGATTCAGGCTTTATGCAGACTTTTACAATTAGAGGGGAAGAGTTAATGAGCCCAGCTGTAGTAAGTGGGCTCATTAAGACCTCTACAAAAAACCCCAGCATGCATAGGGAGATGCTCCATCCTGGAACCAGTTTTGTGTGTATAGACTGGGGAGTCTGAGATCTGTTCTGTGCGGTGAGTTAACGCCTGTGTGGCAAACCCCTACAATAGGGACAGGGACTGGGGCAGCACAAGGCTGCACCCAGTTGTTAGACAGGGAGTCTACGTGTGTAGTTAGAGGTCAAGCTGACCAGGATTTATTTTCTTGTTTTATTTTGTTTGGCTGTTATATGTATCACTGCATGTAGCATAAATAAACCGGACCTTTTGTTTTTTGCACCTACAACGCTGTCTGCTGTGCCTGACTTTGTGTTGTGAACCCATCCAGGGGGTCACACACACCCGCTACCGAGCGAACCCCCTCACAATATATATAATTTTTTTTTTTTTTTTAACAGAAAGGAGCTCTCATTTATATTTGCATAGTCCTTACTGACCTTACTTACAAATCAATGAACCCCACCCGCATCAAATCTAACTACCACATCCACCCCCACATTGAGTAAGCACAAGTAAGTAGCCGGCACTTACCCAGCAAATCAGCGGCACCTCCTATTAGCGAAAGATGGACCTCACCATGTCCACCTAGATGGAGGTCCTGACCAGTCCAGGCACTTCCAGGTGATTATAATTACTAATTTCCAGGTCAGATGCAAATATTTGATCGCAACCACGATTCGTATATTTTATTTTCGTTTATTTGCAGATATACAAATTTGTATTTCTACACATAACGATATTTGAAGGAAAACTTAAGGGAGTTTGATAAGAAATGGTGTCTCTGTGATTGCAGCAGGTGAATTACAAAGGCCTGGTTCACACTGACAGTGGGAGGAAATCATGGGAGTTCCGCTGAACTCACAATTTCAGTCCCGACTGCGGGAGGGGAATTTTAGAAACATATGTCAATGGAAATCACACCCTGAAGTCGCCAAAAGTAGTACAGAAACTACTTTTGTAAACTGCAGCATCGCACCGATAAGGGCAGTGCAATTGTTGTCAATTTGGAATGCGATTTGACATGTCAAATTGCACCAATATGAATCAGGGCTAACACATACAATATTGCCTATCCACCAGCTGAATTTATTAACTGCAATTCTCTGCAGCTATTATTTACATAGACTCCACCTAAACACCTTTATAATTTACTTGCAGGTGTGCTGAAGAGATTTGTTTTTTTGGTGCACGATTACATTTTATACTTTCTATGGGTATAAGTAAAGATATTGCACTTCCCCAACACCACCATCCCCAAAACGAATTAAAAAGCAAGAAAGAAAAGAGAGAAAAAAAACAACAACAAACAAGCTCAATAATGTACTTTTATTTTGCCAGCAGAAACAAAATTATGTACATTTACTAGCATAAAAAATAAAAAATATTCTACAGGATATATTGCGCTACATTTAGCAAAACAGTTAGAAACTGGGTTTTAAGGACTCTGCTCATAGGAGCATACAATCTAAAATGTTTTTAAACCTCAGAGTGGACACACCTTTACTTTCAGTGTATAACGGGCAACACATTACATTTTTATCTGAAAGATTATAGAAACGTACTTACTTTAGTCATTATTCTTACAAAGCATTCCAACATAATATTAAAAAAGGCACAAATTCAAAATATAACACCCACCACCAGCCCACAATCCACACACATACATACATTGGTGAGTATGTTCTGCTGGAAGCTGAATTTCTGTGTACCTGATTAAGCAATGGGATCAAAGAGTAGAAGGGCAGCACATGCTTCCAAACCATGAATGGTCAGACAGGAACAATACGCACACAACATTGACAGCATGGCCAATAAATCCACTTTTGATGGAAAAAATGCACAAGAATTTCAACAGCCCTAGTTGGACATTTGTCAATATTCCTTCTCCCCCACAAATCAAAACAAAATACCTGGTCTCTGCACAGGATAAAGAACCCCCCCCCAAGCCCCCTACTGCAGCCCTTTATATAAGATAGGTTGTATTGTTAGCACACTGACACACCCCCAATAGAAATACATGCCCACCAGTATCTTTCAATCTGTCTCTACATGTATGTCTAAAGTTATTGCACCTAAAGAGCAGGAACACATAATACTATTTGTAACTGTGTTAGCCCTTGGCTATGTGCATCAAATATCCAACCACAGACCTATAGATCATAGTCCATTTGCATGAACATAAACAAAGCAGTTTTCTAAGCATATGTACCTGTACAGTGTAAACCCTACAATTTTAAATATCCAAATCCCTGGGAATGATTAGTACTAACAAACATTAACATCAATCCCTGGCTGCAATGAGCTTCCAATCTAAAGTCCAAAACTAACTTTCTTACATTAAAGACTATTCGACAGGAGAAAAATAAAACATCAGCATATCTTTGGATTGTGGTAAGAAACCTATGCAGGGAGAACATATAAACTTCAACACAAGCATTAGGATGTTGGAGAATTGAACCAGCAACTTCAGTGCTGCTAGATGGAATTGCTACCCACTTTGCCAATGGGTAGCATCACACATGTAGTCTGTATCTCAGTGGTTTGAACCAGCCTTAAGTCCATAGCCATGCTCAGTGTCACAAGCAATATACAATATATTGGCCTAAATATTGGGATGCCTGCCTTTATACGCACATGAACTGTAATGGCATCCCAGTTTTTTTTTTGTTTTTTTTTCGTGAAAATTTTATTAAAGATAAAACGAGTAACAGCTCAGTAAGTAGCATTACAGAAGTAAACAGTTTTACAGAGGGTATGGTCGTATCATTTATCCAAGACAGAACGTTCGTCTAAAACAAAACAACATTTTGGTCGAAAGGATGCAGGGTACACTGTAGAGCCGTTTGTACATGAGTTATCGTCCTCCATGGTCCAAGTGGTTTGGCCCCTGTATTGGGGCAAGTGTGAAATATTAATTTGCTCTTATGCTCATGGGTCTGCAGTGTACCAGGGAGCGGCGTGGGAGGAAGTTCATTGAAATCTTTGTCTTTGAGAATAGCTTATTCAATCTGGGATGGGTCTGGGTTGGATGTCGTACTTCTGCATGGGAATGATGGGCATCAGTGAGGATATAGAAAGGGTAATGGATTGACAAGGGGTGGGTAGGGAAAAGGTGGCGGTTAGGAGCAGGGGGGAATGGAATGAGTGCCATCTCTCTCTCTCTCCGCAGGGGTAAAGTGCGCAGGGTACAGACACGGGTTGGTGTATTCAGAGATCGGAAAATACCAATTTTGGAGTACGCATTAGGAATCTAGGACGATAGAGGGTAAGGGACTGTCATCTTAAGGTGGGGCTTCTTTCGTGGGGCTAGTTTGTCGCGTCATGGCGCTGTCAAGTTAAGGTATTCTGTCGTTGTGATGTAGTGGGTCCAACAGGCCCATTTCGATGCAAATTTTGTGGGTGTGTCATTTGCCTGGGAAATTAGTCGCTCCATTTTGGCAATGTTAGCTATCCTGTGGAGCCATTCTTTGGGTGAGGGGATTTGAGTGGTTCCTCAGTGAATTGGGATGCATTGCTTGGCCGCGTTAACCATATGCATGGCTAGGGACTTGAAATAGAGTCTATTTATGTGGTGTGAGTGATGGAGAAGGAATTGGGCTGGTGAGAACTCCAAGGTGAGAGTGGTAACTTTCGCAATGATGCGGTGGACCTCGGCCCATAATGGCCAGATTTTGGGGCAGCTCCAGAAAATATGTAGAATCGAGCCTCTCTCTTTTAGACATCTCCAACATATATCTGGGAGGTCTGGTTTATATTTATGGATTAATGTAGGGGTACGGTACCAGCGTGTTAGAATTTTATATCCGTTCTCTTGAGTTGTAACATTCACAGAGCCCTTGTGTATGGTCTGGAAGATTCGACCCAATATTCTGGAGAGAGTGACAGGTCAACGTCTTTCTCCCAGGACAGGCAGGCCTTGCCTGTGTTTGGTGGGGTGTTAGAGAAGAGAAAAGAGTGGGTGATCGATAGAAGGTGGCATTGCGAGGTGCCAGTGAAGCATAGAGATTCAAATGGTAGTAGGGGTCTGGAAGTCTTGTGCTTCCTGTCTAGCATGTTTAAGTAATGGACTATCAGTAAATAATTCCACTGGGAGATGGGGGGGCTTCCATCGTTGGAAGGTAACTTGTCCCGTGGTAAGAGTTTGCCTTGTGAGTAGAAGTGATACACTAGCGCATTTTTATGTGGCCAAGAATCGTTTAGGAAGTTACTGCGTAGTCCGTGCAGAAAGTCAGGGTTCTGGCAAACTGATGTGAGGGGACCCAGAGTGGAAGAAAGGAGTGTCGTCCTGCAGGCGTTTTGGAAAGCTGTCATGGTCGTCTCCGGAATCCAGTGGCTCATGGAAGACCCATCCACGGAATCCCTTAGTTGAGCGTTAATAGGTTTCCATGGGCGCGCGTTGGCGCGAACGGACGCACGCGGGTGCGAGTAGGTACGAACGGGCGCACGCGGGTGCGCGAGGTTGCGAACGAGCGCACGCGGGTGCGCGATGTTGCTAACGAGCGCACACGGGTGCGCGATGTTGCTAACGAGCACACGCGGGTGCGCGGGGTCACAAACGGCTGCACGGTTTCACGTGGGCGCGCGCGGGCACGCCGTGCGAACGTTCTTGGCGCCCAGAGGGCTTCTTAAGGAATCCGTTCCAGTGCCTCGGTGCTGTCCAGTCTACAGCGTTCCGGTTACTTGCCTCTGCTTACCTGATTGTTCCTGTTCTGTTCTACCCGGCCTGCTCCTGACTATCCCTGCCTGCTGCCAGCCTTGACCCTCGGACTGTTTGACCTCGCTTCTGCCTTCTCCTGTGTACCGCTGCTGCCCGCCTGTTGACGACCCGGCTTGTATCTGACCCCGCTTGTTCTGCCAGCTGTTCCAGTCTGCCATCCGTGCTGCTGCTGTCTGCTGCCTGCCTGTCAGCTGTTCCAGTTTGCCATCCGTGACCGCTGCTATCTGCTGCCTACCTATCAGCTGTTCCAATGTGATCACCTGTACCCGCTGCCAGCCGCTGACTGCTTACCAGCTGTTCCAGAACCACCAACCAGTGTCTGCCGCTGTCTGCCGCCAGTTCCAGGGCCAAAACTACTATTCACCTGCTTGGCACTTGTGCCCTCTGAACTCTAGAATCCCTGTCCCCACTTCCAGGGAATCTCGAGCCAGAGGCTTACGAGAGGCCGCTCCCTGCACTCTGGGCTCCTTCCACCGGGTACGTGACAGTACTGGACAGCCATGTCCGAGCCCACGCAGGGAGCCTCTCCTATGGACGAGCTCTGCCGCCACCTTGCAGGACTCACTCAAGCGGTGAAGAATCTACAGGAGGGCTATAGCCAGCTGGAGGAACGGGTTCTGGCCCTGTCTACTTCCACTCCAGCTGTTTCCGGGACTTCTGTTACTCCTTCCGTGGTGATGTTGCCCCCTGAACCTAGGGTACCCACACCTGAGAGATTCTCTGGAGACCGTGGAAAATTCCGGACTTTTCGCAACTCCTGTGAGCTTTTCTTTGCTCTCCAACCCAGGACCTTCTCCCTTGAGGCCACCAAGGTGGGATATGTCATTTCTCTATTAACTGGCAAACCTCAGTCCTGGGCTCACCGCTTACTAGAAAAGAAGGATCCTTCCCTTGAAACCCTGGACATCTTCTTTCAGGCCATGTCGCGGTTATATGAAGATCCACAATTAACCGCCACCGCTGAAGCGGCCCTGCACTCACTACAGCAAGGCCGTCGACCCGTAGAAGACTATGTGTCGGAGTTCCGACGCTGGAGTTCTGACACAGATTGGAACAATGCGGCACTACGTTACCAGTTCCGTATGGGTCTTTCAGAACCCTTGAAAGACGAGCTAGCCCGAGTGGGCATTCCAGAGACTTTAGAAGCCTTAGTGGAGCTCGCTATCCAAATAGACAGACGGCTAAGAGAACGTAGTTTGGAGCGGTCCACGACAACCCCTCGTCCAGTGTGGATGCTTCCTCGGGTTTCCAGCTCCCCTCATCCAACCTCTTCTGCTGCCACTACGGTGAATCAGGATCCCCCCGAGCCCATGCAGTTGGGCTTACTTAGACCTTCCTTGACGCCTGAAGAACGCCAGCGCCGTCGGGTCGGAAACCTCTGTTTATACTGTGGAGAACCAGGACATTTCGTGCGCACTTGCCCTGCCAAGCTTCGTAAGTGCCTCTCCGTGTCTCCTGCCCTTACTTCTGACTTACCAAGTACTACTTCCCATCTGACTGTGTCCATTTCCTTGCAGCTACCAGGAGGGAACGTCCGGACCAACGCCATTATTGATTCGGGAGCTTGCAGCGGCTATATAGACTTATCCTTCGCCTCAAAACATAACGTTCCCCTTCGGCCCAGGGCAAAGGGACTTTCTATACATCTGGCCGATGGCTCCACTCTCAAGTCCGGTCCTGTAACCCAGGAGACTCAGCCCTTACTGAATTCCATTGCCGGGATCCACCAAGAGTTGCTGTGTTTGGATGTCATCACATCCCCTCTTTTCCCTATCATACTCGGCATGCCCTGGCTGAGGGCACACAACCCCCAGATTGACTGGTCCACTGGAGAATTGAAATTCTTTTCACCTTACTGTCTCCAGCACTGCTTGTCGGGAACCAACCAGGCCTCCTTCTCCTTGCTCTGCCTGGAAGTTGACGCAGAAACCCGTCAGGCTGTACCTCCTGTCTACCACGACTTCCTGGATGTGTTTAGCAAGAAGGGTGCGGAGACCTTACCCCCTCACAGGCCATACGATTGTCCTATAGAACTGCTTCCAGGGGCAGAAATTCCCTTTGGGAGAATCTTCCCACTATCAGAAATGGAGTTGGTGGCCTTGAAAACTTACCTGGATGACAACCTAAGAAAGGGATTCATACGTCCCTCCACTTCACCGGCGGGTTCGGGAATCTTTTTCGTGGAGAAGAAGGACCAAACCTTGCGCCCCTGCGTTGACTATCGGGCACTCAACAAAATAACTATTAAGAATCGTTATCCTTTGCCACTTGTGCCGGAACTCTTCCAAAGACTGGGGTCTGCAGCAGTGTTTTCGAAGCTGGATCTTCGGGGTGCCTATAATCTTGTTCGCATCCAAAATGGTGACGAATGGAAGACTGCCTTCCGTACTCGCTTTGGGCATTTTGAGTACCTGGTTATGCCCTTTGGTTTATGTAATGCCCCTGCTACATTCCAGCACTTCATCAACGACATTTTCAGAGACTATCTAGATCTGTTCGTCATCACCTATCTGGACGACATCCTGATCTTCTCCTCCTCCCTGGCTGAACATCGGGAACACGTCAGGAACGTATTATCCCGACTCCGACTTCACGGGCTATACGCCAAACCGGAAAAATGTACCTTCGAACAACGAAGTATTCAGTTTCTGGGGCTGATAATTTCTGTAGATGGCATCGAGATGGACCCTCAGAAGATCTCTGCCATTCGTGACTGGCCCGCTCCCACGGACAGAAAAGGGGTCCAGCGATTCATCGGATTTGCAAATTTTTAAAGAAAGTTTATTAGAGGATTTTCTACCATTATAGCTCCCATCACGAGATTAACTAAGCAGGGCCTGAAGTTCCAATGGTCCCCAGAGGCTCAAGAGGCCTTCACCATTTTGAAGAACTTGTTTGTGTCGGCCTCTATTCTTAAACACCCTGACCCGACTCGGCCTTATATTCTGGAGGTCGATGCCTCTGAGATAGCGGTTGGGGCGGTTCTATCACAAAGACATGGACTTAGATCTCTTCTGCATCCAGTCGCGTTCTTCTCCCGCAAGCTATCCGAGGCAGAGGCCAATTATGACGTCGGAGACCGGGAGCTATTAGCCATCAAAGTGGCTCTCGAAGAATGGCGCTATCTACTGGAAGGAGCCACGCATCCAATCCTTATTTACACGGACCATAAAAATCTGGAATACTTAAAGCCTGCCAAGAGACTGAGACCACGTCAGGCCAGATGGGCTCTCTTCTTCTCCCGATTTTCATTCCACATAACTTATCGCCCTGGGTCAAAGAATACCAAGCCGGACGCTCTGTCCCGAATGTTTAACGAGCCCGAAACCTCCCCTCATCCAGATACCATTCTGACCTCAGGGAATTTCCTCCTTCTCCAAGAAGATCTGCTGTCTCTGATCAAGCAGGCTTCCGTTAGTGCTACTCCCCCACCTGACGTCACTCTTCTGGCCAAGGACGAACTCCTCTGGTATAAAGACAAAATTTTTGTTCCCCAGGAAACCCGAGTTCCAGTCCTCAGTTCGTGTCATGATAATCTGCTGGTCGGCCATTTTGGAGCCCTCAAGACCTCCGAACTGGTTCAGCGAACCTTCTGGTGGCCGCAGTTAAAGTCAGACTGTTAAAAGTACGTGGAGGCATGTGTCACCTGCATCCGGAACAAAGGCAACAAGTCCAGGGCCTGGGGTCTGTTGAAACCACTACCTGTTCCAGAGAGGCCTTGGCGGATGATCTCGATGGACTTTATTGTTGAGCTACCACCTTCAGAAGGCTGCTCCACAATCTTTGTGGTAGTGGACAGGCTATCTAAGATGGCCCACTTTTTGCCAATGAAGGGCACCCCCTCCGCCGCGGAAACAGCCAAGATATTTATCAAAGAAATAGTGAGACTACATGGCGTCCCTGCAAATATTACATCGGATCGGGGAGTACAATTCACGTCCAAATTCTGGAGGGCACTTTGTGGGGCCCTGAAAATCGATCTCTGCCTCTCGTCTGCTTATCACCCTCAGACCAATGGGCAAACTGAACAGACGAACCAGACGTTGGAACAGTATCTGCGCTGTTTCTCGTAATTTTCTCAGGATGACTGGGCTCCTTTGCTTCCACTAGCGGAATTTGCATACAATAACTCCATCCACTCTGCCACAAAACAGTCCCCGTTCTTCGCTAACTACGGCTTCCATCCCTCATTTCTGTCCAACGACCTTCCAGAAAGCCCGGTACCAGCGGTTCAGGAGAGTATTGACTTCTTCAGCTCCAACAACAGACTTCTGCAGGAGACCATGACAAGAACCCAGAGGTATAATAAGGAGGTGTTTGACAAGAAGAGAAGGGGAGAGCTTGAACTCAAAGTCAGGGATCAAGTTTGGCTCTCCACGTTGAACCTGAAGATGGCTTGTCCAACCAAAAAGTTGGGGCCAAGATTTGTGGGTCCTTTCCCAATCGTGAAAAAGGTGAATGACGTGGCGTACGAGCTGAAATTGCCAGAATCGTTCCGGATTCACCCTGTATTTCACGTAGCTTTGCTCAAGTCAGCCGTCCCAGATCCCTTTGACAGCCGGAGGGTTGCTCCACCTGAACCTGTGATCATCGACGGTGAAGTCGAGTATGAGGTGGAATCTTTCCTGGACTGTAGGCGTAGACGCAATCAAGTCCAATTCTTGGTGAAATGGAAGGGGTACGGGCCTGAAGAAAATTCTTGGGAACCTGAATCCAACATTCACGCCAGAAGACTGATACTCGCCTTTGAGAGGGCCCATCCGGGTAAAATGGCACAGTTGGGCATCCGGAGGCTGCCCCTTGGGGGGGGGGGGCAATGTCATGGTCATCTCCGGAATCCAGTGGCTCATGGAAGACCCATCCATGGAATCCCTTCGTTGAGCATTAATAGGTTTCCATGGGCGCGCGTTGGCGCGAACGGACGCACGCGGGTGCGAGTATGTACGAACGGGCGCATGCGGGTGTGCGAGGTTGCGAACGAGCGCACATGGGTGCGCGATGTTGCTAACGAGCGCACGCGGGTGCGCGGGGTCACGAACGGCTGCACGGTTTCAAGTGGGCACGCCGCGCGACCGTTCTTGGCGCCCAGAGGGCTTCTTAAGGAATCCGTTCCAGTGCCTCGGTGCTGTCCAGTCTACAGCGTTCCGGTTACTTGCCTCTGCTTACCTGATTGTTCCTGTTCTGTTCTACCCGGCCTGCTCCTGACTATCCCTGCCTGCTGCCAGCCTTGACCCTCGGACTGTTTGACCTCGCTTCTGCCTTCTCCTGTGTACCGCTGCTGCCCGCCTGTTGACGACCCGGCTTGTATCTGACCCCGCTTGTTCTGCCAGCTGTTCCAGTCTGCCATCCATGCTGCTGCTGTCTGCTGCCTGCCTGCCAGCTGTTCCGGTCTGCCATCCGTGCTGCTGCTGTCTGTTGCCTACCTGTCAGCTGTTCCAGTTTGCCATCCGTGACCGCTGCTGTCTGCTGCCTACCTATCAGCTGTTCCAGTGTGATCACCTGTACCCGCTGCCAGCCGCTGACTGCTTACCAGCTGTTCCAGAACCACCAACCAGTGTCTGCCGCTGTCTGCCGCCAGTTCCAGGGCCAATCCTACTATTCACCTGCTTGGCACTTGTGCCCTCTGAACTCTAGAATCCCTGTCCCCACTTCCAGGGAATCTCGAGCCAGAGGCTTACGAGAGGCCGCTCCCTGCACTCCGGGCTCCTTCCACCAGGTACGTGACAAAAGCTTTGAGAGTAGGGCCAATAAGAGGGTGGGATAGAATGTCAAATGGTATGTGTTTGTGGGTTATCCAAGGCAGCGAGTGCAGTGGTAGTGGGGAAAAGGAGGCCTCAAGGTGAACCCATTCCTTCGTGCCGCCGTGGATGTTTCAGTCTGCTACTCTGGTGAGTTAGCAAGCATAGAAATAGTTTCTTATGTCGGGTAGACCGATCCCTCCTTTAGTTTTAGGTAGCGAAAGAAGCTGGAAGCTGGCTCTGGGTTTACGGTCTCCCCATAGGAAGCGAATACAGAGACTCCTGTAGTTCTTAAAGAAGGCAGTGGGTATGTGGATTGGTGCGGCTTGCATAATGTATAGCAGGCGGGGCAGGGCATTCATTTTTAAAATGGCCGCCTTGCCAAACCAGGAAAAAATGGGTTTGTTCCATCGCTTGAAGTCATCGGTGAGGCTTTGTAAAATGGGGAGGTAGTTTTTACTGTACAAGTCTGTCAGGCGCCGGGGAGTTGAATTCCTAGGTAGGTTATATGATCTTCCTTCCATTTGAATGGAAAGTTACTCTGGCATTGGACTACTAGACTGTTGGGGAGGGAAACATTTAGGGCGTAGGACTTAGGGAAATTTATCTTGAGGTTGGAGATCAACTTAAATTGGTGGAATTCTTTTAAGAGGTTAGGCAAAGAGATGTGTGGATCAGTTAGGAATAAGACAATATCATCGGCGAAAGCCGCTAGTTTATATTCCTTACTGGTCGTTCAAACTCCTCTAATGTCTGGGTTGTTTTTCAGGCATCGTAGAAAGGGTTCTAGGGTGAGCACAAAGAGCACTGGGGAAAGGGGACACCCCTGCCTCGTACCATTACGGATGGAGAAGGCGTTTGACAGGAAGCCGTTAACTCGGACCTTTGCAGTGGGGTTAGAATATAGGGCCATTATGTAACTTAAAATGCAGTTTCCTATTCCCATGAATTTCAGAACTGCTGTCATGTAGTTCCAGGCTACCCTGTCAAACGCCTTCTCCGCATCCAATGATAGAAAGAAACCTGCAGTGTTGGTCGAGGTCAGGAAGTGGTGTAGGTTAATCGCTTTTAAGGTATTGTCCCTGGCTTCTCTTCCAGGGACAAAGCTCACCTGGTCCTGCTCGATAATATTGAGGAGAAGGGGGAGCATGCGATTTGCTATGATTTTGGCGAAAATCTTTACGTTCAGGTTTAAAAGGGATATCGGTCAGTAATTTGCTGTCTGTGAGGGGTCCTTATCTTCCTTTGGAATTACTGTGATGTGAGCCTCCAACATGGGTGGGGGAAGTGGGCAGTCTGTGGAAATTGAGTTGAACGCTTTGAGATATGGGGTGTATAGAGTTTCCGAAAACGTTTTATAGTATACCGCTGAGAGGCCATCTGGGCCTGGTTTTTTCCCAGGTTTCAGAGTTTTGAGGGCCATGTCCCATTCATCTTTCCTTAAGGGTAGGTCTAGTTGAGCTGAAGTTTCCGGGGGTATTGCTTTGGGGCAATGGGTTTGTAGAAAACTTTCAATGAGGGATGTCCTAGCCGACGTCCCTATTTGTTGGGGCTCTGTGGCGTGTAGGTCGTAAAGGTGTGAATAGAAACTTTTAAATTCTTGTGCAATATCTGGGTTGCTTTGTACCGTGTGTCCCTTGGAAGTTTTTAACTGGTGGACAGTTATTCTAGATTTTTTAGTTCGGAGAGCCTGTGCTAGTAGGTGACCACTCTTGTTGCTGTGCTCGTAAAAGAGCCTTTGTGAGAGGACATATTGTCTTTTAATCCTGTGGCCTAAAATATCTAAGAGATTCCTCCGCATTTCAGAGAGTTCTTCAAGGGTGCGTTGGGCTAGATCGCGTTTATGTTTCCTCTCTAATACTTGCATTTTGGCCAGTATGTCATTTAGTTGTTTTTGTTTATCACGTTTTATGGACGATGCAAGGGAGATGAGATGTCCGCGTATCACACACTTATGTGCTTCCCATTGGGTCAGTGATGTGGTGTCGGGAGTGTCATTGTCTATGAAGTAGTTGGCGATGGTTGTTCCCAGTTTGTGTACATTAACTTGGTCAGTGAGTAGGTTGGGGTCAAGTCTCCAGATTTTGGTACTATGGTTAGTGAGCGGGAGGGTTAACCGTAGGGTAATCGGATTGTGGTCTGAGATAGTCATGGGTTCGATTGTGGAGGACGAGATAAGCGGCAGGTCTTGTTGGCTGAGGAAGCTATAGTCTAATCGAGTGTATTTATTGTGGGGGGTTGAGAAGAACGTGTAGTTGGGGGTGCATGGATCTCCAGGTGTCGTGCAGGGCGAGTTCTTGTAGGGCTAATCTAATTTGTTTTAATGCATGGAATGGGAGTTGGGCTGTACCCGTAGATGAGTCAAGTAGGGGATTCAAGGGGACATTGAAGTCCCCCCCCCAAAATTAGTAGTCCCGATTGAAAGGTGGTTAATAGACGAATGATTGACCTAAAGAAAGGAACCTGTGATGTGTTCGGGCTGTAAATGTTAGCTAGCGTTATGGGTTTGTTCCTTATCGTTCCTTTAATGAAAATATATCTCCCCTGGTTGTCTAGGAGGGTGTCACTTATTTGAAGAGGGAAGTTCTTTGCTATTAGGATCGAGACTCCTTTCGTTTTGGAGCTTGGGGTTGTTGCGTGAAAGGTTAGTGGATACCAATGGTTTTCGAGTTTGGGGGTGGATCCAGTTTTAAAGTGAGTTTCCTGCAAAAATGCGATATCCGCCTTCATGTTATGCATTGTGGTTAAGACCTGTGATCTTTTTTCTGGCTTGTTGAGTCCCTTTGTGTTCAGGGAAACAATCTTAAGCGAGAGAAGCTTTTCTGTGGGCTGAGGGGAAGTCATGGCTAGTATGTTACGTATAGTGGGGTGTATAGATAGCTATTTAGTACGATGCACTCTATATACTAGGGTTTCAAGGGTCAGTGAAGCACTGGGCTGCGGGGGAGAGAGAGATGGCGGCCAGTCAGGGGAGAACTGGGTCAGGAAGGGGTGGGGGGGTAAGGGTCTGGTGGGGTGTCAAGCATGTAATTCAAAAGGATAAATCTGGTGTGGCTGGGGGACGGGAGTTGGGAGGGGAAGGGGTGGTGTGTCCGGGGGTAAGTATTTGGAATTACTGACTTACCCAAAAAGAGGAAGAGGTGTATCCGGAACAGGTCAGCAGGGACTACCAGAGTTTGCTGGGTCGGGGAGAGGTAGAGAAGGGTTTTGGATTGGTCGAGATTTCAGCTACCATGGTGGTCTATAGTGCTAATACGGAGGCTCGAAATTGGTTTAATTAGAAGTTACGGGTTGCGGCTGTTACGTGAGGAGGTGTATGTATGTGTGGATAGGTGGACTGGTTGGTCAGTTGGGTGTAAGATGTGGTGTAGATGAGTTGAGGAGGCGGGGCTCAGGCCGCCTCCAGGTGAGTGCGAGGGGCACAGGGATACTTTGGAAATTGGTTGGCAGGAGGATATTTAAACTAAGCTGGCTCGGAATGTGGGGAGGAGCAGGTTCCAGCTATAAGGGTGTCGTGGGGCGAGGTTATCGGGTCTAATGTGTCTGGGAGTTTACTGTTGGTCATGACGGGGATATGAACCGATGTGGGTTCCCTACTAATCAGGCGATTTAGACATTGGAGCTTGATGTGTGTATACATTTTTTATGAGTACATCTAAAAATCCAAGTTCAGAGATAATTGTTACCACAAACAAATGAAATCAAACATATATATACCTCAAACTAGGTCTGCATCGCTCCTGTCAATTCAAAGCATTCAATTAGAATGAGAGATGTTCCTTTGGTAGAGTCTGCAGGTCTCTTAGCTCACAAGAAGCAAGAAAGTAAACCACTGGCTTGAACAGCAGGGGATCTCAGTTTGGCTTCTGTATTTATGGTTGCTTTACTTCACCCTGATTAAGCCCGAGTACTCTCGGGGGTATCGGTTTGACCTGCAGACCACTATTCTCCAGACCCTCAGATTAAATCATTCGTTGTAATGGGTGAAAAACAGGCCTAACCATTGAATGAACAGAATCAACTCTATCTATGTTTAAGTTTAAACATAAACAAAAACAGAAGCAAAAACAGAAACAAACACTGCATAAGAAAAAAAGGAAAGGAATATAAGTCATGCTGTGGACCAGGGTCTCTAGTTTTGATTGCTGGGTATAAGTCGTTACCAGGATAGCGAAAAAAGAGTCACTGCAGCTGGCTCTGTTATTGTAGATCACTTTGTGGATTGAGGGAACAGGTGTCTCGGTAGAAGGGGCAGGGTGGTATTTGGTAGGGGTGGTAAGGGAAAGGGGTATGGATGGGAGTAAGCATATTACCTCAAAGTTATAGTGTCTGTCCCAGCCAAGGAGCTCTTCCAGGGATCGTCTCTTCAAATGAGGACACGTGCAGTGAGAGGGTAGTACAAACTGTCCAAAGCCCTCTCCTGGATATTTTGCTAACTCAAGGCTGAGCTGGGGAAGGTCAGGATGTTGGGCTGTGGTCATTCTTTCATAAGTTGCCAAGGCGGTGATCGGGGTTCTATCAATGTCCCATGTACCGAGGGATGGGGCTTAGTCAAATCGTAGTCCTTTCGGTGAGCCAAAGAGCTTTCGCATATTATTCGAGGGCTCTTGCCTGGTCCACAGGTGACATTTCAGTGTTGGATGTTGTCCTCCCTATGCAGAAATTCTTGCTCGGCGATGAGCCGGAGAAGCCGTTGGGCTGCCATTCCTCGGTGAATCTTGTGCTGTCGGTGGGTGGTAGAATGGGGCCAGAGAACGGCGGCAGTTAGGGTCTCTTTGGCCAGCTTCGTGCTCCCCTTCCATAGATGTGGTGTTTCTTGCTTGTGGAAAGCGGAAATCGCTATACCAATCAGGAAGCTCCACTTTGGGGATCTCTAAGGTGTTGCAAAAATGGTCTAGATCCTCCGGTACTCTCAATGCTGCGGTGCGGCCTTAATGCATTGCAGAAAGACAGAACGGGAATTTCCATCTATATGCGATGGATCTCGCTCGTAGGAGGTCTAGCAATGGTCATAGCTCCTTTCTTCTTTGCAAGGTAATGTTAGAGAGATCCTGGTAAATTTTAACTTCTGCCCCGTGTGACATAATACGTCCCCTGTTGCGGGCTTTTCTCAGGATTTCCTCCTTCAGGGGGAAGCTCACTAGACAGCAGACTACGTCTCGGGGGGGGGGGGGGGGTCTGTTTCCCTGCCTCGGGGTCTGAGGGCTCTGTGAAGCCGTCCAAATTCTATCGGTGTCTCCTGAGGTCTTTCCAAAATATCGTTAAAAAGGGCTACCGTTGTTTGAGAGAGTCTGCTAGGGTTAATGTTTTCAGGTAGACCCCGCACTCTGAGGTTGTGGCGTCTGCCACGGTTGTCCAAATCCTCGATGTGTCTTTGTAAATCCCTGAGATGAGTTGTGTGGGATTCTGTCACTTGTTGCACTTGGCACAGAGAAGCGTCATGGCGGGCAGCCGTAAGCTCCACCTCCTCCACCCTGAGGTTAATGGTATGAATGTCTCTCCTCAGGTCCGCGATCGCCACTGACAGAGTATTCTTTATGTCAGCGGTGATCATCATGTCATGAAGGTTCAGGGAACGAGACTCACCCCCTCCTATAGTGACGGCTTCGTCCTGAGGTGAGCGCGGGCTCCTGCTCGGGGAGCGCAATCTCCTGCTGGGGGTGGCCATTCTGTCTCTCTGCTGCTGGGAGCGGAACAGCTCCGGAATAGTACCGCTCAGCTGCGTTCTCGGTTCCCTCGGGGACCGGGACCATGATACTGACTCGCCGCAGCCCGTGTGGCTGCTCATACTGCTGCGGAAAGCCTCCTAAATCATAGATTGTGACCTCGGGTAGCTGGAGCTCTTCGTTTAGGCCGCCATCTCTGAGCCGTCCCAAGCCACGCCCACGGCATCCCAGTTTTAGTTCGTAGGGTTCAATATTGAGTTGGTCCACCCTTTGCAGCTATAATAGCTTCAACTCTTCTGGGAAGGCTGTTCATAAGACATAGAAGAGTGTCTATAGGAATGTTTGACCAATCTTCCAGAAGGGCATTTGTGAGGTCAGGCACTAATGTTGGATGAAAAGGCCTGGCTTACAGTCTCCACTCTAATTCATCCCCAAGGTGTCCTGCTGTGTTGAGGTCAGGAATCTGTGCAGGCCAATCAAGTTCTTCCACCCCAAACTCACTCATCCATGTCTTTATGGTCCTTGCTTTGTGCACTGGTCAAAATCATTTGGTGGAGGGGGGGGGGGGGGGGGGTTATGATGGGGGGTTGTTTTTCAGGGGTTGGGCTTAGCCTCTTAGTTCCAGTGAAGGGAACTCTAAAGGCGTCAGCATACCAAGACATTTTGGACAATTCCATGCTCCCAACTTTGTGGGAACAGTTTGGGGATGGCCCCTTTGTGTTCCAGCATGACTGAACACCAGTGCACAAAGAAAGGTCCATAAAGGCATGGATGAGGGAGCTTGGGGTGGAGGTACTTGACTGGCCTAACCTCAACCTAATAGAACACCCTTTGGCTGAATTAGAGCAGAGATTGCGAGCCAGGCCTTCTCATCCAATATCAGTGCCTGGCCTCTCAAATGCATTTCTGGAAGAATGGTCAAACATTCCCATAGACACCACTAAACCTTGTGAACAGCCTTCAAAGAAGCTGTTATAGCTGCAAAGAGTGGGTTATAGCTGCAAAGGGCAGCCATCAGAAATTTTGGGGCCCTTTACACAGCTTTAGGCCTGGGCCCCTCTGCCCCCCCCCTGCTAGCGGTGTTTTACCATTGTTTTAGCTGCGCTTTTAACCCCCAAAAGCGGCCAAAAATGGGTTAAAAGTTTCGCTGCTGAATAGCTTTGCAGGCTCTTTGGAAGCGCTGCTCATTGTTTTCAATGGCAGGGATGGTTCAGGAGCGTTTTATTCACTGCTCCCGCACCACCCCAAAGATGCGCCTTGCAGGAATTGTTTTTTCCTGTCCTGCAAGCGCACCGCCCTAGTTGTGAAAGCACTCAGGCTTTGACACTGGGGCTCCAGAGAAGGCAGTTTACAGGTGCTAATTTTAGCACAAAAAACGCCTTTACAATGCGTCAGTGTGAAAGTAACCTAACAGGACAGATTCTATAATTAGCAGACACACATGAAAAGTTACCTGGGGGGTGAGATACATAAATTGTGAGAGCAAAGTAATTCAGACGCTACCTGCAAGACCCCTTTCACCCAGAGGTGCTTTGCAGGCGTTATAACACTAAATATAGCGCCTGCAAAGTGCCCTGAAAGTGCCGCTGCTGTCTCTCCAATGTGAAAGCCAGAGGGCTTTCACACTGAAGTGGTGCGCTAACAGGACAGAAAAGTCCTCCCAGCAGCATCTTTGCAGCGCATAGGAGTGGTGAATACACCTCTCCTAAAGCACCCCTGCCCATTGAAGTCAATGGGGCAGCGCAGTCTAACCACCAGCAAACTGCTGGTGCAACAGTGCTTTGCGAGTTGTTTTAACCCTTTCTCTGCCGCTAGTGGGGGTTAAAAGCACCCCGCTAGCGGCCAAATAGCACCACAAAATTGACGGTAAAGCGCCACAAAAAATAGCAGCGCTTTACCGCCGACGCACCCACCGCCCCAGTGTGAAAAGGGCCTAACATTAACATTCCACTTAGTACAAGTGTGTACAGAAACAGCTACTCACCAGCATCTGTAGAGGTGAGATGCCAGGACATTGATGCAGAAAGAAGTAGAAAGGAGCCCTGTCGTTGCATGTTGATGACTGGAGGGGCGTGTCAGGGAGAGCTCTTCCTACCAATCACCTCTGATCCCTCCTCAGCACTTTGCTCCCCATCTCCATCTGCAGCAGGGATGAGCTCTGTGGAATATAAGCAGCAATCTCTGTCTTCTCCCCCTGACGCTCGACCTCCTAAATGTCTGCAGACTGCAGCTCTACCACTTGTGATGCAAAGGAAATCAGGCACTGGGGGGAGCGGCAGGAGGAGAACATCAGATGAGGCCAGCAGGAGCCCCCCCTTTCAGTCCTCTTCCTGTGAGACCCTCCATACTTTCGGTCACTCCGCCACACTTCCTGGTTGCCGGGGCAATGCCAGCTCGCTCCTCACAGGCGCTGCAGATTAGAAGCCTCTGGATGCACTTCTGCTGCAATTGGTGGAGGGGGAGCTGGGCGGAAACTTTTCTGCCCACCTCCCTTTCCACTAATCCTAGAAGAAGTGCATCTCAAGGTGTCTAATCAGCGGCGCTATGAGGAGTGAGCTTGGCGTTGCCCTGGCAACCAGGAAGTGTGGCGGAGTGACCGTAAGTGGCTGTCAGGCATTGGGTGGAAATACCTTGGGGGCCCGAGTGTCCCGGGCCCCTTGGGATGACCAGGACCCTTACATGAGTGTGGGCTGTGCCCCCCTGATGGTGGCCCTGACCTTACGGACTAAGACTGGGCTGCCATTAAAGTTCATGTGTGTGTAAAGGCAGCCATCCCAATACTTTTGGCTAGATAGTGTATCTGGAAAGATTTGCAATGGTGGTGGAACCCTCCTACATATAAATATGACATTTAGACAGTTTTAGGATCTGAGTCAGGAGTTATGTTTAACAACATAGGGAGATGAGACGACTTCTCTACATGAAACGGCATGTTTGGGATTTGAACGCAGACCTTCAGAGATGCAGACGTTATAATCTCTAAACCACAGAGCCACCACATGTGGAAACCACCTACACATAAATACACATATACTGCATTTTCTTGGACATATACAGTAGGTGGTGGAATTACATTACTCAAGAGTTAAAGGCATTGTAAAGGTAAATGTTTTTTCACCTTAATGCATTCTATGCATTAAGGTGAAAAAACATCTGACAGTGCCGGTGCCCCCAGCCCCCCGTTTTACTTACCTGACCCCTCAAAAGTCCCGTGCTCACCCCCGACGTCCTCTTCGCCACTCAGCCTGGCCGCTGATTGGCTGGAGTGGATGGATTGAAAGCAGCGCTGCCATTGGCTCGCGCTGCTGTCAATCACATCCAGTGACGCGGGGGGGCGGCGCCGTGTGATACAGCGAGCCGCTATAGCCGCCGGCTGTATCACGGGAGCGCGCCCGCGGGTGCTTCTCACCATACGAGGGAGCTCACATGAACGTGAGAAGTACCTGCGGGAGGAAGCAGAGACAGCCGCTGAGGGACCCCAGAAGAGCAGGTTCGGGGGCCACTCTGTGCAAAACAAGCTGCCCAGTGGAGGTAAGTATAACATGTTTGTTATTTTTAAAAAATAAAAAAAATACCTTTACAATCCCTTTAAGCCCCATACACACTATCAGATTTTCTCCTGATTTTTGTCTTCAGATTTACCAAAACCATGTAGTGTAAGGGCCTGCCTTATTGCATACACATTGAAACTCCTAAGGTTTGACCTCATATTATATGGTTTTGGTAAATCTGAAGGAAAAAATCTGCAGAAAATCTGATAGTGTGTATGGGGATTTATTCTTCTTGATTTATTCTTTGATATTTGGTGGGTGAGTATAGAATAGTGATGTTACCCTCTATTTTTTGGGAATTCCATTTTGATTTCCGATGTTGGTAGATATATCAAATTTTTTGGGCTCAAATTATGATTGTTTGAAAATAATAGAAAACACACAAAATTGTGACCCATTTTAAATTGACATCAGCAATGGTATTATTTGTGTTTTGTAAAGACACCTGTGTGAGTTTGGGCAAAGATTGTTGTGAGATGGAGAGTAACAAGTGAAAGTAACAGAGAAAAATATATTTTACCAAAACATCTAAACATTCCACTTTCTAGCATTCTTAAAAACAAAATAGATGAGAAAAACAAAATAGAAGCAGAAACATTGTTGCAAGAAATATTTATTTCAGAGAAAAATACATTTCATCTCAACATTAAGGGCCGGTTCACACAGCAGGCGAGGCGAGGCGTCTCCGACTTGCCTCGCCGCGACCTGCGGCGACCTCAGCGGCGACTTGCAGATGACTTCTGTATAGAAGTCAATGCAAGTCGCCCCGAGGTCGCCCAAAAGTAGTACAGGAACCTTTTTTCTGAGTCGGAGCGACTCGAGTCGCTCCTCTCAGAACGGTTCCATTGTACAGAACGGGGGTGACTTGCGGGAGCGAGGCGAGGCGAGTCGTGTCGCCTCGCATAGCCCGCTGTGTGAACCGACCCTAAAAGTATTTATTTGGGGAAGTTTCAATTGTACCATTAGAATCAATGGCTGAAACTGAAACCAAATAGAGCAGATTTTCATTCTCAAAAACACATTTTAGCCCACCGCTAATTTTGGTATTTACTATAGCACCTTGTAAAAAAGCCATAGGAGCTAAAATTAGAGCTTTTTGCAGGTCTGAGCATTCTCAGTTGTGTTGGCATCTAGTTGAACAGAGATGAGGAATTTATCTCTTTTCAGACTTTTAAAGATATTTCAGTGTAGAATCATTTTTTTCCACACAGCTTAAAAGCAGATTACCATTAAATAATATACCACATATTTCAGTACCATTTAGGCAATTATATCATGCTCTAAACATTATTTCCATGAGCACTACTAGCAGAGTAAGGGTTTAGGTGCTATTTGTTCAGGGAACTATAGTAAATTCGATTTTGGGTGCATTTTTTTTACCAGCACTATAGTGATTACCATTTTAGCACTAATTAGCATGATTAGCGCTAAATGGTGCTAATTTGCGGTAATTCACACTAATTAGTGCTACAGCGCTATAGTAAATGACCCCCAAAGTGTATTCAAACCAAAGTCAACAATATAATATAGTATATTGCGACTTCTAGTGCCGTGTACACACGATCGGATTTTCCGATGGGAAATGTTGGATGTGAGCTTGTTGGCTTTAAGTTCGACCGCGTGTATGCTCTATTGGACATTTGTTGTCGGACTTTCCACCAACAAATGTTGGCTAGCATGCTCTCACATTTTCTGCCAAGAAATGTGTGGTGTCAGAGTTTCCGATCGTGTGTACACAAATCTGCTGGACAAAAGTACAAACACGCACGCTCGGAATAAGTCTTGTAAAACTAGCATTCGTAATGGAGATATCACGTACGTCTTGTACGTCACAATGTTTGTAATTGTTGGCCAACATTTGTGTGACCGTGCGTATGCAAGACAAGCTGGAGCCAACATCCTTTAAACAAAATTCCATGGTTTTATTGTCGGAAAGTCTGATTGTGTGTACGAGGCTTTAGTCTTTAGATGTTATGTCTGTGTTATTTTTCCTTTTCAGGCTTTCTTTGTCCTTTTTTGTACCTGCTGTTTCTGCCATTAACACATTTCCTGTCCTATAGTGACAATGTTCACTTTCTTCACTGTGGTTATGAAGGAGCTGCAATGCCACCATAAGCTGCACTTCTGATTTGGTCAACAAATGCCCTTCCCTTCTCTAATATATAGTTGGCTTGTAGTTCGCAGCTGAGAAAGATCTTGAATGTTTCCCGGGGCCATTCTGCATTTATGACAACCCTTGATGACTCCAGTTAGTGTTACATGTGGCTGCAAGAATATTATTTTTGCCATCACAGCCAAACTTAGGTACACATGTTCAGAGTTTAAAAAGAGAGGATTTATGAGTTCTTTCACTTCACCCAAACCACAGGTAAACAATCTGATCACTGAAAAGAAGAAAAGACATTTCAAAAGCCTGTATTCAGAATCACAGCTTAATCTGAGAGGAAAACATTTCCTTGGCATCTTGGGTGAAATAATGGTTACTGTTAGGTCACTGTAATTGTAATAGTCATGCCTCTGTGTACTCTTCATATGCACCAGGACATCTGGAGTTAAAAAAAAAAAAATATATATATATATATATATATATATATATATATATATATATATACATGTACTGGGGCCTGGTTTCTCCGCTCCCCATATTGCTTTTAATATCGTGATCACTATTTATTTTATTTGTATGTTGGTTTTTATGAAAATAAACAGCCATCTTTTTTTGACCTGCACCATTGGAAGCCCTTGTTCCTTTTGTTTTACATATCACCTGCTCTATGAGCCTGTTTGATTTCCCATGGGTGATATATTGTTTGGTGGCCATTTCTCCACTTTCTGGATTCTATCGAGAGAGGATTTGATTGCCTGAGGACATCGCAGATCGTTCCATACTGATTGAGGGATCATCTGTGACCTGTTGCATTGTTCCTGTATGATCGCGGTTCCATCCCTTTATGCTCTTTTGACCTGGTGTTACTGACACACAGGTCCATTGGCTCTGGTAAGAGTATCCACATTTAACATACTATTGATGTCATTATCTTCAGCTGTCCATACAGCTGTGTTTGTGGCAGACCTACCAAGTAGGGATGAGCTCAGGTGTGTTTGCATGGTCCACGTGCTGAGCCCGCTAGGAAGTCGGCGCAGCGCTGCGCTAATCACAAGAAGTGAGACATTGCCCCGATGCTCGACTGCAGAGATCGGGCAATGTCTCACTGCCTGTGATTAACGCAGTGCTGTGCCGACTTCCTGGCGGACTCAGCACATGGACCATGTGAACACGCCTAAGCTCATTCATACTACCAAGTATTGGGACTGACTACTTTTGAGACTTATTTCCATTTTTCACATTGTCTTTTGCTGATTTATGTTCATTTTTTACCTGTTTATTCAGGTTGATTGTTATTTTTTTATTTTGGTATTTTGGTATGAGCTCATGTTATCTATGCAACTTACATTATACTAGTACTGTTCTAGACACTAGTGCTACATTTCTATCGCTCTTTATGTATGAATTTTGTCACATTCATATGTAGCAGCTCCTTTTTGTTTTTTTTGACAGATTCTTTTACTTTATACTTTTACGTGTACAGGGGCAGTTTGAGACCTTTAACCACTTCAGCCCCAGAAGAATTTACCCCCTTCCTGACTAGAGCACTTTTTGCGATTCAGCACTGCGTCACTTTGACTGATTGTACGGTCGTGGCTCCCAAACAAAATTGACGTCCTTTTTTTTCACACAAATAGAGCTTTCTTTTGGTGGTATTTGATCACACCTGTGGTTTTTATTTTTTGCGCTATAAACAAAAAAAGAGCGACACATTATTTTTTACATTTTGCTATAATAAATATCCCCCAAAAATATATAAAAAATTTTTTTTTTTCCCCTCAGTTTAGGCTGATACATATTCTTCTACATATTTTTGGTGAAAAAAATCGCAATAAACGCTTATTGATTGGTTTGCGCAAAAGTTATAGCATTTACAAAATAGGGGATAGTTTTATGACATTTTTATAAATTTTATTAATTCATTATTTTTTTACTAGTAATGGTGACAATCAGTGATTTTTATCATGACTGCGACATTATGGCGGACACATCGGACATTTTTGACACATTTTTGGGACCATTGTCATTTGTACAGCAATCAGTGCTATACAAATGCACTGATTCCTGTGTAAATGACACTGGCAGTGAAGGGGTTAACCACTGGGGTGTGTTTCTAACTGTGGGGGGGCTACATGGGCACGTCACTGATATCTGCTTCCGATGACAGGGAGCAGAGATCAGTGACACTGTCACTAGGCAGAATGGGGAGATGCTTGTTTACATTAGCATCTCCCCATTCTTCCTCCACATGAGGCGCCTTTTAAAGGGCAACGTACAGGTACGTGATTCTGCCTGTTCAAGCCCTTCTGCCATTGCATATCAGCGTGAGGCAGTCGGCAAGCGGTTAAATGTATCCATGTAACCAAAACTGGAATAGGATGTTCTGTAACTTACAAAAACAACCCAAAAAATAATTAAGTTCAACAGGAATTATTACCGGTGTTCTAAGAATGAATTACATGAGATACTTTATTTTAGAAGACGTGAACCATATTGATTGCAAAACTGCAAATCTTAGCCATGCCTGCAAACAAGGACAAAACATTTCAGGACATTTTCCAAGAAGCATCTCACTGCACCATTGACAATGCTATTGAAAGTGACCCTGTTGACCACTCTTTTGAATATTCTGAGTGCTGCATAGCCGTAGTCACCCCAAGGTGACTTCCATTACCTCCCATGTCCAGAAAAGCTCACACTATTTAAGCTGTGCTGTCAAATTAAAATGAATGATGATGCTAATGTAAGAAAATCTAGTCTGGGGATAGTAAATAGTTATAAAGAATAGTGGTGCACAACCTTTTTAAGGCCAAGACCACAAAAATAGATGAAGATTTTTAAAATCCAAGTATGTTGTAATCATGTATTTAAAGAGAAATGTTCATTCGGTTTTTGGCTTATGTTCAGTAAGTCATTAACCTTCCTGGCAGTATGATTATGTCAGATTTTTGATGCTGAAAGTGGTACAATTATTTTGCATGTAAATTTGGCTTTTTATATTGTAGGCCTGTATGCCCTTGTACACACGGTTGAGATTCCGACAACCAAATCCGTCGGATTTTGTCCGTCGGATTTTGTCTGAAGGATCTTGTCCGAAACTGTTGCATACACACGGTCGGACTTTCAGAACGTGATGATGTAATTTCGTTACGATGGGACTACGTTCAGGCTAGTAGCCAATAGCTTTGATGTAGGAATTTGATCTGAGCATGCGTGGCACTTTGTCCGATCGGAATTCTCTACACATGATTGGAGTATGTCCGATCGGAGCATTTTGTCGGAAAATATGTCCGGCAAGTTGGAAAATTTGGTCCAACGGATATTCCGATGGAAACAGTCCGATACAGTCCGATACAGACCACACACAGTCGGAATATCCAACAAAATGCTCCGATCGGACACATTCCGTCGGAATCTCCGATCGTGTGTACAAGGGCTATTTCTTAGGAATAACTCACTTAAATCTGTACAAATCAGAGTCTAGTAGACATCCCGAATATGATAAAGTTTGAAACACAAAATCATAAGTTATAATACAATAAATAACTATAAATAATAACAAATAATATAATAATTAATATAATAATAATACATTTTATTCAATACATTTTAGTCAATAATATAATCAAATCAAAAACACTGAAATTTTTTTGGGCCAAAGAAGGGTGCAATATTACTAGTCATATTGCTTCAGTAAAAATCCCAGATATGGTAAATTTTGAAACCTGGGACTGCACAAAGTCCAACGTCACAATTAGGACAATAGAACCTGGTTTCCTTTCGGATTTTCCTTCCAGTGTCATAACGCTTTGAGCAACAAACCATGCACATCCTTGTGGGTGCTGACTTATTTTCAGTTGGTGGGATGTGGCCCATGAAGTGACAACCAGTCAGGCGTTCTGGGTTGACAACACCAGCAGCATGACGTCCAGCTCTATTTACAGCCGTTGGTGTTTGGTGGTTCAGAAAGATGAGTTCGGCAACTTTCCAAACAAAGTCAGCATGAATCACAGGCTTGTCACTCTTTTTTTTTTTTTGTAGAATGAAGGCATTCCACAAGAATTGCTCCAGAAGATGCCTGAAGATCTTCTTGTAATACTTTTTTTGTTGTTTTCTCATTGCTGGATAAAATGTCATTGCCTGGTCGGCTCTGTCAACACCTCCCATGGTGTAGTTGTAGTCTATCACCACTTGTGGTTTCATGATATCTTTCCCACCTTTTGTGTGTACTGTGACAGAGGAGGTGTTATGAATTGTACTCATTAGGCACACATCTTTTTTGTCATGCCATCGCAGTGCCATCATTTTGCCTTTCTGCCAGGCAACCATTTCTTCTGTCTTGCGCGTCTTATTGCCAAAGATTGGCAGCATGTCATGCCGGTTAGCCCTAACGGTTCCATAGGCATGTTTTGTTCTGCAGAAGGAACTCATAGCCCCTGTACACATGGTCGGAGATTTCCACAACCAAATCCGTCTGATTTTGCCCGTCGGATTTTGTCCGTCGGATCTTGTCCGAAACTGTTGCATACACACGGTCGGAAAAAGTTGGCGAAAAATCCGATCTTTCAGAACGTGATGACGTAATTTCGTTACGATGGGACTACATTCAGGCTAGTAGCCAATAGCTTTGATGTAGGAATTTGATCTGAGCATGTGTGGCACTTGGTCCGATCAAAATTCTCTACACATGATCAGATTACGTCCGACCGGCCCAGTTGGTCAGGAAATATTTCCAACATGTTGGAAAATTGGGTCCGACGGAGATTCGGAAGGAATCAGTCCGATGCATACCACACACAGTCGGATTATCTGACGACACGGTCCGATAAGACGCATTCCGACGGATTCTCCGACCGTGTGTACGCAGCAATAGAGTTCAGGAGATGTGTAAAAATTGTCAGTAGTTACACAATAGCCCTGATTTAGCAATGGCTCAATCAGTGAAAGAAGTGAAGATGTTGCCATTCCATAATTACTGTATTTTTGGTTGAATTTGGTTCCTTTCCCAGTGTATAGGACAGAATTTCAAATGCAACCAGGGCTCAATTCACATAGCATGAAAGATTTGATGCCAAATCGTACTCTGTAGGCCATTAGACTTTTGTCTATGTTGATGTCTCTATCTGGCACATAGCTCTGTTGGAAATTTTTCATAATCATCTGATATACCTTCCAAATCTTTTTGAGTTTGGGTGCTGGATGGGTAGTTTCGTCAAATTCTTCATTATTTTCAAAGTGCAAATACTTCATTACATGACCGTACCAAAGAATGGAGTGGCTAGTAATTTATTGGTTGTCCAATACCATTTCTGCAGGTGTTTCCCCACCACACCCTAAAGAATTATTAGGCCCAGAAATTTCCAAATGTCCTCTTTGGTCACTGGTTCCACATTTTCTGCTCCTTGAAAACCTCTGATGTATAGTAGCTTGATCCTAGTACCGGTTTAACTATTTTTTCAATAACCTCATTGATCAAAAATAGTTGGAGGTATGCCAAGGGTTTGTCATCTTCAACATTCACTTTGATACCAGGTGCTCCAGTAAATGGGAATCTTGAGGGTGCTGCATGATCCATACCGCAGTCAATAGAGCACAAAGTCCGCACATCACCGAGGTCAGTCGCAGGATCATCGCTGAAATCACTTTCTGGGTCTGATGATGAACTTCCCCACAAATCGCTATCACTCAGTTCTGCAAGTGATTCTGTATCGCCGTTGCTGTTTTCCAGCACATCATAAACCACTTTTGAGGTTGAGGCGCTCTTTTTTGTTGCCATGCTCGCTCTCCAGTTTTCAGGCAGAAAGTACAGTAAAACTGCAGGCAAGGGCACTGGACAAAGCTGAGGGCACTGGACAAAACTGAGTTCAAATTATTTTATTCAGTAATGTAATCCAATAACATTAAAATGCATTGTATTGTGTTCTGGTTTACACATTTTAAATCTGCCGCCGGTTCTACCCCCCTGCGTTGCGACGCTCGCAGGGAAGAGGAGCTTGAACTCACAGAAGATCCGGCGGAAGGTCTGGCCGCTGGACAGAGCGAGAGTACATCCTGGGATCCCGGGGACAACTCTCTAGCAATACACACTAAACTGAGCATATGTAGAGTGCCCTCAAGGCTCTTTACTATTAGCAGCTGGATTGGGGACAGTAAAAGAAGGTGAGGATCGTGGAAGACAGGATCAAACAGCCTTTTTAAACAATGAGAATGAACATTCCACAGTGAGTATAACAAGCATGAGTTATTGCATATACAGACTGATTTTACTGTTGTTGGTTTAGTAACACGTTAATGTATCACTTGAGCTTGTGACCCATTCACCATAAGCATAGAGCAAGGCCATCCTTAAATAGCACACATGTGGTTTACATTATGGGCAAAGCTTTATTTGCCCCTGGCCATCTCAAAATTTGCTTACTCACTGAAACAATGGAAAACCAACTTTGCAATTTGTGAATGTCACACTTATGTACTTTGCTATGGTTTGGATAAGATAGCATTTGATTAAAACACACCTTTTTATGCGGCTGAGTACTATCAATTTCATCTGTGTTTGTCAAACCCCAAAATAAGATTTTAAGTTTACTTTGAGATAGGGATTTACTCTGTGGAAAACTACCTTGTACTGATATGTGGGACTTTCCAGGATGACAAACAGTGATTAGTGATGATAATAATAAACACGTCCCATCTCAACAGTATTACAGTGGATTCTGACTTAGACTCACTTACTAAAAGTTATAAACTGTGAAATTGTAGCTTAACCCAAAGTTAAAAGATCACATTTAAAAGAAGATACTGTTAAAGCAGAAATCCAGGCAGATAAAAATGACACGAATTATTGCAGCTCTGTAATTATTATTATATGTATATGTAGAGGTGTAGTTGCCACTAGTAACAGACAATCCATGAATTCACCCCTCTGCCAGACTCCCATACATAATTGCAGAGACAATGAACAGTCCTTTGCTGTTTTTTTATTGGGGTGGTACAACTTGGTTGGGAAAAAGGGTATATGGGATGCACGTAGGATAGTTCAATTGCCATCATATTTTAAAGATTACACACATTAGCACATAGTTAGAGCCCGAAGAGATGATGTGCATTTATAATTGCTATGATCTTCCTCCTGCATCACCATGCAGACTGTTGCTCCTCCTCTGCTTAACTCCCGCAGACTATTAATTCTAAGAATTCCCCATCCATTACCATGTAAAGAATGAGGACATCACTCTTGACCGTGTAAGAGTGATGTTCCCAGAACTTCTTTCCTCCTGCACATAACTTATCCTAAAGTGAAGTAATGTCACATCCTCTTCTGTGAACAAGAAGAATAAGTCCTCTAAATAAGTCCTTAAGCAGGCTCTGGTTGCTCGCTGCTACTAAGCCAGAGGCCTGCAGCACATCTCTCTGGAGGCCCAGTAGTTTAAAAGCATTATTTTGGATGGTGGACTACTGTTCCCAGCCAGCCCATCTTGCAAATCCTGTGCCCTCAGACCACATTGATTTGACACATATCCTCACAGTCTCTCCTCTGATCCAGGACTAATCATCATTCACTGTGTAAATGATGAATACTTTGCTAATGACCCTGTAGAAGCAAAGTTCCTTCACAGAATTCCTGGCACATCCAGCCCTCCACTGTGGTAACATTCACCGACCTTTCACTGCCCTGAGTCCTTGATGGAGAACTTGACCGGACATACATTCCAACAGCTTCACCTGCTCCTCTGACCAGGAGTTCTTTATCAACCACTGTGTGATGATACAGACATTGCCAATAACTGAGAGGCAAAGTTCCTTCACAGCTCTCCCTGAGCCTCCTCCTGCGATCGGTGCACCCCCCCCCCCCCCCCCCAATGGGGGTGGCCTCCTGCTACTGCCTTCCTCCACTTCACTCAGTCAACTTCTCCCCCCCAGTGGCATGTTACTTCAGCTTATATAGGAGGCCCGTCCTCTATCAATTACAGTTGCGGATTGGTCAGGGCTCCCACATGAGCTGCCTGCCACTCCAGTTCCAGGCCCTGTCCCTCTTTCAGAACATTCTCCCTGGAAGTAGGGGAGGCACCCCAGAACCAGAGCACAGGTGGCCCACCCACTGCTACTCTAACCACTCCCAGCCCCAGATCAAAACAGACAGGCCTAGCTTGCAGCATAGGCCTGTCTAAAATATTTTTAAAAGGGGATCAAATAAATATAAAGAGATTTCCAAGCTCAGACTTACCAACCAGCCAGAGACCAACAGAATTGACCGTCTAACAATATGCGCTAAGAGGAAGTAAACCCTAATAGGTTTCACTTCCTCTTTTGCTCACTGCAAAGCCTGCAAATTAAAAGCATAATGGGCTAGTATGCAACGCATACTAGCCCATTATGTGACACATACCTGCAAACAAATCCATTGCTGTCCCCTGTGCAGGCTGCGTCCATCATCGCTCCGCTTCCTTCCGGGGGCCACGGTCACTCTCTACAAGTGAAATATCTCCTAAATGGTGCACAGTTAGGAGATATTTCCACTACCTATAGGTAAGACTTATTCTAGGATTACCTATAGTTAAAAGTCAGGAGGAAGGGTTTACAACCACTTTAAGAACAGGGGTTTAGTCTGCACACATTTGCAAATACATACGTAAGCTACAGACCCTGTCAAGGCACCCTGTTTTAGGTAGTCCCTAACTCTAACTTAGGTGAGTCTCCACAATGAGAGCACATGTAATTTAATGGATAGGCAGAGGGCTGGTGAACCTGTAAGGATCCCAACCTTCCTTAAAGGTACAGGGGCACACTGAATACTCAGCACATAGCATTATGGCAGCAAAGATGTCATAGCTTTGCCTGACCACTATAATCAAAATACAAACAAGTGGCCACTGCCCCCCCCTCCCCCTCACCTATAACTGATCTTTACAGCAAGGAGCACTGGAAGGGAGACGTATGTCAAATACAAAGAGATTTCCAAGCTCAGACAGCCAGCGACCAAATGAATTGACCTGTCTAAAAATATGCCGTTACTTTTCCACAGAGATGGTGAAGTTGAACACGGAGCAAACAGATACTACACAGATGAAAGACCTATATGATAACAGGTTTACTTTCAAAAGTCAAACAAGTGGCCACTGCCCTCACCTATAACTGGTCTCTGCAGCAAGGAGCACTGTCCCTGTAATATCTTTCTGGCAGGGTGACAATAAAGAAATTCAACAAGCCAACAAGCACTCATCTCATTGCGGTGTGCACCCATTCTCTTCTTTTATACATCAGATATCAATGGTGGCGAGCCAGGCGAGTGCCTGCAGTGTTGTGTTAACTTTTGGACTGCTTGAGCGGCGTGTGTACTGTTGTCTAGCACTGGAAGAGTGACGTATGTCAAACAAACAAAAACAAGAAAATACAAAAAGAGATTTCCAAGCTCAAACAAGTGGCCACCATCTCTGTGGAAAAGTAACAGTTTTTAATCCAGTCAAACAACCAAATAAATAATACCATACATGTACTGTTTTACTTACCAATAGTTTTTTAATTTTATTCAATCAGTTTTGTGGTGTACAAACCTCTACCAGACAGAAAAGTCAGATTATGTGCTCCCTGAGGGCCTTTTTTAAAATTACAGAGCAGCCCAGCCTGGGCCCAACCTCCCAAAGTTTGAATGGGCAATGCGGGAGCAGCACTAAACTGTAAATATCATCACTCTGCTATCTCTTTTTTGTCAGAAAGCTCTCAGTGTCAGATGGACCACACTGTACAATATATTAAAGCCTGATTGACCTACAGTGCTGCACTTCCTTCAAGTCTGAGGACTACTATACAGATAATTATGATACACACAAACATACTTACACTAATATAGTTGCCATTATTTGCAGAAAATTACAGTAAATGGGCACTTTTGCAATATCAAGATGCAATAGGATAGTATAATGGATCCACATGTACATTGATTTACTCTTTCTTACTGAGCTCATGAGAGTCATGAGATGCACTGCAGTTCCTTGCATTGAACTCACTGGGGTACTTGTATTGGACATGGTGAAACACGCACTCATCATCCCTTAAGTTTTGGAGTAACACAGCCTGGCCTCACCAGAACCCAGGCTCTTCATCCAGTTTTTCTACATGCCAGCCTCAGTCCAACTCATTTCCTGGGCAAAAACTTTCCATTGGTACAGAATAAAAAGAGTCCACACCAAGTTCCTTAGAAAAGGTGTGTAATGTATGTCTATTTCGCAGAAGGATAAGTGAACAATCAGCCATATGGGAGTACATTGCTTGAATCAGTTACAACAGTTCTTATTCCAATGGAAGAGAGTGAAACCTGCACTCTTGCAGTATGCCGAAGAACAGTGTCCTGACATTTCTTAAACTGAGTAGTGCTGTACGTTTTACCTCCTCGCAGTGGGAAGGGCTGCACTCAAAGGGTAGCTAACTTTCTTAAGGGTGTGCATCAACCAGCAGAATAACAAATCTAAATATAATATAATGAACCTCTGTGCCTCTGGAAATAATGTGCAAAATATAGTGTTGTAAGCTGTTGTACACCTCCTATTTACAAATGGAAAACAGAATAGCAGTACAAATATAGCTGGGTTTGTGCAGCACTCTCATCAAAAGCATATACTAAACTCAAATATACAGAATAAAAATAAAAAAAACACTTTACACTGATGACGTCATACTGAGAAAACTAGTTGGACAGAGTCAGGCCGATGTCACATCCAGTTGTGTCATTTATGGCTGCTGGAGCGCATGGCCACTTTGCTTGGGACCTGTTGGTGCTATTGATTCTCAATGCTAACTGAATTTGATAGCCTGTAAGTGCATTTTAATGTGTGGGGATTTTTTAAATAAAACTTACTACACTATTGTGGTATCTGTCCTGGTAATTCCTTTGCATGTATCAGGAGGCGGAGTGGGGAAGAGCTGGAGAAGGTGCCATATGGAGCCAAACTGGAAGAAATAAAGGGGGTTAATAGAGAGCTGTGGACCTGTTTATATAACAGGTCATAAGGATCTGGTGAGTGGCTTATCAAAAGGGTGGAGAGCACTTTTGGTATGGTGGTATAGCACAATTTAGGCCCCTTTCACATGGGGCAGACTCCTTAATGTGCATCTGCCTGCTCAGCAAGGGATCTCTCTGCTGATCCCCGTTTAGCAGGCGGATGACATGTTCGTGTCCGCTCCGCTATGCAAGGCGGACACAGGCACAGCCCCACTGTTCTCTATGGGGCAGTCGGACGGGGCACCTGTCCGTTTTCATCCAATTGTCATCTGATCGTTCCGTCAGATGGATGAGACTGTATCCCTCAACTGTCTGTTTTTGGTGGACAGGATCGGATTGGATGCCGGCGGGTTTCTCCATAGAGAACAATGACTAGTGAAAAACTGACAGATGGACCTGATCAGACCACCCATATGAAACCAGCCAAATGGAAGCACTTTATTTTGACTGGTTATACATTGGACATTGAGAAGTTTTACACAACACAAACACTTTATAATAAGGATTTGTAGTTGTCATACATATTGTCATTTAAAGCTAATATACATTTATGATTTTTGTTGGAATTTGATGTTTTCAAGGTAATAGCTGGCAACAGCAAATTACTGTTTGCATGCAAATAGCACTCCACTAACAGCAGATCACCAATATAGATGGACCAGTTTGATTCGATTCACCGGTTCGATTTGTGCCAAAACTTTCGAAACAGAGCAAAAGTTCAGAGCTGAATAACAAACCCTATTGAATTCTATTGGACCTGAACTGGAAATGTCAAAGGTCCTCATTTTGAAGGCTTATATGCAAATTTCTGGGCATAGAAAGGGTATGGGGATCTGGGTACTGCCCTGGGGGATATGAATCAATGAAAAAAAAGTTTGTAAAAAAATATCATTTTTAAATGAGCAGTGATTCACTGATGCTTAACCACTTCAGCCCGGAAGGTTTTACCCCCTTAATGAGCAAGCCATTTTTTGAGAAACTGCGTTATTTTAACTGACAATTGCGCAGTTGTGCAGTGCTGCACCCAAACAATGTCCTTATTTTCCCACAAATAGAGCTTTCTTTTAGTGGTATTTGATCACCTCTGCAGTTTTTATTTTTTGTGCTATAAACCAAAAAAGAGCGTCAATTTAAAAAAAAAAAACTATATTTTTTACTTTTTGCTATAAGTAATGTCCAAAGAAACCCTGAATCTCTTCATCAGTTTAGGCCAATATGTATTCTTCTACATATTTTTGGTAAAAAAAATAGCAATAAGCCTATAATGCTTGGTTTGCCATTACTAGTAATGGCAACGATCAGCGATGTTTAGCGAGACTGCAATATTTTTTAATTGTGTTGTGACGTAACGCGTAGGATACGCACGTGACTTCGACTGGGATGGCTCATCCCAGTCGAAGACACGTGTGTTGTGACGTAACGCGTAGGATTCTAGAGAGGCAAATTGACACCAGAAAAGACGCCCAGGTACGAGCTTGGCGCTCGTTTTTACACATGGAAATTATCTAAGCGATCTAAGTGATCCAAGTGATCAGAAAACAATCACCCAGTGGAAGGAGAGGAAATGAAAGGACCCCCCCTTGGCTTTACCCCATACACAGTGTGAACGCCCAGGAACAGACCGATCCAAAGGGATTCACCCCTCCCCTCTAAACTTCGCTACATGCTGTTTACCTTACAGCAGTAAGGTAATCATTTATTATAACCAGGGGTGTCAGTGACACTGAAGACCCATTCCTTTGCACTTAAAGGCACAGTGACACTGGATGTCAGTATATCAGCACACAGTGTTCCTGTGAAACACTTGCACATTTGCACTACTGTTGCACACTGGACCGGAAAGAGCGTCCAATATTGCACTAAAGACTCTATACACCCAGCTTGTTAATTTCATTTTATTTATATAAAATTTTTTTATATATATATTTTATTTAATTTTTTGGTTGAATTAGTCACGTTCTGAATTATCCACACTCTTTGTGTATTTTTCACATTTTGAAATTACACGTAGTAACACTACTTACCTCTTTGCATAATATTGCACATGCCAGATGTATGCGTTTTAATATGCTTATTGCACATTAGCACTTTTCTATGGTGAATGCTCATGTCCCTTTTCATGTATATGCTAATTCATTTATGGTAACATTTGGAATTTTTAGTATACTCTCCCTGCACATTAGCACTTTATTTGGAGAGTTAAACTGATGAATGTTTATTATTTATGAACACATCTCGCTATTTTTAATAACATATTGTATATAAAAATAACCCCTCGTAAGGAGCGCAACATCACCTACTTTTCCGAAATTTCACTAACGTGGCTTGTCATTGGAATGATTTCCATCACAAGGATGTACACAGTTTGGTCATCCAAGGTATGGAAAAATTACTGAAACCACCCAGGGGCAGGGATACATTTAAAATTTTGTTCAAAAAAATAGTATGCTGGATCTTCAGTTTAAACACCAGAAAACCTGCCGGCCTCAACTTTGAGTGGGATGTGTCTCACTTTTATGAATGAGACACATCCTCAGGGTTTCTTAATATAACCATAGATCCCTCAACTGTTGCCATCAATAAAGGCTTATGACACAATTATATGCCATGCTATATGATAAGAATTCTAGATTATTACTGGTCAATTATCAACTGATAGGATCTGTATAATTAAGATCAGTGCTATGAATCTCTCTGCTTGCTGACCCATTCAATAAATGATGGGATTCACATAATCAATAGTAATATGCATTTTTCCATTGATTAAGGTCATTATTCATGATTTCATTATCCACCCTCGACTCCATTTTCATTTCATATCTTAATTAATACACTGATGGAGTAGTCTATATACATGATATTTATCTATATCCCTCATGTTGTTTTCACTTTTCTCAGATTAATGTTTCTTTGTTGTTCTTGTCTCTTCCGACATCCAGCATGGGTCTGCCTCACATCCATCCATTAACCGATCGGAAGTCACTTTTCTTTCTTTTTAGTCCCCTGCATTTAATGTGGGGATATATATATATATATATATATATATATATATATATATATATATATATATATATATATATATATATATATATATATATATATGTATGTATAGATAGATATCTATAGATATATCCATCTATATAAATATATAGATATATACATCTATCTCTATCTCTCTCTAGTTATATATATATATATATATATATATATATATTTATACGTTTAACACAATGTATGCTTACACAGATTTAGTGACTGTCCGTAATGTTTAGCATGGATGTGGCATTGGAATAAATACATCTTTCCAAAACAATTATTTTAAATCATGATTTCTTTTTATTTACGGTTCATGATTTATACATTAATCAGTTCAAGACTTGCACATCAATTACTTTTGAAGTATATGTTATTACCAGTTTAATTTTACTTAATGCAATATGACATGAAATCGGTCCACGATTTTATCTATGTATGTTTTGTTATAATAATTTGAATATTTCATATATATGAATGCCTCATGTGAGAGGTCCTTTGAGAGGGGTTGCAGTGTGTGTATATGTGCCTTGATAGGATTTTGCGAACTTGCACCTGCTTATGGGTTCTCCCCTAGATGTTTTTCATTCATGCTTTGATTGTAGAGTGAGGGTGATTTTAATGAAATTCATTTTGATTGGCTATACATCCCTATTTATATGCACAGCCAAACCATGCCACACTAGCTATGATTAAGCACCAATGTGTTAGCGATTCGTCTTTGACTCTGTATCATATGGACTGACTGTTGGATTTTAATTTACAAATAAAGGTGTTTTATCAGCGTGAGGCCATCCAGACTCTTTCTTGCTCCCTGCCTTGTTTACAAAGGCAGGCCACCATTATGAATGATCGCAGGTGGCCGGTGGGGCCATCGTGAATGCCAGACCCGCTATGACTAAGCACTGTTAAGTGTGAAATGTGTCAGTTTGTTTGTCACATATTTTTGCTGTGGCTTGTATCTGTTGGAAATTTTACACATAAAGGCTATATTCCGGAGTGCGGCTGTCCAGAACTTCCTTTTTGCCTCATGTTGCTATATGCTTAGCCAACACCCGGTGTTCCAGTTCCGAGGAGAGTTCTAGACCCACATTTCCACCTGGAGCGGTGATCCCCTTCCCAGACCTGCTGATTGGCTCGAGCTGTGTCCAATCACAATGGGGTCTCCGGTGGTGTGTGTGCATGTGCCCCAGACCCAGGAAGAGGAAACAACATTGTTTTGCCCAGCTGGGCCGCCCTGCCACAGTATATGTATGGTTGGCGGTCCGGAAGCGATTAACGTTGAACAACACAAATAAAAAATCCCTTTAAATATAGTACGGGGGGGGGGGGTCCCCTTAGTCTGCCTGTAAAGTGGTGCATCTGTACTATGTATAGAACCTGCTGTAGCAAAAATTGCATTTAAAAATCCAAAAAAATGACACTTTCCCTGCAAGCTTTCTTTATTTTATAAACAACTGCTTGGGGAGCCAGTCTGTATGTTGAGGAACTCAGAATGAACTCAGAACAAGATTAGAGATTTTTGGGGATAAATTCTGGTGTCTGTTTCACAGGGAATGCTTTCTAATTGTGGGAGGGGGTGGACTGACTGGAGAAAGAAAGACATCTGTGTTGCATGCACGTGCTCCAGACACAGGAAGAGGAAACAGCGTACGTTGTTTTGCGCAGCTGGGCCGCCCTGCCGCAGTATATGTATGCACCACTTTACATACAGGCAGACTAAGGGGACACCCCAGGTATTATATTTAAAGGAATTTTTCATTTTTATTGTTTTATTTAAATGCTTCCAGCCCACCCACCATACATATACTGTGGTAGTGCGGCCCAGCTGCGCAAAACAATGTGCATTGTTTCCTCTTCCTGGGTCTAGGGCACGCGCACACACACCACCGGGGACTCACCCCTCATTGTGATTGGACACAGCGGGAGTCAATCAGCGGGTCTGGCAATGGCGAACACCAGCCGCCTGTGATCATTCATAGTAAACAAGGCAGACCGTCATTCTGTCACAGAAGAAGAGAGAGATCTGTGATTCCTGCTAATGAGGAACACAGATGTCTCTCTTCCTCCAGTCTGATGGTGTTAGTGGGGAGAAAGGAGCGGTAACCCATTTTGGAGCATGTGCGGCTCCTTCGTCAGACCTCCCTTTTCTCCCCACTAATGCCATCAGCCTCGTGTGTCTCACAGTGAACCCAGAACACAGGCTTCCCTGCCGCCTCCTCTCTCCAGAACGTACGGGAAGGCTTTACAGCTGCTGGAAGGCTCTACACTGCTCTCTACCACCGTGCCGAGGATGAACAAATGCCATAGATGAGGACTCCTGAATTTATCATGCTTTTTAACACTTAACAATCTTGTAAGTGCGTTTAACCCTTCGTGCACTTTATACAATTTTGCATACAGCACTTAGAGGCACCTTTCTTTTCCTTTTTATATCTTCAGAGTTGCTTCTCCTCTAACCAAAGTGCTGCCAGAAATGCCAGTTCATCACTCTGACCAGCTATCCACCTCCACCAGAGTGCCCTTATCTCCTCTCTGTTTTACACCGCTGGGCCTGCCCCTGTAGAGATGAAAGAATCTCTGCTCCAGTGTGGCTCCTGTCCAACAGACCAGCTGAAGCACTGCATGGCATCTTTTAGCCTGACTCCTTGAATATCCCCTTGAACGCTTAGGGGATACTGGAGGTTAATAGCACAATTCAGCACAGGATGGCACGGAGAAGGAGGAGGAGGAGGAAGAGGAGGAGGGGGTGAAGCTGACAAATTTCACATCATCACCACCAGCTGTATGGAGAGGTGGCGGAAAAACAAGCTGCATCACTGATCCGTGTCCTGCATCCTTTTGAGTTGCGAGCAGAGTTGCCCAGGGTGCTGTGAACTAATAATATAATCCCTGACCATGCTTGCTGGACCATGTGTCAGCAGTAATGGGATACTTGTGGCTGACTGCCTTGCCCAACAATGCAACAACATTGCCTTCCACATGACTATATAGAGCTGGAATGGCCTTACGCAAAAAGAAATAGCAACTGGGAACCTTCCATTGTAGTACAGCACATTCTGAAAATTCACAGAAGGAGGCAGAATCCACCAGACGGAAAAGAAGGAGTTGTAATGCCAGCAGCTTAGACAAGCTGGAATTGAGACACTGGGCATGTGGGAGCTGATCACAGGCCTCTAGAACTGGGTAGGAGCCGGACAGTCTACTCCTACTATAGTCTGTTGCCTACTAGGCTGAGGAGGGGGAAATCACAGTTTGTATTGTGAATTGTAATTAGCTTCTGCTATTGTGAGAAGATTTGCTGTGTTTATATTTATGGTAATGTTGGATATGTCGTCTGAGCTAAAACACAGCAAATCTGTCCTGAAAGGTCATGCCTCTGAGTCACCTAGGCTAAACAATTAGTTAATTAGCTCATGTCAATTAGGTTTCTGGTTACAGTTTGTATTGTCATTCTGGTGTATATATTTGTGTGAGATCTAAAAACAAAACTGTTCATGTTCCAACTTGCAGCCAAATGAGTCCTGCCTTTTCTGTAGTTGTAATATGCGGCAATAATATCTAATATCTATATTCAGGCTGGAGGAAGCGATATATGACAACACACTCCGCTTGAGTGCTTTTATGTTTTCAAACCTCCACCTGGATCCAAGGTCCGGATAGCAGGAGAGGAGAGGTACAGATACCAGCCACCATGGAAGAGGAATTCGAGAAAGTTGTAGAGATGCAGATAAAGCACAGAGGACCAGTATCAGAGCAGGTCCTGCTGGGATGGTATGATTCTATCTGCTGCAAACTCTGGAAGGAAACGCTAGCCCGTAAGCAGCACCACCAGGGAAAATGTCTCCCCTCCAACCAGGAAAGGTACTAATCGCAGTATGGATTGCGGTTTCTGTTTTTGGGAAAAAACCCACACAAGGTACATACAGCAGAGTTAAGCAGGCTGGCCTGAGCAGAGATGTGGCTGCATGAGAGCTACAGAGCCCTCCGGTGGCATGTGTCCCAAGCATGCCCTTGGATAGAGGATAACAGCCCAATGGAAGGCTTTGGCTATGGCAGCCTGGGACTGTTGTATGTGAAGTTGACGGGCACCCTGACTTTGTGATTTGGAGTGGCTGTTGGATGAAATCATGGCTTTCAGAAAAGAGATACTGAACATCTCAGAAGTGCACTGAGTACTGGAATATATAGAGTGTCTGGCTGTTCAAAAATGGGAGATTGAGATCACCTACAGACAGCTTCTAGACTCTGCTCAGCACCAGGGCTGGGCTCCTTTTGCCTGGGACCTTCAGGAAGTATCAGCAGACAGCTCTGAAATCCTGGCTGAAGAGTTGGCAATGTGGCATAGTAACAGTGTGCTTTGCCCATCTGGCCTGCAGCTATGGACGCAGAGGTCTTATGGCTGATGCAGCAAGTGCTGACTGACCTTGACGAACCTGTTTCTGCACAAGACGAGGTTGGCTGGAGGAATGTGCCAGCAGCACGCCAGAGAATTGGCAGTGGATAATCCGTAGACTGTCATCCCCAAAGATGAAGTGCTGACAACAGGGCAGAGCTCTGCTAACCTCTGCCCAGCACCCATAACATCTTCTGGGTTCCACAGACAGGAGATGTTGAACCTCTATCCCCAGACACCAGTTGCACAGACAGGGGATTTTATAGACTTTTCTACTGAGGAAGAACAACCTGGTGAGCCTCCAGCAGAAGAGCTAATATCAGGGCCAAACTTCCCTGAGCTCTGCCCAGCACCAACAGCAGCATAGAGTTCCAGATCTCTTCCCTCACACCTGTGGCAGTTCCAGGGGCCCATGGTGAGAAGGTGATGGTCACTCCCCAACAGTGGATGATGTGGGGTCCTCAGCTGAAGTGCTAACAGGGCAGAGTGCTACTGTCCTCTGCACACAAATGCAGCTTGAGCTGATATCATTGGATGGGACTGCGGTCTCCACTGACACCAACCCAGTAGAAGAGCTGACAACAGAGCAGAGTGCTGCTGGCCTCTGCCCTCAACTAACAGAAGAGGGAGTTCCTGTGGTAGTGGATGGGACTTCGGTCCCCAGAAAATGGTGCGGCACTGATACAGGAGGATATCAGCCATGTTTTGCAAGCACTGGGGGATTTTCACCTACCAAAAGTGGATGGGACTTCATTCTCCACTTGTGTACCCCAGGGATGCTGGGCAGTCAGCCCAGATCCCCAACAGCATAATGGAGTGAGCCCAGTCACCCTGTCCTCTCTACAGTGGCTGAAAGGACTCCAGGGGGAAGGGCCAGTCCACGCCTCTCCCCAGCAACAGATATGCTCTCTGAGAGAGGCAGAGGTTGGCTGGATAAGTAATAATTTGGGACAAATTATTTGGGGTACTTTGTGGATACCAGCATTTGGGGACTGGAACTACTGACTAACTTTGGAGTCAACCCATCTGGGGTCTCCTCCTGTGTTAGTCTGCTGCCAAAAGTGGAGAGATGTAATGTGAGTCACTTTGGGCGCGGGGCCCGTGGAACCCAGAATCCCTTGGAGAAGTTGGAAAACCCTTGTTTCAGCTCACCATGCACCTCCTATGTCTAAGTCAACCATGTCTCTAATAGGGGCACAGGGTGACCAAGAAATCCAGTCTGATCTGTACTAAGACTCCCTGTACAACCACACTGGAATGTTGTGTATATATATATATATATATATATATATATATATATATATATATATATATATATATATATATATATATAGTATATTGTCTCATTTTGTTGTGTACTCTTTGCTGGGACGTTTGGGGTGTGGCTGTATTCCATTGTTCTAGTGTCTGTCTGTCTTGGATATTATGGTTTGTGTAAATGTGTTTGCTGTGAGGAGGAAGGGGGAATCCTCCAACAGCTCTCCCTGCTGATTGGACAGTCGGATACTCCACCCGGAATGCAAAAGGGGGGGGGGGGTTGTCCTGAGTATTACCTGTGTACCTGTGTTTTCAATAAAAACAGTTCATGTTCAAGTTTTCAGCCAAATGAGTCCTTCCTTGTTCGTAGTTGTAATATGTGGAAATAATATCTAATATCTATTTTCAGACTGGAGGAAGTGGTATATGACGAAAGCACTCAAGCGGAGTGTGGGATGTTTCATTACACTAACCTTCCTCGGACAGCTTCCTAATTACAAACACCGGGCTCCATCCAGAGGAAGCAGGCGGAGCTCCATGGAAACTGGAAGTTCTGAGGGTAAACGTCCCTGCTTCACATTTTCGTTAAGTTTTTTTGTTCGTTAACAAAAACAGAATTGATTTTCATCATAGTTTTAGTCAGAGGAAGAAAATGTGGTGTACTATGTGCTGCAGATGAAAATTATGATAAAAATGTTTTCATTAAAGAAATTAACACTGGTGTCACTGTCTACTATATTTTAGGTTTTGTTTCACATGTCGCACTGAATATGTTTATAGTCCACAGTTTTACAAGGTAATTGCTGTCAACCACCTGTAGCAAGTTTAAGTGGATTTTTCTTTTTATTAAATATTTTAGTTTTTATATTTGAGTATTTGAGTTTAGTACATGTTTTTGAAGAGAGCGATGCACCAACCCAACTATACTTGTATAGAATAAAAAATAACTTTCCAAAGAGTGGTGACCTCCCCCAACCAGGAAACCAGCATGCCTTCCAATTTTTTATACTGTACACTAATGAGCAAGGGCTAGAAGTCATTTCAACCATTACAGAAGCAATTCAGGGATGTGACTAAAAGTAAGTATGGTCCTAAAGGATGTGACTAATTGTGACACACTTTCCCACATTTATGTGTGATACAGTAGATATGAAAAAAGAGGAAATGTGAAAGATGGACTTATCTAAATTACAAATAATTTATCACATGTTCCAAAAACATCATATCAATCTTCACATTTCAGTTTTAGAAGTTCAGTGACAAAACCTGTAGGAGCAAAACGGGAAACCTCCTCCTTCTTGCAGCAGACCCAATAGATCATTCTCTTGTCATAATCTTTTTGTGCCTAGGCACAGTCACTTGATTGGAGCTCAAAAATTGCTGATTTGTGATAAAAATAAAGCAAATGTAAAGTTTTAACAGAAATCTGTGACCTATATCAGTCTATCAAAAAAAAAAATGCGCTAGCATTTTTTAAACAACCCGCAGCTGTATAAAAGTGCCGCTGGTCTCCTCCAGGCATATGGGAGCTAAGAAAACATTAAAAAAAGGTGTTTAAAGCAGAACAAAATGAAAACAAATAACATCATCTTATTGTGTGCAATCCCCCTCCCTCCTAAACAAATGCTATAACATTTCATTATATTTTTTACCATCTTTGTTCTTTTTGTACTACAAGGTAGCACTTCTAGGTTCCCAGTGTAGGCTGGCCTCTCTGCCTTCTGGGATTGCTATGTTACAGCTATCCCAGGAGACAGTGGGTCAGTGGTGGCCTGTGCATTGTAGATGCATGGGTGCTGCCCCCCAACACCTCCACCGCTCCCTATTCAAGTGCCCGGCCCTTTCAGGATGCCAGACACATGAAATACTATGGCGGAGGTGTGTATTTTGAAGCAATTGATTAGAGCCAGAGGCTCTAATAGCCTTCAAAATAGGGTGGGCTTGGAGTGCAGAGCACTGCGTCCCGATCCCACCCAGTCGTGTGGCATAGCAAATGAATTTTCACTATTTTCACACTAACGTTCCTCCCTGCCAATCAGCAGGCAGGTCAGTGATTGGCCAAAGCATTAGGCGATCCTATTGGATGCCTAACACTTTAGCAGAAGAGGCGACATGGCGGAGGAAGCCTAAGGAGCGGAGCAGACACAGGAGCTGCAGTAAAGGCTGCCTGCATATACTGGGCTCAAGTGGCTGCATGTACTGGGCACAAGTGGCTGTATTTGATGGGCAAAAGTGGTTGCATTTGATGGCCACAAATGGCTGCATATGATGGGCACAAGCGGCTGCATTTGATGGGCACAATTGGCTGCATATACTGGGTACAATTGGCTGCATTTGATGGGCACAATTGGCTGCATTTGATGGGCACACATGGCTGCATATGATGGGCACAAGTGGCTGCATTTGATTGGCACAAATGGCTGCATATGATGGGCACAAGTGGATGCATATGATGGGCACAAGTGGCTGCATTTGATTGGAAAAAGTGGCTGCATATGATGGGCAAAGGTGGCTGCATTTGATGGGCACAAGTGACTGCATATGATAGGCACAAATAGCTGCATGTGATGGGCACACGTGGCCGCATATAATGGGCACATGTGGCTGCATTTGATTTGCACAAGTGGCTGCATATATTGGGCACAAGTGACTGCATATGATGGGCACGAGAGCCTGTATTTGATTAGCACAGGTGGCTGCATATGATGGGCACAAGTAGCTTTGTATGATGGGCACAAGTGGCTGCATTTGATGGGCACAAGTGGCTGCATATTATGGGGCACAAGTGGATGCATATGATGGGCACTTGTGGCTGCATTTGATTGGCAAAAGCGGTTGCATATAATGGGCACAAGTGGTTGCATAAGATGGGCGCAAGCAGCTGCATTTGATTAGCACAAGTGGCTGCATATGATGGGCAGAAGTAACTGCATATGATGCGCACAAGTGGCTGCATTTGATGGGCACAAGTGGTTGCATATGATGGGGCACAAGTGGATGCATTTGATGGGGCACAAGTGGTGTAATTTGATGGGATACAAGTGGCTGCATTTGTTGGGCACAGGTGGCTGCATATGATGGGCACATGTGGCTGCATTTGATTGGCACAATGGCTGCATATAATGGGCACAAGTGACTGCATATGATGGGCACAAGAGGCTGCATTTGATGGGCACAAGTGACTGCATATTTTGGGCACAAGTGGCTGCATTTGATGGGCAAAATGGCTGCATTTGATGGGCACAGTGGCTGTGTTTGATTGGCACAATGGCTGCATTTGATGGGCACAAGTGGCTGCATATGTTGGGCACAAGTGGCTGCATATGATGGGCACAAGTGGCTGCATTTGATGAGCACGAGTGGCTGCATATGACGGGCACAAGTGGCTGAATATGATAGGGCACAAACAAAAAGAACAAAAGAGTGTAAAGGCTAGTGTTGGGCGAACAGTTTGGGCTGAGCAAAAGGTTGAAGATCGCCTGTTCGCCCATTTGGTGAACACCCATTTCTGTGGGAAAGTTGGGGGGGGGGGGTGTTTTTCACACTTTTTTTTTAATTGTCAGCTGCAGTTTTTCTGACTGCAACACTGTTGTTTCCCCCTTTTCTATAGTTTTTACATTTCTGTCAGCATCAATTCTCTATTTAAAGTGCTCCAAACACCACTTTTCATTCAATAGTCCCCCACAGCTGCCAGAGCTGCTTATTCCTACTCCTTGTCCTCTGTTTAGTGATGTTGCCTGTGCTATCCAGCCACAGCATGAACAGAAGGTTGTGGACTGTCTTACTAAGCCATCCTTTTTCCTTCTCATCCTCTATTGCCCAAGCAGAGACTAGTGCACATTCCACCACAGCTGCCCGAACAGATTTTTCTGCCTCCTTGCCCACAGCTACTCCTGGCATAGCCAGAGCATCATGCATGGAGAAGTCAGCTGAATTATTTGAACACAGCATTAGCCACTTGTTTCTTGAGGATGCACAGACATTACTTGATTCTGATGTTGTTTCTGAGGTAGAGGAAGGGAGTAACATGAGCATATAGAGAGGAGAGGACACTGATAAACAACAAATTAGCAGTCATGTTACAAAATAAAATTTAATTTTGTTTGCAGCAAGGCCAATTCTTGCTTTCATGAAGAGTACCTCTAGAAGGTTATGGGGTGAGGGCACCACCAACACCCAAAGACCAATTTTTGCACAGCTGTGTGATAGGGGCGTCAAATTAAACTTTTTTGCAGCAAGGCCAATTTCTGCTTTCATCAAGAGTACTTCTAAAAGGTTACAGGTTGAAAGAACCACCAACACCCAAAGAACAATTTTTCAGCAACTGTTTGATCGGGGCATAAAATTAAATTTTTTTTACAGCAAGGCCAATTCTTGATTTGATCAAGATTACCCCTAGAAGGTTATGGGGTAAAGGCACCAACAACACCCAAAGCCCCATTTGTCCGTAACTGTGTGACAGGGTTGTCTAATTTACATTTTTTACAGCAAGACCAATTCTTGCTTTCATCAAGAGTATCTCTAGAAGGTTATGGGGTGAAGGCACCACCAACACCCAAAGCCCAATCTTTCCACAACTGTTACTTCTATCCAAAGGCTGCAAAAGAGACACTAGAACTTTCCTGCAGCAGGTTCTATACACAGTACAGATGCACCACTTTACAGGAGACCTCAGGCACTATATTTAAGGATTTTTAAATTTTTTATTGTGTCACTTTAAGCATCATTAAAATCACTTCTCCTTTAAAAACAATCTTTTTTAAAAGTTTTTTTTGCATTGGTACATGTCCCCCAGAGCAGTACCCAGGCCCCCATACCCTTTTTATGGGCAGTAACTAACATATCAGCCTTCAAAATGGGGACTTTTGATTTTTCAAGTTCAGGTCCCATAGACTTTATTAAGGTTCATGATTTGGGTCAGAACTTTTGTGTTGTTGGAGAGTTTTGGCACGAAACGAACCAGGGGGTGTTCGGCCCATCTCTAGTAAAGGCCTAGTTCATTACCAGATACACTTTTTTAAAGAGAAAAGGTAAATAATTGCATATTCACAAAAGCCCAAGGCTAAGAAAAAAAAACAGACCAAAAAGGCAGGGTAGCCCTTGTAAGGTGGAGTTGCATACACTCTGGCATGCTAACAGATTTCAAGGAATGAATCTTCTTCATCTTCATCATCAGCCTTGGCCTTTTGTGAGTATGCACTCAATTCCTTTCATTTGAATAACATTTATCCAGTAATCCACTAGTTCTTTGTGCCCCTTTGTTCTTTTTGTATGTCATCAATGTAGCACTACCCCCGTAGGAGTTGCTGAAGTTAGGGTTTTTCACTGCTACAAAGCCAGTCACACCGCATTTCCTTCTTTCATCTGGACAAAGAAAATCAGTCTTTGGCTCGCTTTGTTGTAGAGATAGGTGAAAGCACCCACTCCCCCATTTTAAGGGCATGTGGCCTGGTATGGTTCAGGAGGGGGGGGCATTCGCTCATCCCCCCTTTTCCTAACCTGCCAGGCTGTATGCTCGGATAAGGGTCGGGTATGGATTATGGGGGGACCCACACCAAATTGTAAAAAAAAAAATATTGTAGTATGGACTAAGTCAATTTAAAAGGCCCATTAAGGGGGGCCACCAGGCCTTGATATTTAAAGTAATTTTTCATTTTCATTGTTGCACTTTAAGCATCATTAAAATCACTGTGCCTGAAAAAAACAATAATTAAAAAAAAAAACATTTTATTGATACGTGTCCCTCAGGGCAGTACTCAGACCCCCATACCCTTTTTATGGCCAATTACTTGCATATAAAGCTTCAAAATGGGCACTTTTACTTTTCTCTTTCGGCTCCCATAGACTTCATTAGGGATCGCTGTTCGGTTTAGAACATTCCCCTGTTCTGGAGTTCTGCTGCGAACTGAACAGGGAGGGTGTTCTGCCCATCCCTATTTTGTTGTTTTATTAGGGGATGATAACTTGGATAGGGTAGGGGATTATGGGATGCCCAATGTGACAACAAACAGAACTTTGGGGACAACTTCTTCCCTATGTACATACTCCTCTACTTACTTCCTCCTGCACACACTTGGCTCCTCTATGTACAGCTCCTGCTGCCTCACTCTCAAAGGAACTCACAGAATTCTGCAGTAAAGTTCGGTTCCTTTGGCAAAGTACAACATTGGAGTGAACAGTATAACACATCTCCCTCTGCTTCTTGTGGCCACTGATCCCAGTTCAACTTGCTTGCAGAATGCTAGCCCACCTGGCTGCCACCGACTGCACCTGACAGCACTCCTTCTCAGTCCTCCTGACTGACTCTCTGCACCACCATCACTGCCTGACTGACACACACACATGGAGACTCTCAAGGGCAAGGTTGGATGAAGACTTGGCACACCGCTGTCTTCTAGAGTGCACTTATACAGCTGGCAGTCTCTCCCCTTGTTTGTCCTTTCTGATCTTCTCACTATCTCTCCTTGCTCTCCAGCTTGAATACCTCCAACTGCCTTCTGTGGAGAGATACTTCCAGGCCAGCCTCCTAAGCTCCAACCCTGCCACCAACAGCCTTTCCTCAGCACTGCTTCTCCATCTTCCACCCGACTCCCCTGCTGGCATGGCCCATGTCTATTTATGGGTTTCTCAGTCCCCTGCAAGGCCCACTCCTGTGGATTGCTGAGGGCCCATAAATATTCAAAGCAGTCACTTCAAGCCTCCACCCACTATATTCTAGAGTATTCACCAACATTTTAGAAATGGGGGGGGGGGGGGGCAGAGAGCTGCCAAGATAGGTCATCCAGCCCTGAACTCTTGCAACCCTGACCCAATTACAGACTCACTATGTAACATGAGAGGGTGCTGCACCAAGATTTCACAGTCTGAAGGTAGCAGCTTTGGCACAAGTTACTAGGATGTGCTAAGAAGTGATGTTTTGAATTATCCACACTATAACCCTGTTGATCCTCATGATTTCATTAGCGCTACAGTATCATTTGGAGACATATTTATCATATATGAAAGACAAAGAGATGGCCAGGAACATCATATTCTGTATTATATGGAGTGGGTCATGTTGGAGTGTCTGTGATGCTTCCTGATTGCACCCTGATAGGTAGCCTAGGCACAGCAATAATTGATACAGCCTTGGCTGTAGGGCAATATAGACTTTTTTTTTTTTACGTTTTTATTTGCATCGTTTGAGTAAACAGGTTGACATTCGTCACCGTACAGAAAAATTGGACATACACAATAAGTGATGTAACAGGTTGCATTAAAGAAAATGATAGTACTCGTCTTCATCTCTATAAACTTCGTTTTTACAGTATCTAGCCGTCCAAGTGATTCCGGTCACAGTGCATGGTTCTGTCATCTGGTTCAAACCTGTTGTCTGTGGCGAATCTTAATAACCATCGTGACATTTCACCGTTGGGTTTGTGGTATTATGTGTTTCATTCAAAGGTTGAAACCTTCCTTTTATTTTGTTTATTATTATTTTTATTTTTTTTTATTAAGTAGCACTTCAGTTTAGACATTCGGTTTCTCCCTTTACCATCTCTGTAAGTGTGTTGGTGTACTCAAAGTTTATAGAGGGTTTTGAGCCATGAAAGTATGTAGACTGTGGGAACTGGTAACCTGTTGTGGCATTAATTGAGTAGGGGATAAAGAGGGAGGGGGGAGAAAGATGTTAGGGCATATGGGAGTGGGGAAGGTGAGCAATATAGACTTTTTAATCATGTTCTCTAAATAGCATTTTTAGAGAATAGCTATATTTGTTGGTCACCCTAACATTGTTACAATGATATTTTCATAAAAACGTGTTGTAATATTTTAAGCAGTTGGTTAAAATAAATAGGGCTGTCCTGTTAGTTCCTAGTATACAATGCTCTTGTCTCCAGTACAGTGGCTGCCTTAAAATATGGCTTCATGCTACATGATAAATACTCTTAGGGCCCGAGTCATAACAGGACACTATTTCACGAGTCACATAGTGAGTAATAGTCCCATCATTATGATGGCTACACCGTGGCCAGGACTGAAGACCATATCAGTGCAGGAATTAGGAAGATATCTTTCAATTATCCCAGAACACAAAGAAATATGTGAAACTCCACAGATCTATTTTTTATTTTCCCTCCAAGGTGTAACAGAGTTCCTCTGATAAATATGAAGAGTTGAACGGTTTGGGTAGCTGTGAGTTTTTCATCTAGATTTGCAGATGACTTTTCCCTTCCAATCTGAAACCCATTAATCCAGTGTTATCTAATTTAGCTGATACTACATTCCCAGTGCTGGTGATCTTCTGGCAACATCGATTTTCTAGCAAAATGCACAATGATGCTGGAGAGTGGCATTCCGCAGTACACCGGGCCTAATCATGTGTGAGATCTGTCGACACAGCAGTGGAGCTCAATTAACCATTTCGTTCTGTCATCTCAAAACAAAAGAACTTCCCAAAACTGGACTTTGATTTTAAAGGTTGTCTATACACATGTCCACAATAGGTTTGTAATGATCATTATTTTCTAAAATCATTTTGATCGTAAATGGATATTTAAAACTGAACTCCAGTCTAGCCACATATATATATATATATATAAAAAAAAATAATGTTGTTATATAAATACAAAATATAAATGTATTAATAAATGAATCTACTTTAAAATGGTATATTAAAAAAAGAAAATATTTATTATTTTGCAGTTTACCAATTCTTAGATATAATGGCTGCATTACAGTTTACTTTCTTTAAGCTTTCTGTCTTTTATTTTCAACTGGTGATATACAGGGTTGGATTCAGAGTCTAGTCTTGGGAGGGGCACTGCCAGAAAATAGGGTGTTGCTTACAGAACCCTATGCCATTTTGTGCAATAGCCAGCGAGGGAGCCTGCGCTGATTGGTCATAGGGCGAGCCAATCAGCGGGTCTGGCGGAAGCGATGTCTCCCGACCACCTGCGATCACTCCCCACAGAGATAGAACAGCAGTCAGCGGTGCTGGTTCTGTCAGAGATGAACATGTGATCTTGTGTTCCTGCTAATCAGGAACATGGATCACTCTGTTTATCTAGTGAATCCATCCCCCACACTGTTAGCAAACACCCCCTAGAGATACTGTTAACCCTTTGCTCGCCCCTGATGTTAACCCCTTCCCAGCCAATGTCATTAGTACAGTGACAGTACATATTTTTAGCACTGATCATTTTATTATTGTCAATGGTCTCTAAAAAGTATCAAAAGTGTCAGTTAGGTGTCCAATCTGTCTGCTACAATGTTGCAGCCCTGCTAAAAATCACTGATGGCCGACATTACTAGTAAAGAATAAATAAATAAAAATGCCATACATCTATCCCATAGTTTGTAGATGCTATAAATTTTGTGCAAACCAATCAATATAAGCTTATTGGGATTTTTTAACCAAAAATATGAAGCAGAATACATATTGGCCTAAATTTATGAAGACTTTTTTTATAGCAAAATGCAAAAATATAGCTTTTTTCCAAAATTGTCGCTCTTTTTCTGTTTATATTGCAAAAAATAAAAACTGCAGAGATGATCAAATACCACCAAAAGAAAGCTTGATTTTGTGGGAAAATAAGCACATCAATTTTGTTTGGGTAGAACGTCGCATGACCGTGCAATTGTCAGTCAGTTAAAGTAAAGCAGCGCAGTATCGCAAAAAATGGCCCGGTCATAAGGGGGGGGGGGGTAAAACTCCCCGGAGCTGAAGTGGTTAAGATTGAACAAGTCAAGACTAAAAGGGCATTTTTTCCATACATAATGGCAAACATGTATTTTGCGATTTGGCATTACCCTAGACACACTCTTAAACCTTGTGGACAGCCTTCCCAGAAGAGTTGAAGCTGTTATTGCTGCAAAGGGTGGGTCAACTCAATACTGAAACCCACGAACTAATGCCGTGTACATATGATCCGAATTTTGGTCGGAAAAAGCTATCATGGTTTTTCCAATGGGATTCTGCTCAAGCTGTCTTGCATACACACGGTCACACCAAATTCCAACTGTCAAGAACACGGTGATGTACAACATGTACGACGGGACTAGAAAACGGAAGTTCAATAGCCAGTGTGCAACCTTTTGGGCTCCTTCCGCTAATTTTGTGTTTATCTCGTGCTAGTAGAAGTTTGGTGAGAGACAATTTGCGATTTTCAGACTCGTGCTTATTCCGATAGTTTTACTGCTGTTCAGTGTGTGCTTGCGGGTTTGTGTCTGTTTTTCAGTGCGTGTAGTCAGTTTGTATCTGTTTTTCAATGCGTTCTTGTCTGCTTGTTACTGATTTTCAGCTCTTCACAGGCCTTGCTTTTCTTCAGTGCGTTCGGTTAGTTCATTCTGACCAGCCGACCGCTTTGAAGCCATGTTGCGGTTATGTACTCGTCGTAGAGTTCGTGCTGTGCAGGGGCTTGGTGTTGGGTTTCTTACTTTGACCTAAGCCCAGTCCATGAACAGGGTGGGGAGGAGTTAATAGACCAAGAATTGGTTATTCCAGCGTGATCAATTCTCTCATATGCCTTTGCTGCGGGAGATCCAGGAGAATAACCCTGATGATTTCAGGAATTTTTGCTGGATGACGGACCCCATTTTTCACCATTTGTTGGCTTTGCTCACCCCTTATATTAGCAGTCAGGCCACCTGCATGCAGCAAGCCATCACTCCCGAGCAGAGGCTAGTCGCCACTTTGCGGTACTTAGCGATGGGGAGAAGTCTACAGGACCTAAAGTTCTCTACAGGCATCTCCCCCCAGGCTCTGGGAATCATTATTTCAGAGACCTGTTCTGCTATTATTCAGGTCCTGCAGAACAACTATATTAGGGTAAGTTTTATCCTTTAACATCCCATTCTATGTATTTAATGTTTGCTAATGTTTTTTATTTATTTCATCATTCCATAATTACCCTGATTATAATATACTGTGAATGTCCTCTTTGTCCTCATGCATGCTGGAATCTTTTAATGCTCCTTTTTTGTCCTATATACATATTTGCCTTCACTAGCCTCCCCAGCATGCTATCCTGGACCAATACACACCTAGCCTAGTCACTTAACAATGTATTTTGTCAGCTCCATTGTAGTGCTTTACCCTAAACACCCCCTATAATGTGTACAAATGTTATTGTTGTCCTTAAAATCATGCAGAGTGTCAGAGGTTTTTTTTTTTGGCTCCCAAACTCATTTAGAACCCTCCTCCCTCTTAAAATTTTGACAATGGAGCATCAGAGGAGGTAAGGAATCTGATAAGTGGACCTTACATTTTTGTCTTTAAATACTCATTAAAATTTTACACTGATGTTGGCCAAGAATGTTTGTGTCTAATCTGCTTGCAATGTTTATGTGCAAAATGTAATTATTTTTTTTTGGTTTTGACTCCACAGTTTCCTTCAACGCCACATGAATGGCAGACTGAGGCTTCTCAATTTGCTCATCTTTGGACTTTCCCAACTGCGGGGGGGGGGGGGGGGGAATCAATGGGAAGCATGTCCACATCTTCCCACCACCCCATTCGGGGTCATACTATTTTAACTATAAGAGGTTTCATAGTATCGTGTTGATGGCGGTGGTGTCGGTAACATACGAGTTTCTCTATGTGGACATGGGGAAGAATGGCTGGATGTTGGATGGTGGAGTCTTTGCCCAGACCGAGTTCTATGGATGTCTCCAGAACTGTGGCTTGGGATTGCCACCTACAGAAGAGAATGTCAAGGGACTTCCGTTTGTTTTTCTTGCTGATGAAGCATTTGGTCTGGGCAATAACATGATGAGGCCATTCCCCCAGAGGACCCTCACCCCGGAGAAGAGGGTTTTTAATTACCAGCTGGCCAGAGCCCGAAGAGTCGTGGAGAATACCTTTGGGATAATGGCCAGCCGGTTTCGCCTATTTCTAACGGCAATAAATCTGGTGGAGTACAAACTGAACCACATTGGTTGATGCTGCAGCATCCTGTGCAACTTTTTAAAAAGAAATGCTCCAAATTATATAGCCTCAGTTGGGCCTGAGGCCAGACTTTGTGAACCAACACTGATGGCCTGGCTTTTCCCCCCAAAGCACCCATGAAGTGTGTGAAAAATATGTGGAATATTTTACGGTAGGGGGGCCATTGTTATGCCAGCTAATTTGTAAATATTTTCAAAAAAATAAATAAATTGATATGATAAAATCTTGATTTGGATTTACTGCTTGTGTTTCTTTTATCTGTCTCCTAGGTTCTCCTAGTGTGTTTGTAGTGGCAAGTGGTTTTAACATTATTTAAATAACACCCATTGTCACTGTAAACACCAACTTAATGCTATTGAGCGTTGAAAGAAGAAGCCACACATTGTTGAGTAGAAAGCCTTTTGCTCCGTGCACATTCACATGGGCCTTATAAAACATTTGGTGGTAAAAAGACACATCTTTTTTTTTGTAAAAGTTTTACCTTTAAATTTTTGAAAAAGTACAGAAACAGGCATGTTTTCAAACATAACATATACAACTCTGGAACTTACAAAGTTCAACATTGCAAAAATGAAGGCAATATCAGACATTATAGTGTGGAAAAGGTTTTGATCTTGCCTTCATCAGATGGGGAGAAGTCACCCTTGTAAAAGCCAAATTTAGAAGATGCACACAAATTGTGAGTCAAAATGGGGATTTCCTTTCTGATTCCATACCTAATGTCAACATATGCTATCTCCCATTATGGGGGATCAATGGACGTGTTTTGGGGGTGCAACCACTTCCTCTCACCTACTAGAGTTGGGAGGAAGGGGCTGCACCCACAAAACGCGTACATTGAAATCCTCTGATGGCAGATAGCACATGTTGACACACTGTGTGCATCTTCCAAATTTGGCTTTTAAACTGTATTAAAACTTTAGATACAATTTTATATAAAAAATAAAAAAATATGTAATATTTTTTGGATTTAGATTCTCCCAATACATCAATCATGTTCTTTAGTCTTTTTTCAGTTTCCTTGGTTTTTTCCTTGATAAGATCTAAATCCCAACTACACACCATTATGTCCTGTATAAGCCGTTGTGCACTGTCCCTGGTGAAATTAATAGATTTTTCTTCCACAACCTGCACATCACCTAAAATAAAAATACACACCATGTATTATAAATATGCAGGCATACATCTATTACCTGAATCTGTGGTGTCAGACACTGACCTGTTGTGGTGCCAATTTCTACCACTTCTTCCACCTCTCCTTCCTCCACATCCTGAGGTACCACAATCTCTTCTTCCTGAGGTGTGGTGTTGCTGGTGTCCTCAGACGGACCGAGTCTTTTATCCCCTATGAGAATGAAGCAAAAGGTATGCTTAGCACACAGATATTTGTGGATAGAAATATAAATGTGAAACATTGATTGGAAGTGGGGTACAACTGTCTGTTTGGGCAGAGTTCCAAGTTGAAGACATGATTAATTCCCTTAACCAAGCTGGAATACTTACCTTTTTTGGATAAGTTTCACAAATGGAGACACCTCAAGTATCCACTGGAGCACCCGTGTGGGACACCCTAAAAAATGGGCGCTGGTGTCCCACACTAGTGCTCTTGAGTCCAGATGTGTAAACAGCTGCTGAGTGTCCTCTCCTTACATTACACTGAATTAAGTTTGCAATTCATTCTAGTTTCAAAGACATCTAGACAACAATGTCATAAACTTCTTTTAATACAAATTAGCATGACCAAATGTAGTTAACCCTGTATCTGCCAAAAATATTGTATTTAGTTGGCAAATGAAAAATGTTTCCTATGAACGACTACTGTGCCCACGAACATGAAAGTAGCCATTTTAAACTGTACAATAGGGATGAGCTTCGTGTTCGAGTCGAACGTACGTTCGACTCGAACATTGGCTGTTCGTCCGTTCGGCGAAATCCGAACACTTTGGTCCGTTCGCATCAAATTTGCGTGGCGCTGACGGCCCACAATGCACTGCGATGGCGCAGTGCATTGCTGGCTCATGATTGGCCAAGCATGCACTGTGACCCCGCATGCTTGGCCAATCGCAGCGCCAGCAGCGAGGAGAGCCATGATTGGCCACAGGCAGGATGCCTGTGGCCAATCATAGCTCAGGCTGTGTAGTGCACGCCCCACACTATATAAGGCCGCCATTGCGGCGGCCTCGTGTAGTGTGTTGGCGTCTGAAGCAGTGGGTGTTCTGTGTACCTTCAACACAGTACACACCGATCGTTTTCGGCTGATTTTCTATCTTGCTGTTGTGTAGTGGTTATTGTCTGCGTGCCCTGACCGCAGTATACACCACTATATTCACGTCACCTATATAGCTAGTGTTCTATCTTTAATAATAGAGCTTGCAGTCAGTAGTGTTAGGAGATAGTGCGTGCTGTCTGCGTGCTCTGTACCCAGTACATACCGCTATATCCACCTACATAGCTGTTCTCTATTTGAGCCCAATTGCCATCTGCAGGAGTTATTGGAAGTTGTGTGTGCCTCCAGCACAGCACAGTATACATCTGTATATACCCCTTTATCTCTGCTGTTTTCTGGTTATTGTCTGCATGCCCTGACCGCAGTATACACCGCTATATTCACCTCACCTATATAGCTAGTGATCTATCTTTAATAATAGAGCTTGCAGTCAGTAGTGTTAGGAGATAGTGCGTGCTGTCTGCGTGCTCTGTACCCAGTACATACCGCTATATCCACCTACATAGCTGTTCTCTATTTGAGCCCAATTGCCATCTGCAGGAGTTATTGGAAGTTGTGTGTGCCTCCAGCACAGCACAGTATACATCTGTATATACCCCTTTATCTCTGCTGTTTTCTGGTTATTGTCTGCGTGCCCTGACCGCAGTATACACCGCTATATTCACCTCACCTATATAGCTAGTGATCTATCTTTAATAATAGAGCTTGCAGTCAGTAGTGTTAGGAGATAGTGCGTGCTGTCTGCGTGCTCTGTACCCAGTACATACCGCTATATCCACCTACATAGCTGTTCTCTATTTGAGCCCAATTGCCATCTGCAGGAGTTATTGGAAGTTGTGTGTGCCTCCAGCACAGCACAGTATACATCTGTATATACTCCTTTATCTCTGCTGTTTTCTGGTTGTTGTCTGCATGCCCTGACCGCAGTATACACCGCGATATTCACCTCGCCTATATAGCTAGTGATCTATCTTTAATAATAGAGCTTGCAGTCAGTAGTGTTAGGAGACTGCACAGTATACATCTGTATATACCCCTTTATCTCTGGTGTTCTATAAAAAAGGCATCTGCAGGAGTTAGTGGGTGTTGTGTGCCTCCAGCACAATAAAAACTACCCAACTGCTGTTTTACCCAACTCCCTTCAGGCCATTACCATGTCTGGAAGGCCAGCAAGGAGAGGCAGACAGGCGCGAGCCGATAAAAGAGGGCAAGCAGGCTCTGTGTCTAGAGACAACAGTGCTGGTCGTGGACGCGGTGCATTGTCATCAGCACGTGGCCATGGGACATGCTTGTCCTTCTTTTCGGCAGCTGGACATGTTGAACCGCAACATGCCAACGACTTGGTAGAGTGGATAACCAAGCCCTCTTCATCCTCCTCATCCTCTCTCACCCAGTCTCAGGGTAGTAGCAAAGCAGCTGCCAACGCATCGTCTTCCCTCCTCTCAATGTCATCATCAGTGACTCCTTCCCTAGACCCACCACGTCCTCCTGAGGAGTCTCCTGAACTCTTTGAGCACAGTGTTGGGTACATGCTCCAGGAGTTTTGTGGGCTCTGATGATGACACTCAGCTAGAGGAAGGCAGTAGCGTGAGCGCAGACAGAGGGGATGCTCAAGAAGGACAGCAATCTGGCAGTCATGTTCCACAAGCTGCAGCATACTGCCAGGTTTGCTACAGCGATGAAGAGGGAGGGGATGATGAGGGCACTGACTCCACGTGGGTGCCTGGAAGGAGGGAGGAGGAGGAGGAGGAGGAGGAGGAGGAGGAGGAGGCACATGTCCAACGAGGCAGGATGCCCTCCGGGGGCCAGCTTAGGGGCAGCACACCGACTGAATCACACCGCAGAGCTCCGCCTGTGCAGAGCGCTGCCTCTGCGCGTTATTCTAAAAGTTCTTTGGTGTGGGCCTTTTTTGAGACGAGTGCATCAGATCGCACCGCTGCTATTTGCAACATATGTCTCAAGCGTATCTCACGTGGCCAAAACATCAGCCGCTTGGGCACCACATGCTTGACCAGACATATGTTGACCTGCCATGCAGCTCGTTGGCAAGCGTACCTCAAAGACCACACCAAAGAACAAAGCGGACCTCTCCTTGCTCCTCATCAGCTGGCATCTCCAACCCCACTAGACCTTCAGTCCTCTCTGAAACCTGCTCTGAAAGGAATGAAGGTGTAGAATTAGGTGTGTCACAGCCAAGTGCTTCCGGGAACTCTGCTAGCGGTACACCCACGTCCGATTATAGCAGGCAAATGTCCCTGCCCCAGCTGCTGGACCGGCGGAAGAAGTTCACTCCCAGCCATCCACATGCCCAGCGGTTGAATGCTAGCTTGGCTAAATTGCTAGCACTTCAACTGCTGCCTTTTCAGTTGGTAGACTCGGCCCCCTTCCGTGAGTTTGTACAATGTGCGGTTCCTCAGTGGCAGGTCCCCAAACGCCACTTTTTCTCACGGAAGGCGATTCCGGCTCTCTACCGGCATGTGGAAGGCAATGTACTTGCCTCGCTGGACAGGGTGGTCAGGGGTAAGGTGCATATTACCGCTGACTCATGGTCCAGCAGGCATGGACAGGGACGTTACCTGTCTTTCACGGCCCATTGGGTCACTCTTCTGGCAGCTGGGAAGGATGCAGGACAAGGTGCAGTAGTGTTGGAGGTTGTTCCGCCACCACGCCTCCAAAATGCTACTATTGGTTGTGACACACCTCTCTCCTCCACCCCCTCCTCTTCTTCTTCCTCGATGGCCTCTTCCAGTGCTCTGTCCTCAGAACCAGCGGTGCTCCGTAGGCGTTCCAGGGGCTACACAAGTACGCAGGCAAAACGATGCCATGCCGTGCTTGCGCTGGTTTGTTTGGGGGACAGGAGCCACACTGGGGCGGATGTTTTGTCAGCTCTGCAGGGGCAGGCCAAGAGGTGGTTGACGCCACGCCAGCTTAAGCCAGGAATGGTGGTTTGCGACAATGGCACCAACCTCCTCTCCGCCCTCCGACAGGGACAACTGACCCATGTGCCCTGTGTAGCTCACGTCCTTAACCTGGTGGTGCAGCGGTTCTTGGGCAGGTACCCCGGCTTACAGGATGTCCTGAAGCAGGCCAGGAAAGTCTGTGTGCATTTCCGCTGATCATTTAATGTGCTCGGCTGGCTGAGCTCCAAAAGGAGTTGAACCTGCCCAAGAACCGCCTTATATGTGACATGCCCACCAGATGGAACTCAACATTGGCCATGCTGCAGCGGCTGCACACGTAGCAGAGGGCCATCAATGAGTACCTGTGCGACTACGGCACCAGGACAGGGTCAGGGGAGCTTGGTTTTTTCTCACCACGCCAGTGGGGCATGATCAGGGATGCATGCACTGTCCTGTCACCGTTTGAGGAGGCCACAAGGATGGTGAGCAGTGACAGTGCATGCATTAGTGACACTGTACCTCTTGTCCACCTCTTGGAGCATACGCTGCGTGGAATAATGGACAGGGCACTTGAGGCAGAACAGAGGCAGGAAGAGGAGGACTTCCTTGCCTCTCAAGGCCCCCTTTATCCAGACAGTGTTCCTGCTGTGCCACCCATCACACAGGAAGAGGATGAGGAGAAGGAAGAGGAGGAGGAGGATGATTGTGTCAGCATGGAGGTGGAGGCTGGCACTCAGCATCAGCATCAGCAGCAGTAGCAGCAGCAGCAGCAGCAGCAGTCTTGTAGGGATGATTTACAGTCCCAAGAAACACGTGGACTTGTACGTGGCTGGGAGGAGGTAGCTGCGGATCATGTTGTCCTTAGTGACCCAGAGGACTCCGGACCAAATGCCTCAGCTAACCTACGCTGCATGGCCTCCCTGATCCTGCAAAGCCTGCGGAAGGATCCTCGTATTCTTCGGATCAAGGAGAGGGACCATTACTGGTTGGCCACTCTCCTTGATCCACGGTACAAGGGTAAGGTTGCCGACCTTATCTTGCCATCGCAGAGGGAGCAGAGGATGAGACATCTCCGGGAGGCCTTGCAGAAAGGTCTGTGCAACGCGTTCCCAGAGACTGGGAGGTTACAAACTCCTGGTCCTGGACAACGTGTTGCTGAGGCATCGGTCAGAAGGAGCGGTGGAGAAGGTGGCCGTCTGACTGATGCTTTCAGACAATTTTTTAGTCCGCAGCCCCAAGGTATGATCGGTTCCAGCACCCATCGCCAGCGTCTGATTTACATGGTGCAGGAATACCTAGGGGCAAGGTCAGACTTGGACACCTTTACCACCGAAAATCCTCTGGCTTACTGGGTCTTGAGGATGGATCACTGGCCAGAGCTTGCACAGTATGCAATTGAGCTACTGGCCTGTCCTGCATCCAGCGTTCTTTCGGAACGCACCTTCAGTGCTGCTGGTGGCTTTGTTACCGATCACAGGGTGCGCCTGTCCACCGAATCAGTTGATCGACTGACCTTCATCAAGATGAATCAGTCTTGGATCACCCAAAGCTACCAAGCACCTGAAGCTGATGTAACCGAATAATTTTTTTTGAAATACCACATCCCTTCAAGACTGCCTATGCTGATGCTGAGTGACTGTCTTGTTATGTTGATTGTCTATCCTCTTCCTCCTCCGCTGATATGTTGGAAGAACATTTCTGGTTCTGGTTGATGCCATCAGCCCAATTTTTCTGCCCCTGTTTAACAGGGGCGTTTAAGTACAATTTTTGATGCAATGCTTTGCAGCAGGGTTAATTCCTGCAATAAAACTAGAGTATATGGCAGAGGTTGCAGTGTGGTGGCACCAGCACCAGTGCCTAAGGCCCAATTTTTCTGCCCCTGTTTAACAGGGGCGTTTAATTACAATTTTTGATGCAATGCTTTGCAGCAGGGCTAATTCCTGCAATAAAACTAGAGTATATGGAAGAGGTTGCAGTGTGGTGGCACCAGCACCAGTGCCTAAGGCCCAATTTTTCTGCCCCTGTTTAACAGGGACATGTAATTACAATTCTTGATATAATATTTCACAGGAGGGCCCCTTCCTGTGCCCACCCAGAGTAACGGTGAGGACTTATAGTGTTGTGGCACCAGCACCACAACCACCAAAGGTCAATTTTTCTACCACTGTTCAACAATGGCATGTAATTACAATTCTTGATATAATCGTTCACAGCAGGGCGCTCCAGCGCCCACCAAGAGTCACTTTGAGGGCTTACAATGTTGTGGCAAAACCAACACCTTGTTCCGCCATTTCTGCAGAGCATATAGGGCAGGCCCCTACTTTCAAACATCCAATTTACAAACATCTCCTACTTGCAAACAGAAGGAGACAACAGCAAGTGAGATGAAAAAAGATGTACGACAAAAAAAATTATACAGGGGTGATAACCCTTCCCTATGTTTTCCAAAAAGCTTAAAAATAGTTTTTTTGACTGGAGCTACACTTTAAAAATGTACCAGTTGAAAATTACAAACAGATTCAACTTAACACAACAAACCTACACAGTCCCTGTCTTGTTTGCACCGCCTGTATACTGCTGTTCTGAGTATATAGGGCCTGGGGGCCACACGCATTTCCTTTTTTTAATATGGGTACGGGGTTCCCCTTAATATGCGTACAAGACCTAAAGGGGCTGGTAATGGGCAGGGAGGGCTACCCATGCCATTTTTCTCAATGATTTTCAACCATATTGCAGGAACCAGATATAAGATTAAAACCGCAAGCAGTTTTAAATGGTGTTATTTCCGTTTAATGTCATTTTGTGCAGGGACTGTTCTAAATACGTGAAACACGTGGCACTTCACAGGCATCCTACAGAAACCCCCCAGGCACCATATTTAAAGGAATATTTCACTTTTTTTTTCACTTTAATCGTCATTAAAATCAGTGCTCCCGCCAAAACGGCCGTTTTTAAAACTTTTTTTTGCATTGACCCATGTCCCCTGAGGCAGGAGTCAGGTCCCCAAACCCTTTTTAGGACAGTATCTTGCATATTAGCCGTTAAAATTAGCACTTTTCATTTCGAACGTTCGAGTCCCATAGACTTCAATGGGGTTCTAACGTTCGTTCGAATTTGCGGTCCGTTCGAAAGTTCTGGTGCGAACCGAACCGGGGGGTGTTCGGCTCATCCCTACTGTACAACAGTAAAGAAAATCACAGGGAGCAGCATGCTAGTTAATAATAATTATAATAGGGACACAGGACAAGTACTTACTTTTTAGAAGAACTTTTTTGTTCCTGATCCTGCTCCTTTAATTTGAGGTCTGACCAGTGTTTCCATAATTGCTCCTTGAATCGTCGTATCCCAAAATTCCGTTGCAGACTCTTCACAACTTTTGTCATGATTTTGTCCTTTCTCAGATTGGGGTTTACGTAGGGTCCATGCTTCCCATCATAGTCGACCCTCTTCAATATGTTGACCATTTCCACCGTCTCATTAAACCACCTCCTTAAACCGCCTCTGGACTTTCCTCCTCCTCGTTACTACTAGCAGTAACCACTTGCTCTGTTTCCGCCATGTTTCGCTCCCACTGCGACGAAAGAGACAGAGCGGGTAATATTATAGAAAGAACGTCAGGGGCGGGCAGCTTGGGCAGAGCTGCACGCATGCATAGTGTATATAAAGTTAACACTTGTGTGTGTCGTATGTACATTCAGTGTGCTGAGGACAGAGGACGAACGTTCTAACAAAGGTAACATCTTAACTTTGGTACATCAGTGGCCTATACTGATTCTAGATTGAGGCCTATATTGGGATAAGATTAGGAGACTTTAGTCTGATATTAAGGTTTTTGTCTTGTGTTTTGTCTTGCAGCAAATATGAAACAATTCAAAGACCCTGAATTCATGGGCCACTTCATAGACAAATATAGGGATATGTGAAATGTGTGGAAGGGTAAAAACCCCTTATATCGCAATAAACCAGCTAGGAAGGCATTACTGGAGAAACTGCTAGAATTCGTGAAGACGCAGGTCCATGACGCAGACCTCGAGTTTATGGAGAGGAAAATTGGTAGCTTGAGAAGCACATATAGGAAGGAGTTTAATAAGGTCCAAGCTTCCATGAGATCAGGAGCAGCAGCAGAGGATGTGTATGTACCCAGTCTGTGGTACTAAAACAGGATTCGGTTTCTGGAAGACCAGATGGAAGCCAAGGAATCACCTTCTACACTTCCATCCACCCTTCCCTCAACCCCAGCTGAGGCTTCTGAGGACCCAGCTGGAGCCAGGTATAGTATTTTTGAACATATTTATTGTCTGAAAATGATTGTCAGGGGCGTAACTATAGGGGGTGCAGCAGTCGCGACCGCAACTGGGCCCTGTGATGCCGGGGGCCCATGCAGCCCCCTCTGCATATGGCCGGCAGCAGCATAGGCAGCTAGGGGTACCAGTGCACCATGCACACGGGTGGCTGGAGGTGGAGGGTGACTAGCAGAGCTCCGTGCTCGACTATCGCACTGGCTGCTCTTTAGTTGTGCATTCCCTGCATCACCTGTGTCCTCGGCCGGCTCCTCAGAGTACCCCTCCCCTGCTCCATGCATTGCCGCTCAGTCCGATGTCTGTTCTCCCCAGCCAGAGACCCGCCCCCCCTGAGTCCGGCCCACACTGCACTGCATACTTCTCCCGGGTAAACAAACTTTAAGAACACAGATGCAGTGCAGTCCTATGAGAGCCGGCTCCCCAGAGGACACTGCAGGCTTGTCTGCCAGCCCCCCTCCTCCCCCGTCATACACAGATGATGAAAGGTCTTTCTGGGAGATATGCTGATCGCCCATCCAGCACACTGGATGGAGCCCATGCCAACATGGATGAGTGCGCGGCCTGCAGCTTGGTCATGGTGAGTGAGAGGAACCCATCCCCCACACACCATTACATACCCCCTCCATCTCCCCCTGGGGACAGGGACCCCTTCTCAACTGGGGGCAGTAACTTCATATGCCCTGGAGAAAAGGACCTCATCTATTCTGGGGACGGGGACCCCATCCTGCCTAGGGACAGTCCCCCAATGGGGCACCTAAAAATAAAAAAATAATAATAAAAATAAATACTGATACCAGTGGTGGAACTACAGGGCTCACAAAGGTCATACCTGTGACCACGCCCTGGAGTTTCACCGCTGGACTCGGAGGGAAGGGCCCTGGCTGGGTTTCAGGGGGGCCCTTCATGGTTTATTGCATCGGGGCCCTGAAGGTTCTAGTTACGCCACTGATGATTGTTGTTAAAGAGGAAGTAAACCCTGATGGGTTTACTTCCTCTTTGATTCCCTGCAAAGGTAAAGCATAATGGACTACTATGCATCGCATAGTAGTCCATTATGTGTCACTTACCTGACACAGGAGCCAGCGAAGTCACCACTGTCCCCTGTAGTTCCGAGTGTCCATCTTCTTGGTGGGTCTCCGTGGGTCTCGCTGCTCCGGCGCTGTGATTTGCCACAGCAGAGATGACATCACTCCTGCGCATGTGCACAGGAGCCGACACTCGCGGCATATCGCCGTGATCTGCGGCTTACCCAGTGCGCCTGTGCGCCGCTGTCTACAGCGCATGCACCGTAGACAGCGGTGGCTCTCTTCAGGTAAATATCTCCTAAACCGTATAGGTTTAGGAGATATTTCTTGGACCTACAGGTAAGCCTTAATCTAGGCTTACCTGTAGGTCAAAGTGGTTTGTAAGGGTTTGCAACCACTTTAACTAGATGTTATTATTGCTAACAAATGAATGATTTAACAAAAAGTGTTTGACATATCAATAGACAGTAGGGGCCAAAAATGAGTGTGACAAGAATGAAAAATGCTGGGGTCAGAATGATAGTCTTTTTCTATTTATTAACATTCCACTTGCAACAGTCATGAGCTGAAAATTGTGTGTGATTGATGAAACAAAAAATAAAACTATGTCCCTTTTTCATACACAGGAAGACCTCAGCCAGGATGAGGCTCTGGAATGTGGCAGACAGAAGGAGGTGGGGGTAAGTGGCAGCCAGGAGGTGACAGGGCCCTGTAGCCTTACCCAATCCCAGGTGCCTCCCCTCCGCCTTACAACGAAAGGGGCCAGGAAGGGGAGCAACACTGGGCCTCATTAAGGATGCTAATGCGGCCCTGAAAAGCCCCCACACGCTGAAGAGGCCTATGGCTGCTATGTAGCTGCAAAATTGCAGCAAATGGAGGAGGGCCAACTCCTCAGGTGTGAGAAATTTGTTTTTGAGGCCATTCAAAAGGAGCTGAGTGGCCAAATAAGTGATAACATGCACTTATGTGTGCTCACCCATCCTCCTCCTCCTCCTGCCACGAGTCCACCTCCAGAGCCACAGCCTCCCAGGAAGGCTGCAAGGAAGGCTGCAAGGAAGACAGGAAGGTGATGGCCTGGGTTCAGTCTGGTCTGGCAGAAGACGCAGGCTGTTGTAGTACCACAGCCTGGGGACATATATGTCATCTGCTGCTGGTCATGATCTCTGTGAGTAAGGACCAGATTGTGCTCCCCAATATATGGACTTCTCAAGCTATCAAGTTTATTTTCCAAATAGTTGATGTGTGCCCTGGGGTAGAAAGGCTTCACAAATTCTAGCAGTTTCTCCAGTGTTGCCTTCTTTATTTTGTTATCAGCCAGAATAAATGGAGATTTTTTTTTTCCTGAAAATACTTGACTATGTGTTTTTCTTCAAATAGGACAGTTTGTGAGTAGGCATGTACATTTCAAAAATACAATGTCAAATTAACAAGCAACACCAACACCAACCTCCTTGAGCTTTAAAAATACAAGATAATAATGTTGTTTTGTAAACTTGACATACAAAAAAAAAAAGATGGAGAGGACAAGAAAATAATGAAAAAAATTGCAAAAAAATTAGTTTAAAAAAAAAAATTACAATAAAAAAAAAAGAACACAATAATAAAGAAAGACGTTTGTGAGAATATGAGCAGCAAAATAACTTCATTCTTCTAGCATTCTAAAGCCACATACATACGATCGGACTTTGTACAAACTTTCCTGTGGACTTTTGTACAAAGGGCGTTGGCCGTAAGTTTGTATTTCATACACACGATCAGACTTTTTAGGCAACAAACACGAACATATTGACGTTTCAACGTACTGACGAAACTTCAAAAGAGGGCGTTCAATTACTCCAGCGCCACCCTTTGGTCAACTTCTGTATTGTTGTCTGATCTTTTGCATTGGTTCTGAGCATGCGTGTGTGTACTTTGTACAAAAGTCCAATGGTTTTCTGTACACACGATCGGACTTTGCTCCATCGGACTTATGTTGTCAAAAAGTTTGTCTGTTCGCACAGCCAACAAAAGTCCGATGAAAACCGAAAAAGTTTGTCCAATGGAGCATACACACGGTCAGATGTTGCTCCAAAACAGCTAATTTCCATGTTTGTTGTCAAAAAATCAGATCGTGTGTACGGGCCTTAAAGAAGTCTGCATGAAATGATTTCACAAATTTCAACGTGAAAAATGTGCTATGTCCATTATGAATGGTAGTTTTACCAGACCGAGCCCCATAATGGAATCTGAGCATGTGTGAGAATTGCATATACACGAACACATTTTCGGATAGGAACTTTTTCCGACCGAAAAATTGAGAACCTGCTCTTAATCTTTTGCTGGCTGGAATTCGGCCACCAAAAGTCCAATGGAGCATACACACAATTGCATTTTATGACCAAAAGCTCTCAACGGTCTTTTGCTGCCCGAATTTCAGATCATATGTACAGGGCATTAGACTGGGATTCCATTAAAGTTCATATGCGTTTAAAGGCAGGGGTCCCAATACTTTTGACAATAAAGTATATATAGTATATATAGTATAATATTTGTAAATCTAAGCGCATATACAAATCACATTTTATGAGTAATGCAACATTTTTGAATGACTGCGGTCATTATCAAGCTTGCTGTTATATACATATGTGTATTTCTGTAATGGCTTTTGTGCAAAGGCCTTAATCTTTGATAACTCTAATAATGAGAAGATATAATGCACCACGTAATACGCCAGGACCATCTGTTGCTTCACAAGTCATTAGACCGCGATAAACAATTGTGCAAAAGTATATCATACAGATTCCTCTTTCAGAATCATGACTCATTGCTAAATAACTTCATAACCTAACATATAGGCAGCTACTAATCATGTAAACTATATGTGCTGCTGGCAGATTCATTTCAATTACTTAAATTACTGTAATTATATACCATCATCAACAACAAAGAGAAATAGATATTATTGTAATACCAATGCATGCTTTTAGAGCACCTTCCAATATTATATGTCTTCATTTTTTCTTTTAATATTTTTATAGTTTTAGAAAATATAGAAATACATTTTAACAAATTATCAATAGATTACATAAAAAAACAATAGTCTGTAAGGCAAAGTAAAATCTGTATTATGATCTCAACAATATTGTGAAAAGTATACTAACATAAAACTGCCTCAAAGAAGGTAAAGCGAGGGGAGGACCGATTGTGCACATAAAATAAGACAAAACTTCCTCTGTGGTGGGTGAGCCACGAAACAAAATAAGTAAGCATAGAAAAATGAGAGAGGGAAACATAAAAAAGAGGGGCTGTGGAATGGGGAAGGGTCAGGGGGGATAATAAGAATAGAAAAAGGAGGGGGAAAGGGTAGAATGGAAAAGTTACCCCATTATTCAGCTAGGTAGGATTCACATTCTTAGGTAGATTTTGATAAATGGACCTAACATGGGTCTGTTGTTGTAGGCCTAGATGGCTAAAGAGTATGGTCAAATTCCACCAAGGTTCCCATATTCTTAGAAATTTGGACACCTTATTGTCTAATTTGGTTGCCATTTTTTTATAATGTTCATATGTCATGCATAAGATATTACGAGATTTAAGTTCCCCAAAGGGATAGTCAGCTTTTTCCAAAAATAAGCAATTGTCTGTTTTGCTTTGCTGCAATAAAAATGCAGGGCAGATAGAATACCATTTTGTAACAATCATCTGGCTTCTTACCTAGCAACAACTCAACTGTGTGTTTCTGTAGGGGTCTATCTAAGACAGTCTAAATAATATGATAGGTGAGAGATCAGAAATTACAACTTTTAGGACAATCCCACCAGATACATCTAAAGCCCCATACACACTATCAGTTTTTCTTCTGAGTTTTTCCTTCAGGTTTACCAAGAGCATGTAGTGCAAGGGCCTACCTGAGTGCATACAAATTGAAACTCCTAAGGTTTGACCTCATATTGTATGGTTTTGGTAAATCTTTAGGATAAACCCAGCAGAAAAACTGATATTGTGTATGGGGTATAAACGTGTCATCTGTAGAACAGCCTCTAAGGTATCAAGTACCAACACATTAACATTTTATAATTCATTTCAGTAGCGAAGACGTTCATATAGCTCCTAAATGTATTAGACCATATATCTTGCCATTTCTCCTGACGGATAGACATTCCGAGGTCAGATGCTCAAATAGATGTATAACCAGGTGGTGAAGAAAAATTATCCAGCAGGAACTGGCTGAGATTCAAACTGTATAGCTGGCCTAAATTGTGTATTGAATGATAAGGATATGGCTGGTAAATGAATGCGTTGTGTGTTGGATGGCGGAAATGCAGTTGCAACAGAAGAGTTGTGTATTAGATGGAGGAGATGTGGTTGCAAAAGGGAGAAATATGTACCGTATTTATCAGCGTATAACACGCACTTTTTTCCCCTTAAAATCAGGGGAAAATCGCGGGCGGCGATCCGCCGCGATTTCCTTGCGATTTTTGGGCTCTGGGCGGCTTTCAGCCGCCTTCGGCCCTTCTCGCGGCTTTCAGCCGCCTTAGGCCCTTCTCGGCAACCAAAAACCACCGAAGAGGGCCGAGAGCGGCCGAAAGCCTCTGAGTACGGCCGAGGCGGCCAAAAGCCGCCGAGAACTTCTGGGCGCCGCTGAGATACAAAGGACATCTCGGTGGCGCAATTGAAAAAAAACAAAAGCTGAGGGGATAACGATGCACAAGGCTGCAATGACGGACAGGCTGCATGATGGACAGGCTGCATGACAAGGCTGCAATGACAAGGCTGCAATGACAAGGCTGCAATGATGGACAGGCTGCATGACAAGGCTGCAAATGACACTGACAAGGCTTCAGATGGACACTGATAAGGCTGCATTGATGGCCATTTAAATGTACGTTTTTTTCCTTAAATTTCCCTCCTAAAAGTTTTTTTCCTTAAAATTCCCTCCTAAACTTGGGGTGCGTGTTATACACCGGCGCATGTTATACGCCGATAAATACGGTATATGGTAGTGAAGATTTGTCAGTAGGAGGGAGGACTTGTGCAATGAGTGGTGGAGATAAGTTGTGGGAGATTGGGGGTTGTCGAAAGAATGGTGGTTAGAAAAAATTATATACTGTATGAATAGTGAAAAGAGATTATATTTACATACAGATTACACATGAATGTGGTGGATGCCGGTGCAGCAAGATTAGAATTATACGATATAGTAGGCATATGGCTGGTACAAAAAGTATTTATTTAAGGTTAAAATAATTATAGTAGGTAATACCTACATCAAACAAGAACCACAGTCACAATAGTATGATGTATTCTACAACAATGACTTTTCAGATACAATTTTTTGATCAAATACTTGGCTTTGAGAAGTTGAAAAGCACTCAGCTGACTGAATGTTTAAACATATATCTGATATCTGCTGATAAAGGAAAATGTGGGTAAAATTATTATACTGTACCTACAGTTCATTGTACATTAGAATAATAAATAAAAAAATTAAAAATATGGCATATACTGTATATGTAGCTCATTTAAACCCAGAGTAGATTATTCTTAAAGCGTAACTCCACTTTTGTTGAGAAAAAAAAAAACATTCCTCTCTGGGTGATCTATGTACATTGCAAGAATTATAACAACCATGGTTGCAGATTCCTACCTTTTGTTATTCTGAAGTAATCCATGTGTGTTTGTCTGTGCCTCTGTACCGAGTGGGTCTAAAGGGAGTGGTTTCCTAATTAACTGTCAGCTGTGGCAGCTTCCAAGCAATAATGATACATGCTTCTATTGAAAGTATCTCTCCAAAAATGACATTTTTGTTGCAGGGGATGCCGGGACTCTAACTTGTGTCTTAGGCAGACTTCTGGGAAAATTGGTGAGCCAATCACACAAGCAGGAAATTATGTTTCTGAGGAGTGGTTGGTACACACTATATGTACAGAACAACTCCAGGTAGCATTGCATTTTTAGAAAATTACAGTGGCTACAGATGGAAAAGGAAAGGTCATTTTAATAACATTCAATGACAATATAATTGTCACAAGTGTCGCAATTATATGTGCTATATTATTATTTCTTTATTTGCTATAAGTCCCTCCCTCGCTTGTGCTCTATGTAAAAAATAAAATATGTTCACTAATAATCATGAAATGAAATATGAATAGTGAAAAATGTATTGCCAGCCTTATGTTGGGCGGGCGGCATTGGAGGAGAGAAGAGTGGGCAGATCGCGGCTGCGGTGGGCGGCATTGGAGGTGGAGGAGAGACGAGCGGGTGGACGAGCAAAGATGACATCATCTCTCTCCGCCCGCCCGTCACCACTCTTACGCCTTCACAGCGTGGGCCTTTTAAATGTCGGAGGTGCAGCGGGGAGCAGAGAGATTACATAATCTCTCACTGCCCGACCTGCATCTCTGCTCTCTTTCCCTCACTAAATGGGCCAGTGCTGCCAGTCTGCCACTAATGCAGCGACAATGCACATTTGGTGGCACTGGCTGGCATGACAAGTGACAATCTGTAAAAGGTGGCAAGTGATGTGGCAAGTGACAATCTGCAAATGGTGGCAAGTGATGTGGCAGGTGACATGGCAAGTGACAATCTGCAAATGGTGGCAGGTGACGTGGCAAGTGACAATCTGCAAATGGTGGAAGGTGATGTGGCAAGTGACAATCTGCAAATGGTGGCAGGTGATGTGGCAAGTGACAATATGCAAATAGTGGCAGGTAACGTGGCAAGTGACAATATGCAAATGGTGGTAAGTGACAATATGCAAATGATGGCAGGTGACGTGGCAAGTGACAATCTACAAATGGTGGCAAGTGATGTGGCAAGTGATGTGGCGAATGACAATCTGTAAATGGTGGCAGGCGACGTGGCAAGTGACACTGATTCTGCATGATGGTGAGTTGAACCATTTCATTATATATTACAATATAACAATAGAAACAATGCGCTTCAATCACCCTGACACCATATCAACCATGGTGCCATGATGATTGAAACACCAACACCAGACTTCCTTTGCCCGAAAAAATAGCTTACCACCGGCATGATTTATTTGGGGTTTACAAGTATAGTGGGCCAGTGCAAAAGCCATGGAGATACAAGGAAACATAAAATAATTTGAATACAAGGGACTGTATGAGATTCTGGCATTGTAGGCCAGTGTTTCTCAACTCCAGTCCTCAAGGCGCCCCAACAGGTCATGTTTTCAGGATTTCCCTCAGATGAAAAAGCTGTGGTAATTACCAAGGCAGTGAAAATGATCAAATCACCTGTGCAAAAAAAAAAATTGCAAGCCTGAAAACATGACCTGTCGGGGCACCTTGAGGACTGGAGTTCAGAAACCCTGTTATAGGCAGCTAAAAGAGGAAAACTCTCCATACCAGTACATTGCATACTTTCCTTTCCAGGCCATGTTTCAGTTTTCAGTGTTGTGTGACTTACAACGAGTCATGCAACGCCGTGCCTAAATGAATGCAATTATTCAGAGTCAGATACAGATCTTTTATTTTAGTGGCATTTAATAACCACTGTGTTTTTCAATATATAAAGGGAACAAAGAGTACAAATGTTGAAACAAAATGACCCCTTTTTGGTAAGTAGACACCCCAAGTTCTTGTTTTCTGGATCAAATAACATTGGGGTATATTTACTAAAGCTAGAGAGTGCACAATTTATCACAGTTCTGCATAAAAACCAATCCAATTCCAGGTTTTATTACCAAAGCTTAATTGAACAAGCTGAGGGTAGACGGTGATTGTTTTTCTATGCAGAATTGTGACAAATTTTGCACTCTCTAGATTTTGTAAATAAACCCCATTGTGTGTGTAGCACCCTTGTCCTAAAACAGGGCTACAGGTAAATTTAGCTGTGCTGGGTGGTAGCTAGCCTGGCTAATTTATAGTTTTCATGGATCAAATGGCCTTCCTCCTAATCCTGTTTCAGCTGTGGCTTCTCCCTTTTGTCAATAGGTGGCACTGTCGCCTCTGGCATTAGTATGATAAGCTACCATGAAGTCAAGTTATGAATAAACATACCTTTCTCAGCCAATAAGACTGGCCACTATGAATGCTGGGAGAAGGTATTTATTTGGAGAAGTTAAAGCGGTTTGGTACCTAAAAATTAAACTTCATATTATTAAAATCACAAGATAGAATACTTACCTAAATGAACCCTGAAAAAAAAAAATATTCTTTACTTACCTTTTATTTCAGATGTTTCTGCTGACTTCCTGGTTGTCCTCCCGTGGGAGTAGGCGTGGTTATCGTCCTCGCAATGGTCCCTGGGAAATTTCCCAAGAATCCATGGGGGGACAATGAAATTGCGAAATCTCGTGAGATTTCGTTAGGATGCCGGTCACGTGACGAGGGTGTGTCCGAATTTGCCATTTTTAAAGTGGGCAGGCAGCTGTATCTGCCATTACCACCATTGCACACTGAGCATGTGCGAGATGGAGCGGAGCATGCTGGGAGACGAGCGTCATCGATATACAGGAAGTAAATGCCTGTGGGCTTCAGACGCCCACACTTAAAATGGAAAATGCCAGAGCACTTTTTTAAAAGTCACCCCGAGGAAAAGAATCGTCGCGCCGGGGGTCAAAAAAACGCCGGACGTGGATGCTAAGCGAAGGTAGCAGTCGCCCACCTGTAACACAGGTAAGAAAAAAAAAAAAAAGAGCGGAATCCCGCTTTAAGGTGATTTAGGTCTTTTCTGCACAGACTGCGGTCTGGGTGGGTGCGTGAGAAACAGCTCCTGGCTGCTAGGCCTGAAGCCTGGGGCCTATCCATGATCTCTCATGGCGCTTAGATTTGTTTGATGCCTATCCAAGTGTTCAAGATTTTACAGCGGAAAGCCTGCTCAATATCTGGAAACAATGCTGAGAGGGATGGAGTGCTAGAGAAGTAGTGACTCTTCATGGACTAGGGACCCATGAGGTGGCTGGGAGAGCTCCAAGAGAGAATTAATCCAAGAGAATTCTGTATGATGTTGTGAGTAAAGTTCAGTTATTATAGGAGACAGCACTATCCTACAAAGTACAGATGTGCTGGTTCAGCAAAAACTATTTTTGACTAAGGGTGTCTTGTGCCCCATCCCCTCTCGCCCACATTTTTTCTGTTGTTATAAATAAACCTTTCTTTGTAAAAGTGACTGGCGCCCATCTCATTACCTTGTACACCAACCACCATGCCTAGTAACCTGAACCCTGAGGAGAAATGTTGGCCCTCCCTGCCTCTGTGGGTCACCTTCAGGCCCCTGGAAATGGAGGGGGGGGGGGCTCTACACATGCAATAACTAGATGCCATGAATCAATCCTACATGAACATTCAGTGGTCAGTAGAACTTTAACCCCACCTTGAATGAAGTATTCCTCTGCTGCAGCATCTTTCTGCTCTTCATGACACATGAAATGTGGAACACATGGAACACATGAGCATGGGGTAACAGTGGTGGGGCAGAAGAGCAGGGGATACAGTGGTGGGACAGATGTGCAAGAGGTACAGTGGTGGGGCAGATGAGAAAGGGGGAACATTGGTGGGGCAGTTGAGCACGAGGTTACAGTGGTGGGACAGAAGAACAGGATGGTACAGTGGTGGGGCATAAGAGCAGAGTGGTACAGTGGTAGGGCAGAAGAGCAGGGTAGTTCAGTGGTGGGACAGAAGAGTAGGGTGGTACAGCATTAGGACAGATATGCAGGGGGTTACAGTGGTGGGGCAGATGTGCAGGGGTTACAGTGGTGGGGCAGATGCGCAGGTGGTACATTGGTTGGGCAGATGAGAAAGGAGGTAAATTGGTGGGGCAGATGAGCAGGGAGTTACAGTGATGGGGCAGATGAGCAGGGTGTTACAGTGATGGGGCAGATGAGAAAGGAGATAAATTGGTGGGTCAGATGAGCAGGGAGTTACAGTCAGGGCCATCTTTAAGGCAGGGCAAAAGGGGCAGCTGCCCTGGGGCCTGTCATTGTTGTGGGGCCCAAAGCAGCTGCCTTTTACTTGCCAACTATCCCAGTTCATATTCCCTTGTCCATTGAGGTTTTAGTCATGTGCTGTGTCCTGATATCTCAGTGTGAAGTGCTGCTACTAATTGTGTACAGATGACTCACCTGCAGACCCTGTGTTTACATGTAAATAACTGGCATTGATATGTAAATAGCAGTGGCATGCATATGTAAATAGCTGAGGCCAATGGCATTGATATGTAAAAAAAGGCAGCATTCATATGTATATCATGCCCCCCTGCAGTGAGGAGATGATGTGCTGTAACCTATAGCAACCAGTGAGCAGTATTACTGTACAGTAATCTCTAGCAGCCAATCAACAAGCAGAAATCATGTGCAACTAATCAGTGATCCTTAAGGAGTGCTGTAACCTATAGCAACCAGTCAGTAAGCAGTAATGATATGCTGTAACCTCTGGCAACCAATCGCAATCGCTGACTGATCTGAAACAGTAAACTGATTTTAAGTCTAGCTGCTATTTATTGTATGTCTCAGAGAAGGTGGAGAGAGCGAAATTTCATGGGAGGGGGCCCTAAGAACATTTATGCCCAGCGCCCAATCAATATTAGAGACGTCCCTGGTTACAGTGATGGGACAGATGAGCAGGGGGTACATTGGTGAAACAGATTTGCAGGGGGGATAGTGATCTGAGGTGTGACAGTGTAGGAATTGGGGCTCATCTGAGGTGTGGAGTTGCAGGGTGGTAATTTCTCATTACTAAAGTAGCTTACAGCATTTACTTTATAAAAAAAATCTTTTTCGTAAATGAGAATGTGAAGTTGACATTATTTTGTTATAAAATCGGCATGCTCAATTTCTTTGAAAACATTTTTCAGCACACTGTGCTCAAAAGGTTGCCTACACCTGGTGTAGGTAAACAATAATGAAAAAGTGACTGCAAGTAATTGTAACTGTGGTCTATATACTATGCAATTTTGTGGAAATGTCAACCAATTCCAGTTAAGCAAAAAAATAAAAATAATTAAATCAAAGCAGCTATTACTACTAACAGAATAGAATATTTTGTAGTTTCCATAGAAACTATTGGTGTTGGGTTGCCTTGATCCATCAAAGTGTACATATAACCTAACAATTAACCTTTCTTATCTTCTCTCTTTTAGTATGTTAAATACACCATTAAAAGAGTTTCTTTATATTTGATTAGATGCACGCAAATAATACTTGTTTATCCTGCCAGAGATCTTGGGAACTGAAAACTGCTGATGCACTCTGCATTTGGTGACTGTTATCAGTTGGAATTGTTCTCTCTGTGGACTGCAGAACACCTTGCTCTACTTTACAGGTAAAAGGAAAAGGGGAAGGTGCTCTATTACCCTGTCCTAGGGTGGCAACATTGCTTCTTCAGAAATATAATACAGTGCGGGGATATTGACATCATTAGACACTCTGGTAAGTTTTTATTGCTGTCTGCTCTCTTTGGGATGGTTCAGCCCTTTATTTGTACTGGTCGCCATTGTCACTAAGGCAGGGTAACATTTTTTTGGAGTTGTCAGCAAAACAAGAGGTGAGGATAAGTGGGGGAAATGTTTCAATGGGGAGACCTGTCCTGGAGACGAAAGAGATTTCCCTCACTTTGAGATTTACGTGTTATGTTGTATCTCTGGGTGCAAGTAAGGAAATATCCCCAAAGGTACACAAATTACAAAGATGACCTGTTAGGGGGTTTAACTCGACTTTTTAAATTTAGAAAACAAAAATTGGCTATACATATACTTTAAAGTGTATCTAAGTCAAAAAATAAAAATGTAAATATTTTCAGTTTACCAATGCTTGCAGACTGCATGACACAGTGGGAGACACCCGCTGTTTTGGTTATCAAAGGTACAGCTTCAGAGGGGCACAGTAAGGCTGCATATGGCCACAATGAGGCTGCAGATGGGCACAAAAAGGCTGAAAATTGGCACAGTGAGGCTGCAGATGGGCACAATGAGGCTGCAGATGGGCACAGTGGGGCTTCAGATGGGCACTGATGATACAGGTGGGCACAGTGAGGCTGCAGGTGGCCACAGTGAGGCTGCAAATGGGCACAGTGAGGCTGCAGGTGGGCACAATGAGGCTTCAGATAGGCACAGTGAGGCTGCAAATGGGTACAGTAAGGCTGCAGATGGGCATTGTTTACCCAGTAGCTGCTGCATTTCCCACTCTAGGCTTATACTCGAGTCAATACATTTTCCAAGTTTTTTTGTGGTAAAATTAGGTGTCTCAGCTTATGTTCGGGTCAGCTTATACTCGAGTATATATGGTATGCAACATCCATCTACATCTACTAATCTATCAACACTACCTTCTACAGACAATGCTGCTGCTCAAGGGTGTCTCTATTGCTCATCCATAAATAGGAAAGCCGCCCTCAAACAGGAAGTATGTTACTGGTCAGATCATCAAATGTAAATTAGACTTTTTTTCCCTTTATTTTTAATGAGGTGATCTTTTCAAATTCCTTTAACAGACCAATCTGTCCAGTAAAAGTAGCAGATTGAGGGTTGAGAAAAAACATTTAACGTGGTGTGCTTAAAATGATCAGATTTAATGTTATTGTCCTCACTGTACTGAAATTGCTCTTTAGTTTTCCAAATAAAAACTTTTGTAAACAAACAAACAACAAAAATTATCAGCTTTAATTAATTTATGCAAAACATTTACCTAAAAAGGAAGTGTGAAGGTAAAAAAAATAAAAATAAAAAATAAATAAAACGAATGCAGCCATCACATTTCTGGATTGGTGAGCTGCCATGTATTACATTTTTACTTTTGGGTTTAAACACACGTTTAATTTGCCATTTACTGGCCATTTGTAGCCATTTTATCAAGATCCTTCTGTAATATGTAATTTTCCTGCTGAGTTTTAATAACACTCCTTTGTGTCATTAGCAAACATTGCAGTATTATGGTTTCTGCCACTAGACCATTAAATAGTAGATTGAAAAGAGATGCCCAGTAATAACCCTTGTTGTATACCACTTAAGCTGATTTTTAATGTATTCCATTTACTATTCTCCTTTAACAAGTTACTTGCTGGTAATTACCGTATGTTTATGTTATTCACCTACTGGAGACAGGCTTTTTGCCTTTAGCTGCTAAATGAAGGACGGATTACAGTTCTTTTTTTTTAGAGTGTCGGAGAAGTGAGTTTGGAATGTTGTGGATCAATATGAGCAAATAGAAAAGCTTATATGATCTGTTGATTTAAAAGTTAATTTGGAAGACTGTGTTTTATTGATTCATATCCATTAAATCATTAACCTGGGAGCTGACTAATGCCACGTACACACAATCGAATTGTCCGGCGTACTTAGTCCGGCAAACAATCCGGTGGACAGTCCGGCGGACTTTCTACCGAACGGACTTGGCCACACACGGACACACAGAAAGTCCGGTGTTTGCTAGCACGATGACGTACAACACGTACGACGGGACTAGAAAAAGGAAGTTCAATAGCCAGCAGCCAATAGCTTCCTTTTCGTACTTGCTTCTGAGCATGCGTCATTCTTAGTCGGAAAGATTGGACTGCAAAAATACTTTCTATGTCCGCCTGACTTTACGCCGAGAAAGTCCGCTGAAGCCCACACACGATCGGATTGTCCAGTGAAATGCGTTTCGGCGGACTAAGTACGCCGGACAATTTGATCGCGTGTACGCGGCATTATTGTTATTGCTGGATACAATATTTATCATGAGAAATCCTGGAATTTTGGGGGTCCTGTATCCATTTGTTTGTGTTAAGTGATATTTCAACATCAATGTTGCTTATTGTAGGCTACACAAATATGTGTTTATATTTTTATTTAGTTTTTTGCCAAGCTCTGATATCTCCATTCTTGTGTTTGCATTACAACAAATATTTTTTTTGTTTTTGAAATGCAGCCCGAAACCAGAACACAAATGCAGGCCATAAATGATGCAATGTTCCTGGTTGCAGGAAAGAAAACCGCTTGATTACCCCATCAACACAATCCGTTGTGTTCTCTTGGCAGGGGGCGTGTGGGGCTGTCCAGGCCAGGAGAACACAGTGATAATTGCTAGCGGCTATAGCTGCTGGCAATGCTTACATGCCAAAAATCCAACATGCTCGTGGTATTCAAGTTGTTCGATGGATCGACTTGGGTACGATCAGCCAGCCCATAGATGGTTTGTATCTCGGCCGGTCCCTGTTGAACTGGCCAAGATTCGAACCATCTATGGCCAGCTTTATTCAATAAAACAACTTTAATCCCAGTTATTATTTGGTCCTTATCTAGTTTAATTACAGGGCCCTTTAAAAGGTGTTCCCAAAAAATTAAACCTGAAATGTATTGAATATTCGATCATTTGTGTTAGAAATAAAAAAATTGATTGTTCAATTCGCAAGCTTTCTAAGTACGTATTTTATTGCTCTTCAACCACAAAACACTTGAACTATAGATGTAAAGGGTCCACATCCATAATGACTACTCCAGGGGTTGAGCAGTCAGAGGAGAACTGTGCTTAAACATGGCACCCTATACACTACAGAGTTAGCAAAAACATCAGAGCAACATAAAACAACCCTATATCAACAGTTTTGCACCTTCCTAGACCTGTTGCACCACTGGAACACAAAGTAATATGAAATATACCCATTTTGGCTCATAAAGCAGTAGGGCGGGTAAGTAGTGACTGGTATCAATGGGAAAGGAAGCAATGGAAAATACCCTTAAACAGGACACACAAAAAAAAAAAAAAATACAACCCAGGTTCAAAGTCTTCCCCATGCCACCCAGAACTAAACAAATAAAAGACGTTTAGGTGGAATTTTCTCTTTGAGGAATAGAAGCATTAGATGGGGGAGTGAATAAACTATATGTAAGGTGATATTTTTTCGCTTTTCAGTTAGTACAAGGAGTCATGCTAGAAAAGTGACTGTAGAGTATATAATAAGACCCTATTATATACTTACCTGAAGATTAGAGTTTTAAGGGCACAATTAAAGGATCAGAGAGTGCTAAATGGCACAGTAGAAGATGTAAAACAGTGGAAGGAGATGTGAGAAGTCTTCATAGCTTAAAAAAGTGACTTGCCAGAAAAGAAAGTCTTGCTTGATGTCAGAGGTTTGTTTGAAGAAATAACTGGCAGTTTTTGAAGAGCCATGAGAAAGTGTCAGGATGGACAATATTTGTTATTAGCTAGCAGGGGTAGATTAAATACTGGATTACTTATTCTGTAGAATTCAGGACAGAGTAGTTCCATTATATTGATCAATAGACCACAGAAAAAGGCGTTTTCGTAAGTAACACAGATTCACACTCTATAGAAATCCACACAGTATCCAGGGATTCAGGGTCCCTGAACATGCCCAAAAAGAATAAATTCCTCGGCTTCCCTCACTCAGCAGCTCAGAAAGGACACACCTGATGAAGCAGAGGTAGCTAGGTAAGTGATCTGCAGCCAACTGAAAGGCCCTCCACTGTCAGAATCAGTGTGCAGGCAGCCAGGCCAGATCCCTGTAGAACACATCTTCTCCAGAAGACCCAGTTATTATGGGGAGCCCTTCCAGGACTGCTACAAGAATATTGCAGTTTCAGTGTGGCTTTGGATCCCTCCAGCTGCTCTAGTGATTCTCAGCTAGGCTCTCTGTTATAAATTAACATAATACTGGGATGCTGAGAAGCCCCATTACCCTGATTGAGCCATAGAGACATTGCTGTGAAGTCCATGTTTGTGTAAGCTTTCATAATGAGATTCTGTAGTGCATGCATTTTTTTTTCTATTCTGAACCTGTTTTGCATGTATTACTTACAACTTTGCACCTTTTTAGTAAACTGCAGTTACTCTTGTCTGGTCAGGGCTGATTATCTATTTTAATAAAGCTATCCAACATCTCCATATGTTTTCCACCGGGCGGTTGCAGGTCATGTGACATCCTCAGTTTTTCTCTGTTTGGTGTAAGTGTTCCTGACCCTTCATAATAGGTTTATCAGGTATTGTTTTGATGAAAACTTAAAATTAATTAAAAAAGTTAAGGCTTGCATAAGATGTTAGTGATCAGTAGACATGTGCATTTGTTTTCGTCCGAATGCATTTTCCTCCGAATTTCAGCTATTTTTGTTTTCGTTTTGACAAACGATAACGAAAGCACAGAATCCGAAAAAGGAAAGATCCGACATAAATAAATGCTTTATTTTAGTTTTAGTTGTTACAACAGTTCGATATAGAATAGGAGATTCGACGTGACTCTGACAATAACAATCTGTGTCTATAGAACCTGTGGTCGAATGTGCCTAACCTTACCTCTATTAGTCCAAGATTATATAGAGAAAATATTCCACAGAGAAAAAAAGATTTGACAGAGAGAAAAGATTCTGCAAATTACTGGCCTAAAAAGTGTTTGGGGACCCGGGTTTTAAAAACGTCAGTTTTTTCGGGAGCAGTGATTTTAATAATGTTTAAAGTGAAACAATAAAAGTGTAATATTCCTTTAAATTTCGTAGGGGGGGGGGGGGTGTCTATAGTATGCCTGTGCATGTTTGTGGTGCTTAGAACTGTCCCTGCACAAAGTGTCATTTATGCAGGAAAAAAAGTCCTTTAAAATCACTCGCAGCTATTATGAATTGTCGGCTCCGTAATACAGAGAACACTCATTGAAAGTCATTGATAAAAATAAATAAATAAATAAATAAAACTTCAGGCCGCCGGAATCCCCGCAGTGTGTCTTCCGTGGAGACAGAAGATGGATGGATTCGCTGTGCTGGATCAGATCATCCATCGCTGGACCCCAGAGATCCGTCACTAGATAGCAAGAGTGGATTACCACCGCTGGAATCTTTTTTTTATTTTTAATAAAGGAATTTTTCAAAAGTGTGTTTGTCTTATTTAACTATTTTTTACACTTTCTTTGTGAAATGGTAGGGGTACTTTTGTACCCCCTTACCATTTCAAACGGGGGGGGCGGGATCTGAGGGTCAGATTCTGATAAGCCCCCCGCCCGCAGACCCCCACAACCACCGGCCACGGTTGTGGGGATGAGGCCCTTCTCCACATCAACATGGGGACAAGATGCTTTGAGGGGTCACAAAATTTGACACAGGGTTCCCTTTAATATCCATACCAGACCTAAAGGGCCTGGTAATTGAATTTGGGGGACCCCCACGCTTTTTTTATTCATTTATTTATTTATTTTTACCACCAGAAACATGCGCCCCTTCACAGGCATACTATAGACACCCCGCCCCCCTACGAAATTTAAAGGAATATTACACTTTTATTGTTTCACTTTAATCATTATTTTTTATTTTATTTTTTCAAATAACTTTTTCTTTATTCGTTTAATACAATGCGATACAAGTTAGACTGTACACTGTAGCATTTAGAGTAACATAAGAAAGAAGAGAAGTGGCAATTAGTCCATGCATGCCGACCCATTGAGAATGACCCCCTGGAGTAGGTACGGACCAGTCCGAGGGGGCTCCACCACGGTCATCAGGGCCCTCACTAATATTCAGTCTATATATCCTCAGGTCTCTTCTACCATCGTAAGAGCCCATGCGGAAAGAGGAGGTATCATCCTATGGTACTATCTGCCCGTGTAAACCTTTAACAAGTTACTCTCAGGAGAGAGAATAAAAAAAACAGGAAGAGAAGAGAAAGAAAGGGAAAAAGGAAACCAGAAAAAAGAGAAAGAGGGAGAAGCCAGGAGAGAGAAAAGAGGGGTCTAGAGGGGGATAGGGGGAAAAGGTAAGGATCGGTAGTCACCTCAAGTGTTCCATACGACCGATCGTGGGCGACTTTCCCAGAGATTCCAGGGACCCCACACCACATCATGCGCCTCCAGCCGGTCCTGTATCCTGGCGGTCATCTTTTCCATTAGCTCCACGTCCCTGATCCTAGCGTGAAGAGCACCAGGGGCAGGGGGCTGTGTCTGCTTCCAATGGAGGGCCACAAGACATCGCGCGGCCGTCAGGATGTGTCGAGACAGTTTCTTTTGGGATTTTGTCAGTTTAGGAAAAGGAATACCCAGTAAAAAGGTTTTGGGTGTCAGGGCCACCTGTTGGTCTAGTATGCCAGTCAAAAGTCGCTGAACCTCTGTCCAAAAAAGGACTATACGGGGGCATTGCCAAAAAATGTGGAAGAGGGTGCCCTTGTGCTCTAGGCACCGCCAACATCTGTCAGAGGTAGAGGGGTAGATGGCGTGGAGAACGTCCGGGGTCATATACCAAAAAAATAATATTTTATATGCATTCTCTCTGTAAAGCGTGCATACGGAACTTTTGGAGGCCTGCGACCATATCACCCGCCACTGTTCCTCCGTAATTTCTTCACCCAGCGCTTCCTCCCATTTGAGCATGTAGGCATGTTTGTCGCGAGAGGCCGCAGGGAGTGCGTTAATTATTTTATAGATATCCGAGATCATTCCCCGTTGGGCCGTACCCGCCAAGATTATGTTTTCAAATGAGGATGGTGGAGAGAATCGTAGGTCGGAGGATATGGTCTGGGCAAAGTGCCGTATTTGCAAATAACTGTAAAATCCCTGACGAGGGAGGTTGAATTTGGACTGGAGATCGGCGTAAGGCAGCAATCTCCGCGATCTGGGGTCCACCAGGGTCCCCAGGTGGAAAAGGTTCCGGGAGCACCAGGGGTGTGACATGGGGTAGGTTAAGCTATCCGGCACCTTGGGAGTACATATAAAAGACGTCAGGAGCGACTTATCCGAGGAGAGGTCACACTGCCTAGCCAGCTTACGCCAGAGACATTGCAGCTGGGACATAGTTCCCAATAGGCGGGCCTGGGAATCAATGTCGCCGCACTCCAGAGCATACTATTGTGGTGTATCGGAGCCAGCCAAAGCTTTTCAATTTCCGTCCATCGGTTATATGAACGCTGGGTAAACCAGGAGGCAATCGCACGGAGCTGAGTCGCCTGATAATACTTAACGAGGTCAGGGAACGCCAGACCCCCGTCTGAGCGCGAAGCTGTCATTACAGAGCGAGGTATTCTGTGACGCTTGTAGTTCCACGTGTATTTAAGCAGATCTGCTTGTAATCTTTTCAAGTGGGAATAAGGTATGGGGACGGGGAGGGTCTGGAAGAGGTAAAGGAGCTTCGGGAGAATTGTCATTTTCACCGAGGCTATCCTACCGAAGAGGGAAATGTGGTGCTTCCACCATTGCGAAAGTAGCTGCCTAATAGTTCCATACAGGGGGGGGAAATTCGCCTGATACAGGGAGGCAAAGGTTGGGGTGATGTTCACCCCCAAGTACCGTAGGGAGGTGGACTTCCAATTATAAGGAAAGGTGGATTGAAGATGATCCACCTCCAGGGTCGGGATATTGACTGGAAGGGCCTCTGACTTTGAGGCATTGATTTTGTATCCCGATAGGGCGCTGTAACGGTCCAGTTCCATATGTAAATTGGGCAGGGAGATCCTAGGTTGGGTAAGGGTCAGGATAATGTCATCTGCAAACAGAGAAATCTTAAATTCCTTATCTTTAACCGGTATGCCCCTTATCGCCTGGTTCTGTCTAATGGATGCTGCTAGGGGTTCTACGCAGAGAGCAAATAGCAAGGGTGACAAGGGACATCCCTGGCGTGTACCGTTAGAGACACAGAAGGTCGAAGAGGTGGCGAAGGGGGTTTTGACTTGAGAGGTCGGATTGGAATAAAGGTGTCGTATGGCCCGCAAGAACGGTCCCCCTATCCCTATGTGGGTCAGCGTGGCGAACAGGAAGGGCCACCCCAGTCTGTCAAAGGCTTTTTCTGCATCCAGACTCAAAAGCAAGGATGGTAAGCCCTCCCTGTTCGCCACATCGACCAAGTCTATCACCTTCCTGGTGTTGTCTCCGGCCTGGCGGAGAGGGACAAATCCCACTTGATCTTTGTGGATAAGTGAGTGGAGGACCATGTTAAGTCGTAGCGACAGTAATTTAGTAAAAATTTTCAAATCTGTATTCAGGAGCGCTATGGGCCTATAGTTGGCACACAGGATAGGGTCCTTATCTGGCTTGGGGATCAGGGTCAGGAAGGAACGTTGCATATCCGCGGGGACGGGGGTGTTCTGTAAGAAGGCATTGAAGAGTCTACTCATGTGCGGCAATAAGAGAGGCAAAAATGCCTTATAGTATTCGTAGGGTAGACCGTCCGGGCCCGGGGATTTATGCGAAGGGAGGGACTTGATGGTCAGTTCTACCTCTTCTTCTGTAATGGGCTTGTTTAAAGAGGCTAGGTCCGACTCTCGTATACGAGGTATGCCACTTTCTGACAGATATTGCCGCATACGAGTGGAGAGCTCCGCCGGTAGGGGGTCGCTGGGTATACTAGGATTATTATAGAGCTCCGCATAAAATTCCGCGAAGGTGTCAACAACCTCTTTGGGGTGGGAGACCATCTGGTTGGCTTTAGTTTTGATCTGGTGAGGGGTAGACAGAAGGGTTTTATCCCTAAATTTCCGCGCTAGAAGGGAATGTGCCTTATCACCCCTGTCATAGTACGTCTGCTTTATCCGAAGGAGAGCCTTCTCCACACGGTGGAGCGCCAAGTCACGGAGCGTCATACGGAGATTTGTTATTTTTTGAAGGAGTCGCAGGGACGGGGAGGTTTGCAATTTCTGTTCCAGGTGTCTGAGCTCCCCCTCTGCGTGCAATTTGGTGGCCGCCACGTCCCTCTTCATGGCTGAAGAGAGTGCCATGCATTTACCACGTATAACCGCTTTGTGGGCTTCCCATAGGGTGGGTAGAGTAACATCCGGAGTGGCGTTTTCGGTAAAGTAGTGGGTCAAGGTCGAGACTAGTTCTGTTTGGGAGGGAAGGTGTTGAAGGAGGAAGGCGTTCATTTTCCAATTGTAGGGCCTGACCACTGGGGAACCCAGGTCCAGGGTCAGTAGAATCGGAGCGTGGTCCGACCATGAAATCGGTAGGATGAGGGCACTACTAGCCACTCTCAATGTAGCATTGTTAATAAAAAAATAGTCGATGCGAGAGTGCATCTGGTCACTTTAATCATTATTAAAATCACTGCTCCTGAAAAAACTGCAGTTTTTAAAACTTTTTTTTGCATTGATACATGTCCCCAGGGGCAGGACCCAGGTCCCCAAACACTTTTTAGGACAGTAACTTGCATATTAGCCTTTAAACTTAGTATTTTAGATTTTGAACATTGGAGTCCCATAGATTTTAATAGGGTTCTAAAGTTCACACGAAGTATGCTATAAACTAGCTCCGTCGAATCTTCTTTATACATTCAACAGACACCATAAGCCTTCAAAGACAGATTCGACCGTAATTCATGTGGATTTTCGGACGAATGCAATTTTTGAAAAAACAAAATGAATAAAAACTAATTTCGGGAGTAACTAAATAAATTAATTTTTCGGACGAAAACGAAATTCCGAAACAAAATATTTTACTCTGCACATGTCTAGTGATCAGGTTTACACAAACAACAAAGTTGAACTCCAGATATGTAGCACAGTACCCAAACTGGGATAACTGATTAATCCCAGGTTCTATTCCCAGTGAGGCACATGATATCCAGGCACAGAGCACTTCACAGTGACTCAACACAGAAAGCAAACAGTGCATGTTTATTGTAATTTATTTTCTGGTTTAACTTGGATAGGGTGATCTTTGGGATATCTCAAACTAGCAGAAAGATAATGGAGGACACTTCTGATTGTAATGTCTCTTCGGTGTGCAGCCATCCTCTTGTATTCAGCGTCTAGCAAACTACAACTCAGGGGACCCCAACATGAAGGTATTTTTTTTTCCTCCTATCCCTCTCACTCCCACACTCCCCGTCCTATTTAAGCTTTTTTTAGGCGCGGTGGGGGTGTGGACTGATACGGTGTGCCACAGCATTGGCACCACATGTCTTATCCCCCCCTGGGGCGAATGCCACTCCCCACTATCATGGTCCGGTCACCAGCTGCTTTGGGGGGGTAGGTGCTCTGTCGTGACTCCCTGGCAAGGGTAGGAGGGGCTTTGGTTATTTACACGAGCCCCTCCACATGTCTCCCTTTGTCTTATGGGCGGGCTGATCCCGCCCCGTCCAGGGGGGGACACTTATTCCCTTGCCGGCGGCATCCTTAGACACTTCCGGACGCGTACCTCACGTGCGCCCGCATCAAGCGGACGCACGTGACGTACTGACATCACGCAGTTGCGACGGAAGTGACGTCATTTCGGGGGCCGCTTTGCGACCTTCCGGGACGCCGGGGCGGCCACACACGGCTTGCCTGATTAGGCAACCATGTGGAATGAGGCAAGTACCGGCCATTAGACAGGTGGCCCACACCTGTGAGGAATCCCAGGGTTTAATATAAGTATCCCTCCCTAACAGGAAGTGAACACTCATTGTCTATTATCACATGAGGAAGGACTCAGGAACCTCTAGCTCTCGGACGGTTTGCTTGGCTAGTTTCCTTCCTGATCTGCATTTATTTATTCACTATATTTATGTAACACTTTGAAATTCCTGTAGAATAATATTTTGATTTATTTATTTATTTATCAAATTATAGATTGGGTGACTCCATATAATTGAGTCAGTGACTGCGTCTGTTACCTTTCCCGGGCTAGGCTTCTGGTCACAGTCCCCCCCTTCCCCATTTGGGAACCCTTTTACCAAACTTATTCATTCAGGTAATAGCCTTGATTTTTACTATGGAGTTTGTTCACCTAATTAGGTTAGCATGTCCACCTTTGGTTTTTTATTTTTTATTTTTTTGTTGTTTTACTTTCTCACCACTCCAGCACCTTTCTTTCTCTTATGTAATTTTTTATGCATAAGTTAGCATCACATTTACCAACACACACCTGGTTCCTTTTAGGCACCTTGTCACTATTTGTCTTTCACATTACTTACATACTCTGCACTTTTATTCACTTTAGTATACATACAGCTTTGTTGCTTCATACATATATTAGTCACCTCCTCACTGGCACTTTTCTTACTCAGCGATCCTTTTTTTTTTTTCTCTCATCTATTCTTGCTGTTTTTGTTTATGTCGTTTTCTCTTTTCTTTTTTCTTTGATCGATTCACTTATTTATTTATTTATCATTTCTTAATAGTTTTTTTCACTTTTCTTATTCAGCGATCCTTTTTTTTTTTTTTCTCACCTATTCTTGCTGTTTTTGTTTATGTCGTTTTCTCTTTTCTTTTTTCTTTGATTGATTCATGTATTTATTTATTTATCATTTCTTAATTGTTTTTTTCACTTTTTCCTCTTTTTTTTAATTTTTATCAGAAACCGAGTCTGTGAGCGTTGTTTTCCTTCTCCCTTTTCTTCCTTCTCAAATTATCATATAGATATACCTAAACATCTAGGTGTGGTTATCCTTTTTATACATAGATTCTAGGTATGACAATAGTTTCATGCCGTATATACACCTTGTACTCATACGTTAAAAATATGTCCCTAATTTTATTTATACATTGGGATTCTATCACAGATGTGACTCACCATATTGTCCGGCTGCCAACGTCCGCACCCACTCCCTATACCCATGGGTGGTGAGGTATCTGTGTGACCTCCCGTGAGCCACGCCTCTGGACCTTTGACCTTTCCCTCCTGGCATTTGGTGATATCTTTGGATTTGGTAACACTCTTGATACGTGAAGGGAAATCGAGGCACCACCCCGAGGTGGAACTCCACTAAAAGCACTTTATTTATTTTATCTCCTTGGACGTGCAGTATTGGGTAAATTATACTAAAAAATACAAGGTATTCCCAGTACAATTAACATTTGATGTATTTATTTATTGCATCTTTGTTTTAAAACAGAACATTTCTCTGAAGAAGACCCCTTGATTGGGTTGAAACGCGTTAGGACTATACCTCTACTGTTGTTATATTGTACAGTGTCATTTATAGTTGTGTCTGCTTGTGCACATCCATTGTTACTATTGTACTCTTTATATAGGAGTCTCTTTTAACTGTTCAGGTGGAGCTTATGTTTTTACCTCTATGCCATGTTGCTATTTTTTCATGGTAATAAATATTAAAATATTTAAAATATTTCTCATGTTACCCTGATATGCATTTATTATCGTTTTCTGCTGCCTAAAAACCCCGATTGTGGGGGAACTTGTTCCATTTTTTCATTTGTGTGGGGTGAGCAGCACCCTCCAAGCCCTTTGTGGCCGTGTGTTCTTTTCCAGTATCAACATGAAGGTATAACCTGAGTCAGCAAACTGGAGTGAACTCTCTGAAAGGTAGCAAGGGCAGTCTCTGGGATCTTTAAGGCTTGCACTCCATATATATTCAGTGCTTTCTTGTAGTACCAGACAATCTCTGTATTGGTTGCCTGCATGTCAGATCCTCTGCGGACTTCTGCACTGCTCTTCAGTAACTCTGGATATGGGTCCCCTAGCTCTAGCCAGAGCTGGGATTCAGATGACTTCTTCTAAGCTGCAGCTTCTCCCACAGGAACAAAGACCCTGTTGTTCCAAGCCACAGTCTCTTTATACAGACCTTAGCCTCCTACTGGCCAACCTTCCTGTCAGGGATTGGCTGAGGTTGTAGGAATAAGTAAGTGTGACTTGAGATTGCATACAGTGCCAACATCCCAATTGGAATATATATCTATAAAGAAGTCTACAGTGGTTGTATGGGACTTTTCAGGTACCAACAAAAACACATTGATATATATATACTTTTTTTTGTATATATTTATGTTCAATATTGCCCCTGGATAAGAGGGAACTCAAAACATGGCGGGCATATACACTGGTATACAGACATTCTGTTGTTGTTGAGGTGTAACTTTTGACTTATTAATCCTTATATTATATTGATAACTGTATACTGTATGTATATCTTTGAGAAAAAAACTTACAATGCTAGTTATTTACTAAAGAAAAATCCACTTTGCTCTGAAAGTGCACTTGGAAGTAAAGTCACTGTAGATCCGAGGGGGACATGCAAGGAAAATAAAAAACAGCATTTTAGCTTGCACATGATTGGATGATAAAATCAGCAGAGCTTCCACTCATTTCAGATCTACCCCTTAAGCCTTGTACACACGGTCGGAAATTCCGACGGAAAAGATCAAATCGGATTATATTGTTGGAAATTCGTTTGTGGGCTCTATTGGACTTTTTCTGTCGGAAATTCGGATGGAAAACATTTGAGAGCAGGGCCTTTTCTGATCGTTTGTAGAGAATTCAGATCGGACAAAATGCCACGCATGCTCAGATCAAATTACAAGACCAAAGCTATTGGCTACTAGCCTCAACGTAGTCCTATTGTAATGAACAGACGTCATCACGTTCCGAACGATCGGATTTTCCTACAACTTTGTCCAACCGTGTGTATGCAACACCAGTTTAGGACAAAATCCGTCTGAAAAAATCAGACGGATTTTGTGGTCGGAATGTCAGACCGTGTGCACAAGGCATTAGATTTAGAGTGACTGCACTTTAAAGTGCACTTGCAGTGCAAAGTTTTTAATTTGCCTTTCGAAAATAACCCCCAATGCTAAATATTCACATATATATATATATATATATATATATATATATATATATATATATATATATAGATAGATATAGATATATAATAATTTTTTGTTGTTGTTAGAATAAAACTTTCTTTTTAAATATATGCATGTGTTTTTGTTGGTGCATGAAAAGTCCCATACACCCACTGTAGTCTTCTTTCTAGATAGGCCTTTCTTTCCTTGCCATCAGGCTGCACATAGGGATATGACAGCATTGTACTCCTCAGTGCCAACAGGGAAATTAGTGCCAACCTCCTGGATTTTATGTCTGGCAGAGGTGTATAACTGGACAGAATTGCAATTCTGTTGGCAGATAATCCAGCTCATATGTGTATTTCCATTATTTAGCTGTGGTTCAGATTTAAAAAAAATAAATGTAAAATATTTCCTTTCTGTCACATGATAGTAAACAAATATTTTACCTTCTGTCAAATTTAATATATGTTTGTAAAAAAAGAAAGAAAGATAGATAGATAGATAGATAGATAGATAGATAGATAGATAGATAGATAGATAGATAGATAGATAGATAGATAGATAGATAGATAACATAGACTTCCCATTTGTTCAGTTTTCATATATCATTTTTTATGCTACCTCTAGAGGACGCCATCTAAGATAAATTCTCACCTTCATCATGGTTGAAATAGCCTTGAGCGAATAATGACAAAAGTAATATAACACATCTGCTTGTTTGAACAGACTTTTCGCACCCAAGAACTTGTTTTGAATATTGTTTTTAACTGGATCCTTACAGAACTGGCCTTTCCATGAACTCACTTCTCCCTGAGAAGAACCTTGGGACCATATCTCCAATCATTTGTCTAGCAAATACTCTTCAGATGAGTAGAGTGAGATCAGATAAAAGTTCACATTATATAGTTACTTGCTGTAAGGCTTTTTAATTATTAAACAGACAATCAGAAAGATGGCATGTTATTACCTAGGTCTTTAAAGTATATGGAATTAAGTAGTACCCCTGCTGCATTGCTTTGAATGTGCCCACATTCTTCCACTCTTCCAAATACAAACACATGGAAAATTGTATAGCATAAAGTAAAGTAAAAGTGATGGGCCCTTAATAATGTATGGATTGAGAGCATCAATGGACGAGTAACAAAGAAGAATAGATTCCTTTCATCTACAGAATAGTCTTGAAGTTTTGTCCCTATTAGCGTACTTCTCATTTCTTGAATATAGAAGAAGAAATGTTGGCTGGAAGCAAATTAATATATCTACATGTTGAATATTCAGCCAGTATTTCCTTCAGGACTGAAGATTCTGATGAGCCCAAATAGAATATTGACATCATTGAACCATGTATGCAATTATATTATCAATGAATCACTCTTGTATGCCTTTCCAATGACCTTGAAGCACCAAATTGACAGTAAAAGTACCCATAAACAGGCTCAATGAGAAAAAAATCTGTCTTTTCCACTATCCATGCAAACAGTGAAGTCCACTGCTAGGTATTGTATTCAGGCAGGCCTGGGTGTTGCAGCTGGAGCAGTCAACAGGTTCTACCTGGCTCAGTTGATTTTGAAATTCAAGCCATGCTGGGAGGATTTATGGGCTTTAAAAAGGGTTAGCGCTATTCTTTTGATGGGGAAATCAAATATTACATCTTTCCCTATTTAAAGTTGTACTTTTTTTTACAATATTTATAAATGCCTACAAACCTTGGCTGAGGGACTATACAAGACACTTAGCAGACTCATGTGATAGGAATGTGTGTTTGCAAACTGACCATCTTAAAAGGTCATATTGTTGCTTACAAGGGGAGTTGGCTGGGGGTTTTCCATTCTTTACACACAATTCTATCTACTACAGTTATCACTTGTAACATTCAGTCTCAAAGCGGAGATTTCAATCATGCATGCGTCTGTGGTCACCTGCACCATGCCAACATGGGAGGGACCCATGGCAGAAACAGAATCTTTTACTGAAGGAGAAGTACAGCCAAAGCTTATTTGGCTGTACCTCTCCTGTGGATCACAGGAGTGCAGTAAGTTCTGCACTCCTGTGACCCGTTTTCAGCAGACGGCGTTCTGAAGCCCACTGCCGGCTGATGTCACAGAGCCAAGGCTCAGGCAAAATCGCGACAATGAAGTCAGGATCTGCCCACATGCATGGACCAGCACCTGGCACAGCCTCTCAGTAAGCTGCTGAGAAGCTGCGCTGGCCACTCTTGTGCTCTCCACAGTGAGCCCGTGGGGCAGAGTAGAGAGTGCTGACTGGCAAGTCAGTGGCTCCCTGCTCAGGGAGCTGTGAGAACCGAGCGGCCGGCGGGACGAACGCAGCATCAGATCGATGCTGCATTCATCTAGGTAAGTATAATTCTTTAAACAAACAAAAAAAAACCCATACACCACTTTTAAGTATTATTGTCAGGGCCGGACTGGCCTTCCAGGATACCGGGAAATGTCCCGGTAGGCTGCCTGCCCTGGGGCCGCTTTGAGCTATGTCCCTCTCTCCTCCTCCCTACTTATCACGCACAGCGGGAGACCGCTGTGTCACAGAGCCAAGTGTGAAATGTTCGGCAGCGCTGAGATAAAATTCCCGCTCTACTCCTAGACCAACTAGTGTGATAGACACAGTGTTCTGTCTATCACACAAGCTGGTCTAGGAGGAGGGCAGCACTTTTATCACAGCGTGGCCGAACATTTCACACTTGGCTCTGTGATACAGCGGGAGATGTGTAATCCACGCATTGACTGGCACAGTGAGACTGCAATGACGGTGAGGGGACAATGAGGGCACAATAAGGTTGCAATGAGGGCACATTAAGGTTGCAATGAGGGCACGGTAAGGTTGCAATGATGGCACGGTAAGGCGCCAATGAGGGCACAATAAGGTGACAATGAGGGCATAGTAAGACAACAATGAGGGCACAATGACGGTGAGGTGACAATGAGGGCACAGTAAGGCTGCAATGAGTGCACAGTAAGGTGGCAATGAGGGCACAGTAAGGCGGCAATGAGGGTACAGTAAGGTGGCGGCAATAAGGGCATAGTTGAGGGCACAATGACGGTGAGGTGACAATGAAGGCACATTAAGGCTGCAATGAGGGCACAGTAAGGTACCAATGAAGGCACAGTAAGGCGGCAATGAGGACCCAGTAAGGCAGCAATGAGGGCACTGTAAGGTGACATTAAGGCAGCAATGAGGGCACAGTAAGGCGGCAATAAGGGTAGAGTAAGGGGACACTGAGGGCACAGTAAGGTGACAGTAAGGCAGCAATGAGGGCACAGTGAGGCAGCAATGTGGGTACAGTAAGGCGACACTGAGGGCACAGTAAGGCTGCAATGAATGGCACAGTAAGGTGGCAATGAGGGTACAGTAAAGCGACAATGAGGGCACAGTAACTCTGCAATGAGGGCACAGTAAGGCTGCAATGAGGGCACGGTAAGGCGGCAATGATGGGCATGGTAAGGCGGCAATTATGGGCACAGTGAGGCTGCATTGATGGGCACAGTGAGGCTGCATTTGATGGTCACTGGTGGGGCTGCATTTGATGGGCACTGGTGAGGCAATATTGATCTCTTATATCATGTCCGCAGTCTCTGACCATCTGTTGTATCATGTCCGCAGTCTCTGACCCTCTCTTGCATCATGTCTGCAGTCTCTGACCATCTCCTCTATCATGTCCGCAGTCTCTGACATCTCCTGTACCATGCCCGCAGCCTCTGACATCTTGACATCTCCTGTACTATGCCTGCAGCCTCTAACCATCTCTTGTATAATGTCCGCAACCTCTGACCATCTCTTGTCTTATATCATGTCTGCAGTCTCTGAGGGGGAGTCTGGAGAGGATTCAAGAATGGGAGCACCGCCAGGATGGGGGTCATGGGAGAAGTCAGACATGTGTGGACTGTGGAGAGGAGACTATAGAAAAACCAGAGCCACCAAGCTGGAGCCGGATGACTGAGCCCTGCACGGTGCACCTGAGAGAAGGTCAGTGACAGCGCCGCCAGGCCACTCTGAGGGGGGGTCACTGCTGTAAGGGGGGAGTGAATACAATAATGTAAGGGGGCACTGATATAAAGGTTTCCCACCCCTCCTTACCTTAGTATATTCTTTCTGAGGAAGGTGGTCTCTGGTCCCCAGAGCCCCCCCCCCCCCCCCAAATTCACAGAGTGTCCCCCTTGATGATTGCTTCACTTTTACTACTTTTAACTGATATTTGCTGTTTTTTATATATATATATATATATATATCCCTAGCCTTATGTGCTTGCATGTCTCTCTTATCTATATATAATACGCTCTTCAAATGTGCTTAAAAATGCATGGTTTTTCCTTTTGTGAATAAGAAAATAATGATGTTAAGCTGTTGGGCTGGTTTACAATTATTTCCAGGGCTGGTTTTTATTCCCAGTCCGGCCCTGATTATTGTCATGTTTTCTTTATCTGTCATTACTTTTAATAAATGTTATACTTGTAAGTATTTGTGTGATCTCTCTTTGCACATATCAAATACAATTCCAAAAACATGACAAAACTATATATATATATATATATATATATATATATATATATATATAGTGGGGTGCATGCAGTCCTCACAAACCAATGGGTGCAAATGGGATCAAATCTGTCACTATTACATATTCAAAAAAATTTCCATACTCCAATTTGCTGCACACTATACCTCAGGAAAATCAGAGACTCTTGAAACTCTTGTGTTGTACTTATCTTTGTACCTGATGAATAAATGACAATAAAATATTGTAGCGGCAAATTGGAGTTCATTTGAAATAAGAATGTTCATGCCATAAGCCTAAATGTTCTGATTGCATGCTCACTTGCCTGGTGATCCACTGCATAAGACACGAAGGTTCTGGGGGTTAGGCAATTTTATTTTGTTATAAAAAGGTTTCAGATGATTGGCATATAGCGTAAGGCTGCACGAATCTGGATAAAATGAGAATCACAATTGTTTTACTTAGAATATTGGCGTAACAGCATCTTTCACATTATACAAAAAAAAAAAAATTGGGCTAACTTTACTGTTTATTTTTTTTCTTTTTATTCACCAAAGTGTATTTTTTTCCCAAAAAATTGCATTTCAAAGACCGCTGCGCAAATACGGTGTGACATAAAATATTGCAACAATCATCATTTTATTCTCTAAGGTCTCTGCTAATAAAATTATATAAAGTTTGGGGATTCTAAGTAATTTGCTAGCAAAAAATACTGATTCTTTAACATGTAAGCAACAAGTGTCAGAAAAAGACGTAGTCTTTAAGTGATTAAACAGCTCTCATTTGCAGACTGAGGCCGCGTACACACGCGGGGACTGTTCGCTCAACTTTGTCCGCTGAACAGTGTTTCGGCGGACAGTCCGCTCGTGTGTGGGCTTTCAGCGGACAGTTTCAGCGGACAGTCTGCTGAACAAAGTTTTTCGGAAATTCCGAAAAACTGTCCGCTGAAACTTTGTTTCAGCGAACAGTCCCCTCGTGTGTAGGCTTGTTCGTCAAACTAAGTTCCGCGCATGCTCAGAAAGGATTTACACGCCGAAGTTTGCATTGCAGTGTATAGGACGTCGTTTTCTAGTCCCGTCGTACGTGCCGTTCACGTCATCGCGCACGGTTTCAGCGGACTGTTCGTTCGTCGTGTGTGGGCAAGTCCGTCCATGCTAATTTTGAGCGGACTGTCCGCTGAAACTGTTTGACGGACAAAGTTGAGCGAACAGTCCCCGCGTGTGTACGTGGCCTGAAGGTCATCCCTTTGATCTAAAAGAACCAAATAATACATTGTTTCTTTTTATCTCTCAGCCGCTGTTGTGATAAACTTTTGCCAGCTGACTTTTTTTGACAGCTCAGAACAGAGAATGGCTCTGCACTTGTTACATGAATCATAGAAATTCCAGATTAAGATTGTGAGGGTGGTTGAATCGAGAACGCAATTTTTCAACGATTAATCATCCAGCTCTAATATGGCGTGTTATTTGTACTCCACTTTTGTTTTGTTTCTTTATTTACTATTTGTATTTTGTCTCTGCCAACCTAAGGGTTGGTTCACACCACAATTTCTGTGTCCTGGAAGCATTTCCGCATGTGCGCTTTTGATATGTTCCATTTTTAATGTGTTTCGGTGCATCCCCTCCCTCCCCCCATTTTTTCTTCATCTCATTTGTAGACATGGCATTCTGGAGCATTTTTGATGCATTACATCATGTTCCAAATACATTCCATACAGGAAAAATGCAACATATTGTTCTTTTTTTGACTGCACTGGTGTAAACTAGGGCTATTGGAATCCAACACTGTCCATGCGTTTTTTTTTTAACACTAAATTTGTATTTATTTTAACAGATTTACAGGGTCATGTACAGAAAAACACAAGTAGTACAGAGGTTACACTGCTTGAGTATAGTACATAGACCATATGTATCTAGAACATAATGCAATTTCAATGCGATTTCAATAGTGCAAGGTCAGTCACACAGCCATATATCCCAGGACTTTTGAAAAACATGGAATGATAGTGAATTCAGAGCTAGTAGTTTTTCATAAGTTTTGTTCAGGTTGACAATGCTAATCACTTCCGATGAAGGGGAATCTGCATCCAATTCGCAATAGTGTGAACCCAGACTAAATGTTTTGTGTAGGATGTAGGAATTACAGGGGTGAGATAAACCAATTTAAACTGGCAGGAGCAATTTTTTATTTATTAAAACCTTATTATAAACCTTTATCCCAAAAGAATAACAAAACAAACTGCCGTAACTGCTTAAAAAGTGTGAGCTGGAGTTCAGCTTCAGTTTGTTAGTACATCTAAATTTTCTAGTCCATCTAATGCCGTGTACACAAGACTGGACTTTCCGGCAGACTAGGGGTCAGGCGGTCTTCCGGACAGACTTTTCAGCGGAGTTCAGACGGACTTTCTGAACGAACTTACTTGGCCACACACAATCACGCCAAAGTCTGACGGATTCAAACGTGATGATGTACGACCGGACTAGAAAAAGTAAGATCATAGCTAGTAGCCAATAGCTGCCCTAGCGTCAGTTTTCATCGGACTAGCATACAGACGAATGGATTTTTCGACCAGACTCGAGTCCGTCTGAAAGATTTGAAACATGGTCTAAATCTAAAGTCTGTCTGATTTTTAGACAGCAAAGGTCCGATGAAGCCCACACACGATCAATACGTATATACGGATACGTTCCGTCGGACCTTTGCTGTTGAAAAGTCCAGTCGCGTGTACACGGCATAACACCATCCTCCCCCAGATTGCTGCTGTAAAGAAAGTTTTCCTGTTGCTCCTTCATTCAGAGTGGAGGCATTTTACTACAGCAAGTGTTATTGGCTGAATCACTGGGGGAAAACAGAGGGAAAGAGCCTAAAAAAAAATAAAACCAAAAAATTAAAAAAAAGTATGCTGCATTATATTATATTTTTGGCTTTTGGTTTATTACTGCTTTAACAGTGTATGTAAAACTACTACTGTCTTTGGCCCTAGAAGTATTGTGGGAGGACATTGGAGAAACTGAAGGAAAGCCATATAAACCACAGAGAACTTATCACTATTTCTTATAAATTCATTTTTTTTCTTAAACTTCTTTGTTGTTAGCTAAAAGTAACTGCTTTTCTTGTTTATTATCTCATGCAGTTCTAAAACTGCCATTACTAATTAGGTTAATAAGTTTGAAGCACAGAACTAAACTGGCGCCACATGGCACATAGGTCTCCATTAGTATGCAGAACAACTAAAAGAGTGACAGGAAAGGTTATTTGTTTTTTTCCCCACAATGCAACTAGATAAACTGGATATCAATCAAACAAGATTGTGGAAAAATCTTCAACATGCTACTATGCCAAATTAATCTCTCTCTCTATATATATAAGGCTATAAGGTCATGGGGTATTGAGAGCATACACTGTAGACTTTATCAACGTTATTAAAAAAGAATATATTTCAAATCTAAAGGAAGACTTAAGAATGTGGCATTTCTTGGGCATCTGGAAGGTAGAGCAGATAATTGTCATATTTTGAGTGACTGAAAAGACGTGGACGGTATCTGAGACTTCTGGATACCAGAAAGGGATAATAGGCTTTATTTGACTTCTGTAATGTCCCGATTATAGCACACCCGGAGTGGGGCACTTTGCGGTGGAGGTGAGGTGGCGTGTATCAGAAAGGAGAACTTGCACAAATTGCTGAAAAGAAGATTTACATTTAATTTCTAGCACACAGGACTGATTTATTGAATGTACACAATTTTGGCTGTGTGTGATCACACCAATTATTGAGTTTAATTGTTCCCAAAATCCTGAGAGATTATGGTTGTTTTTCACATGATATATGTCATTATGTGGGAGTAGTGCTGCAGGCCCCTTTCACACTGGGTTGGGAGCAGCGTCGGTGGTAAAGCGTCGCTATTTTTAGCGTCGTTTAGCTTTACTGTAGTTTTATTGCTAGCGGCCAAAAAAGGGTTAAAACCGCCCACAAAGCACTGCTGCAGCAGCGCTTTGCCAGCGGTATAGCCGCGCTGCCCCATTGATTTCAATAGGTAGGAGCAGTGAATACTCCGCTCCTTCTCCGATCCAAAGATGCGGCTAGCAGGACTTTTTTCACGGTCCTGCTAGCGGACTGCTCCAGTGTGAAAGCACCCCGGCTTTCACACTGGAGTGAAAGGGGCCAGATTTTTTCAGGCGCTATACAGGCGGTATTTATAGCGCTGTAGCGCCTGAAAAACACCCCAGTGTGAAATGGGCCTAATATACTATGTGGTAGTATTACTAATATATTACTAATATATTATATTATTTGATCTCTTTAATGAGTGAAGAACATGATAATGTAAGCAAGCTACTGCTAGTGATATTATATTGAATAAGAGATAGCAGCCCTGAAGTTTATTTAAAAGCTTTATGTCGATAATTTTTTTAACACACCTTGCTTTATACAACCACACTTTCACCAATCATCATCAAATGAAACAAGTAAAAGTAATGGCCAGTAGAGAAATTCAGACTGTGAAAAATTGTATTGTACCTTTACTTTGATGATTAAAGTGGATGTAAACCCACTCTCATCCTTTCTAAACTACTGCAATACTGATTATGTAGAAGGATATACATGCCTCCTGCATGTATACTTACTTTATCTGTCAAATGTCTCCCCTCTCTCTGCTATGAGACCCAGAAAACTGCAGATTTTGTGGGTGAATCTGTTTTCCAGGGCTCAGTGGGTGGAGTCGAGATGTCAGTAGACTCCCCGCCCACCTCTGCACTCCCCTTATCAACATGCATTTTCTCCTGTGTATTTCTTACACTGAACTTCTGCTATGATCACTAACATCCAGTCAAAACCCAGAAAAGTCTCCACATAACTTCAGCATGCCCAATCATGCTGAGGTGTGGAACAGACAATCCTTGCAGAGCTGCTGAAGAAAGGAGCGGGAGGGAATTTAAAAAAGAATGCATGTCTCTTAGGCTAGTGCACGAGATATGTAAATCACCTGTCACTCACAGCAAGGGGGATGATTTGACAAAGTTTTTCTCTATTTGTCAAGATTTATCTCACTGAACAATAAAAGAGGATTTCTCAGAGCTGGATTAACTCTGTGTGGCAATATTGGGCTCACATGAAAGGAAATCTTATACTCTACATTATAACATAAAAAAAAAAAATGTTGGGATTACATCCACTTTAAGGAAATAAAAAAACTTAAATTGATGATTGGTGGAGAAGTGTCCCCTTTTCCTTCCAAGAGCTACTGAAAAAAATTGTTCTACTATATTTGACATTGATTTTATAAACATCTACATAGTTAGAAAGGTTGAATAAAAACACCAGTCCCTCCTGAGTGAGTGAGGGTGCGTGTCTACAATTGCCCCTATCCCTAGCATCTCATTAAGATGCTCATCTATTATTATTTATTTAAGGTTCCCATATAGCACCATCAATTTACACAACGCTCTTCACATACATCACACCCTACCTTCAAGGAGCCCACAATCCTCAACTCACATTCATATAATGGGCCCTTTTTTTTGGTCAGAAGCCAATTAACCTACCAGCATGTCTTTGGAGTGTGGGAGGAAACTGGAGTACCTGGATGAAACCCACACAGGCAGATACTGCTAGGTGAGAGTGCTACCCACTACACCAATGTGCCACCATATTGTACCAAAAAGATGCAGTTCCAGATTTCCTCCTCAACTTCCTTATATTGGTGGATACCACTCTAGATTACTTGATTCCCCTGGAAGGGGGCAGATACAGTATCTCACAAAAGTGTGTACACCCCTCACATTTTTGTAAATATTTTATTATATCTTTTCATGTGACAACACTGAAGAAATGACACTTTGCTACAATGTAAAGTAGTTAGTGTACAGCTTGTATAACAGTGTAAATTTTCTGTCCCCTCAAAATAACTTAACACACGGCCATTAACCACTTCAATACTGGGCACTTTCCCTTCACTGATGGGCACTGATGAGGCAGCCCTGATGATTTGACACTAATAAGGTGTCAGAATGTAGAATTGATGGGCACTGATAGGTGGCACATATATGCGGCACTGATATGCAGCACTGATGGGCACTGATAGATGGCATTGATATGCAGCATTGATGAGCACTGAAAGGTGGCCCTGATGGGCACTTACAGGCGGCACTGATGGGCACTGACAGGCAGCACTGATGGGCACTGATAGACGGTACTGATTGGCACTGACAGGTGGCACAGATGGAAAGTAATAGATGGCACTGATGCGCACTATTGTGGGGACTAATTGGCACCTTGATGGGCACTGACAGATGTTTCTGATGGGGCACTGACTGGCAGCTGATGGGCACTGATTGACATTGCTGGTGGCAGCACAGACCCCCCCCCCCCCACCCCGACAGGGAGAGCCGTTGATCGGCAATCCCTGTCAGCGCAAACTGAGGAAAGCCGCTTACCGCCACTTCCTGGTTCAAGCTGTAATCAGCTGCGATTGTTCACAGCTGATCTTGTGGTAAGGAGCCTCTGTCAGAGGCTCCTTACTATGATTGGAGATGCAGTGTGCCAATGGGAGCACGCAGGCATGCTATTCTGCTGAATGTTATATGACGCCCAGTCAGGATAACTGAACCACTGCCCGGCCGTCATTCTGCTATAGGCCGGTTGGGAAAAGGTTAATGTCTAAACTGCAGGCAACAAAAGTGAGTACACCCCTAAGTGAAAATTTCCAAATTGGGCCCAAAGTGTCAATATTTTGTGTGGCCACCATTATTTTACAGCACTGCCTTAACCCTCTTGGGCATGGAGTTCACCAGAGCTTCACAGGTTGCCACTGGAGTCCTCTTCCACTCCTCCATGATGACATCACAGAGTTGGTGGATGTTAGAGACCTTGTGCTCCTCCACCTTCCGTTAGAAGATGCCCCACAGACGCTAAATAGGTTTTAGGTCTGGAGACATGTTTGGCTAGTCCATCACCTTTACCCTCAGCTACTTTAGCAAGGCAGTAGTCATCTTGAAGGTGTGTTTGGGGTCGTTATCACGTTATCATGTTGGAATACTGCCCTGCGGCCCAGTCTCTGAAGGGAGGGGATCATGCTCTGCTTCAGTATGTCACAGTACATGTTGGCATTCATGGTTCCCCTCAATGAACTGTAGCTCCCCATTGCCGGCAGCACTCATGCAGTCCCAGACCACGACACTCCCACCACCATGCTAGACTGTAGGCAAGACACACTTGTCTTTATACTCTTCACCTGGTTGCCACCACACAAGCTTGACACCATCTGAACCAAATAAGTTTATCTTGGTCTCATCAGACCACAGGCCATGGTTCCAGTAATCCATGTCCTTAGTCCGCTTGTATTCAGCAAACTGTTTGCGGACTTTCTTGTGCATCATCTTTAGAGGAGACTTCCTTTTTGGAAGACAGCCATGCAGACCAATTTGATGCAATGTGCAGCGTATGGTTTGAGCACTGACAGGCTGACCCTCAACCCCACTCCTTTAACCTCTGTAGCAATGCTGACAGCACTCATACATCTGTTTCCCAAAGACAACCTCTGGATATGACGCTGAGCACGTGCACTCAACTTCTTTGGCCGAGCATGGCGAGGCCTGTCCTGAGTGGAACCTGTCCTGTTAAACGTCTGTATGGTCTTGGCCACTGTGCTGCAGCTCAGTTTCAAGGGTCTTGGCAATCTTCTTTTAGCCTAGGCCATCTTTATGAAGAGCAACAATTCTTTTTTTTCAGATCCTCAGAGAGTTCTTTGCCATGAGGTGCCATGTTGAACTTCCAGTAACCAGTATGAGAGAGTGAGAGCAATAACACCAAATTGAACACACCTACTCCCCATTCACACCCGAGACCTTGTAATAAAAACTAGTCACATGACACTGGGGAGAGAAAATGGCTAGTTGGGTCCAATGTAGACATTTTCACTTGTGTACTCACTTGTGTTGCCAGCGGTTTAGACATTAATGGCTGTGTGTTGAGTTATTTTGAGGGGACAACAAATTTACACTGTTATACAAGCTGTACACGCACTACTTTACATTGTAGCAACGAGTAATTTCCTCATTGTTGTCACATGAAAAGATATAATAAAATGTTTACAAAAATGTGAGAGGTCTACTCACTTTTGTGAGATACTGTATATGGCTTGCCCCGTTATTATAAAGGGTGCTTCAAAATTCAATCATAACCCCCCCCCCCCTTTTAATTTTATCCCTGATTACTTTTTTGGGAAAAAGGAGGTAGGAAAAAGGCCCTTGTCCCTCAACACTGGAACAAAGGTGCTTTGCAAAGGGGAGCTAGGCTTTTTTTTGTTCAGAAAAGGGGGTCCAGACTGAATGCTTAGATAAGGGTCTGGTTGGAATATTATGGGGGAACTCCACAACATTTTTTTTTTTTTTTTAGTTATGTGAAATTACTACATACTACCTAGTATATAAGGGGCTTTCTATGTCATTTTTGTGACAATATATTGCTGAATTATATAACCCCCACTGACTTTAAAGAGCAGCGCACATCATTTTATGTTCAGAATCACCACTATTCACATATAATCATTCATGCTACCTGGCTTTTAGCACATTGATTTTCATTTAATTCAGTGCACTTGGACATCACAGATTTTGGTTCTAGCTTTTCAAAACAAAATCTGGGATATGCAGATTGAACATGAACAGCAACTCTAACAACAATAAAATGCAAGTTTTTCAATTGGGTTTTAAGTAACCTAAAGACATAAAAATTTTGGGGTTATGGTACATACTGTGATTAGAACCTATGTATAGTACAGTAGCATTAAATATATATCAATTTAAACAGCTATAAAATAAAATAAAAATGTTCATCCTCTTAATTTGAAGTTGTTTGGGGTGTGAACTGTTAAATATTGCTTTGCATGGCTCCCTGGTATGGTAGGATCTGTGTAGCAGCGGTCCATAAAACTTTTTCGAGATTGGATTATGTCTTTATAGAACATCGACTAGTGCCCAACCTGAAAAAAGTGGAGATTAAGCCCATTACCTTATCAGACCATGCTCCAATAGTTGCCCAAATAGAAACGCAGGAAGGGACAGAGAGGGAGAAGATTTGGAGAATAAATGATTCTCTAATACAGGAACAAGGGACAAGTCGACAAATCGAGAAAGACCTGATCGATTTTTTTGAACTTAACGATACGCAGGAAATATCTAGAGCGACCCTTTGGGAAGCACATAAGGTAGTAATAAGGGGTAGGTTAATTGGGATCGGAGCAGGAATAAAGCAGGAAAAACAGAAAAGGAAGACCCAACTATATAACGAGATAGAACAATTGGAACAGAAAACTAGACCTAAAGGGTTACAGGAGAATCAGGATCTACAAAAAAAAAAAAGAGAGTTAGAAGAGCACTTGGATCAGGACAGGAGAATAAGGTTTCACGAGATAAATATCTCTATCTCTATGGGGCAATATGCCAGGTAAATGGCTCGCAAGAAGGGTCAAGGAGCAAAAAAGTAGGACTTTTATTCCTAAAATAAGAAATAAGGAGGGGGAGCTGAAATTTGCGACACCAGAAATAGCTGAGAATTTCCATACATACTATAGTACCCTGTATAAATTAGGAACAAATGGTAAAGGAAGAAAAAGGAAAGAAGCGATTAGGGAATATCTCAAGAAGCTCGAGTTCCCAAGAGAAGAGAGAGAGAGGAAATGGAGGCCCTAGAGGCCCCCATCTCACCCATGGAAGTGGAGAGAGCAATAAAGGAAATGCCACTGGGGAGTAGCCCTGGCCCAGATGGGTTCTCTAGTAGGTATTATAAGAGATATAAGACCCTGTTAGTCCCAATATTATGTGAATACTTTAATGCAGTGGGAGAGGGCCTAGTGTTTCGTAAAGAAGCGCTCTTGGCCCATATTTCCCTAATTCTGAAAGAGGGTAAGGATCCAGAAGCATTGGAGAGTTATCGCCCAATATCACTTTTGAATGTAGACATAAAAATATATGCAAAAATAATAGCCGATAGGTTAAAGGTTCTCTTACCAACATGGGTCCACGCTGATCAGGCGGGATTCGTGCAGGGACGAGAGGGAAGGGATAACTCGGTGAAATCCATCATTCTGATCCAAGAGGCACATAAAGAGAAATGCCCGACAGTGCTGATGTCAATTGACGCCGAAAAGGCCTTTGACAGGCTAGATTGGGAGTTTATGTACGAAACCCTAAGTTATAAGGGGGTAGGGGAGAGAATGATGAGATGGATCAAGGCATTATACACTCACCCAATGGCCAGAATAAGGGTTAATGGATCCCTGTCTCGCCCCCTAGAGTTGTTCAACGGGACGAGACAGGGATGCCCGCTCTCTCCGCTGCTATTTGTTTTGAGCCTAGAACCCCTCTTGGTGGCAATACGTAGGAATCAGGATATCCAGGGTATCAGGGTGGGGGGGATGGAATATAAACTATCCGCATTTGCAGATGATGTGTTGTTATATATAACTAATACAAGAACTTCTATCCCCCCGATCCTGAAGGAACTGGAGTATTATGGAAGACTCTCAAACTTTAAAATAAACCTCACGAAGACAGAGATCTTAAATTTGAATATACCAGAGGAAGAACAGAGTGCCCTAGCATCAAGCTTACCATTTAGATGGTGTAAGGGGGAGTTGAAGTATCTCGGGATCAATTTGACCCCACAGAGACAAGGTCTCTATGAGGCAAATTACATCCCGCTCCTAAATAAAATTAAAAAAATAATGTATAACATGAGGTTTAAAGCAGTATCCTGGATGGGTAGAGTAAATGTAATAAAAATGATTATTCTCCCTATTATAAACTACACATTTCAAATGATCCCTGTTCCGATCCCAATGTGTTTCTTTAAGAAATTAAAAACGTTAATGATCACTTTTGTATGGCCCCTGAAACGAGCGCGTATACCATATAAAGTCTTAGTAAGGGGAAAAGACAAGGGAGGAGTAGCATTACCAGATGTTAAGAAATATTATGAGGCAATAATAGTAGCTAGAGTCGTAGATTGGATATATAACCAGAAGGAAAAGGGTTGGGTAAACTTGGAAATGAGTGGAGTGCCGCTAGAAAAAATGGTATGGATACCATCTGATCAGCGGAACTTAGGAGATAACACGAGTAATTTAACGAGACACACATTAAGAGTATGGGATAGTATCAATAGGGCACATAAATGGACTCACAACTCACCGTTAATGTCACTTTTGGACACAGATTATTTTTTACCAGGGAAAGAGGAACGTTTATATTTTAGTAGATGGGCAAGTAAAGAGGAAATAAAATTAGGAGAAATTATTAAAGGGAATAGGTTGTACACATATATGGAACTAATACAAGAGTGGGGACAAAAACCATTGGATAAATGGAGGTACACCCAAATTTCACACTTTGCACAGAGTTTACCAGGCCCACTGCGAGGATTAGAGTCTCTGAGACCTTTGGAGAATTTATTGAAAGACAATAAGTGTTTGGTTCGAAAAGTATCAAAAATTTATAAAATATTAAGACAAGAAAACGACTTAGAATTCCCGAGATTTTTAGGGAAATGGGAAGAAGATTTAGGGGCACTAAGGAATGATGAACATAGGATAAAAATATGTAGGCTCACCCACACATTAACAAGAGAAGTCCGTATGATAGAGATGTCGTATAAATTACTATCAAGATGGTATATGACTCCTAAAAGCATGCAGAGGTTTACAGGGGCACAGCAGGCATTGTGTTGGAGGGAGTGTTTGGAAGAGGGCTCCCTCTTACATATATGGTGGAGTTGCCCTAAAATATCCCTGTTCTGGGATAAAATTTTAGAAATTATAAACCTAGTGGCACAAAAGAAAATAAAGAAAAACCCCTGGACATGTCTCTTTCACGACACTGAACTAGGAATAATACAATATAGGAATACGATAGTCCCACACCTCCTCAATGCCGCCAAGATATTGATTCCTCGTTATAGGAAATCCAAACAAATTCCAAGAATTATGGAATGGGTTCAGAGGGTTGAACAAACGAGGAAAATGGAGGAATCATTGTATAAACTACAAAACATAGAGGAAAAAGATCAAGGGGAGTGGCAACATTGGCTGGCACTGTTGGAGAGGGAGGACTATCGTGAAATGTTTGAGGGCTAAGGGGACAGAGAGGGAGAGGACGTGGGATTGATTTTTTTTTTTTTTTTTTGGGGGGGGGGGGATCAAAGAAATTAGGGAGTGTAATGTAATTGTTAGTAGTCTATTTATAGGCAAATGAATGTAAAATTATTTATTAAATGAGAAAGATAGAGGAAAAGTAAAAGAAAAATTTTGCCACAATGATGCCAAAAGGATTTAGCGGAGATATGAACAGTGAGCTGATTATACTCCGCAAGGATAAAGTATTGGACTGAGATGGCAATAAAAAGAAAAGAAAAAAAAAAAAAAAAAAGGATCTGTGTAGCAAGCTTTCACTCCTTTTGTAGACTGTAGGAAGACTTGAGGAGCTGTTGGAATGACATCTTTATGCTAGTTTGATGATGACCTTAGAAAATGTTCCAATCAGCTTGACTGGGCATCGTATCAAAGATGATTGTCCAAAATATTAAAGCTTAATTTCTGCGTGTGTGTGGGTTCTTTTTAGGCCTCTTTAACATTTATGTAAACACATTATCGCATACATAGTTATGCAAAGTTATATCATATAGACGTGAATAAGCCCCAAACCCACCCAAACAGGCTTTTGACAGAAGACTGAAGCTTCCTATGTTTTAGTCATTTTATAATTTCCAGCTATATTTGGTATTATTTTATGACATTCAGGAGGTTCAAAGTACATCCTTCAACCTGGAGGAAAACTGTGGTTTCTCAAAGCATGGAGTTTAAGGTCAAATGGAGCAAATGTGCTTTTGCAAATGAGAATGTTAGAGGCTCAGAGACCACCTAGCTCTGCAGAAAGTAATTACAGGAGATTAAGCAAAATGCCAGAAGAAAATTGAGGTGATGAAAGAGCACAAGACCAAAGAAAAACTATACAGAGTGAAAAAACCTACACAAAAGAAATAAGAAGCATTAAGTTAACTTTTGTACTATCATATCATACATTAGAATTGTGGTAATAAATTCAGCAACTATAAAAACAAGACAATGTTGCTAAATACTAGCAGACTGCTACCCAAAATGCAGGTTAGCGTAAATAAGGGAAGTAGAACTCATTGAATGAACAAGTCTAAGTACACAACATTGTTATAGTTTATGTGTGTTGAAAAAATCCTGAAAAGGTCTGGTGCCTATAACATGGCCTGTTCTTGCGCATACATCAGGTAATCTTCTGTTGGGATGCATTGGGATCTGTAGAATTTATGGGAAAAACCACCCAGTCTCCATTATGCAAAAGTTTTCCTTTTCCCATGTCATGGTATAGCAACTAGTAGTAGACATTTGACACCATGGTTGAAGGTGAAGTAGGGCCAAATATCTTTTGGTCCTACTTCTCCTGTGGATCACAGTAGTGCAGTTAGTTCTGCTCTCCTGTGACCCAGATTTAGCTGACAGCATGCTAAAGTCTTCTGTCAGCTGATGTCACTTAGTCAGTCCAGGCTCTGGAGAGATCCTCACTTTATTGTTAGGATACACATAGATGCCTGAGGAGCAGCTGTATCAGTCCCTCAGCACACTGCTGAGAGTCTAAGCCAGCTGCTCCCCCTTCACAGCCTGATGCTACAGCACTGGAGGGGCAGAGTAGAGACCCAGTGACTGACCACCACTGGCTCCTTCCTTACTAAAGACCAAGAATTGAGCGATCAGCAGTCTTTGGCTGCTCAGTTCTCAGTCTTAGAGTAATCAGGGGACATATGCAGCTTTGGACCGATGCTGCATCCACCTAGGTGAATATGACTGTTTGTTTTTTCATATTACTGCACTTCTCTTTTAAGATAATTTAAAGTGTTTGTTAAACCTGCAGTCCTGCTGTACCATGTACCACGTGTCCTGTTCTCTTTGTATTGCTTCCTTTGTGTGAAATCCCTGTTGTCCCTTCCAGCCCATCTGCTTTCCTATTAAGAACTGACCACACTAAGCAGGAGAGCACACTGTAGTCAGTTCTCTAGCTGTGCTAGGAATTCAGCTCTCCTTCAATGATCAGACTTAGACGTATCTTGACACAACCCCACTGCGTAGCCTCTCACTGGGAAGATTAGTATGCTGTTGCTTCTCCTCCCCCAGCTCTTATGCATCTGAGAACAGAGGGAATAGAGGGAATGTGGTCATTTATAAAACTTTTTTAAACTGAATGGGTTGTTTTACAAGGTGAGGGTTTACAATCACTTGAACTGCACATGTGGATAAAAATGCTTGAGTATGTTCTTATGCCCTGTACACACGGTCCGACATTCCGACGAAAAAATACATTGGATTTTTTCAGACGGATTTTAGCCCAAACTTGTCTTGCATACACACGGCCGCACAAAGTTGTCACAAAATCTGACCGTTCAGAATGTGGTGACGTAAACCACATACGATGGGACTATAAAGAGGGCAGTAGCCAATAGTTTTCATCTTGTCATTTATTCTGAGAATGCGTGGCACTTTGTCGGAAGTGTCTACACGCGATCGGAATTGAAACAATCGGATTTTGTTGACGGAAAATTTTAAATCCAGCTCTCAAACTTTGTGTGTCGGAAATTCAGACGGAAAAAAGTCAGATGGAGCCCACACACGATCTGATTTTCCGACAACATGTTCTGTTCGCACATATTCTGACGGAAAGTCCGACTGTGTGAACAGTGCATTATACATGTGAACTGAGGAATAGGGATGAGCTTCGTGTTCGACTCGAACATCGGCTGTTCGCCCGTTCGGTGAATTCCGAACATTATGGGCCGTTCGCGACAAATTCGTGTGGCGCTCACGGCCCACAATGCACTGCGATGGCGCAGTGCATTGCTGGCTCATGATTGGCCAAGCATGCACTGTGACCCCGCATGCTTGGCCAATCACAGCACAGGCAGCGAGGAGAGCCATGATTGGCCACAGGCAGGATGCCTGTGGCCAATCATAGCTCAGGCTGTGTAGTACACGCCCCACACTATATAAGGCCGCCAGCGTGGCGGCCTTGTGTAGTGTGTTGGCGTCTGAAGCAGTTAGTGGGTGTTCTGTGTACCTTCAACAGAGTATACACCGATCGTTATCGGCCGATTTTTCGATCTTGCTCTTCTGTAGTGGTTGTTGTCTGCGTGCCCTGACTGCAGTATACACCGCTATATTCACCTCACCTATATAGCTAGCGATATATCTATCTTTTATAATAGAGCTTGCAGTCAGTGTTAGGAGCTTGTGCGTGCTGTCTGCGTGCTCTGTACCCAGTACACACCGCTATATCCACCTACATAGCTCTTCTCTATTTGAGCCATCTGCAGGAGTTATTGGAAGTTGTGTGTGCCTCCAGCACAGCACAGTATACATCTGTATTTACCCTTTATTGCTGGTGTTCTATAATAAAGGCATCTGCAGGAGTTAGTGGGTGTTGTGTGCCTCCAGCACAATATACACCTGTATCTACCCTTTATTGCTGTTCTCTAATAGAGCCATCTGCAGGGCTTAGTGGGTGTTGTGTGCCTCCAGTACAGTACACCCCTTTATCTACCCTTTATTGCTGGTGTTCTATAATAAAGGCATCTGCAGGAGTTAGTGGGTGTTGTGTGCCTCCAGCACAATATACACTACCCAACTGCTGTTTTACCCAACTCCCTTCAGGTCATTACCATGTCTGGAAGGCCAGCAAGGAGAGCCAGACAGGCGCAAGCCGATAAAAGAGGGCAAGCAGGCTCTGTGTCTAGAGACAACAGTGCTGGTCGTGGATGCGGTGCATCGTCATCAGTACGTGGCCATGGGACACGCTTGTCCTTCTTTTTGGCAGCTGGACATGTTGAGCCGCAACATGCCAATGACTTGGTAGAGTGGATGACCAAGCCCTCTTCATCCTCCTCATCCTCTCTCACCCAGTCTCAGGGTACTAGCAAAGCAGCTGCCAACGCATCGTCTTCCCTCGTCTCAATGTCATCATCAGTGACTCCTTCCCTAGACCCACCACGTCCTCCTGAGGAGTCTCCTGAACTCTTTGAGCACAGTGTTGGGTACATTCTCCAGGAGGATGCCTAGTGTTTTGTAGGCTCTGATGATGACACTCATCTAGAGGAAGGCAGTAGCGTGAATGCAGAGAGAGGGGATGCTCAAGAAGGACAGCAATCTGGCAGTCATGTTCCACAAGCTGCAGCATACAGCCAGATTTGCTACAGCGATGAAGAGGGAGGGGATGATGAGGGCACTGACTCCACGTGGGTGCCTGGTAGGAGAGAGGAGGAGGAGGAGGAGGAGGAGGCACATGTCCAACGAGGCAGGATGCCCTCCGGGGGCCAGCTTAGGGGCAGCACACCGACTGAATCACACCGCAGAGCTCCACCTGTGCAGGGCGCTGCCTCTGCGCGTTATTCTAAAAGTTCTTTGGTGTGGGCCTTTTTTGAGATGAGTGCATCAGATCGCACCGCTGCTATTTGCAACATATGTCTCAAGCGTATCTCGCAGGGCCAAAACATCAGCCGCTTGGGCACCACATGCTTGACCAGACATATGTTGACCTGCCATGCAGCTCGTTGGCAAGTGTACCTCAAAGACCCACACCAAAGAACAAAGCGGCCCTCTCCTTGCTCCTCATCAGCTGGCATCTCCAACCCCACTAGACCTTCAGTCCTCTCTGAAACCTGCTCTGGGAGGAATGAAGGTGTAGAATTAGGTGTGTCATAGCCAAGTGCTTCCGGGTACTCTGCTAGCAGTACTCCCACGTCTGATTATAGCAGGCAAATGTCCCTGCCCCAGCTGCTGGACCGGCGAAAGAAGTTCACTCCCAGCCATCCACATGCCCAGCGGTTGAATGCTAGCTTGGCTAAATTGCTAGCACTTCAACTGCTGCCTTTTCAGTTGGTAGACTCGACCCCCTTCCGTGAGTTTGTACAATGTGCGGTTCCTCAGTGGCAGGTCCCCAAACGCCACTTTTTCTCACGGAAGGCGATTCCGGCTCTCTACCGGCATGTGGAAGGCAATGTCCTTGCCTCGCTGGACAGGGTGGTCAGCGGTAAGGTGCATATTACCGCTGACTCATGGTCCAGCAGGCATGGACAGGGACGTTACTTGTCTTTCACGGCCCATTGGGTCACTCTTCTGGCAGCTGGGAAGGATGCAGGAAAAGGTGCAGTAGTGTTGGAGGTTGTTCCGCCACCACGCCTCCAAAATGCTACTATTGGTTGTGACACACCTCTCTCTTCCACCCCCTCCTCTTCTTCTTCCTCCATGGCCTCGTCCAGTGCTCTGTCCTCAGAACCAGCGGTGCTCCGTAGGCGTTCCAGGGGCTACGCAAGTACGCAGGCAAAACGATGCCATGCCGTGCTTGCGCTGGTTTGTTTGGGGGACAGGAGCCACACTGGGGCGGATGTTTTGTAAGCTCTGGAGGGGCAGGCCGAGAGGTGGTTGAAGCCACGCCAGCTTAAGCCAGGAATGGTGGTTTGCGACAATGGCACCAACCTCCTCTCCGCCCTCCGACAGGGACAACTGACCCATGTGCCCTGTGTAGCGCACGTCCTTAACCTGGTGGTGCAGCGGTTCTTGGGCAGGTACCCGGGCTTACAGGATGTCCTGAAGCAGGCCAGGAAAGTCTGTGTGCTTTTCCGCCGATCATTTAATGCCTGTGCTCGGCTGGCTGAGCTCCAAAAGGAGTTGAACCTGCCCAAGAACCGCCTTATATGTGACATGCCCACCAGGTGGAACTCAACGTTGGCCATGCTGCAGCGGCTGCACACGCAGCAGAGGGCCATCAATGAGTACCTGTGCGACTATGGCACCAGGACAGGGTCAGGGGAGCTCGGTTTTTCTCACTACGCCAGTGGGGCATGATCAGGGATGCATGCACTGTCCTGTCACTGTTTGAGGAGGCCACAAGGATGGTGAGCAGTGACAGTGCATGCATCAGCGACACTGTACCTCTTGTCCACCTCTTGGAGCATACGCTGCGTGGAATAATGGACAGGGCACTTGAAGCAGAACAGAGGCAGGAAGAGGAGGACTTCCTTGCCTCTCAAGGCCCCCTTTATCCAGACAGTGTTCCTGCTGTGCCACCCATCACACAGGAAGAGGATGAGGAGGAGGAGGAGGAGGATTGTGTCAGCATGGAGGTGGAGGCTGGCACTCAGCATCAGCAGCAGCAGCAGCAGTCTTGTAGGGATGATTTACAGTCCCAAGAAACACGTGGACTTGTACGTGGCTGGGAGGAGGTAGCTGCGGATCATGTTGTCCTTAGTGACCCAGAGGACTCCGGACTGAATGCCTCAGCTAACCTAGGCTGCATGGCCTCCCTGATCCTGCAAAGCCTGCGGAAGGATCCTCGTATTCTTCGGATCAAGGAGAGGGACCATTACTGGCTGGCCACTCTCCTTGATCCACGGTACAAGGGTAAGGTTGCCGACCTTATCTTGCCATCGCAGAGGGAGCAGAGGATGAGACATCTCCGGGAGGCCTTGCAGAAAGGTCTGTGCAACGCTTTCCCAGAGACTGGGAGGTTACAAACTCCTGGTCCTGGACAACGTGTTGCTGAGGCATCGGTCAGAAGGAGCGGTGGAGAAGGTGGCCATCTGACTGATGCTTTCAGACAATTTTTTAGTCCGCAGCCCCAAGGTATGATCGGTTCCAGCAACCATCGCCAGCGTCTGATTTACATGGTGCAGGAATACCTAGGGGCAAGGTCAGACTGGGACACCTTTCCCACTGAAAATCCTCTGGCTTACTGGGTCTTGAGGATGGATCACTGGCCAGAGCTTGCACAGTATGCAATTGAGCTACTGGCCTGTCCTGCATCCAGCGTTCTTTCGGAATGCACCTTCAGTGCTGCTGGTGGCTTTGTTACCGATCACAGGGTGCGCCTGTCCACCGAATCAGTTGATCGACTGACCTTCATCAAGATGAATCAGTCTTGGATAACCCACAGCTATCAAGCACCTGAAGCTGATGTAACCGAATAATTTTTTTGGAAATATCACATTCCTTCAAGACTGCCTATGCTGATGCTGAGTGGCTGTCCTGTTATGTTGATTGTCTATCCTCTTCCTCCTCCGCTGATATGTTGGAAGAACATTTCTGGTTCTGGGTGATGCCATCAGCCCAATTTTTCTGCCCCTGTTTAACAGGGGCGTTTAATTACAATTTTTGATGCAATACTTTGCAGCAGGGCTAATTCCTACAATAAAACTAGAGTATATGGAAGAGGTTGCAGTGTCGTGGCACCAGCACCAGTGCATAAGGCCCAAATTTTCTGCCCCTGTTTAACAGGGGCGTTTAATTACAATTTTTGATGCAATGCTTTGCAGCAGGGCTAATTCCTGCAATAAAACTAGAGTATATGGGAGAGGTTGCAGTGTCGTGGCACCAGCACCAGTGCCTAAGGCCCAATTTTTCTGCCCCTGTTTAACAGGGGCGTTTAATTACAATTTTTGATGCAATGCTTTGCAGCAGGGCTAATTCCTGCAATAAAACTAGAGTATATGGGAGAGGTTGCAGTGTCGTGGCACCAGCACCAGTGCCTAAGGCCCAATTTTTCTGCCCCTGTTTAACAGGGGCGTTTAATTACAATTTTTGATGCAATGCTTTGCAGCAGGGCTAATTCCTGCAATAAAACTAGAGTATATAGGAGAGGTTGCAGTGTCGTGGCACCAGCACCAGTGCCTAAGGCCCAATTTTTCTGCCCCTGTTTAACAGGGGCGTTTAATTACAATTTTTGATGCAATGCTTTGCAGCAGGGCTAATTCCTGCAATAAAACTAGAGTATATGGGAGAGGTTGCAGTGTGGTGGCACCAGCACCAATGCCTAAGGCCCAATTTTTCTGCCCCTGTTTAACAGGGGCGTTTAATTACAATTTTTGATGCAATGCTTTGCAGCAGGGCTAATTCCTGCAATAAAACTAGAGTATATGGGAGAGGTTGCAGTGTCGTGGCACCAGCACCAGTGCCTAAGGCCCAATTTTTCTGCTCCTGTTTAACAGGGACATGTAATTACAATTCTTGATATAATATTTCACAGGAGGGCCCGTTCCTGTGCCCACCCAGAGTAACTGTGAGGACTTATAGTGTTGTGGCACCAGCACCACAACCACCAAAGGTCAATTTTTCTACCACTGTTCAACAATGGCATGTAATTACAATTCTTGATATAATCGTTCACAGCAGGGCGCTCCAGCGCCCACCAAGAGTCACTTTGAGGGCTTACAATGTTGTGGCAAAACCAACACCTTGTTCCGCCATTTCTGCAGAGCATATAGGGCAGGCCCCTACTTTCAAACATCCAACTTACAAACATCTCCTACTTGCAAACGGAAGGAGACAACAGCAAGTGAGATGAAAAAAGATGGACGACAAAACAAATTATACAGGGGTGATAACCCTTCCCTATGTTTTCCAAAAAGCTTAAAAAAAATTTTTTTGACTGGAGCTACATTTTAAAAATGTACCAGTTGAAAATTACAAACAGATTCAACTTAACACAACAAACCTACACAGTCCCTGTCTTGTTTGCACCGCCTGTATACTGCTGTTCTGAGTATATAGGGCCTGGGGGCCACACGCATTTCCTTTTTTTAATATGGGTACGGGGTTCCCCTTAATATGCGTACAAGACCCAAAGGGGCTGATAATGGGCAGGGAGGGCTACCCATGCAATTTTTCCCAATGATTTTCAACCATATTGCAGGAACCAGATATAACATTAAAACCACAAGCAGTTTTAAATGATGTTATTTCCGTTTAATGTCATTTTGTGCAGGGACTGTTCTAAACACGGGAAACACTTGGCACTTCACAGGCATACTACAGACCCCCCAGGCATGATATTTAAAGGAATATTTCACTTTTTCTTTTCACTTTAATCGTCATTAAAATCAGTGCTCCCGCCAAAACGGCCATATTTAAAAACATTTTAGGCATTGACCCATGTCCCCTGGGGCAGGAGCCAGGTCCCCAAACCCTTTTTAGGACAGTATCTTGCATATTAGCCGTTAAAATTAGCACTTTTAATTTCGAACGTTCGAGTCCCATAGACTTCAATGGGGTTCTAAAGTTCGTACGAATTTGGGGTCCATTCGAAAGTTCTGGTGCGAACCGAACCGGGGGGTGTTCGGCTCATCCCTACTGAGGAATAAATGACAGAATATCTTCAGCATTACTAAAAAAGTCCAGTTGAATATGACTAATTGCTCATAACTCTACTTAGTTTCATATTTTCTCCTAGTAAAACTGGATAGTTCTGCCTGAAGATTCTGCTGATGGTAGTGTAGTACACCATATGTCAGGGATGGCCAACCACCTGCTCTGGAATGGCGGGTTAGCAAGCCCAGATCGCAGGTTGCCGACCCGTCATACCACAGCATCGGTGTTGTGAATGAAGCTGGTGGTAGAGGAAGAAAACAGCTGCAGAGCCCATAAGCCGATGCTTCCTGTACAGCGCCGGCTTTTGCCATAGGCAGAGTCGATGGCAAAGTTCAGTTAACCCACAGCACTACCCTGCCCCTGCAGTGTGGGTAATTATCAGTGTGAAAGCAGTTTAGGCCCTTTTCACACGATTGGCCCTACCCAATCGGACCCTCAATTCACCTCTACCGAGCGGCAGATGTAAACAGACTTTTGTCCGTTTACTCCCGCCTGCATCCAATCCGGTCCTAAAAATCTGATTAAAAAAAATAGAAGGGAGTTTGCCTCCTTCCATCTGGGTGGAATGGATTGGAGGGCCGTGACCTGTCATCTGCCCGCTCCACTCATTGTAGCCTGCGACTGGTTACCAAGTTGCTTAAGTGGCCCTCGCTCTTGAAAAGGTTGGGCACCCCTGCCATATGTGATCTATGCTGACTGCCCCAGGTCAAGTGAAGTAAAAAATTTGATCAGAAAAGACTGGAGACATATTAGTAAGTTTGAAACCTGTTTCTGAAATACATGCTGTCTAAGACCCTGTTCACATCTAAGCAATTTTACCTCGCTAAAACACACCTTCCCAGTGCATGAAAAGCACACATACAATAGTCCCCTTTAAATCCTATGTAACTCTTCGCATTTGTGTATTTTTACAGTGTGCTGTGCTTTTGTAAAGTCTTGCTTGCAGCATCTTCAGTGTCCTGTTTGAAAAGCTCACCAAAATTGCATCTCCCATTGTAGTCTATGGAAGCACATCAAAAATGCAACGTGCATTTCCTAAGTGCATTTCTGAGTCACATGTCCATTATTCCCAGGTGAACAAGGAAGATAATGCATGCAAACCACATGTAAAACACTTTATGTGAATTTTACCACAACACATTGAAAATACATTAAAAACGTGATAGGCTGGGTTCACACTGGTGTGCTGTGTTTTTGCTGCAGTGCAGGTCTATGCTGGGTTTACGTACATGCTACATGTTTTGTAGCCACAATTCATTTAATTTCTATTAGGTTGTATGTTTTTGCCACCTTTTCTTAAAGCACAGCAAAAGTACTGCATGCTGTATCTTTGGTGCGCTTTCAGAAAATGCAGCAGAAATCTGTGACCTAATAGAAGTCAATAGGACTGTGGCTAGTTTTGAAAGGAATAGGAAATGGTTAAGACACCTGTCTTTCCTTTCAGCAGGTAAAAATTTCCTCATAAAACAATCAATACAAATTATAATCATGTAAGTGCATAAACTGGTTGTCATAGAGTGCAGGACACCATATCTTTGTACCCTGATAGACTTCCTGTGAATACAGGCATCCATTAAATGTTTGGAAAATACTGTCAATACTATACCATTTTGGCAGTGGATGTAATGACACATTAAAGGAGAATTTTGGTTACTAAACTTTGGTTTTATACATATTAAGAATTATTTAAAAAGCTGCTATGGTTGAACTCAGAGTCTCTAGTAGACCATATTAGGAAAGGTACAAAGGGAAAACAGGAAGTGGCTTGGGGTGGGCCGTAGTCACGTGGTCAGTATGCCTAAAGGGGCTAAAAATAAAGACAGTAGGATGAGCTAGCCAAACAGATTTGTTGAAAGTCACCGTATGCAGCATAAATCAGCCAAATGCACGATTGCCCATGTCATCTCCACATGTGGATCCGGGATGCATATGGAGAAGCATGCTGAATTCCACCTACCTAAATTCATGATTACGCAAACAGGGACCAGGTATCGCTGGTCTCGAAAAATCAAATGTCAGTACGGACTCCTGTCTGCTCATCTTGCAAGCGTCCAGAAGCAACCGTAAATGAATGGGGTACCTAACTAACTGGTAGATCAAGAGTATGCGGAATCTCGTCCCCAAACCATAGAAAGCCAGATACATGGCTGCCTTGTGGACCAAGCTGGGTAGCAGCCCAAAAGTAAATCGGACATGCTCCGGAAAATATGCCCTCTAATGGAGAGTCTGCTAACCGTGGTGGGGGGGCTACTCTTCTGATTCCCCTTGAGAATGGCCTTGCTGGGATGTGCTGCAAAATGGATGGTCTATTAGGATCCTGTAAGGACAAAAAATGCTGGATATCTTCCAGCTATGCCTTGATAGTGCTGTAGGACAGCATGAGCTGTGAGTGGCAGAAACCAATGAAAGCAAGTAGACAATTAATTCTGTGGTAATCACTCCTAGCATACCTAGACTGGAAAGCCTGGATGGTATTCCAGGCTGTGTCATAAGTCTTCCTGATGTTAACTGACAATGACTTGTTGATCAAAAACTGCTACGTCGGCCCAGTGGGAATCTAGTCCAGCTAGCCAGTGAGTGCCAAAAATAGCTGCATAGCCTTTGGTGGCTGCTGCATTACTCAAAACCTTGAGGAGAAAAAAATTATTCTGCAGGGATGAACATGGCAACCCTATTCCAGTTTTGAAGGAACTCGTCCCATAGATGCAAGTCAAATAGAGCCGCAGAATCTAACTTGACCCGAGTCTGAGGGCCTAAGGAAAACAAGGCCAACAAACAAGAAATGTACAACCCACCCTGGGGAATGATCCTCATGGCAAACGTATGCATGCCTAACAGTGACTGCAATTCTATTCTGGAACAGGCTTGCTCTGGACGTACCCGATAGAATGGAAAGTTCTGTATTCGGGCACCAGTACATGGCACGAGAGGATAACTGGCATGTCACACAAACTGGCGACCAGGGGCGGACTGACCATTCGGCCACTCGGGCACTGCCCAAGGGCCCCTGGCCACTAGGGGGCCCCATCACGGTTGCCAGCCTTAGTAAAACCAGGGACAGTATGTAAAAATGTGTGTTTTTTTTACATCTGTCTTTGAAATGTCCCTTACCGACATCCTCTTGGTCTAAAAATCCAGAGATTATAGCTGCCCCACCTCTCCGGTACCATCTCAGCCAATAGAAACATGTCTGTGTATACTGTGTGATTGTATAGTGTGTGTTTGTGTGTTTGTGTATACTGTGTGGCCCCATAATCTCTGATTGCCTGGGGGCCCCATAATCTCCTATTGCCCGGGGGCCCCATGAGTTGTCAGTCCGCCCCTGCTGGCAACCTCAGCCCAGCAAACCAGCTCGGTGTCAATTGTGCTCCAGAATGTCACCACCTGGTGTTGAGCAAAAATGGCAGCAGCTTTAGCAGAAAAATAACAATGATAATTGTAAAACCAACTCCCCTTAATTCTGACCTAACTCCACTACTGCATAGTGGTAAAGATCCAGCTCCTCCCTCCTCTAGGGGCTCACTGAGCCAATAATGTCCCCAAATAACTGAAAGCTAGGGATGGGATGGAAAGCATATGGTTGAGCATGTGGCCCCTGGTCTTAACAACCCCAGAAACATCACCGCAAGAGTACATTAAGGTGAAAAAACAAATAGGTTTACAACCCCTTTAATGGTATTTTATATAAGTACCTGTAATAAATAATCTAAAAGATTATCATTTTATACTGAAACTTTCATAAGTCCCTATAAATCATGTCTAAATACTAAAGTCAGCTCAGGAAGGCTCCTTTGGGCCTAAATGAAAGATGGTGAGTATTTGTTGCTGTTGTGCTGTCGCTACATTAAACTATCAGGGGCTGGTTGAAATAAAACCCTCTATTTCTACTACACTTTAGTGTACCACTAAAGGAAAATAAAATAGGCCTTACAGCCAGACTTATAACTATTACTACATTTAATATTATGTTACTGCATTTAATTAGCAGGTAATGCTGCTACTGATGGGCATTATCAATCTTGATTAGGCATTATCATTGAAATATTACATATGAGCTATTCTTCTAAATATTAAAGTAGATACAAAATGTACTACTAAATCTTATATACACTTTTACATTAAATTATTATTATTATTTTTTTTAGTATGTTTAACTCTGGAGATTGTAATGCAATGTAAGTCCCCTTCTATTGTCTTAGCTGAATAAGAAATATATAGTAAATCAGTGGGGTCAAGCATAGCAAGTAGAGCGGCAGGTAGTGCTGCAGGTAGTGCAGATCTGAGTAATGGCACTGGACCTGTTTTCCTAGGAAGGATGTTCATCTCTAAAACCCCAATGTAGTTTGAGCTCTATTTATAAAAGACTTCTGTAAAGTGCCTTACCATATAAAAGAACATGTACATGCAAAACCTTTAAGTTCTGTTTGGAATATGAGAAAAATATACTGGTCTCTCAGTCCAGTTTTTGAGATGTTTACAGTGCAGCCAATATTCAGTGAGAGGACTTTACAATCAGTTCTAGCCATGAATGAGTGGTGGACTACTGGCGGAAGTCTGTCTTTCAGTGGTAGGAAAGGTTCCCATGGGCCATGTGCCCATGTCTTATGGGCTTTGGATGTTTGGAGGGACCTGCTGCAGACTAGGCCTCTTAGGAACCGCTGATCTAGGAGAGGGCACTAGTAAAGTGTGTAAAGTTTTCAACATGAACTTAGAACGAAATTGAGCATGGAACTTAAAAATATAGAATGCTGGAGAGATGGTTATAAGGGTCTCGGACCAACCATCAATGAAATTTATGCCGCGTACACACGATCAAAAAATCCAGTGGAAAAGTCCGGCAAACTCAAGTCCGCCAAACAATCCCCCCGTGTGTAGCCTCCGGCATACTTTTTTGACCCGACAGTACGGCGGACTTAGAATTTCGTGTTGCACATCAATCTTCCCGCCGTACTCGCATTTCGGCGGACAATCCAGCCGTGTGTATGCCAGTCCGCCGTACTTTTGAAATGAGCATACTTTTCCCGCCCGGAGAAAAGCCCGCTCATTTCGAGCGGGTCTCCGGGTAGGCGGGGCCCGCGAAGGAGACGTCGCTGGCCCCGCCGCCTGGTATGGACTTAAAGGGGAACCCCCAACGCCGAAAAAAATCAGCGTGGGGTCCCCTCCAAGTCCACAACAGACCCTTGTCCGAGCATGCTACCCGGCCGGCCAGGAAAGGGAGGACGAGCGAGCGCCCCCCCCCCTCCTGAGCCGTACCAGGCCGCGTGCCCTCAACATGGGGGGTGCCTTGGGGAAGGGGGGGCCGCGCGGCCCCCCCACCCCAAAGCACCTTGTCCCCATGTTGATGAGGACAAGGGCCTCTTCCCGACAACCCTGGCCGTTGGTTGTCGGGGTCTGCGGGCGGGGGGCTTATCGGAATCCGGGAGCCCCCTTTAATAAGGGGGCCCCCGGATACCGGCCCCCCACCCTATGTGAATGAGTATGGGGTACAATGTACCCCTACCCATTCACCTGTAAAATAAAAGTACAAAAAAAAAACACAACACACGAGATAAAATACTTTATTGCACAGCTCCGGGGGTCTTCCGTCTTCGGGGGTCTTCTCGCCGGACTCCTCCGCTATCTTCTTGTAGCTCTTTTGCTAGCGGAGGAGTCCGCTTTCTTCCTCGCCGCCGGCCTCTTCTCCCGACTTCGGGGGTCTTGTCCCCCTCTTTGGTTCTTCTGCCGGGCCACCGCGCCTTCTTATAGCTTTTTTACAGGCGGTGGCCCGGTCTTCTGTCGCCGCTGCCGCCTTCCGTTCTTCTTCTTCTTCTTCTTCTCCTTCTTCTCCTGGAGATGTTGACTCGACGCTCTCTCCGGCCACAATGCCAGGGACGCGCTGCGCGGCCACTTATATAGGGACAAGGGGCGGTGTCACATGGCTTTATGTCACATGGGTTCGCTCGCCCCCTTTCCTGGCCGGCCGGGTAGCGTGCTCGGACAAGGGTCTGTTGTGGACTTGGGGGGACCCCCACGCCGATTTTTTTCGGCGTTGGGGGTTCCCCTTTAAGTCCATACCAGGCGGCGGGGCCAGCGTCGTCTCCTTCGCGGGCCCCGCCTACCTGGAGACGCGCTCAAAATGAGCGGACTTTCCTCCGCGTGTGTGGGCAAGTCCGTTCATTTCGAAAGTACGGCGGACTTAGTACGGCGGACTTAGTACGCCGTATTAGTCCGCTGAAAAAGTGCCGTGTGTGGGCAAGTAGCCCGTTCGAAAATTCTGACGGACAGTTTGGCGGACGTCCGCCAGACTAAGTACATCGGACAGGCGGCTACGTGTGTACGCGGCTTTAGAAAAAAAGGGGAGCAATGGGCGGGACTTTATATGAGGCACACGCAAGCAGAAGAATACATTTAGATAAAAAATGGGTTTTAATAAATACAAATAGTCATATATTTACATGTTATTTCACATAGTCATACAATAATATTTTCAATTTCATCAAAATATACATTCCAACAAGGACTTAATGGTAAATATATGAAGAACTTGACATTCAATAAGCACCAAATTATATATGGATATGTGACACATTGATGTGTCACTTGGAAAAAATACAAAAACAATAAGAGATAAATAAAGAAGGAACGTCCAATCTTTGTTGAAAATTGTATACACAAAATGGAAGTTGACAGCTCTACGCGTTTAGTGACCTTTTTGTCACTCATCAGGAGAAAGACCATAATGGTAACCTATGAATAGAGAAAACAACCTTATTTTGAATGGTCTGGGAAAAGGTGGACAAATATACCATATGAAAAAACCCCATACGTACACTTGACCCACAGCCTTACATATATACCTGCACAGAGGTGGTGCGGCACATTGGTAGTCAGGCCGGCCAAAAATGCCATAGACCGGGGTTGAGGGGGCACAATCCAGGTGACACCCAGAAAGCACAAATTACATCCCAAGAAGGTCAGAGTGTAGAATATGGCACAGATTCAGTATTGAAAGTAGAGTGGCTCGTAGTGAAGGGACATCTAAAAAAATAAACAATAAAACATCTATGTGTGACAAGTGAATGTAAAGGTGAAGTATGAAATTAAGAAAAAAGAAAAAAATGAGAAGAGGGCAGGAAAAGGTTAGAAAGTGAGAAAAATAGTGAGAAAAATAATTAAATATTGAACCCGGGATGGAGGAGGGGATCTGAACGGCCCCTACTACCTCATTTAAAGTCCCAAATATCTTTGCTCCTTTTTCTTAATAACTGAAATTTGTTATTGTAAGCCTCAGCACAGCAACCTGCTACAGAAGAATCCTATAAGCTTTCATTAAAAGAGGTGATCCTGCCATGAAGGTCCTAGTTCAGGCACTTTCTGGGGTGACAACTCTCCCCCAGTTATGTTCTTTCATTGTCACCCTGTCACATGTGAACTTGGTGAAGACAACAAATGGCTATGCCAACATGCATTACACATGCATGGTCCACCAGCACAGCAGCCCGGCGATCGAGGTGAGAAGGTGACTGAGTTGTCTTGTTGTTCCCCCTCTCCCTCAATGATACCCTAAAGTCTGGATTAGACTTAGTGGAAAGATACTTTGGAATCTCTGACTGGATTAATAGAAGATTACGGCTTACACCACCTTCTTCTTTTGCTTTATATATATATATGTCTGGAGTTCCTTGTTCATCTGTGGGCTCCTCTATATACAATAGTTTGACTACAATACCATACACCACTCTACCTATGTAGAGACACCCTTTCTTTTTTCTCTTTTGGGCTATCCAAAGGAATAAAAATGTTAATCTCCTGATGAAGCGTTATGATGAACGCGAAACATGTAGAGCGTCTAAATATCTTTGAGCTGTCTCTTAATTGCTATCCTGTCTATACAAACTATTTTCTGTATTAAGTGTTAATTTTTCCTTAACCTCCCTGGCGGTACGATTATTTCGGATTTTAGGTGCTAAAAGCGGTACCATTATTTTGCATGAAAATTTGGCGTTTTATATTGTAGTCCTGCAATTCTTAGGAATAACTCACTTAAATCTGTCCAAACCAGAGTCTAGCAGACATCCCGGGTATAATAAAGTTTGAAAAATGAAATCATAAATTATAATATAATAAATAATTATAAATAATTATACCAAATAATAATATAACAATAATAAAAATTATTCAATAATGTAATCAAATCAAAAACACTGAAATTTGCTCAGTTGCAGAATTGTCACAGTCATTACTTTTCAGTATTTGATGACGGATCTCCCCACAAATCACTATCGCTCAATTCTGCGAGTGATTCTAATTTATTATCGCTGTTTTCTAGCTGGTCTAAAACCATTTTTGATGTAAAATGACAGTTTGGTTGCTATGGACAATCTCCAGTTTCCAGGCATAAAGAACAGTTTTTATTACATAAAACTGCATGCAGGACACTGGGCAGACCACTAGGGACAACGGGGAGGTGAAATATTTACATACAGCAATGTAATCTGTAAGATTACATTATACTGTATGTTTACTGTTTGTTTCACTTTTTGAATTTGGCGCCGATCTCCGTCCCCGTGCGTCGCAACGCTCGCAGGGCACGGAGATCGGCGATGTGATGCATCGAGCGAGACACGGCTCGCTCGTACAGCGGGGAGACAACGCTGGATCCGAGGGAGAAGGTAAGTAAACCTCCTCCTGGATCCAGCGATGCAGTCCCGAGTCTGGCTCGGGGATACCGCTTTTGGTATGAAAATTCCACCCCGAGCCAGACTCGGGAATACCGCCAGGGGGGTTAATGTTCCTATGTTGGATACAGTATGTACAATAATATATACAGAATATGATATACCTCTAACATACTAGACAGGATAAGAAATATTGAGATTTGGTGTGTTTTTTCTCTTTTTAGAAGAATAAAAATTGTTTTAAATTATTTACTCTCCCCCCCCCCCCCCCCTCTTTTTTCTTTATATTTATATCTATGACTAAAAAGTCCAGTATGGTCAACAATTTTTGTTGAGGTTTTTGTGTTTTTCTTTACTTAAAAAAAAAGTCTATTATTGGGACGTGGCATGTGGATTTTTCTGTAGTGTATCCCCAGGACCACCCTGTGGCAGATACACACCAAATTTAATTTAATCATGGTCCACCACTGCCACTATTTGTTAACTACTCCAGATCTACTTTAAGACATACAATGATGGTCATATGGCTGATAAGATCACATGTTTATAGACTTGAGTGGATGGGGCTGAATATTCAGTAATTCAGGTAAATTATTGAGCAGGACTCCTTTTTTTTACAGGGAAATATTGTTCCCTGAATATTTAGAATTAAATCAATATTTTGTTTCAGTTTAGAAAATCATATATATTCACAGTGATCTCTTCCAATGAGAGGTGGGCACTAGGGGTTAGCAAATATGCCTGGTTTAGATAGCATTCAGTCTACGAAATCCAAACCCCTTTGAATCTTAATAATTCATTTTGGCCATTTTCAAGGCTATTAAGCAAGCTACTGTCTAAAAGGGTAAGGGAGCTGGACACTGCCATGGAGGACATTTGACAAATAAACTTTATTTTTTAAATACCATACAGCAGGATTTTAAAGCAACTTTGAATGCAACATGGGAAAACACCACACCTTTAAAGTGCATCCTTGGGAGATGCCCTAAACTTGCATGCGATGTTACGGAACAGTACAATTTTCACAAACAGTGCCAGCAACACCATATTCTGGCATCACATATTTGGATGTGAAATAGATTTTTTTTTTACTTTTACTATTTAGCTTGGCATAAATAAAGCAGCAACACCTCACTCTAAAGTGGTGAAAGGAGGAAATAGGGTAAGCTTCATATTAATATGTATTTGCTTCATTTTAGTAAGGGCACTGGAGGCGTAGCTGCAGGGTGAAAACCTATGGTACTAGTGCTTCTCACTCTTCTGCAATGCAGGGGGAAAGAGTTAAGCATAGAATCCTATGACCATTGCATGCATTCAGGAAATACAGGCAGTTGTGAAAAGAGATGGCCAGCAGACAGGCAGCACTCACAACATGAAAATAGATTTTTCAAGTATCAAAAATAACTCTTGTTTGTATTACTATTACAATGATGATAGCATACAATGAAAGTGTATGCTGTGACCATGGAACTCCTTTAGAATGCACAACTTACTCGACCCAAATCAGCATGGCTTTACTGAGGGCTAAGATTTTTGACTATAACACAAATCTTTTTGTCAGAGACTGCCATTCATGTCAATACCAGTGGATCTACATTGATGTGCAGCTTCACAGGACATATCATTTGCCTCATAGTTGCTTGGAGCCAGTAGTGGCTGGTGCTGTATATTTTTTTTTGGGGGGGGCAGCAAACAAGACATCCCACTGCCACCCACCTATGCCCCACAGTTTCTTCCTCCTCTTCCTCTTTCCCTTGGCCAATATGATCACTTCTTCTCTTGGCCAATTGAGTCTCACTTGCTTCCTGATTGGCCAGAAGGAGAGTCAAGAAGACAATAGCGAATAATAATTTGCTATTGTCACACAACTGGGAGGGCTCAGGGCAGTGCTCTGCACCCCAAGCCCAGCCTTTTTTTAAACCAATTAGAGCCTCTGGTTATAATCATGTGCTTCTAAAAAATAAAAATAAAAACACCATTGGAATCCATGCGTCCGGTGCCCTGCATGTAGATTAGGGGCCGGGCGCATAGATTAGGAGGACGGTGCCCCTGAACCCCTAATGGACAGGCCACCACTGCTTGGAGCCAAGACAAGCTTCCTCCCTGGCCGCACACTCACAGCGGTGGACACAGGATTGTTTTCCCTTGTAGCGGCACACATTTTTCAATACTGGTTCACAAATATTTTTGGTGCTGTGGACATCTTAAATCAACCCATCTTGATTTTGGAAAAGCATCAGATATAGTCCCACATAATGTTTTCACAAAAAGTTTTACAAGTTATGACCCTTGTATGGTTCAGTGGGTATACAGTTGGTGGTGTATTGCAACACTCTGTACAAGGTTCTGTTCTATTTTTTATATCATCAAGTTTTATTAGAATTTTCATAAATAATAAAAGGAAAATTATTGGAGAAACGATTGCTGTCTTACAGAACAGACAGCGTATGGCGTGGTACATAGACATTGACAGAATAAACAATGTGCAGCAAATGCTACATCAAATTTCCTAACAATTATCAGTCTAGTATAAAAAGGTACAAACAGCCTATACACCATCAGAAGAGCATACTACCCAAAGTTTGCAAGAGTACTGCAAAAAAAAGGAGAAATGGAGAGAAAGAGGGGAAAAGAGAAGGGGACAAAAAAAGGAATGAAAAAATAAAAAGGGGGTTTAAAAATGGAAACATTAGGTCCTATTTTATTTACTCTATTTGTAAGTGATGTAATAAAAGGGTGGTGGACAAGTTATGTATTTTTGCTGATGATACAAAGGTGTGACATAGAGTTGATATTCCTGGAGATGGTTGTAGTGTGCTTTGGCATTGCTGGAACAATAGTCAAAGCAGTGGAAAGTGCAATTCAACATTTCTGGATGCAAAATAATGCAGTTAGGCAAAAGAGTCCCTTGCTATGGTACCATATTAGGGGTTACAGTGTTGGCCAGAGCTACAGAGGAAAAAAAATTGGGGTTGTACTTATTTCATGCAATTGCAAAATAAGCAAACAGTGGTGATGATTTACTAAACCTGGAGAGTGCAAAATCTGGTGCAGTTGTGCACGGTAGCTATTACATTCAGCTGGGGCACTGGATAAATTGCCGCCTTGGCTCCTTTCCTTACCAAATGACTGCCTTTGAACACATTTGCCAGTATTGTCCAGTAGCTCGCGGCACCATCTCAACGTTGGAGGTGGTCTATAAGGTCCTCCTGCGCTGGTACTGGGTCCCAGGCTGTATCGCCAAGTCAACCACATCATGCAATGATAGATGCTTTCGGGGTTGTGGTCAGCGAGGAGATGAACTACACACACGGTGGTCTTGCCCCTGTTTTGTCGGATTCTGGTCAAGGGTCTTTGGCCTATTATCCCCTCTATTTCATGTCCCCTTCCACAAGGACCCCAAAATTTGCATTGCTTCATTGCCTGCTCCCGGTCTTTTCTCTCCCCAACAGAAACTAGCCACATATCTATTTATCGCAGCCAAGCGAACAATAGCGAGGGCTTGAAAAAAACTTTCTGTCTCATTTGCAGAGGTAAAGGATACCCTGACGACCCTTATGATCCACAAAAAAATGTCCAGTATCCTCCACGACTCTCACGCAAAATTTCTTAAAGTATGGGCCCCGTGGTGGTCCTGCGCACTCCCTAATCTAAATTCATCTAGCCTAGGTCTGTAGATTCAAATTGACCCTGCCTCCAGCCTGGGGGACCCACCTTTCTCTTCCCCACTCTGTCCATGGGCCTCTTGCTCGCTGCTCTGCTCTATACCTATCATCCCCCCCCCCCCCTTTTTACCAGTAGTCAGAATCACAACAGCATTTCAACACACAGGCCTCCTAAAAAGAAGCATGTTGCCTCATTTTTTACATCCTTGCTCCTTTCAGTTGTGACAGGATCACTATATGGCACTTTTATGAGCTGAAAGCTTTGATACACAGGCTCACCAGTAGGGATGAGCTTCGAGTTCGAGTCGAACATGTTCAGCAAACAGTGAACAATTTGGGGTGTTCGTGGCAAATTCAAAAAGCCACGAAACACCCTGTACAAGTCTATGGGAGAAATCTAAAGTGCTAATTTTAAAGGCTAATATGCAAGTTACTGTCCTAAAAAGTGTTTGGGGACCTGGGTCCTGCCTCAGGGGACAGGTATCGATGCAAAAACAACGGCCAGGGTTGTGGGGATGAGGCCCTTTTCGCCATCAACATGGGGACATGGTGCTTTGGGGGGGACCTGTGGCCTGGTACGGTTCAGGAGGGGGGCGCTCCCTCATCCCCCCTCTTTTCCTGCGGCTTGCCAGGTTGCGTGCTTGAATAAAGGGTCTGGTATGGATTTTAAGGGGGAACCCCACGTCAATTTTTTTTTAAAATTTGACGCGGGGTTCCCCTTAATATACATACCAGACCCGAAGGCTCTGGTATGGATATTTAGTTGGAACCCCACGTCAATTTTTTTTATTTGATGCGGGGTTCCCCTTAATATCCATACCAGACCTGAAGGGCCTGGTAATTGAATTTGGGGGAACCCCACGCTTTTTTTTTTTTATCAATGACTTTCAATGAGTGTTCTCTGTATTACGGGAGCCGACAATTCATTATAGCCGCGAGTGATTTTAAATGACTTTTTTTCCTGCAGAAATTACACTTTGTGCAGGGACAGTTCTAAGCACGGGAAACATGCGCCCCTTCACAGGCATACTATAGACACCCCCCAGGTACGAAATTTAAAGGAATATTACACTTTTATGGTTTCAGTTTAATCATTATTAAAATCACTGCTCCCGAAAAAACTGCAGTTTTTTAAAACTTTTATTTGCATTGATACATGTCCCCTGGGGCAGGACCCAGGTCCCCAAACACTTTTTAGGACAGTAACTTGCATATTAGCCTTTAAAATTAGCACTTTAGATTTTGAACGTTTGAGTCCCATAGACTTTAATAAGGTTCTAAAGTTCACACGAAGTTTAGGTCTGTTCGAGGGTTCTGGTGCGAACCAAACTGGGGGGTGTTTGGCTCATCCTTACTCACCAGCAAAGTGCAAACACTCCTCAGCCCTCTTAGCCCTTGTACACACGGTCGGAGATTCCGACGGAATGTGTCCTATCGGACCGTCTTGTCGGATATTCCGACTGTGTGTGGTCTCCATCGGACTTTTCAGTCGGAATATCTGACAGACCAACTTTTCCAACTTGCCGGTAAAATTTTCCGACAAAATGCTCCGATCGGACATACTCCGATCATGTGTAGCCTACTCCAACGGACAAAGTGCCACACATACTCAGATCAAATTCCTAGACCAAAGCTATTGGCTACTAGCCTGAACGTAGTCCCGTCATAACGAAATAACGCCATCACGTTATGTACAATCGGATTTTCCAACAACTTTGTCTGACCGTGTGTATGCAACAATTTCGGACAAAATCCGTCGGACAAAATTCGTTGGACAAAATCCAACGGATTTGGTTGTCAGAATGTCCGACCGTGTGTACAAGGGCTAAGATAGAACAGGACTGGTGGAGTACACTCCATCCCGTTTACGTTGTCCTCTAAGCACTGAAGAAACAGGCATATGACTAAGGAATTCAGCAGGATGTCTCCTTGAAGCCTCTCTTAGCTACCCTCTTCTCTAAATGGTATCCTTCTTCTCAAACTGTGTTGCACAACATTCCTCCCTCCAAAATTATACACTCTTCAGGTCAGCACATTTGTCTCTCATTTCAGTAGCTATTCCATAAAGGTGATATGTAATAGCCATTTGGGGATAATCTGAAGTCTTTTGAACTCCATAGCTGGAAAGCTGCTTACAAAAAGATTACCCTGTAGCGGCAGAGACCAGGACGTGTGAAATAATAACAAAGTCAGCCACAAAGAAGGTGAAACACCTACACAACAGGTAGCATATTTTTTGAGGTGGCTATTTTTTCAACGTAGCTGAAAGACTGCAGGGTGAAGAGCCCAGCAGCTTAAATAGCAACTTTAGTCGTTGCTGACAAACACAAAAAGGTAGTTCTAGAAAGCACCAGTGGGTCTGTGCACTGCAACACACAGCTAAATAACTGCTGCGAACGCAGATTTTTATAATGTATTGATTGGCATATAACAAAGGCCCCATGTTAGCCTATGTGCCCATGCACACCTAAACTGTCAGGGGCGCTTGGAGGTTAAGCATTTAGGGACAGTAGAAAAAATGATTGCTGGGGCTTCCAGGAATAATATAATAAAACGAGCTGGAAAAATTACAAAAAAACTGATCTAAATGCAGCTAATAGTGTTTACATGTTTTAGGTGTTTTTACATTATAAAGAGAGTTTTACTGAAAAATCGCCCAATAACACTAATGCCAAAAAATGCAGAGAAAAGCACAAAAATGCGGGAAAACGAGCAATAACACTAATGTAAAAATGCTGCTAAATGCAAGCGCTGGCGTTTTTAAAATGTCCTGTGTGCATGAAACTGAGCCCTAAGGATTGTATTATTGGTAGTTGGTTAGTAGTAGTTGGTATAGCGTCAAACAGTTGCATTGGTTTGCTGTTTCTGCGAATGGGTTGGATTTGCTGTGCATCAATGCTGAACCCGTACCTCATTTAAAATAACAAGACCTTTTGCTTCTGTACATGGAGTGCAGAGAGTCTACTTATGTCTTATGACAGATTTCTAAAATGGCATTTATTATTATTATTATTATTATTATTATTATTATCAGGAAAACACATCTGAAAGCACAAACAAAGGATTCCTGTTTATGTAAAAGGTCAAGAAGACATTTTTTATGTTGTTAATATTGACCCACCTGTTAGTTTTAAGTGCAAGCCTGGACTGAAAGATAATAAAATCAAATTTGTTAATGCACTAAATATTAAAGGGTGTCAAACTAAAAATCAATATGTCACTCCAGCTAATCAAGGCTGAGGCCCCTTTAAGTGCAAAAAAACAATAAAAATGTGAGAACAGTTCAAAAATGAATTAATAAATGTACAAAAACAAATGCTAAATACAGTGGATGACATATGTAAATGAAAAGTCCATATATGCTGTAATGTGTTGCCAATAGACATGTGCAGTTCATTTCATTCGGAATTGAAATTGGGACGAATTTTCGTTCTTTGGAAATTTGGATGTACTTCAATTTCCGAATTACAATAATATAGAATAGGGATGAGCCGAACACCCCCCGTTTCTCTTCGCACCAGAACCTTCGAATGGACCTAAAATTCGTACAAACTTTAGAACCCCATTAAAGTCTATGGGACTCGAATGTTCGAAATCAAAAGTGCTAATTTTAAAGGCTAATATGCAAGATATTGTCCTAAAAAGGGTGTGGGGACCGGACTCCTGCACCAAGGGACATGGATCAATGCAAATTTTTTTTTTAAATGGCGTTTTTTCGGGAGCACTGATTTTAATGATTCAGTGACGATTATGCCGCGTACACACGTAGCCGACTATCCCGCGGACTTAGTCCGGCGGACTTCCCGCCGGACTGTCCACCGGACTTTCCGAACGGGCTACTTGCCCACACACGGCACTTTTTCAGCAGACTAATACGGCGTACTAAGTCCGCCGTACTATCCGCCGTACTTTTGAAATGAATGGACTCGCCCACACACGTGGAGGAAAGTCCGCTCATTTTGAGCGAGTCTCCAGGTAGGTGGGGCCCGCGAAGGAGATGTCGCTGGCCCCGCCACCTGGTATGGACTTAAGGGGAAACCCCAATGCCGAAAAAAAATTGGCGTGGGGGTCCCCCCCAGGTCCACATCAGACCCTTGTCCGAGCCGGCCAGGAAAGGGGGGGTGAGCGAGCGCCCCCCCCTCCTGAGCTGTACCAGGCCGCGTGTCCTCAACATGGGGGGGTGTATTGGGGAAGGGGGGCCACGCGGCCCCCCATCCCAAAGCACCTTGTCCCCATGTTGATGAGGACAAGGGCCTCTTCCCGACAACCCTGGCCATTGGTTGTTGGGGTCTGCGGGAGGGGGGCTTATCGGAATCCGGGAGCCCCCTTTAATAAGGGGGCCCCCGGATCCCGGCCCCCCACCCTATGTGAATGAGTATGGGGTACAATGCATCCTCTGGGACTGTGACACCATAATGGGCGGGGACATCATCTGGCGATGTCCCTATATAAGTCACCGCGCGTCGCGTCCGTGCCACTGTGAGCGGAGGATGCGACGAGGCAACATCTGAAGAGAAGAACAGAAGAACAGAAGGCGGCGACAGCGGCGACAGAAGACCGGGCCACCGCCTGTAAAAGAGCTAGAAGAAGGCGCAGTGGCAAGAAGAACCGAAGAGGGAGACAAGACCCCCGAAGAGGGGGACAAGACCCCGAAGTCGGAAGAAGAGGGTGGCAGCGAGGAAGAAAGCCGGGCTCCTCCGCTAGTAAAAGAGCTAGAAGAAGATAGCAGAGGAGTCCGGCGAGAAGACCCCTGAATACAGAAGACCCCGGAGCTGTGCAATAAACTATTTTAACCCTTGTGTGTTGTATTTTTTTTACATTTTTTTTACAGGTGAATGGGTAGGGGTACATTGTACCCCATACTCATTCACATAGGGTGGGGGGCCGGGATCCGGGGGCCCCCTTATTAAAGGGGGCTCCCGGATTCTGATAAGCCCCCCGCCCGCAGACCCGACAACCAACGGCCAGGGTTGTCGGGAAGAGGCCCTTGTCCTTATCAACATGGGGACAAGGTGCTTTGGGGTGGGGGGGCTGCGCGGCCCCCCCTTCCCCAAGGCACCCCCCCATGTTGAGGGCACGCGGCCTGGTACGGCTCAGGAGGGGGGGCGCTCGCTCCCCCCCCTTTCCTGGCCGGCAGGGTAGCGTGCTCGGACAAGTGTCTGATGTGGACCTGGGGGGGACCCCCACGCCAATTTTTTTCTGCGTTGGGGTTTCCCCTTAAGTCCATACCAGGTTGCGGGGCCAGCGACGTCTCCTTCGTGGGCCCCGCCTACCTGGAGACTCGCTCAAAATGAGCGGACTTTTCTCCGCGAGTGAAAAGTCCGCTCATTTCAAAAGTACGGCGGACTGGCATACCAACGGCCGGATTGTCCACCAAAATGCAAGTCTGGCTGGAAGATTGGAGTGCAAAAATACTTTCTAAGTCCGCCGTACTTTCAAGTAAAAAAAGTCCGCCGGAGGCTGCACACGGGGGGATTGTCCGGCGGACTTGAGTTCGCCGGACTTTTCCACCCGATTGTTTGATCGTGTGTACGCGGCATTAAAGTGAAAAAAAGTGAAATATTCCTTTAAATATCATGCCTGGGGGGTGTCTATAGTATGCCTGTGAAGTGGCACGTGTTTCCCGTGTTTAAAACAGTCCCTCCACGAAAGAAATTTAACGGAAAAAAGTCATTTAAAATTGCTTGCGGTTTTAATGTAATGTCTGGTTTTGGCAATACGGATGAAAATCATTCAGAAAAATGACATGGGTAGCCCCCCCCCCCTGCCCATTACCAGCCCCTTTAGGTCTTGTACGGATATTAAGGGGAACCTCGTACCCAAATTAAAAAAAGTAAAGGCGTGGGGCCCCCAGGCCCTATATACTCAGAACAGCAGTATACAGGCGGTACAAACAAGACAGGGACTGTGTAGGTTTGTTGTGTTAAGTAGAATCTGTTTGTAATTTTGAACTGGTACATTTTTAAAGTGTAGCTCCAGTCAAAAAATCTATTTTTAAGCTTTTGGAAAACATAGGGAAGGGTTATCACCCCTGTATAATTTTTTTTGCCCGTCCGTCTTTTTTCATCTCACTTCCTGTTGTCTCCTTCCATTTGCAAGTAGGAGATGTTTGTAAGTTAGATGTTTGAAAGTAGGGCTTGCCCTATATGCTCTGCAGAAATGTGGCCCTAAGGTGTTGGGGTTGCCACAAGTTAACACTGTAATGCCTCAAAGTGACTCTTGGTGGGCGCAGGAGCACCCAACTGTGAACTATTCTATCAAGAATTGTAATTACATGCCATTGTTGAACAGTGGTAGAAAAATTGGGCCTTTGGTGGTTGTGATGGTGGTGGTGATGCTGGGGCCACAACACTGTAAGTCCTCACAGTTACTCTCGATGGGCGCAGGAATGGGCCCTGCTCTGAAACATTATATCAAGAATTGTAATTACATGCACTTGTTAAACAGGTGCTGAAAAATTGGGCCTTAGGCACTGGTGCTGGTGCCACGACACTGCAACCTCTCCAAGATACTCTAGTTGGAGTGCAGGAATGAGCCCTGCTGCAAAGCATTGCATCAAAAATTGTAATTACATGCCCCTGTTAAATGGGGGCTGACAAATTGGGCCTTAGGCACTGGGGCCACGACACTACAATCTCTCCCAGATACTCTAGTTGGAGTGCAAGAATGAGCCCTGCTGCAAAGCATTGCATCAAAAATTGTAATTACATGCCCCTATTAAACAGGGGCTTAATAATTGGGCATTAGCTACTGGTGGTGTCACCCAGAACCAAAAATGTTCTTCCAAGCTATCAGCAGGATTGAGGAGGAAGAGGATAGTCAGTCAACATAACAGGACAGTCACTCAGCATCAGCATTGGCAGTCTTAAAGGGATGTGACATTTAAAAAATAAAATATTCGGTTACATCAGCTTCAGGTGCTTGGTAGCTGGTGGTGATCCAAGACTGATTCATCTTTATGAAGGTCAGTTGATCAACCGAGTCAGTGGACAGGTGCACCCTGTGATCGTTACAAAGCCTCCAGCAGCACTGAATGTGCGTTCCGAAAGAATGCTGGATGCAGGACAGGCCAGTAGCTCAATTGCATACTGTGCAAGCTCTTGCCAGTTATCCATCTTCAAGACCTAGTAAGCCAGAGGATTTTTGGTGGGAAAGGTGTCCAAGTCTGACCTTGCCCCTAGGTATTCCTGCACCATGTAAATCAGACGCTGGCGTTGGTTGCTGGAACCGATCATACCTTGGGGCTGCGGACTAAAAAATTCTCTGAACGCATCGGTCAGACGGCCACCTTCTCCACCACTCCTTCTGTGACTGACCGAAGCCTCAGCAACACGTTGTCCAGGACCAGGAGTTTGTAACCTCCCAGTCTCTGGGAACGAGTTGCATAGACCTTTCTGCAAGGCCTCCCGGGAATCTGCTCCTTCTGCAACGGCAAGATAAGGTCCGCAACCTTACCCTTGTACCGTGGATCAAGGAGAGTGGGCAGCCAGTAATGGTCCCTCTACTTGATCCGAAGAATACAAGGATCCTTCCGCAGGCTTTGCAGGATCAGGGAGGCCATGCAGCGTAGGTTAGCTGAGGCATTCGATCTGGAGTCCTCTGGGTCACTAAGGACGACATGATCCGCAGCCACCTCCTCCCAGCCACGTACAAATCCACAGGTTTCTTGGGACTGTAAATCATCCCTAAAAGACTGCCACTGCTGATGCTCCTCCTCCTCCTCGTTCTCTTCCTGTGTGATGGGTGGGACAGCAGGAACACTGTCTGGATAAAGGGGGCCTTGAGAGGCAAGGAAGTCCTCCTCTTCCTGCCATTGTTCTGCCTCAAGTGCCCTGTCCATTATTCCACACACTGTATGCTCCAACAGGTGGACAAGAGGTACAGTGTCACTGATGCATGCACTGTCACTGCTCACCATCCTCGTGGCCTCCTCAAATGGTGACAGGACAGTGCACGCATCCCTGATCATGCCCTACTGGCATGGTAAAAAAAAAAGCTCCCCACAGGTACTCATTGATGGTCCTCTGCTGCGTGTGTAGCCGCTGCAGCATGGCCAACGTTGAGTTCCACCTGGTGGGCATGTCACATATAAGGCGGTTCTTGGGCAGGTTCAACTCCTTTTGGAGCTCAGCCAGCCGAGCACTGGCATTATATGATCAGCAGAAATGCACACAGACTTTCCTGGCTTGCCTCAGGACATCCTGTAAGACTGGATACCTGCCCAAGAACTGTTGCACCACCAGGTTAAGGATGTGAGCCACACAGGGCACATGGGTCAGTTGTCCCTGTCGGGGGTGGAGAGGAGGTTGGTGCCATTGTCCACCATTTCTGGCTTAAGCTGGCGTGGCGTCAACCACCTCTCGGCCTGCCCCTGCAGAGCTGACAAAATATCTGCCCCAGTGTGGCTCTTTTTGCCTGTGTACTTGCATAGCCCCTTGAACGCCTACGGAGAACCACTGGTTTCGAGGACAAAGCACAGGAAGCGGCCATGGAGGAAGAAGAAGAGGAGGGGGTGGAGGAGAAAGGTGTGTCACAACCAGTAGTAGCATTTTGGTGGCGTGGTGGCGGAACAACCTCCAACACTACTGCACCTTGTCCTGCATCCTTCCCAGCTGCCAGAAGAGTGACCCAATGGGCCATGAAAGATAGATAACGTCCCTGTCCATGCCTGCTGGACCATGAGTCAGCGGTAATATGTACCTTACCGCTGACCGCCCTGTCCAGCAAGGCATGGACATTGCCTTCCACATGCCGGTAGAGAGACGGAATTGCCTTCTGTGAGAAAAAGTAGCGTTTGGGAACCTGCCACTGAGGAACCGCACATTGCACAAACTCACGGAAGGGGGCTGAGTCTACCAACTGAAAAGGTAGCAGTTGAAGTGCTAGCAATTTAGCCAAGCTAGCATTCAACTGCTGGGCATGTGGATGGCTGGGAGTGAACTTCTTTCTATGGGCCAGCAGCTGGGACAGGGAAATTTGCCTGCTACAATCGGAAGTCGATGTACTGCTAGCAGAGTGCCCGCAAGTACTTGGCTGTGACACACCTAATTCTACACCTTCATTCCTCTCAGTGCAGGTTTCAGAGAGGACTGAAGGTATAGTGGGGTTTGAGATCCCAGCTGATGCGAAGCAAGGAGAGGTCCGCTTTGTTCTTTGGTGTGGGTCTGTAAGGTACGCTTGCCAACAAGCTGCATGGCAGGTCAACACATGTCTGCTCAAGCATGTGGTGCCCAAGCGGCTGATGTTTTGGCCACACGAGATACGCTTGAGACACATGTTGCAAATAGCAGCAGTGTGATCTGATACACTGGTCTCAAAAAAGGCCCACACCAAAGAACTTTTGGAATAACGCGCAGAGGCAGTGCCCTGCACAGGCGGAGCTCTGCAGTGTGATTCAGTCGGTGTGCTGCCCTTAAGCTGGCCCCCGGAGGGCATTCTGCCTCGTTGGAGATGTGCCTCCTCCTCCTCCTCTCTCCTATCAGGCACCCATGTGGAGTCATTGAGCTCATCATCCACTCCCTCTTCATCACTGGAGCAAACCTGGCAGTATGCTGCAGCTGGTGGAACATGACTGCCAGATTGCTGTCCTTCTTGAGCATCCCCTCTCTTTGCGCTCATGGTACTGCATTTCTCTAGCTGGGTATCATCATCAGAGCCTTAGAAACACTGGGCATCCTCCTGGAGCATGTACCCAACACTGTGCTCAAACAGTGCGGGGGACTCCTCGGGAGGACATGGTGGTTCTAGAGAAGGAGTGACTGATGACATTGAGACGAGGGAAGAGGACACATTGGCAGCTGCTTTGCTAGTACCCTGAGCCTGGGTGAGAGAGGATGAGGAGGATGAGGAGAATGAGGAGGATGAGGAGGGCTTGGTCATCCACTCTACCAAGTCTTTGTTATGTTGCGGCTCAACATGTGCAGCTGCGGAAAATAAGGACAAGCGTGTCCCATGGCCACGTGCTGATGAAGATGCACTGTGTCCACGACCAGCACTGTTGCCTCTAGACACCGAGTGTGCTTGCCCTCTTTTATTGGCTCGTGACTGTCTGCCTCTCTTTGTTGGCCTTCCAGACATAGTAATGGCCTGCAGGGAGATGGGAAAACCAGCAATTGGAGTAGCTTTAGGTGCACACTGAGCAGATGACACAGTCCACCAACTGTAATTACTGCAGCTGCCTGCCTGTGGTATAGGATCTGAAGAACACCGGCAATTGAGGTAGCATCAGGTGTATACTGTGCAGGAGGCACACTACACCCACTGTAAATGCTGCAGATGCCTATGTTACAGAAACAGAGCAACACTAACAATAAAGGGTAGCTTCAGGTGTATACTGTGCAGGAGGCACACAACACCCACTCTAACTGCTGCAGATGCCTGTGTTACAGAAACAGAACAACAGCAGCATTAAGTGGTATCTTCAGGTGTATACTGTGCAGGAGGCACACAACACCCACTCTAACTGCTGCAGATTCTTGTTTTACAGAAACAGAACAACACCAGCAATAAGGGGTAGCTTCAGGTGCATACTGTGCAGGAGGCACACAACACCCACTCTAACTGCTGCAGATGCCTGTATTACAGAAACAGAACAACACCAGCAATAAGGGGTAGCTTCAGGTGTATACTGTTCAGGAGGCACACAACACCCAATGCAACAGCGCTAGCTTCCCAATCAAAAAGACACTGTCCCTGCCTATCCTGCTCTTTCCCTGCACGCCAACACACTACACAAGGCCGCCGCACTGGCAGCCTTATATAGTGTGGGGCGTGTATTAAACCTCCCTGAGCTATAATTGGCCACCGGCATCTTGTCTGTGGCTAATTATGGCTCTCCTCGCTACCGACGCTGTGATTTGCCAAGCATGTGGGGTCACAGTGCATGCTTGGCCAATCATGAGCCAGCAATGCACTGCAATGGCGTAGTGAATTGTGGGCCATTCACGCCACACGAATTTCGTGCTTACGGCCCACAAAGTTCTGAATTCGCCGAACAGGCGAATGGCCCGTGTTCGAGTTGGACACGAGTTCGACTCGAGCACCGAGCTCATCCCTAGTGTAGAATTTCAACAAATACAAAATAATGAAAAAAATTCTAATCGTTTTTGTATCGATTCAAATAGTTTTAAAATCGACTCAAATCGTTTTTAGATTTGAATTCAAATAGTTTTCCAATTTCCAAAAATAATAAAATAGAATAGAAAATAAAGGAATAGAATAAAAAAAATAGAATAGAACAGAGTAAAACAGAACAACATAGAAAATAAAAGAACAGAATAAAATAGAAAAAAAATAATATAAAAAGATAATAAGCATCTTCTAAAATTCGAATTTCAAATTGAATACATTTTAATTTTAATACATAAGAAAATAAAAGAATAAAACAAGAATGAATTAAAATTTTAATAGAACATAAAAGAATAAAACAGAATAGAATACAAAATAACAGAATAGTATAGAAAAAACAACTGAATAGAACAGAATAGAAAGAATATACCCTTCCTCCTTAAATTTATATTTTGAGTAGAATAAATTTGAATATGAATAGAAAAGAACAGAATAGAAAAGGATAGACTAGGATAGAATAGAAAATAAGATAATAGAATAGAAAAGAATAGCATAAACAAATAGAAAAATAACACAATAGAATATATACAACTTTTCATAAATTTAAATAGAATCAATTTGTTTGGATAGAATAGAAAATAATAGATTAGAATAGGAAGATGATTATATTCTTTCTATTCTATTCTTTTTGTATACTATTCTGGTATTTTCTATTTTAATCTATTCTTTACGATTCTATATAAATTTGAATTTTTATTCTATTCTATAGTTTTTTTTTATATATTATTTTCTATTCTATTCTATTCTTTTCTATTTGAATTTCATTCTATTATATTCCAGTCTATTCTGTTCTTTTATTTACCATTCTATTTTTTTCTGTTTTAATTTATTATATCCTATTCTTTTTATTTTCTGTTATTATTTTCTATTCTGTTATATTTTTTTCTATTCCATTCCTTTAATGTTCTATTTTATTTTATTCTCTTTGGAAATTCAAAAATTATTTGAAAACTATTTGAATTTGAAAATGATTAGAATTTTAAAACTATTCAAATTGATTTGAATTAAAAAAATTTAAATTATTTCAATCGTATAATTAAAACAAATTCCAAAAATGAATTTAACGGGTTAAACAAATTTGACTAAATGAATTTATGTACCGTATTTTCCAGCGTATAAGACGACCTTTTGCATGTAAAAAAATTGGCCAAAAAGCAGGGGTCGTCTTATACGCCGGGTCAGCCCCTCGGATGCCGGCTGGGTGATCGGTAATACTGTATGTAGCTTCAGCTACATACAGTATATACCACTGAGCCAATCCTGGTGAGCGATGTATTCAAATGAATACAAAGCCTGCTCGGATTGGAGTAACGACCTCTGCCAATCCGAGCAGGCTACTCTGTAGCCTGCTCTGATTGGCTTGGAGAGTCAGAGCGGCGCGGGCTGATGATGTTACAGCCTCTGCCAATCCAAGCAGGCTTTGTATTCATTAATAGAATACATCGCTCGCCGTGATTGGCTCCAGCAAATGCAGGAAGAAGGAAGAAATATGAAGCCTCGGAAGCCCGAAAGCCGGGTCGTCTTATACGGTAAGTACAGTTTTAAAAGCGTTTTTGTCCTGTAAGATTAGGGTGTCGTCTTATATGCCGGGTCGCCTTATACACCGGCAAATATGGTAAATAATGATTCAAAATGAAACTAAACTAATTTTTTCATTCTGCACATGTCTAGTTGTGAATCACCATGTTGCTGAAAGATTCTGAAAAGTGCCTAAATCTTTTATTAAATGTGCTCCACCACATGCTTACAAAATTTACACTCACCAAAACAATATGGCCAGCAAGGTGACCATTAAAGAAATTAAACTTAAAAATAAAAAAGTAAAAAGCCAACCTGGATCAACCACTAAATTAGCTAACAGGCAGTTAAAAATTACTGACACTGTTAGAGCTGTTTCAACCTATCACCAGAGGATACATATTGCATATCCAGAGCAGTCCATGTGACCAAATCAAGCATATAGAAAAAAGGAGGGAAAAAATGACCTACCAAGAAGGTCACATAGGCGGGACACTGCGGTTGTTTAAAAACAGCTTTATTTGTAGAAAAAAATTGCACTTATACAAAATTCAAAAAATGTCTGTGAATTTCACCTTCACCAACCACTATTAAAATGACAACGTTGTCTAAAAATGGGATCTCAGCTGCGCATGCACCCATATATACAGCCAAACACACTCAAAAGGTAAAGCCCCATACACACGATTGGACTTTCTGACTCGAAATGTTGGATGTGAGGTTGTTGGTTGTTGGCATGTGTATGCTCCGTTGCACAGTTGTTGTCGGACTTTCCGCCAACAAATGTTGTCTAGCATGTTCTCAAATTTTCCGCCAACAAATGTGTGTTGTCAGACTTTCCAATCATGTGTACACAAGTCCGTCAGACAAAAGTCCAAAGTACAAACATGCATGCTCGGAAGCAGAAGCAGTCGGTCTTGTAAACTAGCGTTTGTAATGGAGAATTAACATTCGTGACCTGGCAAATTATGAAATCTCTAAATGCAGCGCACATTCTCTTCTTCTTTAATGGGATAATAATGAAGCTGCTTTGCTGGTGATACTGATGAAGTTAGACCCCTTTTACACCAGGGCGTTTTGCAGGCGCTGTAGCGTTAGAAATAGCGCCTGCAATCCACCCTAAAGAAGCTGCACCATTGTATGTAGTATGAAAGCCCGAGGGCTTTCACACTACAGCGGTGCGCTGGCAGGACGTCAGAAAAAAGTCCTGCCAGCAGCTTCTTTGGAGCGGTGAAGGAGCGGTGGGTTTACCGCTCCTCCACCGCTGCTGCCCATTGAAATCAATGGGGCAGCGCTGTAATGGCGCCGGCAAAACACCGCTATTGTGGCGTATTGCCGGCGGTTTTAACTCTTTTGCGGCCGATAGTGGGGGTAAAAGGGCCCCGCTAGCGGCCGAAATGCGCCGCAAATCCGGCAGTAAAATGCTGCTAAAACTAGCAGCGTTTTACCGCCGACGCAATGTGCGGTGTGGTGTGAAAGGGGTCTTATTGCAAACTCATTTTCGAAGGCTTTTTTTTTCTAGTGATATAAAGAATAATATTATTATTATTTTTTTTTATTTGTTCAAGTTACCACAACACCATTATTCTGTAGTTTTTAAGATCAAAGATACAACTATTTTGGTTTCCCTTGTCAATTTTACTTTATTGTATTTTTTAAAATGTAACTGCCTACTCCCAAACTGTCATTTGAAGTAACACCCTTCGGACAAAATTACACAGTTTTGTTGGCCAACAATCCGATTGTGTGAATGAGGCATAAAGAAAGGCCCGGGGGGCGAGAGGAACGCAATGGAGCGTAGCAGAAGGGCCAGCATGACCAGGGTGGGAAGGGTGCAGCAAGGGGTTAAATTATTTAGTGTTGTGGGCTCAGGAAAGGGGGGTAGTTAAGCAAGAAGCAAGAGGGGAGGAGTATGGGTTTAGTTAAAGGAGGAGGAGGGGCTACTGGGCATTCGTGAGGAGAGACAGGAAGGAGAAGTTTCCCGCCCACCCTCCCTGTTTGTTGTTCTTTGTGCGATGGATGATGTACTCATTTTGCCTTTTAGGTGTGTTTCGAGGATTCGTCATGGCAGCATTGGTAAGGCTGTGGTGATGGTCTTGTATGGTGGTAACTGACCCAGGAGATGGAAGTGTGGGGGACTCATTAGGGCCATGGGCCCCCTTGGTACAGCTAACACGGGTTAGCTGAGGATGGTAAAGTGGACACTACGGGTAAAGAATTGTCTCCGGGCTGAAGTTATCATGGCCTCGTTCTTATAATTAAGATGGTGGAAAATGGGTTGTGGTATAATAAAGGGGTAGCAGCCAATTGCATAAGGTGGTGTACCTCTTATCTGCACTGGTCAAGCCTCATACACACTATGAGTTTTTCTGCTGAGTTTTTCCTTCAGGTTTACCAAAACCATGTAGTGCAAGGGCCTGCCTGATTGCATACAAATTGAAACTCCTAAAGTTTGACCTCATATTATATGGTTTTGGTAAATCTGAAAGAAAAACTCAGCAGAAAAACTGATAGAGTGTATGGGGCTTAAGAGTTCCAAAAAGTGAAGTTGCACAGATCCACCGCTGCAACAATATCAATTAGGGCCAAACTAGACCATAAGTAGCAAACTTCAGATATTGTTCCTGAATCCTAGCAAGGTGTGCAATAAGGCCGTATGTCAGGTGCAAGCAGGCAGATAAGATTCCCTGAGCTGCCCCATTGAGTTGAACAATGTTAAATGGTACAGTCCATCCCTGGTAATATCTCCCATCATGGGGGGACAGGCACTATAGCTCAGGTAGGTGAGATGTGTTGTTGCTTTGAAAAGGCACACATTTCAATCTCCTGCGCTGTGCAGTGGGCCTCTATACAATGGTGAACCCTTTACTCCAACGCTTTGAAATGGATAATGCACTCCTCACTGCCTTCCACAGACAGGGGAATTCGAAGCACTGGAACATGAAAGAGACAGAAGGCATGTGAGCCTGGTGCATTATTCCTCTTCCTCAGAGCCTCAGAGGAAGAGGAATTTCTCTAAACACATTAGCCTATGCCTCTAAAGGGACAAGGCCCATAAGATGTGGACAGTTTATGGACCCATGTGGAGGAATACCAAGACATGCTTTTATTCAAGTCTTTTTTTGTGAGTATAATACTTATCTTTGTATACCAATAAACCCTTTGTTTGGTAATAATGTGCTAGGCCCATGCGCCTTCTGTCTCATTCATGTTCCAGTGTTGTTGCTTTGACCTGACCAGGTAACCACTGAGGGGATATGTCCCAAGCAAGGTTAGAGTGCAAGTGTGAAAACTGTCAGAGTACATGGGGGGATCTCACCATCTCCGTAGTGTTGCAGACTCCTGCTCTGTTGAATACGATATGTCAATCCAATCACCCTGCATCACTGTGCCATCAACATCAGTGTCTCTGTTTGGGTTGCAAGTTGCAAACACCTCACAATCTGCAAGTGCCCACGGCCTGCTATCCCATGAGACGTCACATGCGTGATGACGCCACGCTGACGTGTTTCGTTAAGCCAATCAGTGCTAACTTCTTCAGAGCAAACAGGTGACCATTAAGCAGATTGAAGCAGATTTACACTTTGGTGAGCGTGAAATTTGTAACCACATGGTGGAGCACTTTTGAGAATCTTTGAGCAGAACGGTGATTGGCAATACATTACTGCATATATGGACTTTTCAGTTACACATGTCATATATATAGCATTTGTTTTTGTACATTTATTAATTCGTTTTTGAATTGTTCACAGTTCTTTTGGTGTAAAAGACATCACCTAATTTTAAAATTCCCATAATCTAATTGGTTATCAAGGTCAACACAAGCAATTCCACTAAATGGCATTTTTTATGCTAAAAAATACAATTGCAACACAGTGAGTAAACATAAATTGATCTATGCTATTTAATGCAAAATGATAGCTATGATATCGTAAATAATTATTCAGTTATAGTAAGGGTTTTTTGAAACATGATCTGTGCAGTGTATTGGCCATTTGGGTTGCTGTGAACCATAGCTGTCAAATGTGCTGCAATGATCTTGGCTTATTTAATAAACCTATATAGTAAAATAAATGTATATGCCTGCCTTCAGTCTCAAAATCATTCACACAGTAAAAACTGTTTAACATCCTTTAGAGTAAAAAATTGAAGCTCACTTAAATTATGTATGGTTGATAAAAACACATTCCGCCTCCGCTTTCAAATATTGTTTTATAAGTCCATGTATGAGACCATGTTATCATGCAGCTTCATAAATGGTTGCCCCAAGGCTGCTATTTGAAGTTTGGGATTAACACCACAGCTGCCTAGCATATTCAGCTTCATGAAAAGCCTTATTCACACCACAGTATGGCATGTAAACCTGGGCCGGAACGCCACATGTAATGTGTGAAGAAACAGCTAATGCCAGTTGAGCACTTCTAAAAGACCGTTTTAATCATGGTCCAAAACAAGTAAAATTATTACTGAAAGCAATGTTACCAACTTTTAGGGGGATGAAAATATTAAGATTTGAAAACGTTTATGAACCTAAGAAGAGATGTCCAAAATTAACCTCTTGTACTTTGCTTATTAAATCACAAGCTATAGTCATTTATAATGATACATAGGAGAAAGCTAGAAGAAATAGGCAAAGTCAGATATTTATATTTCAGGATCATTAGTTTTAAAGCAAAACTAAACTCTCTCAAACGACATGAACTATTTTAATCCTTACTCTACTAGCCTGAATAAATACGGTTGGGAAAATTATGTGATCCCTGCAGATTTTGTAAGTTTGCCCACTTACAAAGAAATGAAGGGTCTATCACTTTTATCATAGGTGTTTTTTGATTTATAGAGGCAGAATCAGCCAAAAATACAGCACCTGTTTTTTGTGTTTTTTAATTTTTTTATTTGATATCCACTGGTTCTATCACAAATTTTTTATCGAACGATATCACCCTATTTTAGCATTTTTGATCCTAGCCCCTACTATCCTCCTGTATTTGTCTTTTTGGTAGCGTCACTGACCCCTTTTGTTTTCTATCCGTTTGATGTATAGTGCCCCCTAGGGGAGCCAGCCACCTTTTTTACTTTTTTACTTTTATTTTCACTTTACCATAAGCACGGCTTTCCCTTATCTTTTATAATATTAAATGAAGGATTAGTCAGCCAAGTCCTGATTACAGCGATTAATAACTATAAACACAATGACAACTGGATACCCTGAGAAAGCTATTGGTGGATATAATGAAATGTTTCAGCTTTAAAGAAGAACCCTGGGCCAGCCTATAATACCTTTAAACCTAATGAGAGATAACGTACTATATTTACCAGTAAAGTGTCCCCTTTAAAAGCAATAAACAATAATGTCCTAAATGCAAGGCCTTGCACTGTCTTCACCTGCAAGTTGGAGCTCGTAGAACAAGAATTCCTTAATGTAGCAAAGTGATGATGAACAGGGCAAGATAGCTGGTTTGTCTTATAGCAATCCTATACTGTATGTAATCCAGGGGAATGTTGTCTGTGCACAGTGTTCAGAGTGTAGTACTTATGAAAGGCAATGGGATCTGTGGGCAAAGGTCCCCTTACCAATACTGATAGAACTCAGCAGCCCCCTGGAGGGACCATTAAACGATCCTTCTTGCTGCAGATGAGCAGAGATGGTGATCAATCTGCTGACTCAGTGAACCGGCCGACTCCGCAGTGTCCAGCGCTGCTGCAGGGAGTCCTGCAAGCGGGCCGCAATCGCCTCACACAATGGCAAGATGGTGCTCACGCGATGGGATCCAGGAAGCAAGAGAGAGTGGACCTGGTCAGCAAATCTCCACAATTCTTCCTAGGAGTTGTAGTCCATAGTCAGTTCTGCAATTTAGCATGCCTATTCAGAAGACTACAGTTCCCACAATGCTTTCCTCTGGGCTCAGAAATATTATGTTAGTTATCCAAGCTCAGCACTAGAGGGACACAGGAGCAAGCTGTAACAATAGGAGGCAAGTCTGCAAAGTTTGCTCTCAGCTACACTTGTGTTAAAAAATTTTTTTTACATTTTCAGTAGCTTCCTGGTTTCTGGCCTAGGCCAAAATTATGTCATACATCCCAGGATTCTTCAAGAGGGAGGGGTTTTCTCAGCTAAGCACACTCTTCTGCCTGTATGCCTGAGATAAGGGCCGGTGGATTACAGAAAGTAAATGCTATATGAATCATGTAACCTTACTCAAGATGGCTGCTGCTAGAAATGCTAGGTGGGTGTTTTTCAAAGTGATTTTTCATCAAAATAAAGCATGGAGACATGGATGGATGGGTGAGTTTTCTGTGAATATTAAAAATAAATAAAAAAAAGTTTGCAGCTTGTGGTACTTGGATACAGTCAGTATATGCTTTAAGCTACAGTGGTGTGAAAAAGTGTTTGCCCCCTTCCTCATTTCCTGTTCCTTTGCATGTTTGTCACACTTAAGTGTTTCGGAACATCAAACCAATTTAAACAATAGTCAAGGACAACAGAAGTAAACACAAAATGCAATTTGTAAATGAAGGTGTTTATTATTAAAGGTGAAAAAAAATCCAAACCATCATGGCCCTGTGTGAAAAAGTGATTGCCCCCCTTGTTAAAACATACTACAACTGTGGTTGTCCACACCTGAGTTCAATTTCTCTAGCCACACCCAGGCCCGATTATTGCCACACCTGTTCACAATCAAGGCATCACTTAAATAGGACCTGCTTGACACAGTAAGGTCCACCAGAAGATCCTTAAAAGCTACAAATCATGCCGAGACCCAAAGAAATTCAGGAGCAATTGAGAAAGAAAGTAATTGAGATCTATCAGTCTGGAAAGGGTTATAAAGCCATTTCCAAAGCTTTGGGAATCCAGCGAACCACAGTGAGAGCCATTATCCACAAATGGCGAAGACATGGAACAGTGGTGAACCTTCCCAGGAGTGGCCGGCCGCCCAAAATTACCCCAAGAGCGCAGCGACGACTCATCCAAGAGGTCACAAAAGACCCCACAACAACGTCCAAGGAACTGCAGGCCTCACTTGCCTCAGTTAAGGTCAGCGTTCATGCCTCCACCATCAGGAAAAGACTGGGCAAAAATGGCCTGCATGGCAGAGTTCCAAGGAGAAAACCACTGCTGAGCAAAAAGAACATCAAAGCTCGTCTCAATTTCTCCACAACACATCTTGATGATCCCCAAGACTTTTGGGACAACATTCTGTGGACCGATGAGACAAAAGTGGAACTCTTTGGAAGGTGTGTGTCCAAGTATATCTGGCGTAGAAGGAACACTGTATTTCATAAAAAGAACATTATACCAACAGTAAAATATGGTGGTGGTAGTGTGATGGTCTGGGGCTGTTTTGCTGCTTCAGGACCTGGAAGACTTGCCATGATAAAAGGAACTATGAATTCTGCTGTCTACCAAGAGATCCTGAAGGAGAATGTCCGACCATCTGTTCGTGTACTCAAGCTGAAATGAACTTGGGTTCTGCAGCAGGACAATGATCCTAAACACACCAGCAAGTCCACCACCGAATGGCTGAAGAAAAACAAAATGAAGACTTTGGAGTGGCCTAGCCAAAGTCCTGACCTGAATCCTATTGAGATGTTGTGGTATGACCTTAAAAAGGCCGTTCATGCTCGAAAACCCTCTAATGTAACTGAATTAGGACAATTCTGCAAAGATGAGTGGGCCAAAATTCCTCCAGGACGATGTAAAAGCCTCATTGCACGTTATCGCAAACGCTTGGTTGCCGTTGTTGCTGCTAAGGGTGGCCCAACCAGTTATTAGGTTTAGGGGGCAATCACTTTTTCACACAGGGCCATCAAGGTTTGGATTTTTTTTCACCTTTAATAATAAACACCTTCATTTACAAATTGCATTTTGTGTTTACTTGTGTTGTCCTTGACTATTGTTTAAATTGGTTTGATGTTCCGAAACACTTAAGTGTGACAAACATGCAAAGGAACAGGAAATGAGGAAGGGGCAAACACTTTTTCACACCACTGTATTTGAATAACCATTAAATACCCATCTATCTACTCTATTAGCGCCCACCATGTTCTTCTGTGAATAGAAAGGTTGAAAAAGATTTTATGACTGCGGTTTCTGAATTAGTTCATCTGACTGGGATTTGCGCCAGATTGCTACTTTACTGATAAAAACTGGTGAAAAGATTCTATGCTAAGACATAGTTATACATTATGCTGATGTATCTGTGCACTGCACCATCCCATATATTACACAAAAAACGTATTGGCTCATTCGCTAGCTGAGGACACTGTGAGAGTGATAAGTAGGAAAGGGAAAAACACAGCGCAAACCACCATAGTGTAGTATCCTTAATGAAAGTGTTTTATTAAAGAAAATACAACAAAATAAAAAATTATAAAATAAAAAAGGGATACACAAAAAATGTGTACGTGCGTAGTATATTTTAACAGATTGATTATTTGATTAATAATGAAATAATAAGAAGCACCTTCACAAATAATGAGTGCATAGTTTTATATAGCAAGAGCTCACAAACTCAGAGAAATCCAGAGGATGAGAAAGAAAAGAAAAGGGCAAAAAAGGGGGGTTTAGGAACGTAGGGAAGAAAAAAAGAAACCTCATAATCCATGATAATAATAGTGAGAATGGTAAAATAAAGGGAGAAAAATTGGTGTGATAAATAATAATAATGGTAGAACATTTAATAAAAATAATAATGGTCAAGGTCAAGATTTAAAGTGTTTCATGGATAAAATAAATAAATAAATTCTATTAAAAAAAGATGAAAAAACGTGAAATATGAGCAATAAATCCTGGAAAAGTTAAGCAATAAAGCTAAAAAAAAAGTTTTTTTTTGTGCATATAAATGCACATCAAACCATTATGCCTAAATAAATGAAAAAAAGATGTACAGCACACACATAGTCACATTAATAAGCATAACTATGTGACATGGACATCCAAGAGCACAATCAAACATATCCCTGTTCATCTCTCGCTTAGACTACTGCAATCCCTCCTCATTGGATTACCTTTACATAGGCTACCCCTGCTTCAGTCCATCATGAATGCTTCTTCCAGACTCATCCACCTTACCTGTCAGGGCTGGGCTCAGCCCTTCCTTCTCTGAGCTGGTTGCTCAGCTGTCGGCTAATTGCCAGCTCCCATCTCTCTCCACAGTTACTCATCTGTTGATGATATCCAGCTAGTCAGTCCTGCCTACTTAAGCCAGAGGATCTCTGCCTTCGCCTTGGTCAACATCACAGAGACAATCTCCTGTGTTCCTGTTTAAAGACTTGCTTTGCTGACATCCCTTCTGGCCCCAGATCCTGCTTGCTGTTTCACTATGTTGATCCCTGACTCCTGGCTTGGCTGACTATCCGTTCCAGTAACTGAACTTTGGCTGTGTTTTGACTACGTTTGTTCTTTTTACTTTTATTATTAAACAAGTGTGATTTAACTGTACTTCTGATTTCATGGTTTCTGACAGTAGGCGAAGGCCATGAATTCAAAATATGCAGTCAATTCACTTGTTAGTAATATATTTTCCAGATTGGATGCACTGGATTACCGCATGGATCAGTTCACCATGGCATTATAAATGCTCCAGAGTCGGGGGGCGTGGCCTGGATCCGATCCGAGATGGACGCTTAGATCTGGAGCTCCCGTCCTTGAGGCCAGCTACTTTAGCGATCTCACCCTATTCTTCACCCTGCCATGGTGAGGAAACCCAGAGCTACCTCCGCTACAAGGTCCCGATCACCAAGGGGCTCAGACAACCTCTCCGCCAGGCAAATACCGGAGATATTCAGAGAGCGGCCCTCAGGTAGGATGCAGGCCTCCCAGGCAGAAGCACGGGGTCATAGCTCCCCGAGCGTCAGTCCTAACCGACCAGAGGCATTACACGCTGCAAGCCCTAGTACTGACCGGCCTCATAGCCCAGCAGCGGTGAACATAGATGACCTACGCAGCGTTGCTGCGAACATCAAAAGCACACTAATGGCGGCGATATCAGACATGAGGTCTGACATACATGCCATGACTTTGCGAGTTGAGGAGGTAGAAGCAGTACATGCGAGGCAGGACACTGCCCTATGCCAAGTCCAACAGATAACGGAATGCCATGCTATACATCTCAGGGATATTAACAGGCACTTAGAGGACTTGGACAATCACGGAAAGCGCCGCAATCTCAGAGTGAGAGGCATCCCGGAGGCCATTGAACCCTCCCAGTTATCTCAAACGGTTGCCCTGTTGTTTAATGAGATACTAGACCGCCCTCCTACTACACAGATTGGTTTTGAACGTATCCATAGAGCACTGCGACCCAGAGGGAGAGAGACAGATCCCCCAAGGGATGTTGTCTGTTGCCTCATGGATTTTCAGCTTAAAGAGCAGATCCTACATGCGGCCAGAACGCACATCAGGTCACAGTGCAGGGCGCTACAGTCAAAATATACCAAGATTTATCTGGCATCACCTTGCAGCGGAGGAGGGAACTCCGCCCACTTCTGGAATCTCTGAGAGCTAGATCCATTGTCTACAGGTGGAAGTTCCCCTTTGGCCTAACAGCATCCCATCACGGCAAAACAGCAATTCTCAGAGTGCCTGAAGATCTGGATCACTTTTTCTTCATACTAGACATCCCACCAGTGGAACTGCCAGACTGGTACAGCGATTTTCGCCTCTCAACACTCACCCGAGCTTTTTCTATGGACGGTATTGCAGAAGCGGGCAATTTCAGCATTGGACGCCGCCGCCCTCATCCACTCCCTCCTCGCTCACCCTCGCAAGATACCGGAGCACCAAGAAATGGTAGCCCCACGGCTTCCCCGGCGCACCGCAGGGCCCGGATTCACTGATTTAGTCATCCCAACGCCGACATCTGCTCCCATCTGACTCTAAGGTACTGTGATTCACTCCCTGCCTCCTGCCACCCATTTGACTCTCTTTATCTCAAGCCCCATGCAATACCTTGAAGCTAATTTGGGGATCAAGCACTGTATTATCTAGGGTCTCAAACTGCGTAATGACATGCCCAGCCTGATCACTCCATGGTCCCTTAACAGACCCCCGAGTCAACTCTCAATTCCCTTCGGGTGTTTCCAAGACCCCAGGATTAGCCCATAGCCCCACGAACATTTAGCCTGTTTTCTTCTTCCCTCTCTTATCCCCCCCCCGCATCTCCACTTCCCCCCTACGATGATCCAAAGCTGTGTATGTACTTAATTTACCAGAATTTAACTCCACTCTCTTTGGGTCCTTCAAGATAGACACAGAGGGGCTGTGACAGGCCCCCAAGCTTTATGATTTCTGGTACCGAACAACTATGCTCATACATTGGATTTGACCTACTGGTCTACCATCTGTTACCAATTTTAAGTTGTATACAACAGATTATGCATTGTGCCTTTTTGCCTGTCCTCACTTTGCATCCCTGTTCTATTCTCCCCTTCCTCACCTTCTCCTAACTGCTCTTCTCTTCTTCCACTCCTCCTTTCCCCCTCCCCCCCCCCCCCTTCCTTATTCCTTCTTTTCTCTTTTAACTGATTGTTACCTCTCTTCATAGAAATTCTCCGATCAATAACTTGACGTGTTAGGTTTAGACTCTCCCTGGCTTTCTCTATAGCCCTGGGGTCCTATCTGATTGAAGAGGGCAAGGCTGAGGTTATAGTTTTAGCTACAGTAACCATCAAAGAGGAGGTCCTGCTCAGGAAGGAGCTTCCTTTTCTTTCTCCGCCTCAAAGGCACCTAAGTGGGTTTCCCGAACGAGATTGACCCCTAATTGACATGGGTGGCATTGTGACACTCCCCACCTCTTCCAGAAGGCAAGCATATTTCCTGGCCTACCAACACCTACTGGAACCCGGACCTGAGCATGGCCTCCTCCACCTCAACATAGAATCTATATGTAAGTTGCAGCATCAAGAGGGGTATGTACCAGCTTTAGAGCTTGCCAAAAACTCAGTTTTTAAGAGATATGAAAAGTTTTTGTTAACAGTTCATAATTTCAACATTTAAAGTTAGGCGGATAACTCTGCTATTGTAGTAGCCTTTATAAGTTAAGCATGATATTTTTCCAACCACGCTTGTGAGTTGGGTAGCAACCTAATAAGACTGGTAAAAGAAATTATATGTATTAAGTGGTCGATTTGTTTGTTTCTTTTTTATACCACTTCCTAGTCCCATGAAACTAGTCTCACGCTGATTTCTGATTGTAAGACACACAAGGTGATCTATTTCACATTCTACCCTTCTTCTTATAACAATCTGGTATAGCTTTCTTATTCCCTAAATCCCCACTTTCTCCAGGGTTACGATCCCTCCTCAGGAACATTCACCGTTACCCCTCTTCTGAACTTTTGGTTGAATCCATGTATATCAAGAATGTGTTTACCTGATAGTGGCGACGATCCAACCACTGAACTCACCTCACCATGGTCGATCTCAGACGTGCGAGTGGGCCGGTCCCATTAGCTCTGCCTGGGTCCAGGTCTACCTATAACTCCTCCTGATCGCTCACCTTCGAAGCCTCGACAGGACATAGAGCCCCCACTCTCGGTCCGTACCCAGCACTCAACCTCCCACGCAGGAGACTCTGGTAGTCTTGCTGACCTTTTCCGGTTAATCCCCCCGTAAGGCGTAGGTTTGCAGGTCAACCCCGCCAACCGGTTGTTTTCACATACCCCCCCCCCCTCAGAGTAATTTTGGGCTCCTTAATCCCCGTTTGTCCTCCTCTAATCACATTCCCATTTCTCCCCATTTACCTTCATCTACAAATCCCCTCCCCTCTCCTCTCTTCATGCCCCCCTCCCCCATTTAACGCCTCCTCTACCTGTATGGGTCTCTGGCTTCCCCCTGTCTCTATCCCCCTACTGCCCATTGGGCCCCCCCCCCAAACCGCCATGTCACAAGCTCAATCTAATTTGGACCATCTTACATTTAAAATCCTTTCCCTGAACGTTAGGGGTCTGAATACCCCAGAAAAACGCTCCCGAGTGCTATCTTACGCAAAACAATCTAAATCAGATGTGGTTTTCCTACAAGAAACCCACTTCTGTTCTAAACATACACCGAAAATGACAAATCCTCAATTTCCTCAGGGATACCACGCCACCTCCCCAATTACTAAATCTAAAGGAGTATCTATTCTTCTCTCCAAAATCTCGCCAATCAATATTACAGATTCTCTTCTAGATGAACAAGGGAGATTTGTCTTTCTCAAAGGAACCTTTAAAAATAGACCCATCACCCTAGCAAACATCTATAGCCCCAACTCGTCACAAGTCCCTTTCTTTCGTGCTATAGCTCGGCAATTGCTCTCCTTCCAGGAGGGAATACTGATACTAGGGGGAGATTTCAACTTACCCCTTGATCCCCTTTTGGACACCTCGTCAGACAAGTCACATATTACTTATAGAGCACTCAAACAAATCAGGCGTTGCCTTCATGAACTCTGTTTACACGATACATGGCGCATTTCGCATTCCAAAGACAAAGATTTTACTTACTTCTCTGCCCCCCACAACAAATACTCTCGTATAGACTATCTTTTCTTATCACAACAGGACCTATCACTACTCAAAACCGCTACTATTGAACCAATGACATTATCCGACCACCACCCTATCTCCTTGACACTTACCTTTCCAGAGATTAGTGATCGCACATTCATTTGGAAATTGGACCCCACTATCTTAGCGGATAAATCAATTGAAAGTGACCTAAATAAATGCCTGACAGACTACTTCTCAGAAAATGACTCCCTGGACATCTCCAAAATGACTCAGTGGGAGGCACATAAATGTGTTATAAGAGGCAAGATATCAATTTCGGCAGCGCTCAGGAAAAACCGTAAGGCCAGACTCATTGAACTGTTTACGAGATTGAGGAAGTTAGAAACACGTCACAAGCTAACACTGGCACAACATACCCTAACAGAACTAACCGACACTCGAGTCCTAATTAATGAGACCCTGAACCTCACCCTTAAGAAAAATTTCACTCTGTCCCAAAAACTCTTTTATGAGCACGGGAATAAAAGTGGTTGTTTTCTTGCCCAAGCCCTGCGTAAGAAAAAAAACAATAACGTTATACGCCATCTGCGCTCCACTTCGGGCAATTTAATTCTTCACAATAGAGATATTGCCAAAGAGTTCGAGACCTATTATTCCTCACTGTACGATCTCCAAAACTCTACTTGTATGTCGGATGATCGTTTAACGCACGAGCATGCTATCTCCTCCTTCCTCTCCCAATTCGCCCCAGCTAAGCTTTCACCTGAAGTTTCTGAGGGTCTAGAATCCCCAATATCCTCCCTAGAATGGAATCTAGCACTTAAGAGTATGAAACCCGGGAAAAGTCCGGGCCCAGACGGTCTGCCAGCAGTTTACTACAAAACTTTTTCAGACTCATTGCGGAACCCCTTCCTCAAAGCTTTTAACTCTATATCTCCTTCTTCCCCCCATCACAAAGCATGCTGGAAGCACATATATTTGTTATACCAAAAGAAGAGAAGGATCCGTCCCAACCCAGCAATTACAGACCTATTTCCCTCCTAAATTCGGATATCAAGCTTTTTTCTAAAATTATAGCAAACAGATTGCTCCCTTTTCTCCCTTCTCTCATTTCCCAAGATCAAACCGGTTTTATCCCTGGCCGGGAGACCAGAGATAACACTATTAAGGCCATAAACTTGCACCATATTATAACCAGCACCAACCAGAAAGGTTTTTTCCTTTCTCTGGAAAAGGCGTTCGACAGACTGTCTTGGAGATACATGAAAGCAGTGCTCCAAGCGATTGGATTGGGGCCTCATTTAATCAACTTAATCATGGCATTATATGACAATCCAGTTGCGAGAGTTAGAGCCAACCACACTCTGTCGGACGCCTTTCCCATCCGTAATGGAACAAGGCAGGGCTGTCCCCTATCTCCCATCCTTTTTGTCCTGACTCTTGAACCCTTCCTCCGTAAAATTGCAGAGAATCCCGACATTCAAGGCATTAAGTCCCCTCATAAGGAATATAAATATGCCGCATTTGCAGATGACATTTTATTATTTCTTCCGAACCCACTGATCACACTCCCGGTAGTGCTTTCAGAATTTCAACAGTTCCAATACCTGTCGAATCTTAAAGTCAATCTGTCAAAATCCTTTGCCCTCAACATCTCTCTACCCCAAAAAATAGTTGACCAATGTAAGACGAATTTCCCCTTTCACTGGAAAAATGACTCCATTACATACTTGGGCATCCAGATCCCCTCCAAATTATCCGACTTATATGCAAAAAATTTTAATCCTCTCTTGAAACAATTGACTAAAGATCTCAAAGAGTGGGACAAGCCTATATTTTCATGGTTTGGTAGAGCAGCTATCTTGAAAATGAATGCCCTTCCGAGAATACTATACTCGCTGCAAACGATTCCCATCCACATCCCTAGTCCTTTTTTTAGAAATTATAGACAACTTTGTTCCAGATTTCTCTGGGGCAACCATAAGCATAGAATAAACTATGACCAACTTTCACGCCCGAAGAATCTAGGGGGAATCAGACTACCAAACCTCCATAACTACTACACTGCAACACATCTAACCAGGATAGTGGATTGGAATGTGCACGCCACCAGTAAAGACTGGATACCCCTAGAAGCCTCATTTACAGAATTGTCCCTATCTTCCTCACCATGGATCCCTTATTGATTCATCCCACCGAGCCTGCTACAGCACCTTCTTATAGGCCCAACTTTAAGAAGCTTTCACCAAGTTTGCAAAAAATCGAACATCTCATCCTCTCCGGGTCCCCTAACTCCTTTAAAACTTAATACCGACTTCCCACCGGGAATGAAGCAAGATTATCTAGCAGACTATTGGCCCTCGACCCACATCAGAGCTCATCAATTTTTCCACCGCGGGAAATTACAAAACAGAACTCAGCTTGCGACTCAGACGGGGGAAACCCTCATTCCTCCCTGGTCCTACCTCCTGTTGGCCTCATACTTGCAGAACCTAGACAACAACTCCTGTTGCTCCCGACAACTCACTCCTTTCGAAACACTTTGCACTCAAACCCTCCCCCAAACACACCTCATCTCCTCTATACATAATTTGCTCTTTGCAGAACTCAGAGCGAATGACACACCAGCTTGCAAGAAATGGGAAAGGGACCTGTCCATCTCACTCTCAGATGACCAGTGGGAGCAAATTCATGCCAACATACATAAAGGGTCCTCTAATGTGAGCACCCAAGAGAATGGATTTAAAATTCAATCCAGATGGTACCATACTCCCGTGGTAGTCCATAAATACAAACCTAATGTTCCTGAGGCCTGCTGGAGATGTAATCAGGACAGGGGAACATTATTACATATATGGTGGTCCTGCCCATCAATCCAGCATTTTTGGACGGAAGTACACCGCTTCACAGAAAAAATCTCTTCCTACACACTAGAATTTACTCCTGCCCAAGTTCTCTTACACCATTCCAGCCTACCACATAACACTTACCACAAATCGTTGACAATGCATCTAATCAACGCGGCTAAGCAATGCATACCCATTCATTGGCAATCCTCCCGAGTTCCCACCATCAAAGATTGGTTTCTCAGAATTCCAAAAGTTGCGGAAATGGAGAAACGTATTAATATCTCCCGAGACACCCCATCTAAGTACAACACAAAGTGGGCCTGCTGGTTACACTTTCAGACCTCACAGGAATATTTGTCACATATGGCAACTCGCGCGTAACTTTGTACCCAGTCCTTAAGTTCTGACACACCTCTCCTTTACTTTATGATGGGGGTAAGCCAGAGACCCTTCCCCCTTGTTTCCCCCACACCTGTAGATCATATCATAGTCATTTCCCCCCATCCCACTCCACCTGCACCTCCTTACCCCCTCCTTGACACCCCCCCGTTTTCTTTATATATCTTTAGACTTATCTTTGCCATTCATACCCTACTTTGACATATATCTCAAGACTCCGCACTCTATAATATTCATCTTCACGACAATAGTGCACCACGCGCTATGCAATTTTTCACCTATGCACTATTTGAACGTTTTAAGACCCCAAGGTATTCAGCATTCCCCATGATCCTTAATGACCCACTTTAGCCTCCAATTAAGCATACCCCCCCTACATACCAAATCACTGTGGATCAGCCTAGACCACGCTCCCTCAGGTCATACAAGATCATACCCGGTCAACTTGTCTACAGTTATATACAAAGAGGGTATACAATAGATGCCACTTTAGGACTAGGCGGCTTTTTTATGTTGTTATTAGGGGTTATACGATCCTCCTGCTGTTCTTTTAACTTTTACATGAGCACAAAATACAGTTGAACAACTGGGTTCACTATAATCTCCAGTTTAGCCTACTACTAGTTCTCTATAGTAGTAATAAGTATTCCTGTCGTTGAAATGGAACCCGCTTTATATATATGTCATTTGTTCTTTGTCAATATTCTGTCTTATATTAATAAAATTATTTGAAACAAAAATAATTACAGAGCACAGAATTAAAATAGTAGGAACATTCTCTTAAAAAAAAATAAAAAAAAATAAATAATAAATAAATGCTCCAGTGTCACACTGCTCCCCTGGAATCTCCCACTGTGGCCGCCCTGGTACAACCTTTGTTGCAGGCCGACCCTGCTGCTGCTCCAGTCTCTGTGCAGGCACTCGCCTCGAGTATTACCTCTATAAGAGGTATGTCTGGTTCCGCTCTGCTTCCCCAAAGATTTGGGGGAGATCCAATCCAATACAGAGGGTTCTCAACCAGTTTGAGATATACTTTGGGATGCTGCCCCAGGTGTTTCCCAGGGACAGAAGGAAAGTAGGTTTTGTGATATCCTTGCTTTCTGAGAGAGTCTTGGAATGGGCAAACCCTCTATGGGAGACACAAAAACCTGTTGTTTTGTGCTACCCTGAGTTTGTGGCTTTGTTTAAAATGGTATTTGACATTCCCACACGCTCCGCTTCTGCTGCCAAGTGCCTCATGTCCATCAAACAGAGTACGGGAACTGTTGCCGACTACGCCATTGAATTCCGTAGTCTGGCAGCAGAGGTTGCATGGCACAATGATGACCACATGGCTTCTTTTTCTCATGGTCTCTCAGATACCATCAAGGATGAGATAGCAGCCCGAGATATACCCACTGAGCTGGAGAAGTTGATCACATTTGCCTTCCTCATTGACTCCAGACTCAAAGACTCTCTTTTAAGGAGCGCTTGCGGAAGCCTCCTGTACATTTGTCTCCAAGCTTTGCAGTCCCACCCATGCCTTCCTCACTTCCCATGCCTACTGGTACCTAGTCGGTCAGTGAAAGTGAATCCATGCCCTTGGGTTTCACGTGTCTCTCTGTGAATAAGAGAACCTTTAGGAGGAAGGAGAGATTGTGCCTTTATTGTGGCCAAGCAAACAACAGAAAAAAGGCCTAGTACCCCTTGGGATGTTAAATTAGATGGACCAGTGAGTATTTAAAAAGTATACATTTTTATTGAGAAAAAGTTTTTAAGAAATAAGTGTTTGTAAAAAAATATATATATGTACGTAGTACAATATGAAATCAGACAGAAACAGAATCTTCATGTATACATCACAGTACCGACTCAGAAGAGGCTTAAAACATATATTATATTGAGAATGACGCAGACATGTTTCAGACTATCCATCCTTTTTCACAGGCATTACAGTCATCTCATGTAAATATGGTCTATAATGTAAGCATAGTCAAATTAGTACAGTTGCATCAAAAACATAAAGGTGTGTAGCTCAGCGTATTAGCCATAGTATGTAGCCACAAAGAAATTATATATACTGTGGCAGCACGCAGGTAAAGTCACCTGGTTGTATCCAGGATGGGAAATATGTGTGCCCTAGATTCAGGCTTTATGCAGACTTGTATAATTAGAGGGGAAGAGTTAATGAGCCCAGCTGAAGTAAGTGGGCTCATTAAGACCTCTACAAAAAAAACCAGCATGCTTAGGGAGATGCTCCATCCTGGAACCAGTTTTGTGTTTGTATAGACTGGGGAGTGTGACACCTGTTCTGTGCGGTGAGTTAACGCCTGTGTGGCAAACCTCTACAACAGAGACGGGGATTGGTGCAGCACAAGGCTGCACTCAGTTGTTAGACAGGGGACTGTTCGCCCAACTTTGTCCGCTGAACAGTGTTTCGGCAAACAGTCCGCTCGTGTGTGGGCTTTCAGCGGACAGTTTCAGCTAACAGTCCGCTGAACAAGGTTTTTCGGAAATTCCGAAAAACTGTCCGCTGAAACTTTGTTTCAGCGAACAGTCCCCTCGTGTGTAGGCTTGTTCGTCAAACTAAGTTCCGCGCATGCTCAGAAAGGATTTACACGCCGAAAGTTATAATGCAGTGTATAGGACGTCGTATTTTTCGTCCCGTCGTACGTGCCGTTCACGTCATCGCGCACGGTTTCAGCAAACTGTTCGTTCGTCGTGTGTGGCCATGTCCGTCCATGCTAATTTTGAGCGGACTGTTTGCCGAAACTGTTTGACGGACAAAGTTGGGCGAACAGTCCCCGCGTGTGTATGCGGCCTTAGTGTGTAATTAGAGGTCAAGCTGACCAGGATTTATTTTCATGTTTTATTTTTGTTTGGCTGTTATATGTTTCACTGCATGTAGCATAAATAAACCGCATCTTTTGTTTTTTGCACCTACAACGCTGTCTGCTGTGCCTAATTTTGTGTTGTGAACCCATCCAGGGGGTCACACACACCCGCTGCCGAGCTAACCCCCTCACAATACTCACAAGCCAGAGCCTTCCCCTATATTCAACAACAAGGGGTAAAGATATTGTATTGTAAACTAAAATCATCTGACGGACTGCGGGTGAGATGAAACTAAGTGCCGCTGATGGAAAAGCGTCAGGGTGACACAATGCAGGTAATTGTGTTGGGGACACTAAGCACTGCAAGATCTCCACTGACTGATTCAGCAAACAGTGCAGTATAACACCGGCTCAGATGTCCAATTAAATGTATCTAATAAAAGAGAGGGTGCGAATAAGGAAATAAGTCCTCTATGAATAAGTAAGTAGCTTGATTCATAAAAGTGACATATAGTATCATAGGTCAAGAGTAACATATTTGCTCACCTTAAATATAGTGTATACAGGGAATCCCAATGGCATGCAAACCCACAGCGTACTAAACGCCGTGGGTGCAGGCCTTAAATAGCAAAAATGCTAATGGAATCAGCCGTGGAAAGGCCCCATCGGCAGCCTCCACAGCTGAAGCCGATGAGACGGACTGTTGCACCATTGGCTGCATACAGTCCGTCTAAGGAGATCCCTGATGAGGTGGTGCAGGACCCATTGTGGGCAGAGACGTGTCCCGTGTTGTGACGTTACTGGTGCACAGGAAGCCCGCCTATCTGCGCTCCAAGGTGGAACACAAACAGGAAGGAGCGCAGTAAGATAACTGCGCTCAATAGGGCAAAAGGATCACATGATCCCCCAATGGAAATGGGGGACCAGTGAGTCTCCCGCGCGTCGGGCAGTGATAGTGTCCAACAGAGACAAAAAATATAAGCCCACCCACGGTGCACAAAACATTTTAGAAAACCATCCGAATGGTAAGGTAGCATTGATAACTCCCTGGTGGTGACAAGAGGGAAGTGCAGGCTGGAGTCAAAGCAAATATATATCTGGAATGACAAGCATAGAACAGTTAAATTAAAACAGATTCATAGTAGTGGTACAGTGAGACAGATCACAATATATGTTGTACAATACAGGAAGGGTCAGAGAGTATTAACAATAAGTAAACATATGGAATATTAAATGTAGTGTGCTGACAGCACTAGCATACAGTTTGCAATGTGTTGGCAAAAACATAGACATATCATAAAAGAAGACAGATATTAGCATCACAAATCAGGTTCATATAAAATATTGAAGTATAGTGTGCCACCAGCACTGGTATGAAATCTAAAACAAATTAACAAAAGCATAGACATATCATGAAGAGCACAAATATTGGAATCATAGATCCAGCTTGCAGGCCCCAGATTTAAAACCTTCAAGAAAAGGTTTAAAATTAAAGGCCTCATTGAGGCCAGGGGGTGAGGTAGTGTTGAGGTGGAAAATCCGGAGATTTGTTGGAGTTCCCTCCTCTGATACTAGGGGGGATATGAGCTAGGGTTAGGAAACATACTTTAGGTGTATGGTCAGAATGTACTAATCGACAGTTGAGGCCGATAGGCAGATCTGGATCTTTTGTGTTGATACTAACAGTATGATGATAAATACGCTGCCAAAGGGGTAGCTTAGTTTTTCCCACATAAAAACAGCCACACTCGCATTGCAAGAGATAAACCACCCCAGCGGTGTGACAGTTGACATAGTGGTGAGGGCAAAAATACTCCCCATTGGGCAGTACCACCCTATTAGTAACATCCATATATTTGCAGTATCCGCATTTCCCACACCGGTAAGTGCCCAGAAGTTTTGTATTCCTAGATGTATTGACAAGGTATTCACTCTTAACTAATTTGTCACGTAGGGAAGGAGCTCTCCTATATGTAAGGTGTGGCTGTATAGATACAAAAGGGCGAGGGAATTGTCAGTAGTAAGTATATGCCAATATCTAGATAGTATAACTTTGATTTGCTGGTGCTGTTGGCAATAAGTAGTGATAATGCGTAGAGGAGGATGTTTGTCCTCATATTTTTTGGGAAACAAAAGATCTCACCTTGGCCTAGCCTTAGCCTTTTTATATGCATTTTATAACACACTATTGGAGTAACCCGAGCTTGGAGTCTTTCTCTGAGTATGACAGCTTCCTCATCAAAAAAGGTGTCAGTTGAACAATTCCGTCAAGCCCTCAAATATTGGGTGAATGGGATGGAATTAAGTAAAGGTTTAGGATGGAAACTGGATGCTGCCAAAATGGTGTTACCAGCAGTAGGTTTCCTGTATAGTTGACTCTGTAGATGTCCATCATTGTCTTTAGTGATGGTCAGATCTAAAAAAGATATGCTAGAAGAGCTATATGTCATAGTGAATTTGAGATTCAATACATTATTAGAATTGAGATAATGAAGGAACTGGTGTAATAGATCTAAGGAGCCATTCCAAAGCAACAAAATGTCATCAATGTAGCGACACCATGTCGCAATGCAGCGACTAAAGAGGGCTGCATCAGTATCCAAAAAGAGTAGGCATTCCCACTCCCCCAGGTACAGATTGCCGTATGCCGAGGCACAACAGGTGCCCATAGCAACACCCTGTACCTGGAGGTAGTGCGAACCATTAAATGAAATAAAATTATGTGTAAGGATAAATTCCAGGGCTTCAACAATGAAGTCAGACAGCTGTTCAGAGTATAAATGTGAGGCCAATAAGATATGGCGGATGGTTGAGAGGCCTAGTTGATGTGGAATGGAGCTATACAATGCCTCCACATCAATGTTGACTAAAATTGTGTCGCCACCGACGTGGAGGTCTTCCAGGGTCCGCAACAGATGAGTGGTGTCTCGAACGTAAGACGGTAAGGCTACCACAAGAGGTTGCAAAAATTTGTCAATATACTTGCTAAGGTTGTCAGTAAGGCTACCTTGGCCAGATACGATTGGTCTGCCGGAAGGTCTTTTAAGATTTTTATGTACCTTAGGCAGTGTATAAAATGTGGCTTCATGTGGAAAAGCTGTTCTTATGAAGTCACGAGTGGATTTTTCTATAATGTGTTGGCTATAGGCCTGGTCTATTAAAGAGTAAAATTGTTGTGTGAGCCCCTCTATTGAGGAACCCGAGATTTGTCTATACCACTCTTGGTTGGAGAGGATCTCCTGCCACATAACTGTATAGTCAGACCTATTCTGGATGACTATGTTGCCCCCCTTGTCTGCTGGTTTGATAGTTATCAAAGAATTTTCCTTGAGACTCTGAAGAGCAAGGTGTTCATTGTATGTAAGATTCGTATTGCCGCGAAGTGCAGGTTTCAGATTGCGTAATTCATGAGTTACTAGTTTCAAAAAAAGGGCCACGTTCGGATTAGTACTTTGCGGGGGATATAGGCTCGACTTTTTCTTTATGGTAATGTCAGAAAGAGATAAAGTTGAGGTACGAGTGGAATCTCCGTCTACCTCAACAAGAATTTTGTCCAAATCTATGGTGTCTATAAGGTCAGCGGGATCATTCTCCTCTAAAAGATCAATAAGATCTTGGATCGCGGCAGCCTCGGTGGATGAGTGTAGGGATGAATCTGTGAACTGTGTTTTACTGTAAATGCATTGTAGTAGTAGTTTGCGGATGTATAGGTGTATATTCTTAATGACAACACATTTGTCAATTTGTGAGACTGGGCAAAAGGTCAAACCCTTTTCCAACACAGAAATTTCATTGGGGGATAAGTGATAATTGGAAAGATTAATGAGATTTAGTGAATGTGACGTGACTGTGATTGTTTTTTGGACTTGTGAATGTGAGATTTGGTGTGTTCCTGTTGTATTTTTTGAGAGGCCCGCATTTTGTCTAAAAAATCCCCCTGACGGGTGGTGGTGGGTAGAGAATTGGATCTAGCAAGGATATTGTGCTGAGAGCTATTGTCATGGGCAAGGACAGGCTGTAGCTGTTCCCTAGTCCATGAATTCACAGAGCCCTCTATATCCGAGGTATCTTCACATGAGGTGGTTTTAGATCAACCCCGCTTTTGTCGTCACTGACCATTAGTAGTCATGAGAATGGGTTATGAGGTGTCTCTGAGATCTTTTTTATGAGATTTAGTTGGTCTGGACACACCACGTGCAGAGCCTGTAGATTGCAGTGTGGTGTGTGTCCAGCCATTTGTATGCCCGTTCTTCCTGGAATGCCTTCTTGTCTCTAAAAAACTTTTTATCTTTTTTAAAAAGGGTACGGTATCTTTATTGAATTTGACAAATCTCTCCTTAAGTTTTTTGTCAAGTGCATCATATAAAGAATGATCTTTAAATTTGGCAAGTTGGACATTAATTGAATCCAATTTAATATCTAGTGCCATCATTCTAAGTTGGTATTCCTGGATGAGTAATTTCATCAAATCAACTGAACACCGTTTGAGTACATTTTCCCAAGAAAATGTAAACTCGGGTGTAATGTCCTCAAATGTGGGAAAGATCTGTACTCGTAGACCAAAGGGCTTAATACCATTGGCTAAATAATCCTTGAATGATTTAATGTGCCAAAAAAATTAAGCTTTTTTTTAGACAATGTGTGTTAGGTTCAGAAATGTGAATCTGAGTTCTGAATTCTTTAGATTCAAATTCATTGGCGGCAGTACTGTTCCTGCGACTGTCCCACTCATCACCTAAATAGGCCGCCCTTCCAGATAAAAGTGTTGAAACACAATAAATAAAATATAAGCACAGAAATATGTACTGATGCTGGAAGCTACAATCAGGGCTACCACCTGCAAATCGAGAGAGTAGGTGTGAAAAATTTGTATACAAGTTATAAAAAATATATATCAAAGATTACATCTAAAACGGTATTGGAGACAGGCTGTCAATTTACACTGTAGGGGATTTACTGGGTTTGACCCAAATTGAAAGAAACAAGGAAAAAATTATGTGTAGAGTGACAGTGTGTCAAAAGCTGGTCTGTCGGCACTTAGTTTCATCTCACCTGCAGTCCGTTAGATGATTTTAGTTTACATCACAATATCTTTACCCCCTGTTGTTGAATATAGAGGAAGGCTCTGGCTTGTGAGTATATATAATTTCTTTGTAGCTACATACTATGGCTAATACGCTGAGCTACACACCTTTATGTTTTTGATGCAACTGATTTGACTATGCTTACATTATAGACCATATTTACATGAGATGACTGTAATGCCTGTGAAAAAGGATGGATAGTCTGAAACATGTCAGCGTCATTCTCAATATAATATATGTTTTAAGCCTCTTCTGAGTCAGTACTGTGATGTATACATTAAAATACTGTTTCTGTCTGATTTCATATTCTACTACATACATATATTTTTTTACAAACACTTATTTCTTAAAAACTTTTTCTCAATAAACATTTATACTTTTTAAATACTCACTGGTCCATCTAATTGAACATCCCAAGGGGTACGGGCCGTGCCTAGTGCACTAGGCCTTTTTTCTGTTGTTTGCTATTTGGAGATGTGACTGACCAGCTTTTGACACACTGTCACTCTACACATAATTTTTTCCTTATTGTGGCCAGGCAAGTCACTTTTTGAATTCTTGTCCTATCCATCCAGGGAACACCCAAACCTTGAGGTCCTGTCATGGACAGACCTTAGGTGGCATTGTTTCATCCCAAGTTATGCAGAAAGATAAGCCCCTGGTTTCGGTTAACCTTTCTTGGGCTGAAACATCCGTTGAGATACAGGCTCTAATCGACTCTGGGGCAGCAGGCCTGTTCATTGATGCTGCCTTTGTATCGAAGCACTAGATTCCTCTGCAGCTGCGTGATACTCCACTTGCCATTGAGGCTCTTGACAGCCTGCCCATGTGGCTCATGAGACGGTTCTGTTGTTCATGGCCGTAGGAGCTCTTCATCATGAGATAATCCATTTCCAAGTTACTTCCGCACCTAAGTATCCGCTGGTTATGAGTTATCCTTTGTTAGAGAGGCACAACCCCTCTTTTGATTGGCTCCATGCTGAGGTTCTCTCCTGGTCACCACAATGCAGACATACTTTCATAAGGTAGCCAAGGTTCTGTGCCCCTCTTCACTCTCCTCCCTGCTGGACGAGTACCACGATTTTAGAAATGTCTTTGACAAAGGTCAACCCAGTAGATTGACCCCACACTGGCCATATGAGTGCGCAATTGACCTTCAACCTGATTCCATACCCCCTCGTGACCGGGTTTACCCTTTATCGGTCCTGGAGGATAAGGCCATGGAGGAGTATGTTTCAGACAAACTTTCTTGAGGTTTCATCCACAAATCCTCGTCTCCTGCTGGTGCTGGTTTCTTCTTTGTGAAGAAGAAGAGTGGTGAACTGAGTTCTGTATTGATTATAGGGGTCTCAATAGTTTCACGATAAAGAATGCCTATCCGATTCCATTGATTACGGAATTATTTGACCGCCTCAAGGGAGCAATGGTTTTCACAAAGTTTGATTTGAGAGGGGCATACAATCTCGTGAGGATTAAGGAGGGCGACAAGTGGAAAACTGCATAATAGCAGAACAGGAATGTGTACCTCGTAATGCCTTTTGGCCTTTGTAATGCGTGATGGTTTATCTCGATGATATCCTCATATTTTCTGAGTCTCTAGAGAGGCACTACACAGATGTCTGTTGTGTGCTTCAGAAACTAAGAGAGAACAATCTCTACTGTAAACTGGAAAAGTTGGTGAGTTCCATCATGAACAGGTTAAATTCCTGGGTTATGTCATTTCCACTGCTGTTTTTTTGATGGACCTAGAGAAACTTTCAGCAGTTCTACAGTGGCCCCGACCCGTGGGGTTTACATCCTCTGCAGCGTTTCCTGGGCTTTGCCAACTATTATTGGAAGTTTATTCATAACTTCTCATCTCTGGTCAAGGACCTGACTGATATGGCCAGAAAGGATGGTAACCCACAGAGTTGGTCTCCGGAGTCCATTAAGGCCTTTGAAAGTCTCAAGGCTGTGTTTGTTTCTCCTCCTGTGTTGGCACATTCTGATCCTACGTTACCTTTTATCCTTGAGGTGGATGCTTCTGAGACTTGTTGGCACCCTTCTGTCTTAATGTCCTACCTCTGAGAGCGCTATGCATCCTTGTGGCTAGTTTTCCAATAAATTGTCACCTGCACTTACGAGATTGGTGACAGAGAGCTGATGGCGATCATCAGGGGAGGGCTGGCAGCGTTAAGCCTGGGGGGCAAGTCCAGTCGAGTGGCCCATTGTACCACCGAATCAGCCCACCATCCATGCCCACCGGGTTTTATAACATGTATTGATATTATGAAGCAAGACAAATATGACACAGCAATGACAGCATGACCCCGGTCTTGGTAAAGAGCCGATGACGCGGCTCTTTACCCATGTGATTGGCCATGTGAGTGTCCAATAACAGCCAATCACATGTAAATGACAGCATGTAAAGAGAGCCAATCAGGGGCATCTCCTCGCAGGGGAGACTGTACAGACAATTAGGGTACTGATGTTGTCAGTGCAACATGTTGTCAGTGCTGCCCTAGTAGTGCCCATCAGTGACACCAATCAGTACTGCCTTTCAGTGCCACCCATTAATGCCCATCATTGCCACCCAGTGCCCAATTATACCACCCATAAGTTCCACCTATCGGTGCCACCTATCAGTGCCATCACCTATCAGTGAACTTTAGTGAAGGAGAAAAATTACTTACAATACCTTGAAAAAGTATTCATACCCTTTCAAATGTTCCCCATTTTGTCATGTTACAACCAAAAACATAAATGTATTTTATTGGGATTTTATGTGATGGACCAACACAAAGTGTCACATAATTGTGAAGTGGAAGGAAGATGATAAGTGATGCAAATAAATCTGTGAAAAATGTGGGGGGGGGGGGAATTTGTATGGCGCCCCCCAGAGTCAAAACTTTGTAGAACCCCCCTATCTCTACAAGTCTTTTTGGGGGTGTCTCTACCAGCTTTGCCCATCTAGAGAGGACATTTCTGCCCATTCTTCTTCTTTGTAAAATATCTCAAGCTCTGTCAGATTGGATGGAGAGCTGTCAGGGAACTCACCATACGTATGCCCGTCCCCGTATAGCGACAGTTTCCCTTTGTTCCAGGCGGCATGCGCGGTGTCCCCGTCAGAGGCGTACGAATTCCAGGACGAACGGACATATGCTAATCCGAACACGTGGACGTACGCCAATCCGAACACGTGGACGTACGCCAATCCGAACACGCGAAGACACCCGCGCAAACTGAACGGATGTACGTATTCACGCATGGACGGCCACTTCCACCAATCCTGGCTCACTCCCCTCTATATAAACAGGATCCTGGCCTGACATCAGTGCTGGATCGTCTTCAGCTACTCCTGTAGACCTGATCGTTGCTCCTGTGACCTTGCTCCTGTGACCTTGCTCCCGTGATCCTTGTTCCTGTGACCCGTTCCTGACACCCGCTCTTTGGATACCCTGTGCTACTATCTCCTGGACTACCTTTGACCCCGGCTTGGACTTCGACTTTGGCTTGTCTCCTGAATCTGTACCTCGTTTGCTTGCACGTTGCCAGACCCTTGCTTGTCCCTGATTACGCACCTGCCTCCTGTTATTGTACCGCATTGCCTGCCAGTTGCCGACCTTGCCTGTTACAGACACGCAGTGCTTCCTGCACACCTGCTGATCTTCCGGTGCCTACCTACGTGACCAGTCAACATCTCTTCTACCGTGAGGACCCAGCATCTCCAAGGTCTGCTACTTCCACCTTCAGGCACCTGCACCCTTTCGTGTCCTCACGCGCCCTGTCCCCATCCTCAGGGGCGTGGAGACCGGAACCGTGCGAGAGGCCACCCTCAGCAGTCTGACTCCACTGTAAGGTACGTGACAGTACGATCCAGCCAGAAACATGGAGTCAGACAGGGGGGCCTCACCTTTGGAAGCTCTGTGCCAACAAATCTCTGCCCTTACCCAAGCAGTTCAAGGCCTGCAGGATGGTTACCATCAACTCGAGCAGAGGGTGGAGACATTAACTCCAAACACTACTGCCTCCCAAGGGGCTACAGCATCTCGGTCCGCCAGTCCGGCAACCCCAGCATCCATGCCTGCAATAGTGGTGCCATCCCCGGAGCCTCGAGTTCCTACTCCAGAGCGATTTTCCGGAGATCGCAGCAAATTCCGTGCTTTTCGTAATGCATGCCAACTATACTTCCTGCTACAGCCTCGCACCTTCTCCTTGGAAAGCACAAAAGTAGGGTTCATCGTCTCCTTGCTTCTGGGGGAACCTCAGACCTGGGCCCATCGCCTCTTGGAACAGGCCAGCCCTTTACTTGATACCATGGACTCTTTTCTGGATGAGATGGCTAAATTATACGACGATCCTCAGCGTGCCACAACTGCTGAGGCCAGTCTCCATGCCCTGCGACAGGGTCGCAGACCTGTAGAGGATTATGTGACGGACTTTAGGTGGTGGAGTTCTGACACTCAATGGAACGACGCCGCCCTACGTTACCAATTCCGCATGGGATTGTCCGAATCATTAAAAGACGAGTTGGCCCGTATCGAAGTTCCCAGTTCTTTGGAAGACCTCATACAGGTATCGATCCAAATTGACCGCCGTCTTAGGGAACGGAGGTCTGAAAGAGTTGGCCAGTTTCGCCCCACTTGGATGTTACCCAAGGCTCCGAATTATCCTCCTGCTTCCACACCTGCTCCCATTTCCGAAGCTCCAGAGCCAATGCAATTAGGGCTACTTCGCTCACCATTGTCTCCTGAAGAGAAGCTACGCCGGCGCCAGAATAACCTTTGCCTTTACTGCGGGGAAACTGGTCACTATGCGAATACATGTCCAAATAAGATTCGTAGGTTCAAAGACTCACCTCTTGTATCCAATGCATTACCTCTGACAAAATCAGTTCATATAGCTGTTCCCTTTTCCTTACAGCTTCCAGGAGGAACACTCCAGGTCCAAGCTATAATTGATTCGGGCGCCTGTAGTTGCTTCATTGACCATACTCTCATTCTACAACACAACATTCCATTGGTACCCAAGCAACGGCAACTTTCTATAAGGTTAGCAGATGGATCCAACATCAGATCAGGTCCTATTACCCATGAGACTCAGCCACTACTTGCCAACATTCTATCCGATCACCAAGAATTAATCTGCCTGGATGTCATTTCTTCACCACTCTTCCCAATTATTTTAGGAATGCCATGGCTACAAGCCCATAATCCCCAAATAAACTGGATAACCGGTGAGGTCGTGTTTCGATCCACTTACTGCCTCCAAAATTGTGTCAGGACCTCAAACCACCTGGTTCCAGTCATTGCCTGTTCGGGTTCTACATCTGAGCTCCAGAGGTTGGTCCCAGTCACATACCACAGATTCCTGGACGTGTTTGACAAAAGAAAGGCAGACACACTCCCTCCTCATCGGGTCTACGATTGCCCAATCGAGTTACTACCTGGAGCCGAAATTCCATTCGGGAGGATATTCCCTCTATCGGAACCTGAACTCCTGGTCCTCAAAGAATACATCAATGAGAACCTCAAGAAAGGATTTATTCGACATTCCTCTTCCCCAGCCGGTGCTGGAATATTTTTTGTTGAAAAGAAAGATCATTCGCTCCGCCCATGTGTGGATTACAGGGATTTAAATAAAGTGACGATTAAAAATCGCTACCCCCTTCCATTGATTCCAGAATTATTCCAGAGACTTCGATCAGCCAAAATATTTACGAAACTGGATTTACGAGGGGCCTATAATCGAATCAGAATCCGTAAGGGGGACGAATGGAAAACGGCCTTTCGGACACGTTTTGGCCACTTTGAGTACCTGGTCATGCCATTCGGACTCTGCAACGCACCAGCTACTTTTCAACATTTTGTTAATGACATTTTCAGGGACTTTTTGGATTTGTTTGTAATTGTTTATTTAGATGACATTTTGATATTTTCAGACTCTCTAGAAACCCATCGTGACCATGTGAAACAAGTTCTCCTGAGGTTAAGACAACATGGGCTCTACGCCAAGGCCGAGAAGTGCGAATTCGAGCGACGGACCATTCACTTTCTGGGTCTGGTAATATCAACGGAGGGAATAGAGATGGATCCTCAAAAGGTTTCAGCCATTTTATCCTGGCCACCTCCAACTGATAAGAAAGGGGTACAGCGCTTCATTGGATTCTCTAATTTTTATAGAAAGTTTATTAAAAACTTTTCCAGTGTTATAGCTCCCATCACGCAACTCACCAGCAAACAAAACCGCTTCCGATGGTCCATCGTGGCCCAAGCTGCGTTCGACAAACTAAAAGGGCTATTCTCGTCGGCCCCAATACTCAAACACCCTGATCCTGCTCTACCTTACACTCTGGAAGTGGACGCTTCAGAGAACGCTGTAGGCGCCATCCTGTCCCAACGCCAAGGACCTAAATCATTAATGCATCCTGTAGCATTCTTTTCCAAAAAACTAAATACGTCAGAAAAGAACTATGATGTGGGAGATCGGGAACTCCTGGCAATCAAACTGGCTTTAGAAGAATGGCGGTACCTACTTGAGGGAGCAACACATCCAGTATTAATTTTTACAGATCCTAAAAATTTGGAATATCTCAGAACAGCTAAGCGTCTCAGGCCCCGGCAGGCAAGATGGGCTCTCTTCTTCTCCCGTTTTAATTTTCACATAACCTACAGACCAGGATCCAAGAACAGTAAACCCGACGCATTATCCCGTATGTTCTCTGAAACCGAAGCCTCATCCCCTCCGGACACCATTTTGCAAGCCGGGAACTTTCTATTAACACAAACCAGTTTTCTGTCACAGGTTCGGCAGTCGTCTCAAGGTGCATCAGTCCCTCCAGATATTAACCTCCAAGAAAAAGATGGTCTTCTCTGGCGAGGAAGTAAACTATTCATTCCTCAAAATCTTCGCACCTCCGTTCTACAGGCTTGTCATGACTATCCCCTGGCGGGTCACTTTGGGGGTCACAAGACGATAAATTTAGTTCAAAGGCATTTCTGGTGGCCAAACCTTGCGAAAGACTGCAGGAACTATGTTAGCTCTTGTTCAACCTGCCTCCGGAATAAAAACAGCAAGAATAAAGCTTGGGGATTGTTGAGGCCATTACCTATCCCTGAAAGACCATGGGATAAGATCGCAATGGACTTTATTGTTGAGCTTCCCCCCTCTGAAGGATTCTCCTCTATCTTCGTGGTGGTGGATCGCTTTTCCAAAATGGCACATTTCATCCCCATGAAGGGAACTCCATCTGCAACCGAGACAGCCAGAGTATTCATTAAAGAAATTGTCAGACTCCATGGAATTCCCGGTGATATTGTCTCTGATCGTGGAGTCCAATTCACGTCAAAATTTTGGAAATCATTATGTGAAGCTCTGGGTATCAAGTTAAATTTCTCTTCAGCCTACCATCCCCAAACAAACGGGCAGACTGAACGCACTAATCAAACGTTAGAACAATATTTACGTTGTTTCACTTCTTTTTCTCAGGAGGATTGGGCTTCGTTACTACCCTTGGCAGAATTTGCATTTAACAACTCTACTCATTCCGCCACAAACCAGTCACCATTTTACTCCAACTATGGGTTTCATCCCTCCTTCCTGCCAACATCCTTACCGGATTCTCCTGTACCAGCCGTCCAGGATAGGCTGAATTTCTTTGTTATCAACAATCAGGTACTTAAAGAAACCCTCTCTAAGGCTCAGGAGGACGATAAAAAAAATTTTGACAGGAAGAGAAGGGGGGAATTGGATTTAAAAATCGGTGATCGTGTGTGGCTATCAACTGCAAACCTGAAACTGGCGTGTCCCTCTAAAAAATTGGGACCCAGATATTTGGGACCTTTTCCAATTAAGAAGAAAATTAATTCAGTAGCCTATGAACTTGAACTTCCCGGCTTATTTAAAATCCATCCTGTATTTCACACTTCTCTACTTAAGCTTGATGTACCTAATTCCTTTCCAGGTCGGGAGTTAAGCCCTCCAGAAGCTATATTGGTAGACGGGGAGGAGGAGTTTGAAATCGAAGCCATTCTGGATTACAGGAAGCGTCAAGGACAAAACCAATACTTGATTAAGTGGAAAGGCTTTGGCCCTGAAGAAAATTCCTGGGAACCCGAAGCAAATCTTCATGCCCAGAGGCTTATACGGGCTTTTCATCGCTCTCAAAGGTCGGTTCTAAGGGGCACCCGGAGGCTGCCCTTAAGGGGGGGGCACTGTCAGGGAACTCACCATACGTATGCCCGTCCCCGTATAGCGACAGTTTCCCTTCGTTCCAGGCGGCATGCGCGGTGTCCCCGTCAGAGGCGTACGAATTCCAGGACGAACGGACGTATGCTAATCCGAACACGTGGACGTACGCCAATCCGAACACGTGGACGTACGCCAATCCGAACACGCGAAGACACCCGCGCAAACTGAACGGATGTACGTATTCACGCACGGACGGCCACTTCCACCAATCCTGGCTCACTCCCCTCTATATAAACAGGATCCTGGCCTGACATCAGTGCTGGATCGTATTTAGCTACTCCTGTAGACCTGATCGTTGCTCCTGTGACCTTGCTCCTGTGACCTTGCTCCTGTGACCTTGCTCCTGTGACCTTGCTCCTGTGACCTTGCTCCCGTGATCCTTGTTCCTGTGACCCGTTCCTGACACCCGCTCTTTGGATACCCTGTGCTACTATCTCCTGGACTACCTTTGACCCCGGCTTGGACTTCGACTTTGGCTTGTCTCCTGAATCTGTACCTCGTTTGCTTGCACGTTGCCAGACCCTTGCTTGTTCCTGATTACGCACCTGCCTCCTGTTATTGTACCGCATTGCCTGCCAGTTGCCGACCTTGCCTGTTACAGACACGCAGTGCTTCCTGCACACCTGCTGATCTTCCGGTGCCTACCTACGTGACCAGTCAACATCTCTTCTACCGTGAGGACCCAGCATCTCCAAGGTCTGCTACTTCCACCTTCAGGCACCTGCACCCTTTCGTGTCCTCACACGCCCTGTCCCCATCCTCAGGGGGGTGGAGACCGGAACCGTGCGAGAGGCCACCCTCAGCAGTCTGACTCCACTGTAAGGTACGTGACAAGAGCGTCTGTGATCAGCAATTTTCATGTCTTGCCACAGATTCTCAATGGGATTTAGGTCTGGACTGTGACTGGGCCATTCTAACACATGAATATGCTTTGATCTAAACCAATCCATTGTAGCTCTGTCTGGATGTTTCGGGTCGTTGTCCTGCTGGAAGGTGAACCTCCGCCCCGGTCTCAAGTCTTCTGCAGACTCTAACAGGTTTTCTTCTAAGATTGTCCTATATTTGTCTCCATCCATCTTCCCATCAACTCTGACCAGCTTCCCTGTCCCTGCTGAAGAAAACCATCCCCACAGTATGATGCTGCCACCATCATGTCTCACGGGGGGGGGGGGGGGGAGTTGAATTTTGGTCTCATCTGACCAGAGCACCTTCTTCCATATCTTCTCTGATGAATGCTCTCCTTGCCCGGCCCGGTCAGTTTAGGTGGACGGCCATGTCTTGGTAGGTTTGCAGTTGTGCCATACTCTTTCCATTTTCTGATGATGGATTGTACAGAGCTCCGTGAGGTTTCAAAGCTTGGGAGATTTTTTTATAACATAACCCTGCTTTATATTTCTCCACAACTTTATCCCTGACCTGTCTGCTGTGTTCCTTGGCCCTTATGATGCTTGTGTTTGTTCACTAAGGTTCTCCAACAAACCTCTGAGGGCTTCACAGAACAGCTGTATTTATACTGAGATTACATTACACACAAGTGGACTCTATTTATTAATTAGGTGACTTCTGAAGGCAATTAGTTCCACTAGATTTTAGTTAGGGGTATCAGAGTTAAAGGGGGCTGAATACAAATGCCCGCCAAACTTTGCACATATTTATTTGTATCATTTATGATTTTCCTTCCACTTCACAATTATGTGACTCTTTGTGTTGGTCTATCACATAAAATCATCAATAAAATACATTTACATTTTTGGTTGTAACATGACAGCATGTGGGGAATGTCAAGGGGTATGAATACTTTTCAAGACAATGTATTTAAATTTTATTTTATTTTTTAATTCGGCTTTTTTCATATTTTAGCAAAAAATAAACCCCCCCTGTGGTGATTAAATACCACCAAAACGAAAACTCCATTTGTGTGAAAAAAGGACAACAATGTAATATGGTGTGTTCCTTGACAGCGCTATTGTCATTCAGAGCCCAGGTTCACACTAACATCGGGAATTAAATCAAGTGAGTACAGATGAACTATTGAGCGATTTCATATTCGCATGTCAATCCCGACTTTGGGGTGCGATTTCAGAGACATCTGTGCGTGTTCCTATACAAATGTCTATTGAAATCGCAGTCCGAAGTTGCCAAAAGTAGTACAGAAACTACTTTTGGGAATCGGTTTGACACTGCAAGTGGAATCGTTGCGCCGATTGCATGCCAAATTACTCCAATGAGAACCTGGGTTTAGGCTGGGTTCACATTGCAGTGATGCGGGAATGCTGCGAATATACTGCGGGTTCCCGCATCGCATGCCTCCCGCCGGCATTTAACACTGCCCTATGCGAACTGCTGGGAGTGTCAGTGAAACGTTAATGACACCCCCAGATCAGTTCGCATATCGCAGTGCGATCTGCAAACTCGTACAGGAATCGGATCGCATGGTGTGAACACCCATGCGATCCAATTCTGCTGCGGACCAAAAAAAGGGTCCTGTGTGAGTTTGCAGCGGGTGCGATGCGAATTCAGCCATACTATCTGTATGGCTGAACTCGCATCGCACAGAGATCGGATGTGATTTGCACTGCAGTGCGGTGCGAATCACATCCGATTCTTGTCACCGCAGCAGTGTGAACCCAGCCTTAACGTGAGAGCACTGAAAGCTGTGAATTGTCCTGGGTAGGAAGGGGGTGAAAGTGCCTGGCAGGCAAGAGGTTAAATGATAAGGCTGAGTGAGTAAGAGACAGAGTAGGATAGAAGAGAGGGAGGAGGGGAGAGTCTGGTCACAGCTCACTCACTTGCACAGTCCCAGCAGGAGGCTCACTCAGTGTCTTCATGTTTAGGATGGGACTTTGTGGCTGCCGATTTTAAAGTTTCCCGCCCGCATATCCCCTTTACACAGCACACGGCTGCATTAAGTGTGGGCGGGGCACAGGGAGAGAGGGGCGGGCACAGGGAGAGAGGGGCGGGAAGAGGCAGAGCTGATCGTTCTCTTATTAGTGTAGACTAGAGGAGGGCTGTACTGTGTACTCTGCAAGACGGAACACACACACTCAGCCCTGTGACAGGTACAGCCAACGTCCCTGCCACAGGACATATCGCAGCCGCAGCATGGGATGGAGATCATGGAGGGATCGCTGCAATTTGGCTGCTAGTTCAGGATCCAGCCCTGTTCACCCCCCGCTGGAGCTGCCCAAGCAATAGCACTTGGCCGGGTCCAGAAACTGCACATGCGCATTTCTGAGCTGGCTGCATAGCGGCCCTTTTACAGGGAATCAGAGCAGCCTGGGGGGAAATTGCCACTCTGCCCCCCAGCCCAGCCCACCCCTGGCGATCATCTTAGCTCTGAAAGAATGGAGACATCTCCTCGAAGGTACCACTGTGCCAGTTCTCATTATTACTGACCATAAGAATGTCACATTCTTGTCTGAGGCTAAATGCCTCTCTCCCAGAAGGGCACAGTGGCCTCTTTTCTTGTCAAGTTTCAGTTACATTGTTTCATTCTTACCCGGTACTAAGAATGTAAGGGCTGACACCTTGTCACAACAATTTTCCTCCACTTCCAAGTTGGAGTCAGTTCCGGTTCCTGTGATTCCTCCTGACTGTATTCTGGCTATGGTTCACACTTATCACTTCTCCTTTGGGTGACAAAATTCTTGCTGCTCAGGTCCATGCTCCTCCTGAGAAACCTTGTGACCGCTACTTTGTCCGAGAGAGTCTCCATACTGCCGTGCTCCACACTTACCATTCTCCCAAGGCTGCTGTTCACCCTGGGAAGAATCAACTAGTTTGGGCCATTTCCCAACAATTCTGGTGGCTTAGTCTACATGCTGATGTAACTGCCTTCGTAGCTGCCTGTTCCGTGTGTGCTCAGAATAAGACTCCATAACACCTTTAACCAGTTCCCGACTGGTGCATGATGATGTACGTCAGCAGAATGGCACAGGCAGGCAAACTGGAGTACAGGTACGTCCATTTGAAATTGCTGCCCTGCCATCGCGCGCCAGTCAAGACCCCTGTGAGTCTGGTCCCATGGACTCGATCACCGTGGGGATACCCGCGATCGTCTGACGGGGAGGATGAATGGGAAGATGCCGATGTAAACAGCATCCCCCCGTTCTGCCTAGCAACAAGTGACACTGATCTCTGCTCCCTGTGATTGGAGCAGAGATCAGTGTTCACTAGCACACAGCCCAGCTCCCCACAGTTAGTAGCACGCCCCTAGGACACACTTAACCCCTACACTGCCACCCCCTGGTTAACCCCTTCACTGCCAGTGTCATTTACACAGGAATCAATGCATTTGTATAGCACTAATTGCTGTATAAAGGACAATGGTCCCAAAAATGTGTCAAAAATGTCCAATGTGTCCACCATAGTGTTGCAGTCACAATGAAAATCGCTGATTGCCGCCATTACTAGTAAAAAAAAAATATTAATAAAAATGCCATAAAACTATCCCCTATTTTGTAGATGCTATAAATTTTGTGCAAAACAAATCAATCATCGCTTACTGCGATTTTTTTTTACCAAAAATATGCAGAAGAATACACATCGGCCTAAACTGAGGAAACAAAATGTTTTTTTCTATATATTTTTGGGGGATATTTATTATAGTAAAAAATAATGCATTTTTTTCAAAATTGATGCTCTTTTTTTGTTTATAGCGCAAAAAATAAAAACCGCAGGGGTGATCAAATACCACAAAAAGAAAACTCTATTTGTGGGAAAAAAAAGGACATCAATTTTGTTTGGGAACCATGTCGCATGACCGCGCAATTGTCAGTTAAAGTGACACAGTGCCGTATTGCAAAAAGTGGTCTGGTCTTAAGCCAGCAAAATGGTCCGGTCTGAAAGTGGTTAAGTGGACCTCCTACAGCCCATACCAAATGGAGAGAGGCCCTGGACCCACCTATCTATGGATTTCATTGTGGAGTTACCCAACTCCCAGAGCAACACAATTATCCTTATGGTGGCTGACCGGTTCTCAAAGATGTGTCATTGTATTCCACTTAAGAAGTTGCCCACTTCTAAGGAACTGGCTTCCATTTTTGCTCGGGAGATCTTTTGCTTACATGGGCTACCCAGGGTAATTGTCTCGGACAGGGGTAGTCAGTTTGTGTCCCAGTTCTGTTGAGCCTTTTGTGGACAGATATGAATTCAGCTTGATTTCTCCTCTGCGTATCACCCATAGCATAATGGGGCTGTAGAACGAGTCAATCGGTCCTTGGAGCAATTCCTATGTTGCTATATTTCTGACCATCAGAACAACTGGTCAGACATACTACAGTTGGCAGAGTTTGCTCACAACAGTGTCTTGAATTCTGCTTCCCGATTGTCCCCGTTTATGGTTAATTATGGTTTCCAACCTTCCATGTTGCCTGACTCGTTTGTTCCGCAGAGTATTCCTGCATTAGAGGAGCATCTCCGTGGTCTTCATTCCACTTGGGCACATGTCTAGGAGGCTTTGCATCATTCTAATGATAGGTACAGACTCCATGCTGACTGCAGACGCCTGCCTGTGCCTTCCTATGAGGTTGGGGATTATTGGGGTTGTCATCTCGCAACCTCCGACTTTGTGTTGCCTCTCTGAAGTTCGCACCTTAGTTTATTGGGCCTTTCCGTATTCTTCGTAGGATTAACCCAGTGGTATACGCATTAGACCTTCCTTTTAATATGTCTGGCTCCAGATCCTGCTTGCTGTTTCATTAAGTTGGTCCCTGAATCCTGGCTTGGCTGACTATCCATTCCGGTTACTGAACTTTGGCTATGTTTTGACCACGTTTGTTCTTTTTACTTTTATTATTAAACAAGTGTGATTTTGTGGGGGGGGGGGGGGGGTGAAGAGGCGAGGGGGTGGATTATTATGAAAACTCCCCTTTTTTTTCCTGGGAGGGAAGGGTGAGGGATGGGGGAAGATGATCTGAAATTGAGATATAGATTGAAATGTTATAAGATATGGCTGTAAAAAAAAAATGTGATTTTGTACTTCTCTCTCGGTCTGATTTCATGGTTTCTGACATTACCAACCTCTCAATGTCTGTCACCCCTCTTTGCCATATGCTTCAATGGTTTCTGATCACCCAGCAAATAAAATTTTAAGTACTAACAACAAATTACAAAGCCATCCACAATTCTGTTCCCAGTTACATCACTAACCTGGTCTCAAAATATCAACCAAACCGATCTCTTCTTTCTTCCCAAGATTTCCTGCTCTCTAGCTCCCTTGTCACCTTCTCCAATTCTTACCTCCAGCACTTCTCTTGAGTCTCTCCCATCCTTTGGAACTCCCTACCCCAATCTGTCTGACTATCAACTAATCTATTCATCTTTAGACGCTCCCTGGAAACCCTTCTGAAGCCTATCCTGCTTCTAACTAATACACTGTGTTTTTCCTTTCTCCTTGTTCAAAGATTTTATTGAGGCGAGGCACAAAGGTAACATTGCTTACACTTTAAAGGAAAAAATGTGTTTCACCCCTCAGGGACGAGGGGCAGGATAAAACATTTAACAATATTGTACAGTGACAGGAGCGCATCCCATAACAAAAGAGCGTAAAGGTAATAGGTACAAAAATGAGGATCGGAGGGCGCATGGTGTGCGTAGGTTTACAATGATATGGCATGACTTAAGGGTGACTTGAGTTTAGTGCCGGTAACTTCAGTCTTGTGGTAGGGTACCCCAGGTGGAGCTATTCTGAGTGCAGGAGACTGAAGTGTAGGAGACCAGGGGTGTTTTACTTTCTCCATCAGCTCATCTCCCATAGTTATTACATTTTGTATCACTTGACCCTCCCTCTTAGATTGTAAGCTTTAACTAGCAGGGCCCTCTAATTCCCCTTGCACCAAATTGTGTTGTAACTGTAATGTCTGCCTTCATTTTGTAAAGTGCAGCACAAACCGTTGGAACTATATTAATCCTGCATAATAATAATAATAATAATAATAATAATAATATCAAGTATTCCCTAGAATATTGAAGGCACTGAACCCTATATAAAATTATGTAAAAAAAAGTAATAAAAAGGAAAAAAGTATCTACAGTATTTATGAGTGTAATGAGAGCTAAAAGCTGAAGCCAAAGGAGAATCAGGACACAACAGATGAATCCCAGCATATAAATCATTCTATTAATGGAAAGTCAAAACTCATGCAAAACAGACTACTAAGTGCCCTAGAAGATAATAAATGGGAGGATCAAAAACCATAACCAAAACCATAGGTTTACCCACAAGATTGTTAAAACATCCAGTGCCTCATTGAGACCCCTTGGAGAAAGGGTGTTCAACTTGAAAATCCAAAAGGCTTCTCTAAAGCATAATCATTTGAATCTTTACCCATTGACTCGATGGCCAGGGGAGTATGATCCTTAAAAGTCTGCTGGCTGTGCTTAACTACTTGCTGACCGCCGGCAGTCAAATGATGGCCAGGCGGCGCACCTATTGTGTCATATGACAGCCTCCCGTTTAAACAGGGAATGCGCGCAATCGTGCGCGCGCATCCCTGTTTCTTCGGTGGTGGCGTGTCACGGAGACACCGCTCGCCACTGAAGGGGGTGAACAGCCATTGGCTATGGTCACACCCCCACTGTGCACGGCGCATGCGCGTGATCGCGAGCGCACTGCTCATGCACATCGGTGGAGGTGTGTTCCCTGGGAACACTGCTCATCACCGACGCTGGTAAACAGCCATTGGCTGGCTGTTTACCCACGTTATCGGCTGTGATCCTTTCACAGCCGATCACTAAAATGTAAACAAACCGCAGTAACGAGATGTTACCTGGTTCTTCTCCTCACACACCGATCGTGTGTGAGGAGGAGATTGCGGTAACATCTCGTTACCGCCTATAGTGTACACCAATCATACTGATTGCCCCCCCAATAAAGAGGACCTGTCACTACCCCTCATAGTACCTGTCAATCACAGTCCATAAGAGTACCTGTCACAGTCCATCAGAGTATTTGAGTACCTATCACAGTCCATCAGAGTACCCGACTACCTGTCACAGTCCATCAGAAGACCCGAGTACCTGTCACAGTCCATCAGAGTACCCGAGTATATGTCACGGCCCATCAGAGTACCCGAGTACCTGTCACGGCCCATCAGAGTACCCGAGTACCTGTCACGGTCCATCAGAGTACCCAAGTACCTGTCACGGTCCATCAGAGTACCCGAGTACCTGTCACGGTTCATCATGGTACCCGAGTATCTGTCACGGTCCATCAGAGTACCCGAGTACCTGTCACGGTCCATCAAAGTACCCGAGTACCTGTCACAGCCCATTAAAGTACCCGAGTAGCTGTCACAGCCCATCAAAGTACCCGAGTACCTGTCACAGTTCATCCGAGTACCCGGGTACCTGTCCCAGTCCATCTGAGTACCCGAGTACCTGTCACAGTTCATCTGAGTACCTGAGTACCTGTCCCAGTCCATCTGAGTACCCATCACAGTTCATCTGAGTACCCACGTTCCTGTCACAGTTCATCTGAGTATCTGAGTACCTGTCCCAGTCCATCTCAGTACCTGTCACAGTTCATCTTAGTACCCGAGTACCTGTCACAGTCCATATGAGTACCCATATACCTGTCACCAGGCCATCAGAGTACCTGAGTACCTGTCACCAGGCCATCAGAGTACCTGAGTACCTATTTCCAGCCCATTAGAGTACCCGAGTACCTATTTGCAGCCCATGTCTCATAGAATATACGTTGTGGTGTTTTCTTTCCAAAATGGGGTAATTTTGTGGGTAATTTCACTGTCCTGGTGTTCCAGGACCTTCAAAAGTGTGATGGGTAGGAATGAAATGAGATGTGTCATTTATGCTCCTAGAACGCCTAAACGTACTACTTCAATGTTTGGCCTCTCTATGTGACCAGGCTGTGTAGAAGTCCTACACATGTGGTATCGTCATACTCGGGAGGAGTAGCAGAATGTGTTTTGGGGTATAATTTTTGCTATATATATGCTATGTGTTATAAATATCTTATAAATTGACAACTTTGTGTAAAAAAAAAATGCGTTTTCATTTTTTTCCACATATTCCAAAAACTTCTGGAAAAAAATGACCCGTTCAAAAGACTCATTATGCCTCACAGATTATACGTTGGGTGTGTGCTTTCCAAAATGGGATAATTTTATGGGAAATTCCATTGTCCTGGTACTCCAGGGCCTTCAAAAGTGTAATAGGTGGTTGAGAAATGAGATGCGTCATTTTTGCCCGTAGAACGTCTGAAGGTACTACATCAATGTTGGTGCTCTGTATGTGGCCAGGCTGTGTAAAAGTCTCACACATGTGTTATCGCAGTACTCGGGAAGAGTAGCAGAATGTATTTTGGGGTGTAATTTGTTGTATGCATATGCTGTGTGTAAGAAATTACCTGATAATATGACAATTTTGTAAAAAAAATAATAATAAAAAAAAAAAAATCTTCATTTTGCAAAGAATTGTGGGAAAAAATGACAACTTAAAAAAACTCACCATGCTACTTACTTAATACCTTGGAATGTCTACTTTGTAAAAAGGGGTCATTTGGGGGGTATTTGTACTTTCCTGACTTGTTAGTGTCTCAAGAAATGAGATACACCTGATGTACTAAAGGCCTGATCAGATGTGATCAATTTTCAGCGATTGGCACCATAGTTTGTCGATTCTATAACTTTTACAAAGACCAAATAATATACATTAATGTGGGTTATTTTTACCAAAGATATGTATCAGTATAAATTTTGGCCAAAATCTATGAAGAAAAATTACTAATTAGCAAAAATTTATGACAGAAACAAAGAAAAAGGCATTTTTTTCACAAAATTTACGTTTTATTTTACTTATAGCACAAAAAATAAAAAACCCACTAGTGATTAAATACCACTAAAAGAAAGCTCTATTTGTGTGGAAAAAAGGACGCAAGTTTCATATGGGTACAGTTTTGCATGACTGAGTAATTGTCATTCAAACTGTGAGAGCGCTGAAAGCTGAAAATTGGTCTGGTCAGGAAGGGGGTGTAACTGCACTGTATTGAGGTGGTCAATAGAGGGGTAGTTCAAGCAATAATGCTTGACAAATATAAAGCATGGTGTCAGTAGTGGTGGTGTTCAAAGTGGGTAGTGGAGCCCTTCACAAGTACTAAACAATAAAAAACACATAGCAAACATAGTTGTAAACAAAAAAAATCTGTTGGTATCTGACCTCCATTTCTGTTCAACTTGTTTTCTGTTTTTGTCTGTCCATCTTGGGCTTCCTGCAACATTTGAGATTCCAGATGTAGCTGTCTTGACCTTCTGTGACCTGAAATATATTACCCCTGCTGATTGGCTTCTGTGGGCTATAATGAGGAGGACCCAACCATAAAAGCTATGCATGCATGAAAGCAAAATAAAAAAAAAAGCTACCAACTGTCCCTCATTTGGAGAAATTGTTCTTCTTTTGGAACCAAAGACTGTGCTCCTCCTCATTTCTCTGTCTTTTGTTCTGATTCATAGACCTCTATAAAAATGTATTATTTATGAAGAAATAGCTGGTTCCTCTTTGATGGGTTGGTACAGCCCTCTGGCGGTCGAGCAGATTGAGTCCATTTTTTATTCTACTTGGTTCTGGAATTACTATACCCAATAAAATCTTTGTTCACTCAATTGATGTGGATATGACGTTTGCTCTGCTGAAGGAGAACTTTATGTTTTTTACCTTTGTTCTTTGCTTACTTAAACTTTCAAATAAAAAGTTTGTAATATAAAAATGTATTATTTACCTTTTAAAAGGATTGTAATGCACTAAACCTAAATTATCTAAATTATTGCATTTTTTATTTTAATAAGCCAGTATAAAAGAAAAGAAATGGCAAATAAAATGCACTTATGGGTTCAAGCATTCATTTTTGATATCTTATCTTCATGGTGGTTATAACTAAAAGGTGCAAAGGATGTGTCCTTTACCTAAATAATTCAAGCTATATGTGTCTCAGAGAGTAGGAATGTATAAAAAAATATGAATTGTTTAGAGCAGAATGACAAAACATTCTGACGTTTTATCTCAAGGAAATCACAGCCAATTTGGGGGATTTAATTTTTGTCCCTAATTCACTTTTCTGTCTTTTTAGAATAAAATATTAGGTTAAACACCCCTACTTATTTATCCAAAGCAGTGGATGTAGACACAGCATGCTCACATAGCTGTTTTTGTTCATTAATGTGTCAGATAGAAAATGTATTGACTGTAATTAGTTTTAAAGAATTCTTATAAAAATATGGTTTAGTTGCTTGATTACTACCTTCAGCCTAATGTAATCTGATTTGTTCTGTGTACAGCCTATGCTGAAGTAATCTGAAAATATAGTATAGCTCATGTTTTCACTGATAAAGAAGCAGAAGGTCACAGACAGTACATCCCGGTAATGTCATTACAAACCCTCTTAAACATAATTAGGTTCCTCTGAAATCACACAGGCAAATTAGATGGATGTGAAGGGCTCCTCTGGAGATATGCAAAAAGGACATAGCCAAATAAAGCCATTTTTGCTTTAAATATACACACCTAATTGAAGGCCAGCTGTGACAAAAATGTTACATTAAATTATTGTAAATGTTAAATGTGCCTATTTCTGAAGCAGACGTGAGTCTGTGAGATTTAGACCTAACAGATTTTTAAAGCAGTACTAAACCCAAAAGCAAACATTTATTATATTGCAGATTATCAATTCTTAGAAGTGATGGCTGTATTAGTTTCCTTTTTTAGGTTTTCTTGCTTCTATTTTAATCTGGTGATCCAGCAAGTAAGTCTGTTGTTTTTTGAAAGCCCTAACTCTCCAGCAGAATGTATTAGTTTACATGAATGAGACAAACCACTTAACATTGACAGGGGTGGTTAACCAGTTCCAGACCAGCCGCCCCAGTTACACTGTGGCAGGTTGGCTCGGCTGGGTGAAGCGATGTTACCTTACGTCAGGCGCGTGGCTGCGATTATTGGTTTAGCTTCAGAACTGATCAGTCTTCAGGTTCAGGCCAATGATTTCTTGCGTAGACCTGGTGATCGGTTCTGGCAAATGAAATCCTTCCCCTGCCTGTGTAAGTGTAAACACAGGCAGGGAAATTGATGTAATCTCCCCTTGGTGGAACTCTTTTCATTCCAGAGGGAAGAGAGAAGACATTTCACAGTAAGTTGCAACAACACTACACTTCCGTTTGCCCCCCCCCCCCCCCCAGTCCCCAGTTAACCCCTTCACTTCCTGTCACAGTGTCACCCAGTGCAGTGTTCATATTTTTCTTTGATCACTGTACTGGTTTCATATTGTGACAATAATCAGTGTTGAGGTACTTAGTAGTAGGCCCAGATAGGTCTAGGGACCCCCAACCCCCCTAATAAAGGTTTAACCCCTTGATCACTCCTATCACCAGTGATCACTGTATTAGTGTCCCGGGCAGCACTAATTTATTTATCTTGACAGCAACAGCGTTTGCTCACATGATATGTAAATCAGCAACTCCACCACTGTAGGGGGTGATTTCACCACCACAGTTTAAAAAAAAATGGTGCACGTATGCCCATCATTAGAAGTGTGTGAATGAAGGATGGTATTCTAATGGTGGACATACCCACCAATCAATCTCTTTTTTTTATTCAGCCCACATGCTGCATGAAAAAAAGAACATTACAATATATGCCCAACAAGAACCAGCAACGTATTGGTATGTTGCTGGACTTTGAGTGGTTATACCAGAATGATGCCTGCAGGTTTAGGTATCATCTTGGTATCATTCTTTTCAGTCGGCTTTCAGGTAAAAGCAATCTTAGTGGCTAATTAGCCTCTAGACTGCTTTTACAAGCAGTGGGAGGGAATGACCCCCCACTTCTTCCATGGTTTTCTCGGACTCTCCTGTCCCAACAGGGAACCCGAGAATGTAGTGGTTCCGTTAGCTGATCATAGAGCATATTGGAGACCAGAATGGCTCCAATCATCTCTAAGGCCTAAGAAACCAGAAGCTATGAGGATTTCATTAAACAGCGCCATTGGGAAATTGGGAAAGCATTTTATCACACCGATCTTAGTGTGGTCAGATGCTTTGAGGGCAGAAGAGAGATATAGGGTATAATAGACCTAATTTTTTTCAAAAAAGAGTGTCTGTCACTACCTATTGCTATCATAGGGGATATTTACATTCCCTGAGATAACAATAAAAATTATTTTAAAAAAAATGAAAGAACATGAAATGAAAATTGAGTGAAATAAAATAAAAATAAATAATAATAATAAAAAAGTACCCGTTCCCCTCATGAATGCGAGCATCAGTCTGGTGTCATATGTAAACAGAAATTGCACCATATATGTGATGTATCACCGTGAAGGTCCGATCGAGCGCAATAATTTTAGCAGTATACCTCCTCTGCAAATCTAATCTGGTAAACTGTAAAGGATTTTAAAGGCCTTTTAAAAACTATATGTGGTTTGTTGCCGCTGCACGTTTGCGCGCAATTTTAAAGCATGTCGTGTTTGGTATACATGTACTCGGCATAAGATCATCTTTTTTATTTCATCAAACATTTGAGCAATATAGTGTGTTTTAGTGCATTACAATTAATAAAGGTGTTTTTTTTTCCCCCCAAAGAATTGCATTTGAAAAATTGCTGCACAAATACTGTGTGAAAAAAAAAAAAATTAAACACCCACCATTTTAATCTGTAGGGGTTTCAAAGTAATTTTCTAGCAAAAAAAAAAAAAAAATACTTTTTTCATGTAAACAAAAAGTGTCAGAAAAGGCTTTGTGGTTAGAAGCGTGAGGGATGTGTGACATAAGCTTCTAATGTTGTGCATAAAATGTAAAGGCAGTACAACCTCCCCAAATTACCCCTTTTTGGAAAGTAGATACCCCAAGCTATTTGCTGAACCAATCACAGCCTTCATACTTTCTTAGCCCTTGTACACACGGTTGGACATTCTGCCAACCAAATCCGTTGGATTTTGTCCGATGGATTTTGTCCGACGGATTGTGTCCGAAACTGTTGCATACACACGGTCGGACCAAGTTGTCGGAAAATCCGATCGTTCAGAACGTGATGACGTTATTTCGTTACGACGGGACTACGTTCAGGCTAGTAGCCAATAGCTTTGGTGTAGGAATTTGATCTGAGCATGCATTGCACTTTGTCCGATTGGAATTCTCTACACATGATCGGAGTATGTCCGATCGGACCAGTTTGTCGGAAAATATTTCCAACAAATTGGAAAATTGGGTCCGACGGATATTCCGACGGAATCAGTCCGATGCATACCACACACAGTCGGATTAACCGACAACACGCTCCGATAGGACACATTCCGACGGATTCTCCGACTGTGTGTACAAGGGCTAAGGGCGTAAAATGGTGATTTCAGTCCTCACTACCTATCACAGTTTTGGAGGCCATGAAATGTCAAGATAGCATAACCCCCCCCCCCCCCCAAATGACCCCATTTTGGAAAGCAGACACTTCAAGCTATTTGCTGAGAGGCATGTTGAGTCCATGGAATATTTTATATTTTGCCACAAGTTTTCTTTTTTTTTTTTACACAAAGTTGTCACTAAATGATCTATTGTTCAAAAATGGCATTGTTATATGTGGAATTACATGCATTACAAAATACATTTTGCTACTTCTCCTGAGTATGGAGATACCACATTTGTTAGCATTTTTGGGAGCCTAACCGCGTACAGAACACCAAAAACCAAGCACCGACTTCAGGCTTTCTAAGGGCATAAAATTGTGATTTTACTCCTCACTACCTATCATAGTTACGGAGGCCCTGAAATGTTCACATAGCACAAAACCGCTCAAGGTATTTGCTAAGAGCCATGGTGAGTAGTGATGGACGAACTTCCGACGGGACGTTTCGCGAAAGCGAAATGCGAACGGACCCAAACGTTCGCGAAACCGAACGTTCGCCGCGGGCCCCATTGACTTCAATGGGAGGCGAACTTTGCAAACCTTCATGTCGAATTTGCGGCCACGTGGTAATTATTAGGGGGTAAAACGTAGTCCCACCATCTGGACAATGACATAATACATGTATGAGGTGAATTTGGGATCGATAACTACAAGCATTTTTATTTTATTTGGGAAATTGTTCTAACAATTCAGGACTATGGAGCTAATGAAGGCAATGGAGGAGAGGGAAGGTCAGGGACCAGGGTAGGCAAAGAAGAGGGTGCAGGAGATGATCACCAGCAGCGTGACATACCGGAATGACACATGCACCGTGATAGAGGCATCTGACAGCAGCACCGTAATACAGAGCACTGACAGCAGCACCGTGACATACAGCGCTGACAGCAGCACCGTGACATACAGCGCTGACAGCAGCACCGTGACATACAGCGCTGACAGCAGCACCGTGACATACAGCGCTGACAGCAGCACCGTGACATACAGCGCTGACAGCAGCACCGTGACATACAGCGCTGACAGCAGCACCGTGACATACAGCGCTGACAGCAGCACCGTGACATACAGCGCTGACAGCAGCACCGTGACATACAGCGCTGACAGCAGCACCGTGACATACAGCGCTGACAGCAGCACCGTGACATACAGCACTGACAGCAGCACCGTAAGCAGCCCCAGGAGGAAGTCAGCACAGCACAGGGATGGTGTGATCCCCTCATAATAAGAACCCCCAGGAGGAAGTCAGCACAGCACAGGGATAGTGTGATCCCTTCATAATAAGAACCCCCAGGAGGAAGTCAGCACAGCACAGGGATATCATAAGCAGCCCCAGTAGAAATATGACACCGCTCAACCTCTTCAAAGAGGAGGGTAGGGGCATATAGTACGGTGTGCTTTTTTGGGTCAAGGAAGTGAGCCAAATGAATTAAGAAGGTCTGTGTGCTTGATTAAAAAAATAGTTTATAGACATATACATGGTCTACTGGTCACATGTGTTGAATTCCTCCGAGATCCATGCCTCATTCATTTTTAGAAATGTGAGGTAGTTAACACTGTGGTGAGCTAGGCGAGTACGCTTATCGGTCACAATCCCCCCTGCTGCGCTGAACGTCCTTTCGGACAGGACACTGGATGAGGGGCAAGCCAACAGTTCGATTGCAAATTGGGCAAGCTCTGGCCAGAGGTCAAGCCTGCCCACCCAGTAGTCTAGGGGTTCATCACTCCTCAGAGCGTCCACATCGGCCGTTAACCCAATGTAGTCGGACACCTGACGGTCTAGGCGTTCCCTGATGCTGGATCCGGATGACACCTGTCGATGGGTCGGCTGAAAGAATGACCTCATATCCGAAGTCACCAACACATCTTCAAACCGGCCTCTTCTTGCAGGCGCTGTTGGATTGGTACCCGCAAATCCTTCTCTGGGAGTGGGAATTGCTCCTCTGCCAGCGCACGCAAAAGCAGAATGCAGCATTTCTCGAAGCAAGGCCTGGAAGTGCTGCATTCTGACAGCCCTCTGCGACGGCGGTAACATTTCCGCCATTTTGTGTTTGTACCGGGGGTCTAAGTACGTTGCCACCCAGTACTGGTCCTTGACCCTCATGCTTTTTATACGGGGGTCCCTATTAAAACACTGGAGCATGAAGGCCCCCATTTGCACTAAAGTGGAAGCGGTGTGGTGGCCTGGCTCCTGCTCATCATCCAGGATAATGTCGTCCTCTTCATTCTCCTCTCCCCATCCTCGCACAACAGGGATCCCAGAAAGGTTTAAAGCATGCTCTTCTTGCTCCTGCTCATCCGCCCCGGCACCATCCTCCTCTGACTCCTCATCAGACTCCTGTTGTTGACTTGTCTCAGATAGAGTAGCCCCCCCTGGGAATTCATCCAGCATTGCGACTTCCTCATCTTCCCGCTCCTGCTCCTCCACAGCCTGATCAATGACACGACGCAATGCACGCTCCAGAAAGAAGGCATAAGGTACCATGTCACTGATGGCGCCATGGCTGCGACTGACCAGTTTGGTGATCTCCTCAAATGGCCGCAGAAGTCTGCATGTGTCGCGCATGAGCAGCCACTGGCGCGGTGAAAAAAAACCCAGCTCCCCAGAACCGTTTCTTTCGCAGAGTTCATACAGGTAGACGTTAACTGCACGTTTCTGCTGGAGCAGCCTATCAAGCATATAGAAGGTTGAGTTCCATCGCGTCGGGCAATCGCAAATAAGACGTCTGACCGGCAGATGGTGTCGCCGCTGAATGTCAGCAAGGCGAGCCATGGCCGTGTAAGATCTTCTGAAATGGGCCGAGATTTTCCTTGCCTGCCGCAAGATGTCCTGGACCCCAGGGTATTTGACAAGGAATCACTGCACGACCAAGTTTAAGACGTGTGCCATGCACGGCACGTGCGTGATTTTGCCCTGTTTCAATGCGCTAAGCAGATTGGCACCGTTGTCACACACCACTTTACCAACTGTCAAATTGAGCGGTGTTAGCCACTCATCTGCCTGTGAACGCAAAGCTGAAAGGAGTGCCGGGCCAGTGTGGCTCTTTGCTTCCAGGCACAACAGACGCAGCACGGCATGGCAACGTCTCACCTGGCATGTGGAATAGGTTCTGGGGAGCTTGGGCGGTGCAGTGGAAGAGACGCTAGCAGCGGAAAAGGAGGAGGCAGCTGAGGAGGAGAGGGAGGAGGATGGAGTAGGAGGAGGAGAAGAAGAGTCAGGCCTGCATGCAATCCGTGGCGGTAAAACCAAATCTACACGGGTGCCACGGGTTACATGCTTGACGGCCGTCAGAAGGTTCACCCAGTGGGCAGTAAAACTGATATACCTTCCCTGCCCGTGTTTGCTAGACCACGTGTCTGTGGTCAGATGTATCTTGGCACCGACACTGTGTGCCAGAGATACATTCACTTGCCGCTGAACATGGCCATATAGCTCTGGGATGCCCTTCTCTGAGAAATACTTCCTTCCTGGGACCTTCCATTGTGGTGTTCCAATGGCCACAAATTTGCGAAAGGCCTCCGAGTCCACCAGTTTATATGGCAGTAGTTGGCGGGCTATGAGTTCTGACAAGCCAGCCGCCAACCGTTGGGCAAGAGGGTTATCCGGCGTCATCATTTTTTTACGCTCAAACATTAGGCCCACGGAAGCCTGCCTTTTTGCAGAAAAATGTGAGCTTGGCGTGATGGAAGGTGGAGTGGAGGACAATTGTGAGGAGAGAGGAGAAGGAGAAGTAGAAGACGAGGCTGGACGGTGAGAGCCTGCAGTGTGGCTTTGTGTGTTCCGTTGCTCCCACTGGGCTCGGTGATGGCTGCTCATGTGCCTTCTTAAGGCGGTCGTCCCTAGGTGAGTATTGGGCTTACCGCGACTAACGCGTTGACTGCAAAGATTGCAGATGGCAACGCTATTGTCAGCAGCGGACACGTTAAAAAAAGCCCACACTGCGGAGCCATGTGCCGGTGTCCTGGGAGCGCCAGATGTGACCGTACATGGTCGATGACTCGCTCCTGATACATTTGCAGTCTGCTTTGTCCCTGCTGTGCAATGTAAGTCATTGCTGCTTCTCCTCCCTATCTGCTGGTCCATATCTCCCTCTGAACTCCCCTCCTCTTCCTCTCTTGTGGGCACCCACGTGACATCACTAGACACGTCATCATCAACGTCACCTTCCCCACCGCTATAAGTAGAGATCTCGGAGTAGGCAGCAACACCGGGGACCAACCTCCTCCTTGGGCTGATCTGGGTACTGGCGTCAGACTGCTGAGTAGCGCTTGTTGCTACCTCCTCTTCCTGATCCAATACCAAGAGTGGCTGCGCATCAGAAATGTCCTCTTGATATGGATCGGAAAATAATTCCAGTGACTCAAGCGGAAGGTATGTGGTGGTGGTGGTGGTGGTCGTGTTGTTGGTGGTAGTGTCTTTGGGGGTGCACATAGCAGAGAGTGAAGAAGAGGGTGCAGATCGAGAGGATGAGGAGGGTGCAGAAGAGTAAGGCTGAGCGAGCCACTCAACCAAGTCTGGTGCATCCTTTAAAGTAATTGAACGCACCTTCTGCAACTTCCCACTTTGGCTCAAGCCTGTTGCTCCTGCCCTACCCCTACCACCCCTGCGGAAGGGCCTGCCTCTTCCTCTGCCTGTCATTTTTTAAATGACCCTGTGACAAAACTCTTAGTCCCTATACCGATGAAGGACTGCTGCAGTATAGGGCAGCGGTCAGCAGTGGTGCACGTCAACCCTATCTATTGTGGACCGATAGCGGTCCTTACAGAACAGCAGACTGTACCGCACTCAAGCCTATGTACCGTAGCACCCTATACCAAGTTACCAGTCCTTATAAGAACTTTTGTGGACCAAGCAGGTTGTGTATTAGTGTTTAGCAGACTGTACGTCAGTCCCTATACCGCTGAAGGACTGCTGCAGTATAGGGCAGCGGTCAGCAGTGGTGCACGTCAACCCTATCTATTGTGGACCGATAGCGGTCCTTACAGAACAGCAGACTGTACCGCACTCAAGCCTATGTACCGTAGCACCCTATACCAAGTTACCAGTCCTTATAAGAACTTTTGTGGACCAAGCAGGTTGTGTATTAGTGTTTAGCAGACTGTACGTCAGTCCCTATACCGCTGAAGGACTGCTGCAGTATAGGGCAGCGGTCAGCAGTGGTGCACGTCAACCCTATCTATTGTGGACCGATAGCGGTCCTTACAGAACAGCAGACTGTACCGCACTCAAGCCTATGTACCGTAGCACCCTATACCAAGTTACCAGTCCTTATAAGAACTTTTGTGGAACAAGCAGGTTGTGTGTTAGTGATTAGCAGACTGTACGTCAGTCCCTATACCGCTGAAGGACTGCTGCAGTATAGGTGAGCGGTCAGCAGTGGTGCACGTCAACCCTATCTATTGTGGACCGATAGCGGTCCTTACAGAACAGCAGACTGTACCGCACTCAAGCCTATGTACCGTAGCACCCTATACCAAGTTACCAGTCCTTATAAGAACTTTTGTGGACCAAGCAGGTTGTGTATTAGTGTTTAGCAGACTGTACGTCAGTCCCTATACCGCTGAAGGACTGCTGCAGTATAGGGCAGCGGTCAGCAGTGGTGCACGTCAACCCTATCTATTGTGGACCGATAGCGGTCCTTACAGAACAGCAGACTGTACCGCACTCAAGCCTATGTACCGTAGCACCCTATACCAAGTTACCAGTCCTTATAAGAACTTTTGTGGAACAAGCAGGTTGTGTGTTAGTGATTAGCAGACTGTACGTCAGTCCCTATACCGCTGAAGGACTGCTGCAGTATAGGTGAGCGGTCAGCAGTGGTGCACGTCAACCCTATCTATTGTGGACCTATAGCGGTCCTTACAGAACAGCAGACTGTACCGCACTCAAGCCTATGTACCGTAGCACCCTATACCAAGTTACCAGTCCTTATAAGAACTTTTGTGGACCAAGCAGGTTGTGTATTAGTGTTTAGCAGACTGTACGTCAGTCCCTATACCGCTGAAGGACTGCTGCAGTATAGGGCAGCGGTCAGCAGTGGTGCACGTCAACCCTATCTATTGTGGACCGATAGCGGTCCTTACAGAACAGCAGACTGTACCGCACTCAAGCCTATGTACCGTAGCACCCTATACCAAGTTACCAGTCCTTATAAGAACTTTTGTGGACCAAGCAGGTTGTGTATTAGTGTTTAGCAGACTGTACGTCAGTCCCTATACCGCTGAAGGACTGCTGCAGTATAGGGCAGCGGTCAGCAGTGGTGCACGTCAACCCTATCTATTGTGGACCGATAGCGGTCCTTACAGAACAGCAGACTGTACCGCACTCAAGCCTATGTACCGTAGCACCCTATACCAAGTTACCAGTCCTTATAAGAACTTTTGTGGAACAAGCAGGTTGTGTGTTAGTGATTAGCAGACTGTACGTCAGTCCCTATACCGCTGAAGGACTGCTGCAGTATAGGGCAGCGGTCAGCAGTGGTGCACGTCAACCCTATCTATTGTGGACCGATAGCGGTCCTTACAGAACAGCAGACTGTACCGCACTCAAGCCTATGTACCGTAGCACCCTATACCAAGTTACCAGTCCTTATAAGAACTTTTGTGGAACAAGTGAGTTGTGAATGTTTAGCAGACTGCAGCAGAAGGGCAGCAGTCAAGTATAATATCCTTTCTATATTTGGAAGAAAGAATATTATACATGTACAAGCCTATTACTGTACCACTGATACCAGTCCTGAAAAGAACCTTTGTGGAACTAATAATAACAGCAAGTCTTTAAAATTACCCTCACTGCCTGACAACACTGCTTCCTTCCTGTCCCTATACAAATTGGCAAAAAAAGAGAACGATTAGTGGTTACTGGAACAGCTCTTTTGTGGACCTTGATAGTAACAGCTAATGATGATGATGATGATGATGATGATGATGAAAGACTAATCTGGCTGTCCCTGTAGCATACACCGTCCTTTCCCTTTCTCTAAACTAACAAAAGACACTCAGGCTGCTGCAAGAATCAGCAGCACAGCAAACCTATCAACACCTAACACCTATACCAGTCCTGAAAAGAACTTTTGTGTACCAAATAGCTAGTGGTTTATCTCTCCCTACTCCACACAGGAACCTGTCCCTATCGTAACAGAAGAAAGAATGTAAAATGGCCACCGGATCGGGTGTATTTATAGGTTAGGGGGAATGTACAAGTGTCCATGTGCTGTCATGTCTCAATTGGCTGTCCTGTATCACATGATAAACGTGTCACCAAAGGTTAAAGTTCTTGTATACATTAAACACGTAAGTCCGCCGCGGCGAACGACGGAAAAAGGCGTTCGAACGTGCGGACCGCGAATGTCGGAAATTCGCCGCGAAACGACCGCCGGGCGAAACGTTCGTCCATCACTAATGGTGAGTATTTTGCTACTCTCATTTGTTTTTGAAAATGAAGAAAGAAAATACTTTTTTTTTTCCTATTGCAATTTTAAAAACTTTGTGACAAAAAGCGAGATCTGAAAAATACTCAACATGCCTCTCAGCAAATAGCTTGGGGTGTCTACTTTCCAAAATTTGGGGGAGTTTGGGGGAGTTTTGTGCTATCTTGGCATTTTATGGCCTTCGAAAATGTGATAGGTAGTGAGGAGTGAAATCAGAAAATTTGCAACCTTAGAAATCCTGAAGGCGGTGATTGGTTTTCGGGGTCCCGTACGCAGCTAGGCTCCCAAAAAAGTCTCACACATGTGGTATCCCCGCACTCAGGAGAAGCAGCAAAAATGTATTTTGGGGTGTAATTCCACATATAACTATGGCATGTGTGAGCAATATATCATTTAGTGACAACTTTGGGAAATTTTTGTTTTTGTAATTTTTCAATAACTTGTGACAAAACAATAAAATGTTCAATGGGCTCAACATGCCTCTCAGCAATTTCTTTGGGGTGTCTACTTTCCAAAATGGGGTAATTGGGGGGGGGTTGTACTGTCCTGCCATTTTAGCACCTCAAGAAATTAGATAGGCAGTCAAAAACGAAAAGCTGTGTAAATTCCAGAAAATGTTTGTAGACGCTATAACTTTTGCGCAAAGCAATAACTATATGCTTATTGAAATTTTTTTTTACTAAAGACATGTGGCTGAATACATTCTGGCCTAAATGTATGACTAAAATTGAGTTTGTTGGATTTTTTTATAACAAAATGTAGAATATATCAAAACAGAAGGAAAAAACTCAAAGGAAAAAAAAAAACTGTTGCAGTCACTACAGCTAATGATCGGTAAGCCGTAAGCTAATACTTTTTTTGGTTTTGGGCTTAATTTTTTTCCCATAAAGTATTATTGAAAGTGAAAGTAACAGTATTTTGAACAAATACTGGCAATACCGAGATAAATGCATGTCCTTGGATCTCTACATATGGTGTTATAAACAACATAGGTAAATAAATGTAGAAAACATCTGGAGGTACGGCTTGTCAGGGATAACAGCTTGAGCCATTGTAGGCTATTGAGTTGCATGGAGTTTGATCAAATATCAGAATCATATAAAGAAGGCATAAATGGTCATAAGTATCTCTAAATTGTAGATGAGTATATAGAATGTGTAGATCTCAAGGCCTATGGCCTCTAGGTGGGGCTTGAGATAATGTCTTAGAGAACTGTTTACATCAGCGGGCAAAGTAATTCTAGCTGGAGTTATTGAGCATACCCGGACAACTAGAACGAGTGAGGCAGTGTTAAGAAGTATGAAGGGGATGGAGGTATGCTGGCAAGAGGAAAAGGTCATGAAGTGCATTTTTTTAACACTACTATTCCTTTATACTGGATTTTTGAATTTACAAATGCAGCAATTTAGAAATTGAATGAAAGGTCTAGCATTGGAAAACATTTTTTAAAAGGTAAAAAGTGCATTTTATATACAGCTATATAGATTAGACCAAAATGAGGGACAAATGAGGAGGAAAGAGGGACAGAGGGACTTTGTTCCAAATCAGGGAGAGTCCCTTAAAATCAGGGACAGTTGGAAGCCATGCATTGCTACTTTTTAACATCCAGGAGGGAACTTTCCAAGAAAAGTCTAGAAAGAGAGTGATATGAGTGCAATTGAAATTTATATCCCCCTGCCAATGTGCCATTTTTAGCATAGCACCTTTATCTCTAAAATTCAGGAGTTTGGCAATGGTAATAATGAAAGGCCTTGGTCCTACACCAGGAGATGGAGTAGTGGGATGTAAGTGCTGAGTAATAAATGTTGCAGATACTTCCAGAATCTCCAGTGCCTCTTTTAGTGCATTTTCAAAAAAATATTTAGGGATAGAGCCATCCATTCTCTCAGGAAAACCCACAAACCTGAAATTTCCTGTGCAAGAATGATTTTTCAAATCATCAAGCTTCACTGTGTAGTTAATGTGTGAAAATCAACAGTGAGGTTGCAGCTGTGAATTTTATGTCTTGTGTTTTGCATCTCCTGTTTCAGCAGGGATAAATCCACATAAACGTCCTTTATCTCAGCAGTAACAGAGGTTTTAAAGTCTCTAATGGCCTACATAATCTGTGCAAATTTAGGTTTTAGAAGAGTCTTGGAATACTCTACATCAGATGTCTCAGTACTGTCTGTTGAAGGAGAGATTGCTCTCTGGGGCAAAAGAGACAAGGTAGAGTCCTCAATAGGGATGGGCCGAACACCCCCCGGTTCGGTTTGCACCAGAACTTTCGAACGGACCCCAAATTCGTATGAACTTTAGAACCCCATTGAAGTCTATTGGACTCGAACGTTCGAAATTAAAAGTGCTAATTTTAAACGGCTAATATGCAAGATACTGTCCTCAAAAGGGTTTGGGGACCTGGCTCCTGCCCCAGGGGACATGAGTCAATGCCTAAAATGTTTTTAAAAATCCCCGTTTTGGCGGGAGCACTGATTTTAATGACGATTAAAGTGAAAAAAAAAGTGAAATATTCCTTTAAATATGGTGCCTGGGGGGTGTCTGTAGTATGCCTGTGAAGTGCCACGTGTTTCCCGTGTTTAGAACAGTCCCTGCACAAAATGACATTAAACGGAAATAACATAATTGAAAACTGCTTGCGGTTTTAATGTTATATCTGGTTCCTGCAATATGGTTGAAAATCATTGAGAAAAATGGCATGGGTAGCCCTCCCTGCCCATTACCAGCCCCTTTGGGTCTTGTACGCATATTAAGGGGAACCCCGTACCCATATTAAAAAAAGGAAATGCGTGTGGCCCCCAGGCCCTATATACTCAGAACAGCAGTATACAGGCGGTGCAAACAAGACAGGGACTGTGTAGGTTTGTTGTGTTAAGTTAAATCTGTTTGTAATTTTCAACTGGTACATTTTTAAAGTGTAGCTCCAGTCAAAAAAACTATTTTTAAGCTTTTTGGAAAACATAGGGAAGGGTTATCACCCCTGTATAATTTGTTTTGTCGTCCATCTTTTTTATTTTTTTTTTTTATTTTTTTTTTTTGGTTTAAAGATATTTATTGAAACAAAGATGATACATGTATCAAATTGCTCTCACGCAGGAGAGTCAACAGTAAGGCACATGGTAAGCAACAAAAGACAGTATGCCAAGGGACAATAAAAAGGGAGATAATGGCACCCGTGAACAGAAACCGCAAGGATAATGGCCATGAATGCGGGGCACATGTAAACTGGGGGGGAGCGAGTGATGCACATGGGAGTCCACTGCTAAAAAAGGAAGTCCAGGGGAGGGGGAGAGGGGAACTTTTACAGTGGTAAAGGGAGAATTCAATTTCCTTTGGGGAGCCCGGCTTCCAGACACCCCACATGGGCTCAGACTGTGTCAGGAGCTCTGAGCCCCCCAAACCCCTAACCCCCTAGGACTACCGAGTGCATCAAGCCTGACATAGGACAACTTAAACAAAATAATGTCAACCAAACAAACTCAGTGATTAATAACGTAATCAATAGTGCGATCCGACTCTGGACCCTCCAAACAAGAAACAAAGGGAGGGGCCAGAGTGGGGTAGGCCCTATGGGCCACAAGACAACAGTGCCTATGCAGGCCGAAAGGTGGGAGCGATTAATCTTGCTCAGTCCAGGCTCTGAATTTGTGCCAAATGTCCATCACCTCCCGACGAAAGATTTCGAGGGGAGGGACGGAGTAAAGAGAAGAAGAAAGACAGGACAGAAACAGAGGGGACAGAAGGGGGAAAAGGGGGAAGGGAAAGGAGTGGGTTGGGGAGGTACCCATGCCAGGGGGAGCTCCAAGGGGAAGACGGGGATCTCGCTGTGATACTGGGTGTCATAATTATGTCCTGTTCCAGGGCTAGAGGAGAACCCCCACGTAGCGAGCCCAGGGATCCCATATTTTCTTGAATTTTTTAGATTTATCAATGATGAGACTGGAGGTCCTTTCTTGGAACATAATCCAGGAGATTTTTTGTTTAGCTGCTGGGTACGAGACCCTTGGGGACTTCCAAGCCCGGGCTATGGTCATCTTGGCACTAATCAGAATGTAATGGATCAAACATTGCTGGTATTTAGAAATTTTGGGGATTGTCTGGTTCAGGAGCGCTATAGCTGGGGTTTGGGGGGCCGCAACGCCAGTGACCTTGCGGATCAGGGAGAAGATCTTGTTCCAGTAGCTTCTGACCCGGGGACACTCCCACAGGATATGGAGAAGGGAGCCCATGTGACCACAGCCTCGAAAACATAGAGGCGAGGTCTGAGGGTAGAATTTAGCCAGGCGGATTGGGACCAAATACCACCTAGTGAGGACCTTAATGTCTGCCTCAATTAGGGAAACATTAAGGATCCCTGCGAAGGCTCTCGTAAAATAGGAGTGCCAAGTGTCCATGTCCCACTCCAAGTCAAGGTCTCGTTCCCAGCTTAGCATATAACTGGATTTCTCCGAGGGGGTAGACAGAGCTGTGTAGATCAGGGAGATTCCCCCCTTCATGTCCATGGCCGAGACACACCACTGTTCATAAGGAGTGACCTCGAGGCGATCTGAATTGGTGGGTAGGAGAGTACGTAAGAAATGAGCTATCTGGAAAAAGCGGAACTGCTCCGTGGGGGGCATGGCAAGTTGGGAGATGCATTGTTTCAAGGTGACGGGACCATTCATATTAAAGAAGTGACCAATCCTATATAGGCCTTTGTCCAGCCACCATTGAAAAGCTTTAACATTAAGACCGGGGGGGGAAGGCGGGGTTATTAAAAATGTGGGCCAGGGGGTGCCAGCTGGAAGTAACATTATTCATCTTATGTAGGGTGTCGCAAATCGCGAAGGAGTGGGAGAGAGTAGGGGACATGATCGGGGGTCTGCTTTTTGAGGGGCGCCAAAGAAGAAAGTCAATGGTGAAGTTGGGGATTGCCTGTCTCTCCATCTCGATCCAATCTGGTTTGGGTCCTCTCGAGTATACAGTCGAAATTTGGTTCAGGTGAGCAGCGTGATAGTACCATCGGAGGTTGGGCAAGCCCAAGCCTCCTTTCCGTCTGGGACGGAATAGAGTGTTCTTGGGGAGTCTATGGGTGGAGGACCCCCAAATAAATCGGTTAATGGACAATTGGAGTGATCGGATGTGAGGTTGGGGAACAAGAATAGGGAGCGAGCGGAATAGGTAAAGAATCCTAGGGAGAAGGGTCATCTTGACCGCGTTCACCCTACCGATCCATGATAATTTGTGGAGGGACCAGTGATCTAAATCCGTCTTGAGCTTCTTAAACATAGGGGGGTAATTATGTTTGTAGAGTTGGTCGAATTTTGGGGTGAGGTGAACTCCAAGGTAGGGAATGGAGGAAGTGCTCCAGGCGAAGGGGAAACGTTCCGTTAGTCGGTCTACTGTGGCTTGGGGGGGAGGAGATATTAAGGGCTAAGGATTTGGACATGTTAACCTGTAACCCTGAGGCTTGCCCGAAGTGGAGAAGAAGTTGGAGGATATTGGGAGTAGATATAAGAGGGTTGGTAACGAAAAGGAGGACATCATCGGCGAATAACGCACACTTATGTACGGATTGGCCGCATCTAACTCCATGGATGTCTGGGTGGTTCCTGATGGCGATCGCAAGCGATTCCACGCCTATGGCAAAGAGGAGGGGGGATAGGGGACAACCCTGTCTGGTGCCTTTGTAGATCGGGAACGGGTCAGAGAGGTGTCCCTGGAGCCTGACTTGAGCCCTGGGCTGTGAGTATAAGGAACTCAGGAGAGTCCTGAAAGAAGAACCGAAGCCCCAGTGCTCCAGGGTGCGGAATAAAAAGGGCCAAGTGATAGTGTCAAATGCTTTCTGTAAGTCAAGCGAAAGGAGGAAGCCCTCCTGTGGGGGGCTCCCGTCCCACCGAGCCTGGAGGACAGAGATAATGTCTACAGCTCTCCTTATCTGGTCGGGGCCCTGTCTCCCCGGGATAAAGCCTACCTGATCTTTGTGGACATAGGAACTTATAAAAGAGCCCATCCTGTTAGAGAGAATTTTTGTCAATATTTTGAGGTCGTTGTTGATCAAGGAAATGGGTCTGTAGTTGCTCACTAGGCTCTGATCCTTGCCAGGTTTAGGTATGACAGATATGTATGCGAGATTGGAAGCTGGGTCAACGGGTGAGTTTTGGCCTAGGGAGTTAAAGAATCGGGTCAGGAAGGGGGAGAGGATTTCCGAAAAGGATTTATAGTAACAATTGGAGAATCCGTCTGGGCCGGGGGCAGAATTTTTTTTCAGGGACTTGATCACCTCAATGACCTCCTCCTCAGTAAAAGGGGCATCCATGATGGATCGGTGAGCAGCAGAGATTTTGGGGAGGGGGATGCTGTTAAAAAATGAGTCGATCGTTTGATCGTTACCTGGGTTAGGGCCAGAGTAGAGGTCGGAGTAAAATTTGTGGAAGGCCTCCAGTATTTGTTTGGGATTTTGGGTCAGAGAGCCAGACAGGGATCTGATTTTTGGTAAGGCTCTTACTCTATATTTCGGGGAAAGTTTAGCCGTGAGGTGGGGGCCGAATTTGTCAGAATTAAGGTAGAATCTACCGCTTACCCACCGCAGATGCTGTTCCGCGTTGGAGGTGAGAGCTGTATTAAGTGCAAGCCTAGCCGCGTCGAGACGTGCGAGAGATGGGAGGGAAGGGTTAGCTTTGTGGGCCTGGCTAACGGAGCGGAATTCTTTCTCAAGTTTTACGATGTCTATTCGTTTCTCTCGCTTTAGGCGTGAAGAAAGTTGTATGATTTTACCCCTCATGACCGCCTTGTGGGCTTCCCAAAGAGTACCAGGAGAGGTATCATCGGTGTCATTGTGACGGAAATAATCCTTCAGTTCATGTTCAAGCATAGTGCGGTGAGCTGTATTGGATAGGAGAGAGTCCCCAAGGCGCCATTGAGGGGTGCTTGCTTTGTTCAACAGACCTGAAAGCGTAATGGAAACTAGGGAATGATCAGACCAGGGGACCTCGCATATGGTAGCCTGAGAGGCCAGTGATATGTCAGACGAATGTAGGAAGATATGGTCGATGCGGGCATACGTGTTGTGTGGGGCAGAAAAGTGAGTGTAATCCCTAGTTGTGGGGTGAAGCTCTCTCCAGGCATCAATCATGCCCATCGAGTGGAGGAGTCGTGCGATAGTAAGGCTCTGCTTGGGCGGCCTTTTGAGGATGGTTTTGTGGAGGGATGATTTATCAGAAAGGAGGTCGAAGGCGACGTTGGAGTCGCCTCCTAGGACCACCTTACCTTCTATGTGAGGAGAGAGGGAAGTTAACATTGAGGAAAAGAAGCGGGTCTGGCCCTTGTTAGGAGCATAGTATGAGATGAAGGTGAACAAGGTCCCATTCACATGGCCTTTGACAAGAAGGTACCTCCCCTCACTGTCTCTTATTATATTGGAAAGGGTGAACGGGATATGTTTAGAAATGAGAATGGCCACACCTCGCTTCTTATCCTCAGCGCTAGCAAGATAAAAGGTGGGGTAATTACGATGTAAGAAAGTAGGGTTAAAGCTTTTTGGGAAGTGGGTCTCTTGTAGTAGCATAATGTCAAGTTTTCTCGAGTGGTAGCTATGAAAGGCTTTGCGTCTCTTCATTGGGGAATTCAGGCCCTGCGTATTGTGTGTCCCTATCCGGAGGGATTGGAGCGTGGGGGGATCATCAGCCATGGACACGAGGGTGGAGGAGCAAAAAAAAGCAGAAGGGTCTCACCTGATCCAGTAGAGAGGATTTCATTGGAGTCATCAGGCGGGATCGATCCCGGTACCGCTTGGAAGACGGGTGGGGAGCTCCCCTTGGAGGTACCTGAGGGAAGAGGGAGAAGGGGACAAAAAAAAGGAGGGAAAGCCAGAAAGTGGGGAGAGAGAGAGAAGGGTGAGAAGAGAGCAGGTCCAGGAAAGAAACTATCCTGGGCTGCATGTTAGCAGGGCTGGGCGGCCAGCACCTGCTCCGGTTCCCTAAACAAAATAGGGAACGGAATGAAGGCATCCCTACAGTGGGATGAAAGCCTGGTGGTGTCCCGAGGGAAAATAAGGAGCCCTCGAGACTACAACAGGGGGAGCGGCAAAGAGTACCGCTCCGGCCGTTAGGCATTACACATTTCAAAATAACGGTGGGACCTCCAGGGGTCCGAACCATTTAGGTGAACCATCAAAACAATGGGGTTATACAGACAGGCTCAAACAGACAATATATAATGATAAGAGAGATAATGACATAATAAAAAAAAAAAAAAAAAAAAAAAAAAAAAAGGGGGTAAAAAAATGTTCAAAAAAATGGGTAAAAAATGTTCAAAAAAAAAAAAAAAAAAAAAAAAAGCAAAATAGTTCAAAAAAAAAAAAAAAAAAAAAAAAAAAAAAGACCTGTCTAGGTGTATAGATGGATCATTCTTAACGAAAAGAGAAAAAGCCGGCCTAGGCAGAGGATTAGGACCATTCCCAGCAGGGAACGCAGGCCGAGGGATTCATCTTGGGGGGATGGAGTCACGGTGTCTCTTCGACTTTTGTTTCATCCACATCGGGGGAAGCGGGCTGGTCGGAGGGGGCCTCTTAGAGGAGCTGGAACGGGTTTCCATCTGGTCATGGTCGACCTCCTGGGAGATGAGGCCAAGCTGGAGAAGTAGTCGTTCGCCATTTTGGAAGTTTGTGAAGCTGTAGGATTTCTCCTTATACTGGAATTGCAGGCGAAAGGGGAATGCCCATCTGTATTTAATCAATTTCTGGGAGAGGACTTCCAGGAGCGGTTTGAGGGATCTCCTCTTCTGGATAGTAGCCGGAGAGATGTCAGCAAAAATCTGGATTTTATTGCCGTTCAGAAGTATGTCCTCTCTATTACGCGATCGCTTCATGATTTCCTCTTTGACCCCATAAAAGTGGGGTTTGACAACAATATCTCTGGGGAGGCCATCTTGACGAGGGGCTTGAAGGGCTCTGTGTGCCCTATCCAATTCCAGCCTGTGGTCAGGAATATCAGGGATAAGATCTTTGATCAAGGCTTTGACTGAGTCCTGCACATCTAAAGTGGATTCGGGGATGCCTCTGATGCGGAAATTGTATCGTCTGCTTCTGTTTTCCAAATCTTCTAATTTGGAATGGGCAGTTTCAAGTTGATCCTGAAGCGATTGTATACACAAAGTGTTCTGGTTTGTGCGTGCATTAGAGTCATCAACCGCCTGTTCAATCGCGTCTATCCTGGCCCCAAGGCTCTGTATATCTGCTTTAATGGATGTAGTAATCTGTGCAGCATTTTGAGCAAGGCCTGCTGCCAGCATGTCAGAAAAGCTATTGAGAAGCTGGGCCATGTCAGGGGAGTGAATAGCCTGCATGACAGGGGCCTGTGGGGAAGCTAGCATACTGCCCGGTGTATTACTGAGGGGGGAAAAAGGCATCCCGTTCTGCAGTCTGCTTAGGAGAGATTCGGTGGATGCTGGGGATGAGAAGGGATGTTGGCCACTACTCACAAGAGGAAGAGGAGTCAGCGGAGGTTCTGCTTCGATGGGGCCTGTAGCGGTGCTGCTGCCTGGGATCAACGCGGCCGCCATCTTGGAAGGCTCAGGGGGAACCAGGCCAAAGTTAAGATGCCGGTTAACGTCCCTCTTGGGAAGCCCCTGCGACATACGGGAGGTGTCTCTGCCGTGTCCGGAGTGCGTGGATGGTCTCGCTGAAAATATTCGCTGTCAATTGCGCGGTCTGGATGCCTTAGACGGCCGGAGCGGAGCGGAGCTCCCGGTTAGCGTGGCGATCCGGAAGTCCCGCGCATGCGCACCTCCGTCCATCTTTTTTCATCTCACTTGCTGTTGTCTCCTTCCGTTTGCAAGTAGGAGATGTTTGTAAGTTGGATGTTTGAAAGTAGGGGCCTGCTTTATATGCTCTGCAGAAATGGCGGAACAAGGTGTTGGTTTTGCCACAACATTGTAAGCCCTCAAAGTGACTCTTGGTGGGCGCTGGAGCGCCCTGCTGTGAACAATTGTATCAAGAATTGTAATTACATGCCATTGTTGAACAGTGGTAGAAAAATTGACCTTTGGTGGTTGTGGTGCTGGTGCCACAACACTATAAGTCCTCACAGTTACTCTGGGTGGGCACAGGAAGGGGCCCTCCTGTGAAATATTATATCAAGAATTGTAATTACATGTCCCTGTTAAACAGGGGCAGAAAAATTGGGTCTTAGGCACTGGTGCTGGTGCCACGACACTGCAACCTCTCCCATATACTCTAGTTTTATTGCAGGAATTAGCCCTGCTGCAAAGCATTGCATCAAAAATTGTAATTAAACGCCCCTGTTAAACAGGGGCAGAAAAATTGGGCTTTAGGCACTGGTGCTGGTGCCACCACACTGCAACCTCTCCCATATACTCTAGTTTTATTGCAGGAATTAGCCCTGCTGCAAAGCATTTCATCAAAAATTGTAATTAAACGCCCCTGTTAAACAGGGGCAGAAAAATTGGGTTTTAGGCACTGGTGCTGGTGCCACAACACTGCAACCTCTCCCATATACTCTAGTTTTATTGCAGGAATTAGCCCTGCTGCAAAGCATTGCATCAAAAATTGTAATTAAACGCCCCTGTTAAACAGGGGCAGAAAAACTGGGCTTTAGGCACTGGTGCTGGTGCCACCACACTGCAACCTCTCCCATATACTCTAGTTTTATTGCAGGAATTAGCCCTGCTGCAAAGCATTGCATCAAAAATTGTAATTAAACGCCCCTGTTAAACAGGGGCAGAAAAATTGGGCCTTAGGCACTGGTGCTGGTGCCACGACACTGAAACCTCTCCCATATACTCTAGTTTTATTGCAGGAATTAGCCCTGCTGCAAAGCATTGCATCAAATATTGTAATTAAACGCCCCTGTTAAACAGGGGCAGAAAAATTGGGCTGATGGCATCACCCAGAACCAGAAATGTTCTTCCAACATATTAGCGGAGGAGGAAGAGGATAGACAATCAACATAACAGGACAGTCACTCAGAATCAGCATAGGCAGTGTTGAAGGGATGTGATATTTCAAAAAAAATTATTCGGTTACATCCGCTTCAGGTGCTTGGTAGCTGTGGGTTATCCAAGACTGATTCATCTTGATGAAGGTCAGTCGATCAACTGATTCGGTGGACAGGCGCACCCTGTGATCGATAACAAAGCCACCAGCAGCACTGAAGGTGCGTTCCAAAAGAACGCTGGATGCAGGACAGGCCAGTAGCTCAATTGCATACTGTGCAAGCTCTGGCCAGTGATCCATCCTCAAGACCCAGTAAGCCAGAGGATATTCGGTGAGAAAGGTGTCCAAGTCTGACCTTGCCCCTAGGTATTCCTGCACCATGTAAATCAGACGCTGGCGATGGTTGTTGGAACCGATCATACCTTGGGGCTGAGGACTAAAAAATTGTCTGAAAGCATCAGTCAGACGGCCACCTTCTCCACCGCTCCTTCTGACCAATGCCTCAGCAACACGTTGTCCAGGATCAGGAGTTTGTAACCTCCCAGTCTCTGAGAACGCGTTGCACAGACCTTTCTGCAAGGCCTCCCGGAGATGTCTCATCCTCTGCTCCCTCTGCGATGGCAAGATAAGGTCGGCAACCTTACCCTTGTACCGTGGATCAAGGAGAGTGGCCAGCCAGTAATGGTCCCTCTCCTTGATCCGAAGAATACGAGGATCCTTCCGCAGGCTTTGCAGGATCAGGGAGGTCATGCAGCGTAGGTTAGCTGAGGCATTCGGTCCGGAGTCCTCTGGGTCACTAAGGACAACATGATCCGCAGCTACCTCCTCCCAGCCACGTACAAGTCCACGTGTTTCTTGGGACTGTAAATAATCCCTATTAGACTGCTGCTGCTGCTGCTGATGCTGATGCTGAGTGCCAGCCTCCACCTCCATGCTGACACAATCATCCTCCTCCTCCTCCTCCTCCTCATCCTCTTCCTGTGTGATGGGTGGCACAGCAGGAACACTGTCTGGATAAAGGGGGCCTTGAGAGGCAAGGAAGTCCTCCTCTTCCTGCCTCTGTTCTGCCTCAAGTGCCCTGTCCATTATTCCACGCAGCTTATGCTCCAAGAGGTGGACAAGAGGTACAGTGTCACTGATGCATGCACTGTCACTGCTCACCATCCTTGTGGCCTCCTCAAACGGTGACAGGACAGTGCATGCATCCCTGAGCATGCCCCACTGGCGTGGTGAGAAAAAACCGAGCTCCCCTGACCCTGTCCTGGTGCCGTAGTCGCACAGGTACTCATTGATGGCCCTCTGCTGCGTGTGCAGCCGCTGCAGCATGGCCAACGTTGAGTTCCACCTGGTGGGCATGTCACATATAAGGCGGTTCTTGGGCAGGTTCAACTCCTTTTGGAGCTCAGCCAGCCGAGCACAGGCATTAAATGATCGGCGGAAATGCACACAGACTTTCCTGGCCTGCTTCAGGACATCCTGTAAGCCGGGGTACCTGCCCAAGAACCGCTGCACCACCAGGTTAAGGACGTGAGCTACACAGGGCACATGGGTCAGTTGTCCCTGTCGGAGGGCAGAGAGGAGGTTGGTGCCATTGTCACAAACCACCATTCCTGGCTTAAGCTGGCGTGGCGTCAACCACCTCTCGGCCTGCCCCTGCAGAGCTGACAAAACATCCGCCCCAGTGTGGCTCCTGTCCCCCAAACAAACCAGCGCAAGCACAGCATGGCATAGTTTTGCCTGCGTACTTGCGTAGCCCCTGGAACGCCTACGGAGCACCGCTGGTTCTGAGGACAGAGCACTGGAAGAGGCCATGGAGGAAGAAGAAGAGGAGGGGGTGGAGGAGAGAGGTGTGTCACAACCAATAGTAGCATTTTGGAGGCGTGGTGGCGGAACAACCTCCAACACTACTGCACCTTGTCCTGCATCCTTCCCAGCTGCCAGAAGAGTGACCCAATGGGCCGTGAAAGACAGGTAACGTCCCTGTCCATGCCTGCTGGACCATGAGTAATATGCACCTTACCGCTGACCGCCCTGTCCAGCGAGGCAAGGACATTGCCTTCCACATGCCGGTAGAGAGCCGAAATCGCCTTCCGTGAGAAAAAGTGGCGTTTGGGGACCTGCCACTGAGGAACCGCACATTGTACAAACTCACGGAAGGGGGCCGAGTCTACCAACTGAAAAGGCAGCAGTTGAAGTGCTAGCAATTTAGCCAAGCTAGCATTCAACCGCTGGGCATGTGGATGGCTGGGAGTGAACTTCTTTCGCCGGTCCAGCAGCTGGGGCAGGGACATTTGCCTGCTATAATCGGACGTGGGTGTACTGCTAGCAGAGTGCCCGGAAGCACTTGGCTGTGACACACCTAATTCTACACCTTCATTCTTCTCAGAGCAGGTTTCAGAGAGGACTGAAGGTCTAGTGGAGTTGGAGATGCCAGCTGATAAAGAGCAAGGAGAGGTCTGTTTTGTTCTTTGGTGTGGGTCTTTGAGGTACGCTTGCCAACGAGCTGCATGGCAGGTCAACATATGTCTGGTCAAGCATGTGGTGCCCAAGCGGCTGATGTTTTGGCCACGCGAGATACGCTTGAGACATATGTTGCAAATAGCAGCGGTGCAATCTGATGCACTCGTCTCAAAAAGGCCCACACCAAAGAACTTTTAGAATAACGCGCAGAGGCAGCGCCCTGCACAGGCAGAGCTCTGCGGTGTGATTCAGTCGGTGTGCTGCCCCTAAGCTGGCCCCCGGAGGGCATCCTGCCTCGTTGGACATGTGCCTCCTCCTCCTCCTCCTCTCTACTACCAGGCACCCACGTGGAGTCAGTGCCCTCATCATCCCCTCCCTCTTCATCGCTGTAGCAAACCTGGCAGTATGCTGCAGCTTGTGGAACATGACTGCCAGATTGCTGTCCTTCTTGAGCATCCCCTCTCTCTGCGCTCACGCTACTGCCTTCCTCTAGCTGAGTGTCATCATCAGAGCCTACAAAACACTGGGCATCCTCCTGGAGCATGTACCCAACACTGTGCTCAAAGAGTTCAGGAGACTCCTCAGGAGGACGTGGTGGGTCTAGGGAAGGAGTCACTGATGATGACATTGAGAGGAGGGAAGACGATGCGTTGGCAGCTGCTTTGCTAGTACCCTGAGACTGGGTGAGAGAAGATGAGGAGGATGAAGAGGGCTTGGTCATCCACTCTACCAAGTCGTTGGCATGTTGCGGTTCAACATGTCCAGCTGCCAAAAAGAAGGACAAGTGTGTCCCATGGCCACGTGCTGATGAAAATGCACCGCGTCCACGACCAGCACTGTTGTCTCTAGACACAGAGGCTGCTTGTCATCCTGCCTGTGGCCAATCATGGCTCTCCTCGCTGCTGGCGCTGTGATTGGCCAAGCATGCGGGGTCACAGTGCATGCTTGGCCAATCATGAGCCAGCAATGCACTGCGATGACGCAGTGCATTGTGGGCCGTGAGTGCCGCACGAATTTGGCGCGAACGGCCCATAACGTTCGGAATTCGCCGAACAGGCGAACAGCTGATGTTCGAGTCGAACGTATGTTTGACTCGAACACGAAGCTCATCCCTAGTCCTCAACAGGAAGGGATAACAAGAAGGCTCTGTGTGCTACTTAGTGAATACTGTGGACTTTCTCTGACTGATTTGCTCCAAATCCAGACAAAGAGGAATGTGTCCATACTCAAGGAAAGGCGGTCGGTAGTGTCTCTTGCTCACTCAGAAGTATGACTGCAAGGATAAAGTAAAAGAAACTGATTTGTAGCAATCAGCGTCCATTCTTGTCTGCTGGCAAACCTTTAGCATGTTCACTGAAAAGTCCTATCTAATGATCTATAGAACAAAAATAAGTATAGCTCTGCAGTTTGAAAAATAAAATGTAGAAAAAAAAAAAACCTGGGAGTGCGCATGCGCGAGAGTTCCAAGATGGCCGCGTAAGCCGGGAGCTCCGCGCCACGCCGTATCTTCAGCACTGCTAGCGGGCCACCCAGCCAAGCTACCGTTTCCACGCGCTGTGCATCGGACCCTACATACCTTGGGGATCACCCGGAGACCGAATCGTCGATCCGGAACGAGTGTTAGCTGTGTGGAGGCCGAATCCCGTTTCCGCGGGGTGTACCAAGATGGCCGCCGGACTGTAAGCGCTCGTGCTGTGAAGTTCTCCCCGCACCAAAGAGCTCAGAAACTGCATCCGAAGGTAATCCTCAATCCCCTCCACCATACCTTGTATGCTTAAAACGAGAGCCAGGAGGAATTTACACGGGGAGTTTAACTCCACCACACCGTCAGGGAGTCACAAGATGGCCACTAAGGTGACCACCGCCACTCAGCCCTCACCTCAACACCTAGAGCTGACTCCAGACCACAGATCAGTCATAGCTCCGGCTATCCTTCACTTCACAGCAGGACCTCACAGCATGGGGACCCCCTCACCCACCTCTACAGAATCGCTACTCAATCAAGCTTTTGGTGACCAGGCCCTCTCCCCGGCGGCCCCCCCTGCTTCACCCAACCCCGGCCCTCAGGGCCCAGTTACACATATGACTCAGTCATCCATGGAAGAACTATTTCTCAAGTTCTCAACACTCCTAGATAGGGGTCTGGCGGCTAACGCTGCAGCCATTACGGGCGAAATCAGGGCGGATTTGCAAAACATAGGATCCAGGATGGATGCTATGGAAGACAAAATTGAGCAAACAGTAGCCATCTCCCATCAAAACACCGGGCTTATTCAAACTCTGCAAGATCAATTAGAGACAGCATTCTCACGCATTGACGACCTGGAAAATGGATCCAGGAGACTGAACTTTAGAATTAGAGGCTTACCAGAATCCATTACAGATGTTTCCACGGCAACACAAGACTTGATCTGAGCTCTAGTCCCCAATATACCAACAGCCCGCCTGGAACTAGACAGAGTCCACAGAGCTATGGGACCCCCCAGGAAGGATGGGTCTCCCAGAGACGTCATTGCTAAACCTCTATACTATGCTGTAAAGGAAGAGGTGATGAAACAAGCCAGGACCCTACCGCAGATCTCATGTCAAGGACACCCTGTGCAAATATTTGCGGACATCTCCCCGGCTACCATCCAGAAGAGAAGAGCCCTGAAGCCGCTCCTGACAGCCATGACCCAAAAGGACATCAAATATAAATGGGCCTTCCCATTTGCGGTTCGATTTTCACTTAAAGACCGGTCTTATTCCTTCTCTACCTTCGACGCAGGTGAAAAATTACTCCTGAAATTAAACATCATAGCCCAGGAAATGGAAATGGAGACTGCCGCTCCAACCTCCACTTCCAACAAACGCCCTCCACCTACCGGATCTCCCAATCCACTCTGGAGCAAAACCAAATCCCGAAGATCTTCCAATCACGGTCCCCCCTGACTCATCCAAGACTTTCCAAGCGGTTCTCAGAAAGGATTCCACTCCAGGAAGAAAATTTTCCCTGAACTTTGAGGACTGAAAGGTCCTCCAGTCCTCCCTCAATGGAGGCACTGACGTCTCCTGTGTTCCCCTTTAACCCCCTGTTTTTCTTTTTTTCTTTTTCCCCCCCCCCCCTTTTTTTATTTTCCTTTCCCCTTTTTTGTACGCTATTGTGGTGCACCAGACTATAGTAATTGAGGCTTAAAGCCTCTCGGGTGGCGCTTTACATGTTATTTTATACACACCCGCTGACAAGCGCATTGTTGTTTTTTCACTTGGTTTTTTCCAGCGGGTTAAGAAGTGCTGGGGCGCGGCGTGAGCCACATGCGCCTCCTCCTACCTTCTCGACCATATCAATGGTCGGTGAGGTTGGAAGACCAACCCCAGGGTTGGCATTATTTCTTTTTTCTACGTATCTCACACTGGTCTGTGAGATGTTCGTGGTTCTCCTACCTCCCCTCCTGCTCTTCTGTACACCAGGGGGGGATGTTTCCTCTTCCTTTTCTTCTTACTTCTTCTATACAACTCCCTCTCTTCCCTCACCCTTTCCAGAGCGTCACTCACTTGTATTCTCTTTTTCAGACTTGAAGGAAGTTGGCAACATCACAATGGTTCTCACATTACACCAACGTACTCAATTTGTCCGGCTACGGTGCCCGAGTTGGCACCTTGGGAGGGTGAGTGATATGCTGACAGGTAGCTCCCCCCACTGCGAGACCCATGGCTGACCACACACAACATACCTGGAGGGTAGCTTCGCACAATGTTCAAGGTATAAACTCTCCCCTTAAACGCAAGAAAATCTTTAACTCATATAAATCGTCCAAACTAGACGTCCTTTTGATTCAGGAAACCCACTTTCCCAGTTCGTATAACCCCTCTTTCTTACACTCCCACTACAACAAATTCTACCTAGCAAATGCACCTAACAAGACCAAGGGGGTAGCAATAGTGTTTGCTAAATCCTGCAATTTCCAATTAATATCCGAAACTAAAGATCCTGACGGCAGATATCTGCTAGTGAAAGGCACTCTAGATGGCCACCTTTACTCATTTATTTCCTACTACTCCCCTAATAAGGGTCAAACAGCCTTTTTCAGAAGACTCATCCTTCACCTTACCCCCCTTTTAGAGGGAACAGTTATACTCGGGGGAGACTCCAACGTGGCCTTTGATCAGGGGTTAGATAAAACTAGACCCCCAGGTTCCCAACTTACCCGCCCCTCTAATGAAAGCCTTAAACTGGCGAAATTAATACACGACCAGGGCCTGGCTGATGTCTGGAGAGAACTAAACCCCACCAAACGAGACTATACTCACTTCTCACACCCCCATAATTCGTACGCCAGAATTGACCATCTGTTAGTGAAATCTTCAGTTATCCCGGCCATAACTCACTCAAAAATTAATGACTCCTCCCTTTCGGACCACTCTTTAGTTGTCATGACCATCCGGTCACAATACAATAGAGCGGGCCAGAAGCAATGGAGGCTGAACGAGTCCATACTATCAGACCCTGTCCGAGTCTCTGCGCTCTCTGACTCCCTAAAGGAATACTTTAAATTTAACGACGGAAGTGATGTTTCAGCGGAAACGCTTTGGGCGGCTCATAAAGCCTTTATAAGGGGAGAACTAATCAGATTGTCAGCAGCCATTAAAAAGGAGAGAGAGGCAGCAATCAAAAAACTAGAGAACGACTACGTGTCCCTAAAAACCAGGCACAAACTAGACCCGTCCCTTAATTTACTCCCTCAATTGGACAGGGCCAGGCTCGAACTGAACCTAGCTCTGACAGCTAAAGCCGAAAAACAAATGAGATGGTCTCAAAATAGATTCTATACACAAGGTGATAAGATGGACTCTATGTTGGCCAATAAATTATCCCCCAGACTCAAAACACAGGCTATTCCAAAGATTGTAATCCCTGGACATGGTCCCTCAGCTAACCCTACAAAGATACTGGGGGAATTCGCAGAGTTTTACAATAAACTTTACGCTCCATCCCCAGCCCCTGCTGATCACTCTATAGACGCTTTCCTAAATGACCTTCCTATCCCACAACTATCCTCGAGCCATAGAGACAGCCTAGAAGCCCCTTTTACAACGGCAGAAGTTTTAGCAGCAATTAAAACCTTAAAACCGGGATCAGCCCCTGGCCCGGATGGCCTGTCCAATCCTTATTACAAAAAGTTTGCCGAAACCTTAGCACCTTACCTCTCTAAATTCTTCAACTACGCCTCGAAGGGAAACCCACTTGATCCCCACCTAAATGCAGCACTTATAACTGTCATTCCAAAACCTGATAAAAACCCAGAAGAGGTTGGAAATTACCGCCCTATCTCTTTAATTAACTGTGACATTAAAATACTAACCAAAATCCTCTCCTCCAGGTTGGCAGAATTCATTAATGTGTATATACACAAGGATCAGGTGGGTTTCATTCCTGGTAGACAAGGCCCAGACCAGATAAGAAGAACCATAGATATTATGTCCATTCTCCAAACAAACTGGGCGGGCGGACCCCAACAATCGGGTATGCTTCTCTCGCTTGACCTACAGAAGGCCTTTGACTCGGTCTCCTGGCCTTATATATTCGCTATCCTCCGCAAATGGGGCTTTGGGCAACGCTTTACTGGCTTAATACAGGCCCTATACTCAACCCCTTCAGCGAGAATCCGCATACAGGGCTTCTACTCCAAACCCATTCCCATAAGACAAGGAACTAGGCAAGGTTGCCCATTGTCCCCTTTAATTTTTGCGATGGCAATCGAGACCCTCGCTATAGCTATTAGACAAAACCAAGACATAAAAGGGGTGGTATGCGGTTCTCGTGTCCACAAGTGTGCCCTATTTGCAGACGATATCATGCTCTACATCACTTCTCCCATAACTTCCTTACCCAATTTAAACGCTATTCTAGAATCCTTCTCCAAGGTGTCGGGTCTTCAAGTGAACTACAGTAAGTCCCAGGCTCTCAACGTCTCTCTATCTCCCCCCACTGTCGAACTGTTAAAGCAGAACTTCAATTTCCAATGGAGCGAATCCTCCATCAGATACCTAGGTATAAACCTCACAGCTAAGGTGGAGACTTTATACAGTCATAATTATCCCCGGATGTATCGTACTCTAGAAGCAGATTTACAAAAGTGGTCCCATCTGCCCATACCATGGCTAGGTAGGATACACGCTATCAAAATGACTCTATTACCCAGATTACTTTATTTGTTTAGATCCCTTCCAATCCCCATTCGTAGGGTTCACCTCTCAAACTTCCAAAACAAAATCCTAAAATTCATCTGGGGTAGGAAAGGCTATAGACTAACCCGCAATACCCTCTTCGCGCACAGGAAGAAGGGTGGTTTAGGCCTTCCACTTCTATTCCGCTATTACCAAGCAGCTAGGCTAACACAGTTATCCGTAATTTACTCAAAATACGAGAAGCCAGACTGGATCCATATTGAGAATCAGGCTGTCCCCACTTTTACCCTCGACTTCTTACTATGGACCTCTCAGAAAAATAGACCCGCTATCTTGTCCCCTACTCTCTCCCACTCATTTAAACTATGGGATTCCCTGCGCTACTCTACCTCCTTGGTCTCAGCAATTAAACCATTAACTCATATTTTCAATAACCCTCGCTTCCCTCCAGGTTACAATGTACTTGCCTTCAAATGGTGGGTTGATAAGGGTCTCTACAGGATAGGACACTTTTTCACAGCCACAGGACCTATTACCTTGCAATTTTGTATCAAGAAATTAAGCCTGCCTAAGACCGAAATTTTTCGGTTCCATCAAATTCAACATTTTCTACACTCCCTTTGCAAAGGAGAATCAAACCCCCCGCTCTTTACAGAATACGAACTTTGGTGTGGTCAGGCCATGGACCAGAAGGGGGGGATTTCCTTAGTCTACACGTCTCTCACCACCCCCAAAACAAAGGCGCCCTATATGGTCGCCTGGGAAACTGATTTTTCATTCCAATGGTCCTTGGATAAATGGCACTCAATAGGAGCTAGATCCTTTCGGGGTCTGCTCAATACAAACCTTATGGAAGCAGGGACAAAAGTACTAACCAGATGGTACTATACGCCAGCCAGAGTTGCTCACATGTTCCCAATAGCCAGTCCGCTCTGCTTCCGGGGCTGCATGCTTACGGGGACGATGTCACACATTTGGTGGGAATGCCCAAGAATCCGCCCCTTCTGGAAGAAAGTATTTAACCTGATTGAAAGATTGATTGGTGCCAAAGTCCCCAGAGTTCCCACGGTGGCTCTCCCTAATGATCCAATTCCCCACCTCTCTAAACCCGCCTGCAGGTTGACCCAATTTGTGCTGCTGGGAGCCAAAATCTCCATAGCCAAGAATTGGAAGAAAACAGGGGTCTCTCTCACACTAGTCAAGAATAAGATCTCCTGGATCATGTCTCAGGAGAGGATTGCTAGTATGTTGGAGGACACATCTGATAGGTTTGTAGCCACCTGGGAACCCTGGGCCCGAATAATGGGCCTGACCAACTTCCCATATGTATGAACTGCTTTTAATGATCTTGATGCAAGTAGTGACGCTCTCTCCACCCCTTCCCCCCTCTATCTCCCTCCTCTTTCTTTGTCTTTACCTTTCCCTTTTCTTTCCTCTTGTTCGCATACGTTCTCTTGGTTTTCATACTATGGACTTAAGCTAGTCCGGAAAGGTACAAAAGTTTGTATAAATGTTGCCTAGGCACTGTTTATTGGTTGACATAAAGAATCTGATGCAATGTGCTCTGATTTACTTCTCCCAACAGAGGACCCTCAGTTAGGCCTAGAGGCTGACCGTCTGGTAAAACAGGAGTTTTCTGATATTGGATTGACAACTCCCTTTCATTTTTCCCCTCTTAAGTTCATATTTTGTGGGCGCCTATTGCCCTCGACACAGCGTGTTCCCAATTGGGGTGTCGGGGGCACTGGGTGGTATCTGGTCCATATTGCCTAGGTTTCCCTCAATTGTCATGTCATTCTGTTCCAGACAAAAAGAACTCCTCTCACTTTCATCTCATTTGTTGTTAATATTACTAATGCCTTACAATCCGCAATGTTTATTCTCCGGCTTATGCTGTTAGACTGTACTTCCTTACTTGTTTTCCATGTTCTTCATGTATATGTGAGACGACAGGTTGTTGTGCTCTATTGTATGGATTATATTTTTCCTTTGAAACAAATAAAAAATTTTGAAAGCAAAAAAAAAAAAAAAAACCTATGTTTTACTTGGAGGTGATTTTTATTTCCACAAATGATGCGCCCATTTTTTAGTTATGAGGTTCATTAAAGGCATATTTTCTATGTGTCGTTGTTTTCACAGGATGGCCATTGTTCTTGAATTTATTGGTTAATAATAATATGATTTTTATAGCTACACTGCAAAATGTAATAAGTAGAGTATGGGATTCTCAAGTCTTGACTTGGTTTGAATTTGATATAACAAAGCAAAATTCCAAGCCATGTAACCTGTTATTTCATTTTTATACTTATGTTACTTTCTTCTACAACTGGGACAGCTTAGTACAAATTCAAAAGATGATGCATTTACCATGGAAAAGTATTCAGCTCTCACAGACAGATCAATACAAGGCTTTAGTCCCCACGAGTCATGCTAGACTCTACCTGTTCTGTTTGTTAGGTATAAATGTAAGAGAGTAAGTGTATAATATGAGACTGTAACCCAGTTTTGAGAACTCTCTTGCCTGGGAACTTAATGAACCTTCACTATTCTTTGGTATTATTCACTACAGTGACAAACTGTCTATTTCATTCTATGAGCGCTTACAGGAATGTTTTTAAATTCCAAGACATTCACTTTAGGAGCTAGTGAATACATGAAGTATGAGATTGTGTACTCTCTAGACACAAAAACACCAGCAAATAAGTTATTAGAAATAAAACCCTTGCAGGAACGCTGAATAAATAGCAATTGTAGCTAATCAAATGAGGCACAGGCACACAAAAAAAGGAAAACATGTTTTTTGCTGCGTTACCATCATTTGCAAACCGTGTTTACCGCTGCTTGGTAATGAGTTGCAAGTTGTTATCGAAACCAGGGGCATGTGTATGGGCAGGACCCAAGGGAGGTTCACTGCATTATATTTAGTTGAATGCAATTGCACCATTAACACTTGCAGAGCACAGACGTAAGTTCTAGCACCTTTGTCTTACACAGATGGAGTGTCCCTAGCGGTGGCAGGTTCAGTAGCACTCAGAAACAGGCTTACCAACTCTAAGTAGGGATGAGCTTTATGATCGAGTTGAACATGAGTTTGACTCGAACATTGGCTGTTCGCCAGTTCGCTGAACAGCGAAAAATTTTGGGTGTTCGTGGCAAATTTGAAAGCCACGGAACACCCTTTAAAAGTCTATGGGAGAAAAGTGCTAATTTTAAAGGCTTATATGCATGGTATTGTCATAAAAAGTATTTGGGGACCTGGGTCCTGCCCCAGGAGACATGTATCAATGCAAAAAAAGTTTTAAAAACAGCGGTGGCCTAACTCCGGACGAAGATGGATGCCTAATCCCTGAGCTCCAGCACTCGGGAGAACAATCTATTTTAATCAGGGCTAATTTCAAGTCATCCACGCCAGGGAACGGCTGATCGGAGCTCCCCATTGCCTCAGGCACAGATGGAGCATCAGCAGCAGCCGCCAGTGAGCATTCCAGCGATGTTCCGGACATCCCACGGAGAAGGCCTCAAAGCCGCGGCCTCGCCTAAGGTGCCCATGCCGCCCGGCGGCTCCACGGCCATCGCGGACACCGCGAACGGAGCGAACGGACCACAGAGGCAAGAAACACTCCAGCCCCAACCGTTCAGCCTAGCAGACCTTCAGGCCAACCTTCAAGCTATGTCTATGGACATAAAAGCCTCCTTTTCCGCTGCCATCAATGAAATAAGAGCAGACATACAAGGCATAGCAGCAAGAACTGGAGCAATGGAGCAAGCCTCAGCTCATCAGGCAGAAGCAATAAAGCAAGTACAAAAAAACGCTGACATACATTTAAATCACATCATAGATATGCACCGCCGCATTGAAGATTTGGACAATAGGGGGAGGAGACACAATATTAGAATCAGAGGAGTCCCAGAAATGACTGACCAAAACCCAGTTGAACAGACTGCTGCCGCACTATTTAATGACATCCTGGACAGACCCCCTGACTCCCCTATTGAATTTGAAAGGATCCACAGAGCTCTGCGGCCCAGGGGTAGAGATGATGATCCACCTAGAGACATAATCTGCTGCCTGGTCAATTTCCCCCTGAAGGAAGCGATTCTTAAAAAAGCGAGAGAAAAAGGCAGAATCATTTTTAATGGAAATGAAATCAAACTGTTCCAAGACCTATCAAATATCACGCTGCAGCAACGCAAAGCCTTACGCCCGATCACGGAGCAACTGCGCACCAGAGGCATTCCATACAGGTGGAAATTCCCCTTTTGCCTATCTGCCACGTGGAGAGGCCACACAGCGCTATTGCGCACACCAGAAGACCTACAGTCATTTGCCGAAACTCTAGATCTCCCCAGAATTGAAGTACCAGACTGGTATAGCTCCTTCACACCGAGCGAATCGTGGATAGCAATTTCCAACAACCTCACTCCAAGAACCCAAAGAAACAGAGACCGTCGCCGCAGATCACCATCTCCGCACTACAACAGAAGAAATGCTCTCCAAAGAAGTCCCGGCATCTCCCCACCCAGACGCAGAGACCGCATGGATCACCGAGAGCAAATGGACACATGATCTCATATCTTCCATGATAAGTCAAACCTCTAGAAGTTCCCACAAAATGTGACTTTGCCTACTCGGCGCTTTAATTACTCTTTTCTGTTCTCTTTTTACCTCCGCTCTGTTCTCACCTTTTATCTCATCACCTTTTTCCCCTTTGTATTCTGTCTCATAACTCCCTCTCTCTCGCAAAGAAGGACATTTCAAAGAAAAACTGGTAAGAGCCTCTGTGAGGGGGATAAAGGGCAAGAAAGGGGTCGCGAAAGAGTAAGAAGAATACATTTCTTCTATGCCTACCTGCTCTGATTCATACAGACCTGATTCATGAATAGATAACCTCACAAATTTGGGTTATTAGCACCCCCCCCCCCCCCCCAGAGCTGACATTTTGAGTCTCTACAGTATTGAGCACCTTCCTTACTGTGACATTGTCCCTAAACACCCCTGATCAACCAAGTTGTAGATCAATTAATCACTCTTTAAAGATATGGTGCAATACCATAAGGGGGGGGGGGGGGTAGAAGGGGAGAATAGAGTGGGGAGGGTAAAGTTAGAATTTTAAATCCTTCAAGGTACTTCAATGCTCTAACAGTTAGTCTTGTTGTCGCTTTGACTGTAATTACAATTTAGGGTTAAAGTCACAAAATGCCATTTTCCCGGCATTCTAAGGTTAACAAATTTATTGATCACAACACAGCCTGCTAGTTATGTCTTTACATAGTATAGAATGTTCGTATGTGTGTGTTCTCAATACCGTAGATATGTTTATCTCGATAATAGAACTGAGTATAAGATGATCAAGATACATGCATTGTTGATACGGGTTAAAATTGTTTAAAGTTCAGAATTCTTACAGAGTTGTTTTTTAAGGTGATAGGACTGAGGGAGATTTCCTCCCCCTCGGCAGGTTGATGGTTTATATTCTAATCGTTAGATTGCAACCAATCTTCTACCCTCCTATTATCCGCTAGGAGAGACACTTAGATCAGCCCACCGACAACACAATCGCTATCTCAAATAGGCCACCACTCACTATCATACATCTCAGATACTCGCTTCCACGCTACATACTATCTCCTATGGTCAAACACAGACATAGAGGATAGTTTAACACCTGATATTATAGTTATAGGTCAAAACACTAACCTAAACTACCGTTATGTCTCATTGTTGGTACACTGTTCTTAGTATAAGGTGCATCTGACACAAACCTCTCATAGGTTAGACAAAATGGCTTTCACTAAAGGTTAGCCAACCGCTCCACTGGTTTTTTCTTTGTAGACACTCAAAATACTTGATTATCCCTTTCAAGCCATATGTCTTGGTACACCCTCACTGTTTCTGCCCCGTCATGTTTCTCCATTAATACACTAAGGGCTAAAATACAATAACTCATCCCTGAAACTTTCTAATAGATAGTAGGTCTAATACCAACCCCTACCCTGGCCCAATCTATCAAGAAAACGCCCTAATCTAATTAAGCATTATCTCAATGACTTCTCCCGAGTGCAGGAAGTTATCCCATAGTAAGAAGAGAAATTTACAAAGAAAAAAGAAAGGAAGAAACAGGAGAGAAGAAGAAAAAACTTCTCTCTTTTTAGTATACCGCTAATCAATTAGCAACCACAAGCATCCATTGAGCCCTGAGTAGTCCCCGTTCTCACACAAAGGGCAATCACTCTTGCTCTTTGAACAAACCGAATCCCTAAAAGGGTAGACTAGCAGGTCTATCTCTACCCCCGGTCAAACCCCCTTTATACATTCCTCCCCCTCACCCCTTCTCCCCCTCTACCCCCCCCTTTTTTTTTTTTTTTCTGTTTCTCTGAAACATACCCCTTCACCTAGAAGTATACATCCAAACTCTAAGATGACTAACTGTAAACAGAATTCCACTCCACTAATGATCAAACTTCTCTCAATTAATGCCAAAGGACTTAACATACCTGAAAAAAGGACCAAAATACTCAATCAATTCCACAAACACAAAGCAAATATCATATGTATCCAAGAAACACATTTCAAATCCGAAAAGTTCCCGAAATTACAAGACAAAAGATTCCCTTTTGCCTACCACGCCACAAACCCCGAAGGGAAAACAAAAGGGGTCTCAATTTTGATTTCCAGACAGACATCATTCCAACTCCAAGACTCTATGACTGACCCTGGAGGCAGATTTATATTTTTAAAAGGTAAACTTGGCAATCACCCCATCACTATTGCAAACATATATGCTCCAAATTCTAAACAGGTAGCCTTTTTCCGTAAAATCAAAGACCTGCTAACGACATTCGCGTCCGGTATTCTCATCCTAGGGGGTGACTTTAACATCCCGCTAAACCCCGCAATAGACACCTCGAGTGGAGCGTCGAGCCTACCATACAGAGCATTAAAACAAATTAAAATTCAGTTACAAAACCTTATGTTACACGATTCCTGGAGAACTCTCAATCCCCAATCCAAGGACTTCACATTCTTTTCCAGCGTCCACCAAAAGTATTCAAGAATAGATTAATTCTTTATGACACAATCAGACCTATCCCTCCTGACTAACAGTACCATCGAACCAATGACCATTTCGGACAATCACCCAATCACCATGACTCTAACTTTCCCAGAGAAAAACACTAGCACAAAAACATGGAGACTGAACACTTCCATATTGAAAGACCCCAAAGATATTTCAGAGTTTAATGAAACACTAAAAGACTACTTTGCTCATAACGATAACGGTTAAACCTCAGCAATCACACAATGGGAGGCCCACAAATGTGTTATCAGAGGAGAATTTATAAAAAAACTAGCCCAAATAAAGAAAGAAAAACAATCCAAAATAAATTCATTGATAGCGCATATCCATAATCTTGAAACAACACATAAAAGAACTGTTGCAATCTCAACATTTGAGGAGCTTACCAATGCGAGAAAACTACTCGCAGATGAATTAAATATCAAAACCAAAAGGCAATATATATTAAGACACAAGATATATTATGAGCAAGGAAACAAGAGTGGGAGACTGCTCGCTAAAGCAGTGCAAAACAAAAAAATCTCAGCAACAATTCACCAAATAATGGACAAACAAGGCAAATTACAATCCTCGAATGAGGAGATTGCAAAACAGTTCGAACTGTACTATCAGTCTCTATATAATATCCCTTCCAATCCCAAATGTCCGCTAAAATCAGACCTAAGAGCCAACCTTATCCAAGACTTTCTAAGTAAATACAGTCCACCCCGAATCTCAGACGCCACTGCCCAAAAACTTGAAGAACCGATCTCTGGCACGGAACTAGACAAAGCTATAAAAGAGATGAAAATAGGGAAAGCCCCAGGCCCCGATGGATTACCCCTACAATATTACAAGACTTTCATCGAAATACTAAAACCACAATTTATGAAATCTTTACAATCACTACACTCCGAGAAACGCCCCCCCAAACAACTACTAGAAGCACATATAACTGTAATACCCAAGGAAGGCAAGGACATAACTCAGGTCATAAACTATAGGCCGATTTCCTTAATTAACGTTGATGTAAAACTTTATGCGAAAATTTTAGCAAACAGAATACTACCCTTACTAACATCCCTAATAACCCTAGACCAAGTGGGCTTTATTCCTGACAGAGAGGGAGTAGACAACACGACCAAAGCTTTAAATATTAGTCACTGGTTAACTTCAAAACAAAAACAAGGATTCTCTCTCCCTCGATGCGGAGAAGGCGTTCGATAGGGTGGCATGGGATTTCATAGACGCAGTATTGAACCATATAGGAATACTGCCCCAAATGAGATCTTACATCAATGTACTATATTCCAATCCGACTGCACGAGTTCGTGTAAACAACCACCTATCGAACGCCTTCAACTTACGAAATGGCACCAGACAAGGTTGCCCACTCTCCCCACTCCTATTTGTCCTCACTCTGGAACCACTATTAAATAAAATCAGAGCAAATAATGACATTAAGGGAATAGAAATCCAAAATAACACCTACAAAGTTGCAGCATTCGCCGATGATATGCTACTCTTCCTATCGGAACCTCACACATCCTTGCCTAACCTCCTCAAAGATCTGGAACATTTCCATCTTCTCTCCAATCTAAAAATCAACCACTCCAAATCAAACGCTCGTAATATCACTTTGCAGCCAAGTTCTGTTGAACTCTGCAAGAAAAATCACCCATTTATCTGGGCTGAAAAGAGTATCACATATTTGGGCATTGAAATTCCCTCAGATTTAAAAAAACTATACCAATTAAACTATATACCCATTCTAAAAGATGCACGAGATGACTTGAGAAGATGGAACGCCCTAAACATCTTGTGGTTTGGCAGGGCCTCATTAATAAAAATGACAATCTTACCCAGATACCTATACGTTATGCAAACTATCCCCATCAAAGTGCCACTATCCTTTTTTACAGCCTTTCGCAAAGCGTGCTCCCTGTTTATATGGAGGGGCAAAACCCCCAGAATAAAATTTGCCAGACTAAACCTCCCTAAACACAAGGGTGGTATAGCTCTCCCTGACCTTAGGAAATACCACCAAGCAACACTTTTAACCCGTATAGTAGACTGGAACATTCATCAAGCTGTTAAGGATTGGGTGACGTTAGAACAATCTCAGTTCACCTCCTCAATCAAGTCACTTCCGTGGATCCACCCTAAAAATCACTCTAATCACATCAAAACGCACCCCTTAGTTGGACCCACATTAGAAATCTTTCACAACACATTCAAATCCAAAATCCCCACCCCTTGGTATAGCCCTCTCACACCTCTGAGAAATAACCCTGACTTCCCACCAGGATTAGACAGAAACTTTCTTTTACTCAATTGGCCACATAAATAAATCCTAGCCAAACATTTCTTCAAAAATGGGAAAATACTCTCTAGAGAAGACCTCCATGACACTATAACACCTTTCCAAATACCCCATTGGAACTATATTCAAATTAGACACTTCCTGACCAACAAACAGACAACGCACCTTTGGACGAAACCCCTAACGACTGTTGAAGACCTATGTACGAAGAAAGACCCACATAGACATATTATATCAATCATATACAACTCTCTATTTGAAGGGGCACCCGATCTGTCCATCAAAACATCTGAACATTGGGAAAGAGACCTTGATATCTCGATATCCGAAAAACAATGGGAAAAATTATATATTTACGCACACAAAGGGTCACTAAATGTAGCCACTCAGGAATGTAGCTATAAAATCTTGTCCAGATGGTATAGGACCCCCTCTATGCTACACAAGTTCTCCCCCTCATCCTCAGAAAAATGCTGGAGATGCAAACGAGAAGAGGGCTCGATGCTCCACGTGTGGTGGTCCTGCCCCTTAATCCAGACCTTCTGGATGGAGGTTCACGAAACAATCAACAAAATCTCCTCAGAACACTTGAACTTTAACGCAGCACAATACCTCCTTCACTTAAATGACATCCCCAGGAAAATTTATCTGAAATCACTGCTAATGTTTATGGTCAATGCTGCACGTCATTGTATCCCCGTCCACTGGTGCTCTGAGGCCATTCCAACGAAAAAGGAATGGTTTCGGAGAATTAACAACATAGAGCAGATTGAAGAACTTATAAGTGTATCTCAGGAAAAAATTACAAAATTCTTCCCAACCTGGCATGAATGGATAGAATATAAAAGCTCTCAGGAATATAAATCAATTGTAAACCATTAGAAAATTACTTCTATAAAAGAAAAACTCAGGTAGAACTGAAATACAGCTTGTAATTATAATGTACTTTTCTCACTGTACTGTTCCCCCCCCCCCCTATATTAAACCTTCTTCCCCCCCCCCCTCCCTCTCCTTCCTTTCCTCACCCTTTACCCCTCCCCACCCCTATACTTCCCCCCCATACTCTGGGTACAGTTAGCCAAACTACCAACTGACCTTCAGTATTATGATGGAATAAGCTCCTTATTTTTTTTTTTCCATATATATATATTGTACTGTCTACATGAATATTTTCCCATTCCCCTTTGTAACTGTACTCTATTATTATCACATGTATAATATGCGACATTATATGTCTTTTTTCTATGATGTATCTTATGTTCTGGTTCACTCAATAAACTTTGTGAAACAAAAAAATAAATAAAAAACAGCAGTGATTTTAATAATGCTTGAAACAATAAAAGTGTAATATTCCTTTAAATTTTGTACCTGGGGGTGTCTATAGTATGCCTGTAAAGGGGCGCATGTTTACCGTGTTTAGAACAGTCTGACAGCAAAATGACATTTCTAAAGGAAAAAAGTAATTTAAAACTACTTGCGGCTATAACGAATTGTCGGTCCGACAATACACATAACAGCTCATTGAAAAAAATGTCATGGAATTTCCCCACAGGGGAACCCCGAACCAAAATGTTTTAAAAAAATGCGTGGGGCCCCCTTCAATTTCATACCAGACCCGATTAAGGGGAACCCCACACCAAAATTTTTTAAAAAAATGGCGTTGGGGTCTCCCTCAAAATCCATACCAGAACATTCAGTTCTGGTATGGATTTTAAGGGGAACCCCACACCAAAATGAAAATAAAAAATGGCGTGGGCCCCCCCCCAAAAATCCATACCAGACCCTTATCTGAGCATGTAACCTGGCAGGCCGCAGGAAAAGAGGGGGGGTGAGAGAGCGCCCCCCTCCTGCACCATACCAGGCCTCATGCCCTCAACATTGGGAGAGTGCTTTGGGGTAGCATCCCACCCCAAACCACCTTGTCCCCATGTTGATGGGGAGAAGGGCCTCATCCCCACAACCCTTGCCCAGTGGTTGTGGGGTCTGCGGGTGGGGGGCTTATCGGAATCTGGAGGCCAGCTTTAACAAGGGGACCCCAAGATCCCTCCCACCTGTGTGAATTGGTAATGGGGCTCTTCGACTCTAAGTAACAGGTTCAGTAACTTTCAGGAAATGGTGAAGTGACTGCTCCACTCACAATGTGGGTCCCAGCAAAAACCTATCACCATCCTTAAAGTGATTGTAAAGTCTTGTTTTTTTTAGTTACAAATAACAAAAATATGTATATTTACCTGCTCTGTGCAGTGGTTTTGCACAGAGCAGCCAAGATCCTCCTCTTCTCTGGTCTCTCTCGGTGCTCTTTGCCCCTCCCTTCTGTTGAGTGCCCCCACAGCAAGCAGCTTGCTATGGGGCACCCAAGCCAAACCACAGCTTCCTGTGTCCATTCAGACATGGAGCCATGGCCTGGCCCTGCCCCCTTTTCTCCTCAATGGCTGATTGACTTTGATTAACAGCAGCAGGAGCCAATGGTGCCATGCTGCTGTCTCAGCCAATGAGGAGGGGGGTCCCAGGCAGCCGAGACACTGCTGGAACATCGTTGGATTTAGATGGGGCTCAGGTAAGTATTAGGGGGGCTGCTGCACACAGCAGGATTTTTAAGACTTTTTCATCTTAATGCATAGATTGCATTAAGATGAAAACCCTTCTGCCTTTACAACCACTTTAAGGTACAAGAGTGACAGAGCAGAACAGCTGGCTGGCTGATACCGGGAGCTTGCAGGCTAGCGAAGTTGTGAACCGTATGTCCCTGGGCACAGTGGGCCACAATTATTATTATTATTCTCATTATACAGGAATCGGATTTATATAGCACCAACAGTTTTCACAGCACCTTGCAACATTAGGGCAAACAGCACAGTTACAGTATAATTCAATACAATACATCATGCTCATCAGAATACATTACATTATACATTAATACTAGGGATGAGCTTCGTGTTCGAGTCGAACATACGTTCGACTCGAACATTGGCTGTTTGTCCGTTCGGCGAAGTCCGAACATTTTGGTCCGTTCGCGTCAAATTCGTGTGGCGCTCACGGCCCACAATGCACTGCGATGGCGCAGTGCATTGCTGGCTCATGATTGGCCAAGCATGCACTGTGACCCCGCATGCTTGGCCAATCGCAGCGCCAGCAGCGAGGAGAGCCATGATTGGCCACAGGCAGGATGCCTGTGGCCAATCATAGCTCAGGCTGTGTAGTGCACGCCCCACACTATATAAGGCCGCCATCGCGGTGGCCTCGTGTAGTGTGTTGGCGTCTGAAGCAGTGGGTGTTCTGTGTACCTTCAACACAGTACACACCGATAGTTTTCAGCCGATTTTCTATCTTGCTGTTGTGTAGTGGTTATTGTCTGAGTGCCCTGACCGCAGTATACACCGCTATATTCACCTCACCTATATAGCGTGCTGTCTGCGTGCTCTGTACCCAGTAGTGTTAGGAGATAGTGCGTGCTGTCTGCATGCTCTGTACCCAGTACATACCGCTATATCCACCTACATAGCTGTTCTCTATTTGAGCCCACTTGCCATCTACAGGAGTTATTGGAAGTTGTGTGTGCCTCCAGCACAGTATACATCTGTATATACCCCTTTATCTCTGGTGTTCTCTGGTTATTGTCTGCGTGCCCTGACCGCAGTATACACCGCTATATTCACCTCACCTATATAGCTAGTGATCTATCTTTAATAATAGAGCTTGCAGTCAGTAGTGTTAGGAGATAGTGCGTGCTGTCTGCGTGCTCTGTACCCAGTACATACCGCTATATCCACTGTGAGGGGTTAGCTCGGTAGCGGGTGTGTGTGACCCCCTGGATGGGTTCACAACACAAAGTCAGGCACAGCAGACAGCGGTGTAGGTTCAAAAAACAAAAGATCCGGTTTATTTCTGCTACATGCAGTGATACATAAACAGCCAAACAAAATAAAACAAGAAAATAAATCCTGGTCAGCTTGACCTCTAACTACACACGTAGACTCCCTGTCTAACAACTGGGTGCAGCCATTGTAGGGGTTTGCCACACAGGCGTTAACTCACCGCACAGAACAGATCTCAGACTCCCCAGTCTATACACACAAAACTGGTTCCAGGATGGAGCATCTCCCTATGCATGCTGGGGTTTTTTGTAGAGGTCTTAATGAGCCCACTTACTACAGCTGGGCTCATTAACTCTTCCCCTCTAATTGTAAAAGTCTGCATACAGCCTGAATCTAGGACACACATATTTCCCATCCTGAATACAACCAGGTGATTTTACCTGCGTGCTGCCACATACCCCCCCCCCTCTTGTTTCAACCTTGGGGTTGTAACACAAGTAGCCAGACACGCATGTATCCGAGACAAAGCATCCACATTCCCCATTTTAACACCAGGGCGATGCTTAACTGTAAAGTTAAATTCCTGTAGGGCCAGGAACCACCTATTTACCCTTCTATTGGTCTCCTTGTTTTGAGCCATCCACTTTAAAGGAGCGTGATCAGTCACCAGGTCAAAGTGCCTACCTAGCAGATAGTACCGAAGGGAATCTAGAGCCCACTTCACTGCTAAACATTCCTTCTCAATCGTAGAGTAATTTACCTCATGGGACTTCAACTTCCTGCTGAGGTAAATGACTGGGTGTTCTTCCCCGTTCCAGACCTGGGATAACACTGCTCCTAACCCAACGTCTGACGCATCAGTTTGTACAACAAAGTCCTTAGAGAAGTCTGGTGAGTACAACATTGGCTGGCTACATAAAGCTGTTTTTAAGGACTGAAATGCTTCCTCAGCCTCTGGGGACCATTTAACCATAACCGACTCTTTCCCTTTTGTCAGGTTGGTGAGGGGCACGGCCTGAGAAGCAAAATGGGGAATGAATCGTCGATAATAGCCAGCGATTCCCAGAAAGGCTCGTACCTGTTTCTTGCTGTTGGGACGTGGCCAACTCTGTATGGCCTTGACTTTATTGACTTGGGGTTTTATCACCCCCCTCCCAATAGTGTACCCAAGATATTTGGCCTCCTCCTGTCCAATGGTACACTTCTTTGGATTGGCCGTAAACCCAGCTTCCCGGATAGAGTCTAGGACTGCTTGTACTTTTGGCAAATCTGAGACCCAGTCTGTGCTATGGATAATCACATCATCCAGGTAAGCTGCAGCATATTTCTGATGGGGCCTCAGAATCTTATCCATTTTCCGCTGGAATGTTGCCGGTGCATTCTGTAACCCAAACGGCATTCTCTTATATTGGAATGCCCCATCTGGGGTTACAAACGCAGTTTTCTCCTTGGCCGACTCGGCCAGGGGAATTTGCCAATACCCTTTGGTGAGATCAAGAGTTGTCATATATCGGGCTGTTCCCAGCCGGTCAATCAACTCATCTATACGTGGCATGGGGTAGGTGTCACATTTTGTAACTTTATTTAATTGTCTAAAATCGTTACAAAACCGCCAGCTCCCATCAGGTTTGGGCACTAGTACAATAGGACTGGACCAGTCACTCTGGGACTCCTCTATCACACCCAATTCCAGCATCCTTTGAACCTCCCCACGTATTGCCTCCCGTCGGGCCTCTGGTATTCTATAAGGTTTTAGTTTTACCCTTTCTCCTGGCGGGGTGATAATGTCATGCTCTACGCCAGATGTTTGTCCCGGAAGCTCAGAGAAAATCTCTTTGTTACGAAGTACAAACTCTTTAACCTCCTGTTGTTGGGGTTTCGATAAGGTGTCTGCTATTCCAACCTCAGGAACTAAGCAATCAGGCTGTACTTGTGACAAAGTCTCTGCGACTAGGGATTCCCTATCCCTCCAGGCTTTCAGCAGATTGACGTGATAGATCTGCTCCGGCTTTCGCCTTCCTGGCTGTCTAACCCTGTAGTTCACCTCACTAATTTTTTCAATTACTTCATATGGACCTTGCCATTTGGCCAGAAATTTGCTTTCAACCGTAGGGACTAGCACCAAGACCCTATCCCCCGGGGAAAAAGTACGGGTCTTGGCCCCACGGTTGTACACTCTCTGCTGTGCTAACTGCGCTTGGGTCAAATGTTCCTTTACAATTGGCATTACCTGTGCAATTCTATCTTGCATCAGGGCGACGTTCTCAATCACACTCCTGTGAGGAGAACTCTCATTTTCCCAAGTGTCCTTGGCGATATCCAGCAGCCCTCTTGGGTGTCTCCCATAGAGCAACTCGAAGGGTGAGAAACCCGTAGAGGATTGGGGTACCTCCCTAATGGCAAACATCAGATAGGGTATTAGACAATCCCAATTCTTTCCATCTTTATCCACCACCTACTTTAACATTTGTTTTAGGGTTTTGTTGAATCTTTCAACCAACCCATCTGTTTGGGGGTGATACACAGATGTACGCAATTGCTTCACTTTGTACAACTTGCATAATTCTTTCATAACCCGGGACATAAAGGGTGTACCTTGGTCCGTAAGCAGTTCCTTACAAATACCCACGCGGCTAAAAACAAGGGATAGCTCTTTGGCTATGGTTTTGGCCGAGGTATTTCGGAGAGGAATTGCTTCCGGATAACGGGTGGCATAGTCCAATATAACCAAAATGTACTGATGCCCCCTAGCAGACTTCATTATCGGACCTACCAAATCCATTGCGATCCTCTCAAAGGGGACCTCAATGATAGGAAGAGGTACCAGTGGGTTACGGAAATGTGGCATAGGTGCCGACTTCTGACACACAGGGCAGGAGGAACAATACTTTTCTATTTCCTTCATGACCCCAGGCCAATAGAATCTCTGCAATACCCTCTCTCTGGTTTTCTCTGTCCCCAGATGACCTCCCAGAATGTGTCCATGAGCCAATTCTATCACCAACTTCCTGTAAGGTTTGGGCACCACAAGTTGCTCAATGGTTTCTTCTGCCCTTTGAGCCACTCGATACAGCAGGTCCCTTTCCACAGTGAAGTACGGGTAAGTGCAAGTCTTATCTGGGTTCACTAACTCGCCATCTATTTTCACCACATTTTCCCGTGCCTTTATTAGGGTGGGGTCTTTTAACTGTTCTGTGGCAAAATTTTCCCTGTGAACCTCAAGATCCGAAAACTCCACAGACGGCATGTTTTCAACTGAGGATGTTGGCTCCTCCCCAGTTTCTCGAGTTTCCCCCGCCAATACCGACAAGGGAAAATCAGGAGAGTCCTCACCACTCCCAGAGGAATTCTGGTCATCTTCCTGGTCTATAGGGGCACCAGTGGGGGGCTCAGGACAATCCCAGAGTTCCCAGAATTTTGGAAAATCCCTTCCCACAATAGCATCATGTGGTAAGTGAGACACTAACCCCACCTGATGAGAGAGGTTACCTTTGGGGGTCTCAAAAAACACTGAAGTTACAGGATACTCTCGGGTGTCCCCATGCACACAAATAACAGCCACCCTGTTCTTCCCAGAGACCTCTGTAGTAACTAAATCAGCTTTTATCAATGTTACCAGGCTACCTGAATCTAGCAACACATCAACATGTCTACCATTAATACACATTTTACATAAATGTCTCTCAGGTCCCCGAATGGCAGTGCATGCAACTGTCGCAAACAGCGACTGACGTCTCTCCCTTATAAAGTCACATTGCATAGGCTCATCCACAACTGGGCAATTGGCTGCAATATGTCCCTCTTGCCGGCAGCGGTAGCAAATAATTTTTTTCGCTGCCTCTTGCAGCATGGGCTTCCTGGGCTGCTCCCGCCAGACCTTAGGTAGAACTCCCACCCTCTCACTCTCTCCACCCTCACCCCTTGGAGTCATCTTACCCGCCACTGGGGATGATCTGGTCTTAGGGGGGAAAGTCCGTGAGTCCCTGGAAGAGGTGGTCAAGTTCTCTGTAGCCAAGTACCTCTCAACCAGATCCACAAGTTTATCTGCATTTTCTGGGTCTCCATGGCTTACCCATTTTTGGATGGCAGTAGGAAGAGCTCTCAGGAAACGATCCATAACCACACGTTCCACAATGTTTGGTGCGGTCAAAATCTCTGGCTGCAGCCACTTCCTGCTCAGGTGAATGAGATCATACATTTGAGACCTGGGAGGTTTTCCAACCTGAAAAGTCCAGTTATGCACACGCTGAGCCCGGACGGCCAGGGTGACACCCAGCCGTGCCAATATTTCTGCTTTTAGCACCACATAGTCTTTTGCTTGGTCAGGCTCTAGGTCATAATAAGCTTTCTGCGATTCCCCAGTTAACAGAGGGGCCACCAGTCCAGCCCATTGCTCCTTAGGCCACTTTTCCCTTTCCACAGTCCTTTCAAATGTGGTCAAAAACACCTCCGGATCATCCTCTCCAGTCATTTTTGTCAGTAAACGGCTCACACCAAAGGATGCAGTATTATTGTTCCCACTTGCTTCATTGGTCTGCGGACGTTGCTGTATCAATGTCTCTATTTGCTGTTGAAAATTCTGCTCTTGCTTCTGCAACAGGTCTATGAAGCGGGCTTCAGATCGCTGCTGGGCTTGTTGCTGAGCTTCCAAACTCTGCTGCAAAGTTGCATTTGTCTGCTGCTGGGCTTGTTGTTGAGCTGCAAGGCTCTTTTGTAAATCTGCATTTGTTTGCTGCTGGTTTGCATTTGCTAGAGCCAGCTGTCTCAGTATCTCCTCCATGCTGGCCTTTAAAAAAAATTGAAAAAAAAAAAAAAAAACTTGCCAAAATTCTCCACCAACTGTGAGGGGTTAGCTCGGTAGCGGGTGTGTGTGACCCCCTGGATGGGTTCACAACACAAAGTCAGGCACAGCAGACAGCGGTGTAGGTTCAAAAAACAAAAGATGCGGTTTATTTCTGCTACATGCAGTGATACATAAACAGCCAAACAAAATAAAACAAGAAAATAAATCCTGGTCAGATTGACCTCTAACTACACACGAAGACTCCCTGTCTAACAACTGGGTGCAGCCATTGTAGGGGTTTGCCACACAGGCGTTAACTCACCGCACAGAACAGATCTCAGACTCCCCAGTCTATACACACAAAACTGGTTCCAGGATGGAGCATCTCCCTATGCATGCTGGGGTTTTTTGTAGAGGTCTTAATGAGCCCACTTACTACAGCTGGGCTCATTAACTCTTCCCCTCTAATTGTAAAAGTCTGCACACAGCCTGAATCTAGGACACACATATTTCCCATCCTGAATACAACCAGGTGATTTTACCTGCGTGCTGCCACACCACCTACATAGCTGTTCTCTATTTGAGCCCACTTGCCATCTGCAGGAGTTATTGGAAGTTGTGTGTGCCTCCAGCACAGCACAGTATACATCTGTATATACCCCTTTATCTCTGGTGTTCTCTGGTTATTGTCTGCGTGCCCTGACCGCAGTATACACCGCTATATTCACCTCACCTATATAGCTAGTAGTAGTGATCTATCTTTTATAATAGAGCTTGCAGTCAGTAGTGTTAGGAGATAGTGCGTGCTGTCTGCGTGCTCTGTACCCAGTAGTGTTAGGAGATAGTGCGTGCTGTCTGCGTGCTCTGTACCCAGTACATACCGCTATATCCACCTACATAGCTGTTCTCTATTTGAGCCCACTTGACATCTGCAGGAGTTATTGGAAGTTGTGTGTGCCTCCAGCACAGCACAGTATACATCTGTATATACCCCTTTATCTCTGGTGTTCTCTGGTTATTGTCTGCGTGCCCTGACCGCAGTATACACCGCTATATTCACCTCACCTATATAGCTAGTAGTAGTGATCTATCTTTTATAATAGAGCTTGCAGTCAGTAGTGTTAGGAGATAGTGCGTGCTGTCTGCGTGCTCTGTACCCAGTAGTGTTAGGAGATGTCCAACGAGGCAGGATGCCCTCCGGGGGCCAGCTTAGGGGCAGCACACCGACTGAATCACACCGCAGAGCTCCGCCTGTGCAGAGCGCTGCCTCTGCGCGTTATTCTAAAAGTTCTTTGGTGTGGGCCTTTTTTGAGACGAGTGCATCAGATCGCACCGCTGCTATTTGCAACATATGTCTCAATCGTATCTCACGTGGCCAAAACATCAGCCGCTTGGGCACCACATGCTTGACCAGACATATGTTGACCTGCCATGCAGCTCGTTGGCAAGCGTACCTCAAAGACCCACACCAAAGAACAAAGCGGACCTCTCCTTGCTCCTCATCAGCTGGCATCTCCAACCCCACTAGACCTTCAGTCCTCTCTGAAACCTGCTCTGAGAGGAATGAAGGTGTAGAATTAGGTGTGTCACAGCCAAGTGCTTCCGGGAACTCTGCTAGCGGTACACCCACGTCCGATTATAGCAGGCAAATGTCCCTGCCCCAGCTGCTGGACCGGCAGAAGAAGTTCACTCCCAGCCATCCACATGCCCAGCGGTTGAATGCTAGCTTGGCTAAATTGCTAGCACTTCAACTGCTGCCTTTTCAGTTGGTAGACTCGGCCCCCTTCCGTGAGTTTGTACAATGTGCGGTTCCTCAGTGGCAGGTCCCCAAACGCCACTTTTTCTCACGGAAGGCGATTCCGGCTCTCTACCGGCATGTGGAAGGCAATGTCCTTGCCTCGCTGGACAGGGCGGTCAGCGGTAAGGTGCATATTACCGCTGACTCATGGTCCAGCAAGCATGGACAGGGACGTTACCTGTCTTTCACGGCCCATTGGGTCACTCTTCTGGCAGCTGGGAAGGATGCAGGACAAGGTGCAGTAGTGTTGGAGGTTGTTCCGCCACCACACCTCCAAAATGCTACTATTGGTTGTGACACACCTCTCTCCTCCACCCCCTCCTCTTCTTCTTCCTCCATGGCCTCTTCCAGTGCTCTGTCCTCAGAACCAGCGGTGCTCCGTAGGCGTTACAGGGGCTACGCAAGTACGCAGGCAAAACAATGCCATGCCGTGCTTGCACTGGTTTGTTTGGGGGACAGGAGCCACACTGGGGCGGATGTTTTGTCAGCTCTGCAGGGGCAGGCCGAGAGGTGGTTGACGCCACGCCAGCTTAAGCCAGAAATGGTGGTTTGCGACAATGGCACCAACCTCCTCTCCGCCCTCCGACAGGGACAACTGACCCATGTGCCCTGTGTAGCTCACGTCCTTAACCTGGTGGTGCAGCGGTTCTTGGGCAGGTACCCCGGCTTACAGGATGTCCTGAAGCAGGCCAGGAAAGTCTGTCTGCATTTCCGCCGATCATTTAATGCCTGTGCTCGGCTGGCTGAGCTCCAAAAGGAGTTGAACCTGCCCAAGAACCGCCTTATATGTGACATGCCCACCAGATGGAACTCAACATTGGCCATGCTGCAGCGGCTGCACACGCAGCAGAGGGCCATCAATGAGTACCTCTGCGACTACGGCACCAGGACAGGGTCAGGGGAGCTTGGTTTTTTTTCACCACGCCAGTGGGGCATGATCAGGGATGCATGCACTGTCCTGTCACCATTTGAGGAGGCCACAAGGATGGTGAGCAGTGACAGTGCATGCATCAGTGACACTGTACCTCTTGTCCACCTCTTGGAGCATACGCTGCGTGGAATAATGGACAGGGCACTTGAGGCAGAACAGAGGCAGGAAGAGGAGGACTTCCTTGCCTCTCAAGGCCCCCTTTATCCAGACAGTGTTCCTGCTGTGCCACCCATCACACAGGAAGAGGATGAGGAGGAGGAAGAGGAGGAGGAGGATGATTGTGTCAGCATGGAGGTGGAGGCTGGCACTCAGCATCAGCATCAGCAGCAGCAGCAGCAGTCTAATAGGGATGATTTACAGTTCCAAGAAGCACGTGGACTTGTACGTGGCTGGGAGGAGGTAGCTGCGGATCATGTTGTCCTTAGTGACCCAGAGGACTCCGGACCGAATGCCTCAGCTAACCTACGCTGCATGGCCTCCCTGATCCTGCAAAGCCTGCGGAAGGATCCTCGTATTCTTCGGATCAAGGAGAGGGACCATTACTGGCTGGCCACTCTCCTTGATCCACGGTACAAGGGTAAGGTTGCCGACCTTATCTTGCCATCGCAGAGAGAGCAGAGGATGAGACATCTCCGGGAGGTCTTGCAGAAAGGTCTGTGCAACGCGTTCCCAGAGACTGGGAGGTTACAAACTCCTGGTCCTGGACAACGTGTTGCTGAGGCATCGGTCAGAAGGAGCGGTGGAGAAGGTGGCCGTCTGACTGAAGCTTTCAGACAATTTTTTAGTCCGCAGCCCCAAGGTATGATCGGTTCCAGCACCCATCGCCAGCGTCTGATTTACATGGTGCAGGAATACCTAGTGGCAAGGTCAGACTTGGACACCTTTCCCACCGAAAATCCTCTGGCTTACTGGGTCTTGAGGATGGATCACTGGCCAGAGCTTGCACAGTATGCAATTGAGCTACTGGCCTGTCCTGCATCCAGCGTTCTTTCGGAACGCACCTTCAGTGCTGCTGGTGGCTTTGTTACCGATCACAGGGTGCACCTGTCCACCGAATCAGTTGATCGACTGACCTTCATCAAGATGAATCAGTCTTGGATCACCCACAGCTACCAAGCACCTGAAGCTGATGTAACCGAATAATTTTTTTTGAAATACCACATCCCTTCAAGACTGCCTTTGCTGATGCTGAGTGACTGTCCTGTTATATTGATTGTCTATCCTCTTCCTCCTCCGCTGATATGTTGGAAGAACATTTCTGGTTCTGGTTGATGCCATCAGCCCAATTTTTCTGCCCCTGTTTAACAGGGGCGTTTAAGTACAATTTTTGATGCAATGCTTTGCAGCAGGGCTAATTCCTGCAATCAAACAAGAGTATATGGGAGAGGTTGCAGTGTGGTGGCACCAGCACCAGTGCCTAAGGCCCAATTTTTCTGCCCCTGTTTAACAGGGGCGTTTAATTACAATTTTTGATGCAATGCTTTGCAGCAGGGCTAATTCCTGCATTAAAACTAGAGTATATGGCAGAGGTTGCAGTGTGGTGGCACCAGCACCAGTGCCTAAGGCACAATTTTTCTGCCCCTGGTTAACAGGGGCGTTTCAGTACAATTTTTGATGCAATGCTTTGCAGCAGGGCTAATTCCTGCAATAAAACTAGAGTATATGGCAGAGGTTGCAGTGTGGTGGCACCAGCACCAGTGCCTAAGGCCCAATTTTTCTGCCCCTGTTTAACAGGGGCATTTAAGTACAATTTTTGATGCAATGCTTTGCAGCAGGGCTAATTCCTGCAATAAAACTAGAGTATATGGCAGAGGTTGCAGTGTGGTGGCACCAGCACCAGTGCCTAAGGCCCAATTTTTCTGCCCCTGTTTAACAGGGGCGTTTAAGTACAATTTTTGATGCAATGCTTTGCAGCAGGGCTAATTCCTGCAATAAAACTAGAGTATATGGCAGAGGTTGCAGTGTGGTGGCACCAGCACCAGTGCCTAAGGCCCAATTTTTCTGCCCCTGTTTAACAGGGGCGTTTAAGTACAATTTTTGATGCAATGCTTTGCAGCAGGGCTAATTCCTGCAATAAAACTAGAGTATATGGAAGAGGTTGCAGTGTGGTGGCACCAGCAGCAGTGCCTAAGGCCAAATTTTTCTGCCCCTGTTTAACAGGGACATGTAATTACAATTCTTGATATAATATTTCACAGGAGGGCCCCTTCCTGTGCCCACCCAGAGTAACGGTGAGGACTTATAGTGTTGTGGCACCAGCACCACAACCACCAAAGGTCATTTTTCTACCACTGTTCAACAATGGCATGTAATTACAATTCTTGATATAATCGTTCACAGCAGGGCGCTCCAGCGCCCACCAAGAGTCACTTTGAGGGCTTACAATGTTGTGGCAAAACCAACACCTTGTTCCGCCATTTCTGCAGAGCATATAGGGCAGGCCCCTACTTTCAAACATCCAACTTACAAACATCTCCTACTTGCAAACGGAAGGAGACAACAGCAAGTGAGATGAAAAAAGATGGACGACAAAACAAATTATACAGGGGTGATAACCCTTCCCTATGTTTTCCAAAAAGCTTAAAAATAGTTTTTTTGACTGGAGCTACACTGTAAAAATGTACCAGTTGAAAATTACAAACAGATTCAACTTAACACAACAAACCTACACAGTCCCTGTCTTGTTTGCACCGCCTGTATACTGCTGTTCTGAGTATATAGGGCCTGGGGGCCACACGCATTTCCTTTTTTTAATATGGGTACAGGGTTCCCCTTAATATGCGTACAAGACCCAAATAGGCTGGTAATGGGCAGGGAGGGCTACCCATGCCATTTTTCTCAATGATTTTCAACCATATTGCAGGAACCAGATATAACATTAAAACCGCAAGCAGTTTTAAATGGTGTTATTTCCGTTTAATGTCATTTTGTGCAGGGACTGTTCTAAACACGGGAAACACGTGGCACTTCACAGGCATACTACAGACACCCCCCAGGCACCATATTTAAAGGAATATTTCACTTTTTTTTTCACTTTAACCTCATTAAAATCAGTGCTCCCGCCAAAACGGCCATTTTTAAAAACATTTTAGGCATTGACCCATGTCCCCTGGGGCAGGAGCCAGGTCCCCAAACCCTTTTTAGGACAGTATCTTGCATATTAGCCGTTAAAATTAGCACTTTTCATTTCGAACGTTCGAGTCCCATAGACTTCAATGGGGTTCTAACGTTCGTTTGAATTTGGGGTCCGTTCGAAAGTTCTGGTGCGAACCAAACCGGGGGGTGTTCGGCTCATCCCTAATTAATACATTAAGTTCATCAGAACTTAAAAAGGAGGGTCTGGAATTTCACATGTTGCAGGAAGCCCAAGATGGACAAACAAAAACAGAAAACAAGTTGAACAGAAATGAAGGTCAGATACCAACAGATTTTTTTTGTTGTTTACATCTATGTTTGCTATGTGTTTTTTTATTGTTTAGTACTTGTGAAGGGCTCCACTACCCCCTTTGAACACCACCACTTCTGACACCATGCTTTATATTTGTCAAGCATGATTGCTTGAACTTCCCCTCTATTAAACACAGCCAGCAGACTTTTAAGAATTTTATTCCCCTGGCCATCGAGTCAGTCCCTCAATGGGTAAAGATTCAAATGATTATGCTTTAGAGAAACCTTTTGGACTTTCAAGTTGAACACCCTTTCTCCAAGGGGTCTCAATGAGGAACTGGATGTTTTAACAATCTTGTGGGTAAACCTATGGTTTTGGTTATGGTTTTCGATTTCCCATTTATTATCTTCTAGGGCACTTTGTAGTCTGTTTTGCATGGGTTTTGACTTTCCATTAATAGAATGATTTATATGCTGGGATTCATATGTTGTGTCCTGATTCTCCTTTGGCTTCCGCTTTTAGCTCTCATTACACTCATAAATACTGTAGATATTTTTTTCCTTTTTATTACTTTTTTTACATATTTTTATATAGGGTTCAGTGCCTTCAGTATTCTAGGGAATACTTGATATTATTATTATTATTATTATTATTATTATTATTATTATTATGCAGGATTAATATAGTGCCAACGGTTTGTGCTGCACTTTACAAAATGAAGGCAGACATTACAGTTACAACACAATTTGGTGCAAGGGGAATTAGAGGGCCCTGCTAGTTAGAGCTTACAATCTAAGAGGGATGGTCAAGTGATACAAAAGTTAATAACTGTGGGGGATGAGCTGATGGAGAAAATAAAAGTACGGTTGCTAGGTGGAGGCCGGATAGGCTTCTCTGAAGAGAAAAGTTTTTAGGGCACCTAAATGTGGATAGAGTAGGAGATAGTCAGACAGATTGGGGTAGGGAATTCCAAAGGATGGGGTAGGGACCTTCAAAGGATGGGAAAGGCTTCCGGAGAAGTCCTGGAGGCAAGCAAGGTTAGGAATACGTTTGTGGTCAGGAAGGGGAGTATTATTTTGGAGATGTTGCAGAGGTTGAGATGACAAGCTTTGTAAATTGATTGGATGTGGGGCTGAAATGAGAGCTTAGAGTCCAGGATAACACCTAGCACCCTGGCATGTGGGGATGGGTTAATGGTTAAGCGATTGATCTTGACCGAGAAGTCAGGGGAAGGGGCACGTGGGGGGTGAACATTTATGAGTTTGGTTTTGGATAGATGAGTTGAGGAAGTGGTATAACATCCAGACTGCTATGTCTGTTAGTAAATTAGTAATGCTTGAGGACACTGATGGAGTGAGCTGAGGGGTAGAGAGATAGATTTAAGAGTTGTCAGTGTAGAAATTATATTGAAAGCCATGGGAGGCTATCAGCTGACACAGGGAGAAGGTGTTAATTGAGAATAGGTCCAAGAATAGAGCAAAGTAGAAAGGAAGAGGAGGAAGTAGAATTGTAAGTGACACTGAAGGTCCAGTGGGATAGGTAGGATGAGAGCCAGAGAAGAGCACAACCATAGAGACCAAAGTAGTGATTTTTTTTTTTAGGAGGATAGAGTGGTAAACCATCCCAAAGGCAGCCGAAAGGTCCAGAAGTAGGAATACAAAATAGTATCCATTGGTTCTTGCTCTTAGTAAGTAATTTGTGAGATTTAGGAAAGCAGTTTCTGTATTGCACTTACTGGAGTAGCTGACAGTCTGGCCCTATCACACTGGAACCTTTTCCTGGCTCTGGTACTCTGTCCCAGCTTGATGGGGTTCCTGTCCCTACACTATTCATTCACAAAATACATGCTAAACCCAGCAGAGCTTATCTATTTGTTAGCACTGCCCTTAAAAGATGAATATCTTCTGGGGATGTTGCTAAAATTATGGGAAATCTGTGCAACCCCAGGGAACAAAGAGGAAAGCAGCTCTATTACCTACCATGGCAAACTGTGAATAAGGGTGGAGCATGCCTAACGGTGAAAGTGGCTTAAAAGGAACAAGGTAAATAGAAAATTACTTATGCCCAGTACACACGAGTAGATGTTCCTTCAGAAAAAACTTGGATGGTTTTTCCAACGGAATTCCGCTCAAGCTTGGCTTGCATACACACAGTCACACAAAAGTTAATTGAACTTTCGACTGTCGAGAACACGGTGACGTACAACACTATGCCGAGCTGAGAAAATGAAGTTCAATGCTAACGAGCATGCGTCGAATTGTTTCCAAGCATGCGTAGGAATTTTGTGTGTCGGAATTTATACAGAAGATCGGAATTTCCGAACAAAACTTTTTCCAACAGGAAAATTGAGAACCTGCTCTCAATCTTTTGCTGGCTGAAATTCCACCAGCAAAAGTCCGATGGAGCATACACACGATCCAAAAGCTCTCATCGGACTTTTGCTGGTGGAATTTCCAATCGCGTGTGTGGGGCATTACTGTATACATGCTGTACACTTAAGCCAAAGTTCCTGTAACCACAAATTATGCTTCAAAACCTCCATGTTCTAGTGAACTTTAAATGATTTGTTTGGACCAGTAGCGGAATTATAGGGGTCGCTGAGATTGCCAAGGCGATCGGGCCCCATGTGTGTGCATGTGTGTAGATGGCAGGCAGGGGGCACACTGGGGGCATTCACGGGCACACTAGCACCATTTGATGGGCACAGTGGCAGAATTTGATGGCACACTGGCAGCGTTTAATGGCACAATGGCTGCAATTGATGGCACAGTGGCAGTGTTTGATGGCACACTGGCAGCGTTTAATGGCACAATGGCTGCAATTGATGGCACAGTGGCAGTGTTTGGCTCAGTGGCTGCGTTTGGTGGGCACAGTTGCAGCATTTGATGGTAGAGTGGCAGCGTTTGATGGCACAGTGGCAGCATTTGATGGCACAGTGGGAGCGTTTGATGGCACAGTGGCTGCGTTAAATGGGCTGCGATTGATGGCATGTATTTTAGGGTACAGTAGCAGCATTTGATGGCACAGTGGCAGCATTTGAGGGCACAGTGGCAGCATTTTAATGGCACAGTGACTGCATTTCAGGGTACAGTGGCAGCGTTTGACGGCACTGTGGTTGTATTTGATGATTTTTTTTCACCCCCAAAAATGTTGTACTTCATATTCCCATCGCGCACGTTCCTGGATGCGCTCTCGGATTTGGGTGCTGTAGCAACAACCAGCTGGATACTGGTTCAAGTCACGGTGAAGATATTTGCCAGCACACCATGGAACGACACAAATAGCGTCCAAACTGGTGATTTATTGCACGATCACAACACAAGGATAGTGCAACGTTTCGGAGTCACGCAGGGCCCCTTCGTCAGGCATGTGATGTGTTTAAAGTGATAGTGAAAAATTTTAAAAAGCCATCAACCAATCAGAAAAAAAGAAAAAAGAGCAAAAAGTAGAAAAAATAAATAAATTTGGAGCATCAGCCGCCACTGTTTAGATGTATGTATGCACATTTTATGTATGCGTGTTTAATCCTAAACCCCCCCCCCCCCGCCCATATTAGAGCTGGGCGATTTTCTAATAAAAAAAAAAACTCGATTCACAATTTGAATTGAGTTTTTTTGTTTTGCTGGACACTGCACTAGTCCAGAGGAGCTGCGGGCAGTAGTTTTTAGGAGTTTTTAGGTGAGGCCGCGGCTTCGGCCTAGTCCACGGTTCCAGCCTCGCGGAGTAGGCCGAAGCCGCAGCCTCACCTAAAAACTCCTGCCCGCAGCTCCTCAGGACCGGTGCGGTTTCAGCAGTATACTGTAATTTATATTACAGTAAACCATTACCTCTATTAGTATAAAAAAAAAATTTTTTTGGTCCTGGTGAAAAAATTAAATCTAAAAAAATCGATTTGCTGAAAATCTTAATCGATTTGACCTCTCAACTCAACTGCCATAGGATGCATTAAGGTGAAAAATGTGAGGGTTTACAACCCCTTTAATTCCATCATCCCTATGCTGCAACTACATGCAATGCACACAGTTGCAGGGGGATTGCAGTGCAGCCCCATTCACCTAGGGATGTACTTAAAGGGTGCCCTGACTGGAAAAAGATTGAGAAACACTGGCATTGAGGAACCCATTTCTCAATTTCCCTCCTGCAGCCGCTGAATGCCTGCGGGAGGGAGAGGTGGAGAAGCGGGGGGAAATGGAGAAATTGGTTCCTTTACATGCAGCCACCCACTTGCAACCGGGGCCAGCTGTTCCGCCACTGGGCTTGGAGGAAAGGGCCCTGTCAGGGTGGCCCTTCATGGTTTCAGGCATCGGGGCCCTGAAGGTTCTAATTACGCCACTGATTTGGACCAAGCTGGTCCAAATGAACTATTTTCTTTTCTTACACATGCAGCAGCTCCCAGAGCTATATGAACTGTATGTAGCCTCAGCTACATAGACTACACAGAGCAGTGTTACAGTAGCAGGACAGAGACTTTTGTCCTACTCTAAGCACAAAGACCTGGGCTGAGACATTATCAACCAGTCATAGAAAATATAGAAACAGTTTAATTTTACAAATGAATACAAAGCTTACTGTGACTGAGTCATGCCGCGTACAAACGAGGGGAATGTCCGACATTCAAAGTCAGAGGGAACCATTTCATCGTATATTCCGTTCGTGTGTATGCCTCATCTGACTTTTTTTTATGAAAATTCTGACTGACCTAGTAATAGAACATGTTTTAAATCTTTCCAACGGAACCAATTCCTATCAGGAAAACTGTTTGCCCTTGTACACACGGTCGGAGATTCCGTTGAAATGTGTCCGATCGGAGCGTTTTGTCGGATATTCCGACTGTGTGTGGTCTGCATTGGACTGTTTCTGTCGGAATATCCGTCGGACCAACTTTTCCAACTTGCCGGAAATATTTTCTGACAAAATGCTCCGATCGGACATACTCCGACATACTCCGATCATGTGTAGAGAATTCGGATCGGACAAAGTGCCACGCATGCTCAGATCAAATTCCTACACCAAAGCTATTGGCTACTAGCATGAACATAGTCCCGTCCTAACGAAATAACGTCATCACGTCGGATTTTCCGACAACTTTGTCCGACCGTGTGTATACAACAGTTTCGGACAAAACCCGTCGGACAAAATCCGACGGATTTGGTTGTCAGAATCTCCGACCGTGTGTACAAGGGCTAAGTCTGCATGCTGTTCCGACGGACCAAAAACGATGCATGCTCTAAAGCAAGTATGAGATGGAAGCGCTCGGTGTGGTAAAACTAGCATTCGTATTGGAGCCAGCACATTCCTCACGCTGCTAATACTGTGATCTTTTAATGCAGCGCATTCTTTTCTTCTTTATAATGCTGGAAGAATGAAGTTGTTTTGCTGCTCATATTCACACAGAGTTCTTATAAACTTCTTTCTTCATTATTTATCCTGATCTCATGACTAATATTCTAATTTTTAAAAGCCCGATCTCCATAATAATGTTTACAATTATTTGTTATACTCATCTTTTATAATTTTTTCATCAATATTTATTTTACGATTACTTAAAAATTATTTTCTAGTACTCTCCATATAATTTTTTTTTTTGGAGTGTCAAGTTACCATAATAACATTATTATCTTATATTTTTTATTAACCTCAAGGGGGTTGGTATCCCTTGTTAATTTGACATTGCCTTTTTTAAATGTACCTGCCTACTCACAAAAAAACTGTCCTTTTTGAAGAAAAACACATAGGAAAGTATTTCGTGCAAAGAAAATATCCATTTAGTCTGGGTAACAAAATAAAGAGGAAGTCAACGCGGGACAAACTTTTGGAATTTGCAAAGCCTTTTGTCCCCCATGGCACACATCAACAAGTCTGTGGAAAAGAAAATTGGTAGCTTGAGGAGTCCATATAATAGGGAGCACAATCTGGTCCAGGAATCCCAGAGATCAGGACCAGCAGCAGATGACATATCTGTCCCCAGTTTGTGGTACTACAACAGCCTGCGGCTTCTATCAGACCAGACTGAACCCAGCCCATCACTTACTTCTCTTCCCTGCAGCCTTCCCTGCAGTCTTCCTTGAAGGCTGTGGCTCTGGCTGTGGACTTGCGGCAGGAGGAGGAGGAGGGGGATGGGCAAGCTCACATATGTGGCTGTTCTGAGTCAGCTGGCCCCTCATCCTCTTCTGAAGGGCATCAGAAATAAATCCTTCACAGATGAGTCATTGTCCCTTCTCCAATTCCAGCAACCTGGTGGCTAGATAGCAGCCATAGGCCTCTTCAGCATTGGGGGGGAGGGCTCCTGAGGAAATGGCTGGCTTCCCTAATGAGGCCCAGTGTTGCCTCATCCGTCATTGTTCCCTTCCTGGGCCTATTTGTGGTAAGGCACCTGGGATTGGGTGAGGCTCCTGCTGGGCCCAGCCATCTCCTGGCTGCCACTGGGCACTGCCTCCTCCTGGCTGCCACTGGGCATGGCCTCCTCCTGGCTGCCACTGGGCACAACCTCCTCCTGGCTGACGCTTGGCAAGGCCTCCTCCTGGCTGACTATTTCCAGACCCTCCTCCTGACTGAGTTCATCCTGTGTATAAAAAAGGGACATAGTTTTAGTTTTTGCTTCATCAGTCACACACAATTTTCAGCTCATGACTTGCAAATTGAATGTTAATAAATAGAAAAGACTATCATTCTGACCCCAGCATTTTTCAAGCTGGTCACCAACATTTTTGTCCACTACTGTCTAGTGATATGTATACATAACTTTTGGTATAAAATCGTTGATTTGTAAGCAATTATAATATTTAGTTAACATCATCAATATTAGGACAATAAATATGTCTAAAATTAATATACCTGGCTCCAACTGGGAGCATCCACTTCTTCCAGAATGGAAGGCCCAGGTTGTTCCTGGGAAGCCTCTGCTGGGATGGAGGAAAGGGTGGAGGGAAGGGTAGAAAGAGATTCCCTGGCTTCAGTCTGGTCATCCCCAAACCTCAGTTTGTTGAAATAGCACAGCCTGGGAACATAAACATTCTCTGTTGATGCTCCTGAGTGAAGCCTGGACCTTATTATGTTCCTTCTTATACATGTTCCTCAAGATCCCAATTTTATTTTCCAAAAACGTAATGTTTGCTTCGGGGACCCAAGTCTTCACAACTACCAGAAGTTTCTCCAGCGTTGCCTTCCTTTATGTTTATTTTAATATAAATTGTCTTTGACCTCCCACAAATTCCTCATCTCCCTGCACTTATCAATAAATCAATAAATTTAAAACAATATACAAGACGAAAACACTAATGCCAGCCTAAACTCTCATAATCTTATCCCAATCAGGGCCAGATTAAAAACATCATGGGCCTGGTGCTGAGGATTTTGCTGGGGCCTTTTATAAACAATAAATAAAAATTCAAACTATGTTTTGTTATAACAAATTAAATTAAAGGGACTGAGGATGAGAGAAAGAGAGAGAGGGGATGAAAGAGGTGTGAGGGGTAAGAGAGGGAGGATGAGAGAGAAAGGGGGGGATGAGAGAGGATGCACATGAGCATGTGTGGGAATGACATCAACGCAGCCTGGCCAAGGCAAGTTACCGAAGGCACAGAACCCAGAAGGAAGACCGGGTGAATATGGAAGTGCCCGGGCCCCGCCGGATTGATCACAGCACAGCACTGGAGGGCTCAGTCTGACAATTTAAGTTTGCCCTAATGTGCTAATATGCTGGGCATACTTGTACTTTATGGCATAACCTACCCCAGGGCCTCTAAAAAGTAGTAAAGTTAGAAAAGTTTACTACCGCTTTAATATCACAGGAGCCTCTCATGCGGCCCCTTACTAATTGCATAGTTGTCAACATTTGAAAAATATTTTCAGGAACGCTTTTTTTTACAAGTGCTATATTTAGAGTAGCTGACATCCCCTATGTTCCTCTATACATCACAATAGTAATTACAAAATTAAATAAGTACTAATAATGGGGCAGAACAAATATGAGGACTGTGAGATTTCCTTTAGTTGAACTAATAAAAGTGTGCCCATTCTAGAGCTGGTAACATTGAGGATATTCAGTATAATTTTAAAGAACAGTTTTTGTGGGTAAGAGGCATAGGGGAGGAGTATGGATGGTATAAAAGTGGGAAGTATGTGCAGGTGAGGGAGAGGAATGTGGAGGGTCTAACAGTGGGCACTATGTACATGAGAGGAGTGCAGAGGGTATGGCAAAAGACACTATGTACAGGAGAGGAGTGTGAAGGGTATGACAGTGGGCAGTATGTACAGCAGAGAAGTATAGAGGGTATGACATTGGACACTATGTATGAGAGAAGAGTGTGGAGGGTATGACAGTGGCAATATGTACAGGAGTATGGAGGGTATGACAGTGGGCACTATGTACAGGAGAGAAGTGTGAAGAGTAGGACAGTAAGCAGTAATTACAGGAGAGGAGTGTGGAGGGAGGGTATGACAGTGGGCACTATGTATAGGAGAGGAGTGTGGAGGGTATGACAGTGAGTAGTATGTACAGGAGAGGAGTGTGGAGGGTAAGACAGTGGGCACTATGTACAGGAGAGGAGTGTGTAGGTGATTTTACACAATTCAACCTATTTTCGACTTTCCCCAAAACAATCAGTGCTGCCAGCTATAGTTAGCAACACTAATCATTGTATTCACTGGCAGAACACAATAACACTGCGGGAGTGATTGCCCCATTCACAGGTCAGCAGATGAGAGGGTGTGTGGGGACAGGCTGGGGAGAGATAATAGCCAGTCCCTGGGTAGGCACTGGTTAGTATCAGAGCCAGATACACACAGGTTACATACGCTACGATCGTTAGAGCGAGAGCAATAATTCTAGCACTAGACCTCCTCTGTAACTCTAAACATGTAATCTGTAAAAAAATGTAAAGCATTGCTTAGTACACAACAAAAAATTGTGCTAACTTTAGTGTTTTTTTTTATGACTGAAACAGTTTCTTTCCAAATAAAAGTTTGAAAAATTGCTGCGCAAATATCGTGTAACATAAAATGTTGCAAAGACCACCATTTTATTCCATAGGGCAGGGGTGTCCAAACTTTTTTCAAAGAGGGCCAGATTTGATGAAGTGAACATGCACGAGGGCTGACCATTTTGCCTGACATTCTTTGAACCATTAAAATTCGGTCTAAGTGTGTTCGTTCGAACACTAATACAGGGCCCAACAAGAATTCTCTTGCCTTTGTGGCTGTGCGTGTTGAAGAGATGAGCTTGGGCATGTTATTTGGATATACCGTATTTATTGGCGAATAAGAGGGAAGTTTCAGGAAAAAACCTTAAAATTTTTAATAAAAAACTGTGAAGCAAAATAAGGGTCAGTGCCCATCTGCACGCCCACCATTGCTGGGAATGCAGCCCCCACCATTGCCAGGAATGCACCCACCATTGCCAGGAATGAAGCCACCATTAGCCAGAAATGCAGCCACCATTAGCCAGTATTTCACTCACTATTAGCCAGGAAGGCAGCCACCATTGCCAGGAATGCAGCCACCATTGCCAGGATTTCCCTCACTATTGCCAGGAATGCAGCCACCATTAGTCAGGATTTTACTCACTATTAGCCAGGAATGCAGCCACCATTAGCCAGGATTTCACTCACTATTAGCCAGGAATGCAGCCACCATTAGCCAGGATTTCACTCACTATTAGCCAGGAATGCAGCCACCATTGCCAGGATTTCACTCACTATTAGCCAGGAATGCAGCCACCATTGCCAGGATTTCACTCACTATTGCCAGGAATGCACCCACCATTGCCAGGAATGCAGCCACCATTAGCCACGATTTCACTATTAGCCAGGAATGCAGCCACCATTAGCCAGGAATGTACTTACCATTGCCATCAGTGCAGCCTTGGAGGGGACATGGAGGGGGCTGGACGAGCGCCAAAGAGCAGGAGAATCTCCTGTTTACACAGTGGCCTCTTTAAGAGAAAGTCCCGCCTCCTTTGATGGACAGAACAGTCGTCCAATGGCAGAGATGGGACTTCCTATTACAGAGGCTGCTGTGTAAACAGGAAATACTCCTGTGTGCACGGCGCTCGTACAGCCTCCTATCTCCAATGCAGCCAGACTATATATCTTTGTGGCCCCGGTGCTGGGAGATCGCCAGGGGCCACAAAAAATATATATATGTTTAGATTACCAGGCGGGCCGTTCAAAACCAGACCGTGGCCCGCGATCTCTATGACTCCTGATCGCCGAGCTACAATCCTCAAAGTCAATCTTTTTTTTTTCTTTTTTTTTTGGGCAAATGGGCCTATCTTGAGAAAGGGGCCTGGAGCTGCAGCTCCAATAGCCCCTATGTTAATCCAGCCCTGACCACTGTGATGGGCCAAGTTAAAATTTTGCCTTCGTTTACCAGGCTCGCCACTTCCATTCATTTGTCCTACACACACACACAGATTGTATGTATGACAGATGAGTGTTAGCTTTATATAAACTGTGCATGTGTCAAACTCCACCTGCGTCGCCCGCCCCGACATTCTTTTTCACGAATATTCCCCTCCCCTTCTCTCTTTGGTGTGCAGTAGGAGCAACATGGTGGAGAGTGGAGACACAGGTGGTTGGAAATTATTCCACTAGCGAGGAGGAAAGCCCGAAGCCCCAAATGTGCAGATCAAGGAGGAGGAGATTTAAGGCCACCAACATGGCCTTTGAATAAATGGTGGAGATGGTGGAGATCTTGTGCAGGGAGGATTATGATGGGAAACATGGTGCATACACCAATCCCAATTTACGAAAGGACCAGATCATGACGACTGTTGTGAACACTCTGGAGCACAAGTTTGGGGTACGTCGGTCCAAAGACCAATTAAGGAAGCGCTGAGGGAACTGAGGGAGTCGGATTAGTATCACAAAATAAAGAAGGTGCTTCAAAAAAGTAAGTATTTGTCGTGTGTTACTATTATGATTATTAACTTGCATGCTGCTCCATGTGCTTTTCTTTACTGTTGTACAGTTTGAAATGGCTACTTTCATGTTCGTGGACACAGTAATCGTTCGTAGGAAACATCGTTTGTAAGAAACATTGATTGTAGGAAACATCATTCGTTTGCCAATAAATACAATGTATTTAGCTGGTACAGGGTTATACCTACATTTTGGTCATGCTAGTTTGTCCTATTAAAAGAAGTTTAGGACATTGTTGTCTAGATGTCTTTGAAACTTGAATGAATGAATTGCAAACTTGATTCAGTGGAATGTAAGGAGAGGACACTCAGCAGCTGTTTACACATATGGACTCAGGAGCACTAGTGTGGGACACCAGAGCACATTTTTTAGGGTAATCTAAAAAAGCAACACAGGGCTCTGTATATAGGGAACAATCTCTCTGTTTCTTATCTGTGCAAAGCAGTAGTAAAAAACAGCACATTTAACCCCTTGATTTCCCTAGATGTTAACCCCTTCCCAACCAGTGTCATTAGTATAGTGACAGTGTATAGTATTAGCACTGATCACTGTATTAGTCTCACTGGTAATGTCAGTGGCAGTTTGTCAGTTTCCCTCCAGCGTCAGTTAGTTTTACATTACCCGCCACACTTTTGCAGATCACTGCCATTGGTAGTATTAAAAAAAAATCCAGGGGGGGTGTGTCCTGATAATGGAGGGGTGAAAACGTGTGTCTCCTCAGCTCTGTGACCGTGGCAGCTACTGAAGCCTCGTAAGGGAGAGACTGCACTCACAGGGGACCCTGAACATGTCCTCACCACGCCGGACCTTCTCCTGGCCACAGTGGACTGACTGATCCTGCTGCGGAGACCAGGGTTTCCAAGATGGTGTTGGCTCAGGAGGCCTTACCACACCATGTGGTCATGCTGTCTCCAGCTGCAGCATCTACAATCCTATCGCCAATGTCGGTAAGCAACTCAGCTCCTCCAACTTCCCTGGGTTCCTCTCCCCCTCATGACAGGGAGTCAGACATGGCAGATTATGGGGGGTGGAGACCTGAAGGGCCATATCTGGTCTCTCTCCATGGGGGATGATCTAAAACATTTTGCTGACAGAGTAGAGAAGGCTCTCAAGCAATCTGATACCACACAGCTAGGAAACAGAATGGAGACACTGGAGCAGAGATTTGATGACACTCTCCCTACTATGGCTTTGCTAACTGAGAGATGTGCTGCACAGGATCAGAGTCACTGCTATGCCAGAGTCACTGCTATGCCAGATGGAAAATTTTGAAAATCACAGCAGACGAGCAAATATACGTATCCGAGGCTTTCCTGAAGCCACAGGCCCTAAAGATATTGTGTCTACTCTGTTTTCAGGGAAATTCTGGACCTAACACTGTCCCCATTGAGATTGACCATGTCCATAGGGCACTCAGGCCACCATCTCAGAATGTCAACAACCCTCGGGACATCATCTGCAAACTGCACAAATATACCCTTAAAGACATTTTATGCAGAAAATGCATGGGAATCCTTACTTTGATTTTGATGGGGCCCATCTTTTCTTGTACCAAGATCTCTCCAGGCACACACTCATGCAATGTAGAGCACTTCGCCCCCTGCTGGCTGCCATTCAGGATGCAGGCCTCACCTACCGCTGGGGATTTCCCTTTAACCTGCAGGTAATCAAAGAGGGCCATCAAACCAAGCTGCATACCAAGGATGACCTACCGCGCTTACTGGTTGACCTAGAGCTGGATTTGGTTGACTTCCCAGACTGAAGAGGGGCGGTGGACTTCCTTGTCATTCAACTCCCTCAACTCTGGATATCTGCTTAATGTAGAAGCCGCAAGCGAAACCATCAGCGTCATGCCCCGGGAACTTCCCCTGACCCCTCTACATCACAGGAGTGAAGACCTGACTATGCTCTGGAGAACACCGCCCGTTGTATGCTATTGTTGGCCACACTTGCCCTCCTCCCCTTCTGTTTGCTTCTTATCTTTTTTTAATTTATTTTTTCTGGTGGACAAGGCCTGCCTGAATGGTCCCAGGCTTGAATTTTTTCGTGCAAAGCTGTGATGTTTAACCAGACTATGTACACCCTGGACCTGGGGCTCATGCCCAGGTTTGGAACTCTTAGGCCCACTGAATCTGCTCTCCATACCCCATATACCCCATAGCATCTACTCGGCCACAGTGGTCCGAGGAGAAACCTCTCGGACCCTGTCATGTTGGCCCACGTACCCTCCCCCCCTGTAGGCCACGTCTTTCTAGTTGTGGATCCTGGAAAGGATCAGGGACAGCAGTTGGGGGAGACTCCCTCACTATGGGAAGACCCCTCCTGCCTTACCTACAGTTGTCTCAATCAGGAGACTGGTTACCACCAGTTCCCTGTGTGCTTTATGTTATACTCCAATGCCTAGTTTCTTTTAATTTTGTCTGTTTTTTCTTTTTATTGCTGCTCATTCTTTTTTTTTGTTCCTATACTCTCAGGACGTGCCGTCTGTACTCTCGCTCAGGCCGTGCCGGCTGATGTTCTCCACGGAGTGCCATCCCTCACAACTGTCATTGCAATCTCGTATAATGTTCGGGGTCTATGCTCTCCATAGAATCGAAGCAAGCTATAATGGGAACTAAAGAGGCTGAAAGCTCAGGTAGTCATCTTGCAGAAGACACATTTTTCCACCCAGTCAACGCCCAAGCTACCCCACTACTTATTTAACCATTGGTTTGTCAGTACATCCCCAAATCCAAGGGCACAGCTATAGCAATCCATAGATCCTGCCCCTTTCAACCTGAGGAGAGTCAGAGCCCCAGGACCACTATGTGTTCTTGAAGGGAACACTCCATGGGTGGAAATATATGTTTGCTTCTGCATACGCCCTCAACTCTGGCCAACTTACTTTCATAGATGAATTAGGAATTCAGGGAGGGTTCCTTGATCTTGAGCGGAGACTTCAATGTCAGTCCTGATCCCTTCCTAGACATTCCCATGCTTTCATTAAACACTTCCGTCAAACCCTCCAGAACCACCTTCTAGTGGATGGTTGGAGAATTCTCCACCCCTCCGGGCGAGAAAATAGCTATTACTCAAAGGTCCACGACACATACCCATATCGGCCACTTATGTGTCGACCACTTTACCCGCAAATCACTGCAGTTGGTGTCTTTTGAGAATATCACCATCTCGGACCACGCTCTGATTACTATTACCCTTAGGCTGCTGGAAGGTACCCATAGGACTTGGTCCTGGTGGCTGAATGAAAATTTACTGGGTTACATTGCAGGGGTCTCGACGGTCAAGGAAGTCTTCACCCACTATTATAGAGAAAACACATCTGATGGCCTTAGTGAGGGGATAGTCTGTGAAAGTCACAAAGCTGTAGTGAGAGGAGAATTGATTTTCCAGGGCACTAAGCTTAAGAAGGATTGCCAGGCAGACTTTCTGAGGGTCCAAGAGGTGGAGGTTAGGCATAAGAGTTATAGAGACCCTGAAGCACTAAACAAACTGACGGAACTTAGAGAGCTTTTTGCTCGCCTACTGCACCGCCAGATCAAAAAACACCACCATTACTAATATCACACAAGTGCGGTCGGATACTGGCTAGTAGGGATGAGCTTCGTGTTCGAGTCGAACGTACGTTCGACTCGAACATTGGCTGTTCGTCCGTTCGGCGAAATCCGAACATTTTGGTCCGTTCGTGTCAAATTTGCGTGGCGCTCACGGCCCACAATGCACTGCGATGGCGCAGTGCATTGCTGGCTCATGATTGGCCAAGCATGCACTGTGACCCCGCATGCTTGGCCAATCGCAGCGCCAGCAGCGAGGAGAGCCATGATTGGCCACAGGCAGGATGCCTGTGGCCAATCATAGCTCAGGCTGTGTAGTGCACGCCCCACACTATATAAGGCCGCCATTGCGGCTGCCTCGTGTAGTGTGTTGGCGTCTGAAGCAGTGGGTGTTCTGTGTACCTTTAACACAGTACACACCGATCGTTTTCGGCTGATTTCCTATCTTGCTGTTGTGTAGTGGCTATTGTCTGCGTGCCCTGACCGCAGTATACACCACTATATTTACCTCACCTATATAGCTAGTGATATATCTTTAATAATAGAGCTTGCAGTCAGTAGTGTTAGGAGATAGTGCGTGCTGTCTGCGTGCTCTGTACCCAGTACATACCGCTATATCCACCTACATAGCTGTTCTCTATTTGAGCCCACTTGCCATCTGCAGGAGTTATTGGAAGTTGTGTGTGCCTCCAGCACAGCACAGTATACATCTGTATATACCCCTTTATCTCTGGTGTTCTATAAAAAAGGCATCTGCAGGAGTTAGTGGGTGTTGTGTGCCTCCAGCACAATATAAACTACCCAACTGCTGTTTTACCCAACTCCCTTCAGGCCATTACCATGTCTGGAAGGCCAGCAAGGAGAGGCAGACAGGCGCGAGCCGATAAAAGAGGGCAAGCAGGCTCTGTGTCTAGAGACAACAGTGCTGGTCGTGGACGTGGTGCATTGTCATCAGCACGTGGCCATGGGACATGCTTGTCCTTCTTTTCGGCAGCTGGACTTGTTGAACCGCAACATGCCAACGACTTGGTAGAGTGGATGACCAAGCCCTCTTCATCCTCCTCATCCTCTCTCACCCAGTCTCAGGGTAGTAGCAAAGCAGCTGCCAATGCATCGTCTTCCCTCCTCTCAATGTCATCATCAGTGACTCCTTCCCTAGACCCACCACGTCCTCCTAAGGAGTCTCCTGAACTCTTTGAGCACAGTGTTGGGTACATGCTCCAGGAGGATGCCCAGTGTTTTGTGGGCTCTGATGATGACACTCAGCTAGAGGAAGGCAGTAGCGTGAGCGCAGAGAGAGGGGATGCTCAAGAAGGACAGCAATCTGGCAGTCATGTTCCACAAGCTGCAGCATACTGCCAGGTTTGCTACAGCGATGAAGAGGGAGGGGATGATGAGGGCACTGACTCCACGTGGGTGCCTGGAAGGAGGGAGGAGGAGGAGGAGGAGGAGGCACATGTCTAACGAGGCAGGATGCCCTCCGGGGGCCAGCTTAGGGGCAGCACACCGACTGAATCACACCGCAGAGCTCCGCCTGTGCAGAGCGCTGCCTCTGCGCGTTATTCTAAAAGTTCTTTGGTGTGGGCCTTTTTTGAGACGAGTGCATCAGATCGCACCGCTGCTATTTGCAACATATGTCTCAAGCGTATCTCACGTGGCCAAAACATCAGCCGCTTGGGCACCACATGCTTGACCAGACATATGTTGACCTGCCATGCAGCTCGTTGGCAAGCGTACCTCAAAGACCCACACCAAAGAACAAAGCGGACCTCTCCTTGCTCCTCATCAGCTGGCATCTCCAACCCCACTAGACCTTCAGTCCTCTCTGAAACCTGCTCTGAGAGGAATGAAGGTGTAGAATTAGGTGTGTCACAGCCTAGTGCTTCCGGGAACTCTGTTAGCGGTACACCCACGTCCGATTATAGCAGGCAAATGTCCCTGCCCCAGCTGCTGGACCGGCGGAAGAAGTTTACTCCCAGCCATCCACATGCCCAGCGGTTGAATGCTAGCTTGGCTAAATTGCTAGCACTTCAACTGCTGCCTTTTCAGTTGGTAGACTCGGCCCCCTTCCGTGAGTTTGTACAATGTGCGGTTCCTCAGTGGCAGGTCCCCAAACGCCACTTTTTCTCACGGAAGGCGATTCCGGCTCTCTACCGGCATGTGGAAGGCAATGTCCTTGCCTCGCTGGACAGGGCGGTCAGCGGTAAGGTGCATATTACCGCTGACTCATGGTCCAGCAGGCATGGACAGGGACGTTACCTGTCTTTCACGGCCCATTGGGTCACTCTTCTGGCTGCTGGGAAGGATGCAGGACAAGGTGCAGTAGTGTTGGAGGTTGTTCCGCCACCACGCCTCCAAAATGCTACTATTGGTTGTGACACACCTCTCTCCTCCACCCCCTCCTCTTCTTCTTCCTCCATGGCCTCTTCCAGTGCTCTGTCCTCAGAACCAGCGGTGCTCCGTAGGCGTTCCAGGGGCTACGCAAGTACGCAGGCAAAACTATGCCATGCCGTGCTTGCGCTGGTTTGTTTGGGGGACAGGAGCCACACTCGGGCGGATGTTTTGTCAGCTCTGCAGGGGCAGGCCGAGAGGTGGTTGACAGCTTAAGCCAGGAATGGTGGTTTGCGACAATGGCACCAACCTCCTCTCCGCCCTCCGACAGGGACAACTGACCCATGTGCCCTGTGTAGCTCACGTCCTTAACCTGGTGGTGCAGCGGTTCTTGGGCAGGTACCCTGGCTTACAGGATGTCCTGAAGCAGGCCAGGAAAGTCTGTCTGCATTTAATGCCTGTGCTCGGCTGGCTGAGCTCCAAAAGGAGTTGAACCTGCCCAAGAACCGCCTTATATGTGACATGCCCACCAGATGGAACTCAACATTGGCCATGCTGCAGCGGCTGCACACGCAGCAGAGGGCCATCAATGAGTACCTGTGCGACTACGGCACCAGGACAGGGTCAGGGGAGCTTGGTTTTTTCAAGGCCCCCTTTATCCAGACAGTGTTCCTGCTGTGCCACCCATAACACAGGAAGAGGATGAGGAGGAGGAAGAGGAGGAGGAGGATGATTGTGTCAGCATGGAGGTGGAGGCTGGCACTCAGCATCAGCATCAGCAGCAGCAGCAGCAGTCTTGTAGGGATGATTTACAGTCCCAAGAAACACGTGGACTTGTACGTGGCTGGGAGGAGGTAGCTGCGAAACATGTTGTCCTTAGTGACCCAGAGGACTCCGGACCGAATGCCTCAGCTAACCTACGCTGCATGGCCTCCCTGATCCTGCAAAGCCTGCGGAAGGATCCTCGTATTCTTCGGATCAAGGAGACAGTATGCTGACTGGGTTTGAGTGGAATGGGCAGAGACCACGTATTGCTCTACGGCTGTTTGAAGTCCCAGACATCCCGAGGTATTACAGGGCTATTGTTCTCCAGCAGATTTTTAACTAGCGTTTCCATGCTAACTCCAAACTGTGGATGTCCCTGGAGAAATGCATTGCAGGCAGAAATCTATCTTATGCCCCATGGGTGGCCTGGGAGCACAATGGGGTTATCAGAAGGCACTTCTCCCTTGACGACTAATGCTCTTTAAGTTTGGGATCATATCAACCTATTATGGGCTCTGGTTCCCCCATATCCCCATTGGCCCCACTTGGGGGATTCCTTTGGTTCCACCATGGGGAACAAATTTCTTTCTTTGGACCATGGATGGAAGATGGTAATGCCAGTTGTGTTAAGTTTATGGAGAACAGAAATCTATTAACCCTTGAAGCACTATAGGCTCAGAGAGGTGGCTTCCCTATGGACTTCTGGCACTAACGTCAGCTTCATCATTTTTTTCGCACAACGTGGCCGCACAGTTAGGGACACAACCTCCCTTACTCCCTTTGAGCATCTCTTTGTGGCTGATGAACCTATGTCCATATGATATCTGAACTATATCAAATGCTGGGTTCCGCCACTCCCGAACCTAAGCCTTTATTTGTCCGGGCATGGGAGTGAGACCTGGAACTCTGGCTCACTTATACCAACTTACTCATTCCAGCTCCCTTGATTCCAAAGTGCAGGAAACTAATTGTAAGATTCCATTGTGCTGGTATAGAGTGCCTGCTGATTTAGCACATATTTTCCCTGCCAACCCTGACATATGCTGGCAAGGCTGTGGCCACAAGGGCACACTGCTACATCTCTGTGTGGAATGTCCCGTGATAGAACCTTTCTGGAAAGACGTTAAAACCCAGATAAATGACATTCTTAGCATAGACATCCCCCTATCTCCACTGCCCTTTCTCCTTCATATCCCTCTTAGTCTATATAAGAAAAGCGCACTGCCTCACCTTTTGAATGAGGCATGCATTTGCTACCAATATGCTGGAACTGAGCATAAGTTACCAGTAAGAAGGAGTGAATACGAGAGGTAAATACCATAGGAGATGAGGAGGACTGGATTGCAACCTGTAGGGGCAGAGGGGACGTTTATTGGGCGCAAATTGGGCGGAAGTATTGGGCGCAAATCGAGACCGGCCGGCTCGGATTTGCTTAACGATCGTTTTAATCTTCATTTCTGTAAGTGCGCATTTGTCTTACGTTCGATTAAAATGTATTTGGGTTTTACACTATTGTGAGTTTTATTACTTTTTATGTAAACCTGTGAGCGGGAGTGTATTGAAAGGCGAACGGGTTCCAGAGTTCCTTCGCATCCATCTGTGAAAACCCTGGACTGGGGGAATCAGTCATCCGCTCTGCATGGTTCTCTGTAATAAGGAACCATACACCTTCGGTAAGCGGCAGTAATATCTGTGGTGGAGGTTGTGCACGGGTCACGTTCGTTTTGGATATTTATGCTGTCACTTTACCACCGTGGAATACTTTGCAAATAGAGACTTTCTATGGACTTTATGAACACTCCAATATTCTATGTTATGATTACCATCTTTTTTCACATATAACGATGTTTTATTAATGTTTAGGGCAACTGGCTATTGGATGACATATTGCTTCTTTGTAGGTTCACATCACATTATGATAATTTATATTATTTAAAGTGTCCTTATTGATAATATTGGTACATATTCGCTATCTATACCCAGTATAATTCCATCTTCAAGTATAGTTATTAACTTAATAGCTATTCTTTAGAGTTTATTATATTTTTATGTAGGGGTTTTTCTGCTTATAAATACTAATTTTATTTTTGGTGCAGCCCACCCCTTTCTCTAATTTTCACATTTATTCGAGTATCCACTATCATTTTGGTGTTTTTATTAATATTATTAAGGTATATTTGCTGTCTTCACAGATGTAGCAGAATGCATTTTGGCCAAAATATATGAAGACAATTGATTTTTTTACATGTTTTTATTGAATAGGTTTTGTAACAGAAAGGAAAAAAAATATTAGTTTTTTTCAAAGTTTTAGTTTTTTTTCACTTATATTGCAAAAAGTAAAAAACAACAAAAACAAAAAAACAAAACAAACAGTGGTGATCAAATACCACTATCTCTGTGAAAAAACATGATATAAATGTTGTTTTGGTACAGTGTTGCATGACAACGCAATTACCAGTTAAAGTGGTTGTATACCCAAATTATTAACTTTTACCTAAAGGTAAGCCTATACCTGTAGGTAAAATGAATATCTTCTAAACCTGTATGGTTTAGGAGATATTTACTTTGCATGCAACCGCTAAAGTCAGTGGTGCATGTGCTGTGAAGGCATGTGCTGTGAAGGCCCAGTTAAAGAATTGAATACTACATAGCAACCAGCAACTGCCGTAAGGCCGCGTACACACGCGCGGACTGTTTGCCCAACCTTGTTCGTCAAACAGTTTGGGCAAACAGTCCGCTCAAAATTTGCATGAGCGGACTTGCCCACACACGAGCGGACTGTTTGACGAACAAGGTTGGGCAAACAGTTCGCTCAACTTTTGAAATGAACGGACTCGCCCACGTAAGGCGGAGGCAAGCCCGCCCATTTCGAGCGCGTGTACAGGTAGGCGGGGCCCGCGAAGGAGACGTCGCGGGCTCCGCCGCCTGGAATGGGCTTAAAGGGGAACCCCAACGCCGAAAAAAATCGGCGTGGGGGTTCCCCCCAAGTCCACACCAGACCCTTGTCCGAGCACGCTACCCGGCCGGCCAGGAAAGGGGGGCGAGCGAGCGCGCCCCCCCTCCTGAGCCGTACCAGGCCGCGTGCCCTCAACATGGGGGGTGCCTTGGGGAAGGGGGGGCCGCGCGGCCCCCCCCACCCCAAAGCACCTTGTCCCCATGTTGATGAGGACAAGGGCCTCTTCCCGACAACCCTGGCCGTTGGTTGTCGGGGTCTGCGGGCGGGGGGCTTATCGGAATCCGGGAGCCCCCTTTAAGAAGGGGGCCCCCGGATACCGGCCCCCCACCCTATGTGAATGAGTATGGGGTACAATGTACCCCTACCCATTCACCTGTGAAATAAAGTACAAATAAAAACACAACACAGGGGGAAAAAATATTTTATTGCACAGCCGGGGGTCTTCCGTCTTCGGGGGTCTTCTCGCCGGACTCCTCCGCTATGTGTGTGTAGCTCTTTTGCCAGCGGAGGAGTCCGGCTTTCTTCCTCCCCGCCGCCGGCCTCTTCTCCCGACTTCGGGGGTCTTGTCCCCCTCTTCGATTCTTCTGCCGGGCCACCGCGCCTGGTCCGGTGGCCCGGTCTTCTGTCGCCGTCTTCCGTTCTTCGGTCGCCGCCTTCGGTTCTTCTGCCGGGCCACCGCGCCTTCTTGTAGCTCTTTTACAGGCGGTGGCCCGGTCTTCTGTCGCCGTCGCCGCCTTCCGTTCGTGTTCTTCTTCTTGTTCTTCTCCAGGCGATGTTGACACGTCGCTCCCTCCGGCCGGAATGCCAGAGCCGCCCTGTGCTGTGACTTATATAGTGACAATGGGGCGGGGTCACATGGTATATGTCACATGGGTTGGTCACATGGTGACCCCGCCCCCTTACGATGTCATAGTCCCCATGTGACATCAACCCATGTGACCAACCCATGTGACATATACCATGTGACCCCGCCCCATTGTCACTATATAAGTCACAGCACAGGGCGGCTCTGGCATTCCGGCCGGAGGGAGCGACGTGTCAACATCGCCTGGAGAAGAACAAGAAGAACAAGAAGAAGAACACGAACGGAAGGCGGCGACGGCGACAGAAGACCGGGCCACCGCCTGTAAAAGAGCTACAAGAAGGCGCGGTGGCCCGGCAGAAGAACCGAAGGCGGCGACCGAAGAACGGAAGACGGCGACAGAAGACCGGGCCACCGGACCAGGCGCGGTGGCCCGGCAGAAGAATCGAAGAGGGGGACAAGACCCCCGAAGTCGGGAGAAGAGGCCGGCGGCGGGGAGGAAGAAAGCCGGACTCCTCCGCTGGCAAAAGAGCTACACACACATAGCGGAGGAGTCCGGCGAGAAGACCCCCGAAGACGGAAGACCCCCGGCTGTGCAATAAAATATTTTTTCCCCCTGTGTTGTGTTTTTATTTGTACTTTATTTCACAGGTGAATGGGTAGGGGTACATTGTACCCCATACTCATTCACATAGGGTGGGGGGCCGGTATCCGGGGGCCCCCTTCTTAAAGGGGGCTCCCGGATTCCGATAAGCCCCCCGCCCGCAGACCCCGACAACCAACGGCCAGGGTTGTCGGGAAGAGGCCCTTGTCCTCATCAACATGGGGACAAGGTGCTTTGGGGTGGGGGGGCCGCGCGGCCCCCCCTTCCCCAAGGCACCCCCCATGTTGAGGGCACGCGGCCTGGTACGGCTCAGGAGGGGGGGCGCGCTCGCTCGCCCCCCTTTCCTGGCCGGCCGGGTAGCGTGCTCGGACAAGGGTCTGGTGTGGACTTGGGGGGAACCCCCACGCCGATTTTTTTCGGCGTTGGGGTTCCCCTTTAAGCCCATTCCAGGCGGCGGAGCCCGCGACGTCTCCTTCGCGGGCCCCGCCTACCTGTACACGCGCTCGAAATGGGCGGGCTTTCCGAGCGGGAACAGTCCGCTCATTTCGAAAGTACAGCGGACAGGCCCACACACGGGCGGACTGTTCGCTCAAACACAGTTTCAGCGGACAGTTTTTCGGAATTTCCGAAAGACCTTGTCCGTCCAACTGTCCGCTGAAACTGTCCGCTGAAAGCCCACACACGAGCGGACTGTCCGCCCAAACACTGTTCAGCGGACAAGGTTGGGCGAACAGTCCGCCCGTGTGTACGCGGCCTAACACCTTAGTAAGGAGCATGTAATGTACAACAAAGTGTACATACAAACAGGAGGGCTTTTGTTTTTGTTTTTTTAGCTTCGCCAATCTGTGAGATGTGTCCCATGGATTTTTGACCATTTAGGGGGCCATTTATTGTGAGGTTGCTTCAGCTCTGAGGAAAGGCATTTGACTCCAAAACACATCAGCTTTCCAACCATTTGGTCCTCGGATTCACTGTGTTCAGCTGGAGTGTTTTAGCATTGCTTGAATTTTTATATCAGCATGTGAGTATACATTTATCATTTTTGATCCAATAAATTTATTTACGGTAATGCACAACGTATTTGCACCTTTCTGTGTGTTTTTTGCGGTACACTTCCTAAACCTGCAGCCCATTGACTGTTCATGGTTTTTATCCTAGCTGGCTGCCTTCTTTGGACTACTAAGAGACTCTTGGTCAAAGCAGTGGCAAGCAGCATGAGGAACTAGCAGCTGCTATGGGTAGGTGCCAATAAAAAAAATGATGGGGAAACATCTACATAGACCAGGCATGTCAAAAGTCCGGCCCGCAGCCCGGTTTTGAACAGCCCGCCTGGTAATCTAAACATATATATCTTTTGTGGCCCCCGATGATCTCCCAGCGCCGGGGCCACAAAAGATATATAGTCTGGCTGCATTGGAGATAGGAGGCTGTACGAGCGCCGTACACACAGGAGTATTTCCTGTTTATGCGGCAGCCTCTGTAATAGGAAGTCTCATCTCTGCCATTGGACGACTGTTCTGTCCATCAAAGGAGGCAGGACTTTCTCTTAAAGAGGCCGCTGTGTAAACAGGAGATTCTCCTATTCTTTGGCGCTTGTCCAGCCCCCTCCATGTCCCCTCCAAGGCTGCACTGATGGCAATGGCAAGTACATTCCTGGCTAATGGTGGCTGCATTCCTGGCTAATAGGGAGTGAAATCCTGGCTAATGGTGGCTGCATTCCTGGCAATGGTGGGTGCATTCCTGGCTAGGGATGAGCTTCATGTTTGAGTCGAACATACGTTTGACTCGAACATCGGCTGTTCGCCCGTTCGGCGAATTCCGAACGTTATGGGCCGTGTGCGCCAAATTCGTGTGGCACTCACGGCCCACAATGCACTGCGATGGCGCAGTGCATTGCTGGCTCATGATTGGCCAAGCATGCACTGTGACCCCGCATGCTTGGCCAATCACAGCGCCGGCAGCGAGGAGAGCCATTATTGGTCATAGGCAGGATGCCTGTGGCCAATCATAGCTCAAGCTGTGTAGTACACGCCCCACACTATATAAGGCCGCCAGTGCGGCGGCCTTGTGTAGTGTGTTGGCGTCTGTAGCAGTTAGTGGGTGTTCTGTGTACCTTCAACACAGTATACACCGATCGTTCTGTAGTGGTTGTTGTCTGCGTGCGTTGTCTGCGTGCCCTGGCCGCAGTATACACCGCTATATTCACCTATATAGCTAGCGATATATCTATCTTTTATAATAGAGCTTGCAGTCAGTGTTAGGAGATTGTGCGTGCTGTCTGCGTGCTTTGAACGCAGTATACACCGCTATATCCACCTATATAGCTAACTATCTTGCTCGTTTTAAATAGAGCTTTCAGTCAGTGTTAGGAGATTGTGCGTGCTGTCTGCGTGCTCTGAACGCAGTATACACCACTATATCCACCTATATAGCTAACTATCTTGCTTGTTTTAAATAGAGCTTGCAGTCAGCGGTAGGAGATTGTGTGTGCTGTCTGCGTGCTCTGAACCCAGTATACACCGCTATATCCACCTATATAGCTAACTATCTTGCTTGTTTTAAATAGAGCTTGCAGTCATCGTTAGGAGATTGTGCGTGCTGTCTGCGTGCTCTGAACCCAGTATACACCGCTATATCCACCTATATAGCTAACTATCTTGCTCGTTTTAAATAGAGCTTGCAGTCAGCAGTAGGAGATTGTGCGTGCTATCTGCGTGCTCTGAACCCAGTATACACCGCTATATCCACCTATATAGCTAACTATCTTGCTCGTTTTAAATAGAGCTTGCAGTCAGCGGTAGGAGATTGTGCGTGCTGTCTGCGTGCTCTGAACCCAGTATACACCGCTATATTCACCTATATAGCTAACTATCTTGCTCGTTTTAAATAGAGCTTGAAGTCAGCGGTAGGAGATTGTGCGTGCTGTCTGCGTGCTCTGAATTACAAAAGATTCAACTTAACACAACAAACCTACACAGTCCCTGTCTTGTTTGCACCGCCTGTATACTGCTGTTCTGAGTATATAGGGCCTGGGGGCCACACGTATTTCCTTTTTTTAATATGGGTACGGGGTTCCCCTTAATATGCGTACAAGACCCAAAGGGGCTGGTAATGGGCAGGGAGGGCTACCCATGCCATTTTTCTCAATGATTTTCAACCATATTGCAGGAACCAGATATACTGTAACATTAAAACCGCAAGCAGTTTTAAATGACGTTATTTCCGTTAAATGTCATTTTGTGCAGGGACTGTTCTAAACACGGGAAACACGTGGCACTTCACAGGCATACTACAGACACCCCCCAGGCACGATATTTAAAGGAATATTTCACTTTTTTTTTCTTCACTTTAATCGTCATTAAAATCAGTGCTCCCGCCAAATCGGCCATTTTTAAAAACATTTTAGGCATTGACCCATGTCCCCTGGGGCAGGAGCCAGGTCCCAAAACCCTTTTTAGGACAGCATCTTGCATATTAGCCGTTAAAATTAGCACTTTTAATTTCGAACGTTCGAGTCCCATAGACTTCAATGGGGTTCTAACGTTCGTATGAATTTGGGGTCCGTTCGAAAGTTCTGGTGCAAACCGAACCGGGGGGTGTTTGGCTCATCCCTATTCCTGGCAATAGTGAGTGAAATCCTGGCAATGGTGGCTGCATTCCTGGCTAATAGCGAGTGAAATCCTGGCAATGGTGGCTGCATTCCTGGCTAATAGTGAGTGAAATCCTGGCAATGGTGGCTGCATTCCTGTTTAATAGTGAGTGAAATCCTGGCTAATGGTGGCTGCATTCCTGGCTAATAGTGAGTGAAATCCTGGCTAATGGTGGCTGCATTCCTGGCAATAGTGAGTGAAATCCTGGCAATGGTGGCTGCATTCCTGGCAATGGTGGCTGCATTCCTGGCTAATAGTGAGTGAAATCCTGGCTAATGGTGGCTGCATTCCTGGCTAATGGTGGCTGCATTCCTGGCAATGGTGGGTGCATTCCTGACAATGGTGGGGGCTGCATTCCCAGCAATGGTTGGCGCGCAGATGGGCACTGACCCTATATTTGCTTCACAGTTTTTTATTAAAAATTTTAAGGTTTTTTCCTGAAACTTCCCTCTTATTCGCCAATAAATACGGTATATCCAAATAACATGCCCGAGCTCATCTCTTCCACACACACAGCCACAAAGGCAAAAGAATTCTTGTTGGGCCTTGTATTAGTGTTTGAACGAACACACTTATGCCCCGTACACACGACCGGACTTTTCAACATCAAAAGTCTGACGGAATGATTCTGGCAGACTATTCGATCGTGTGTGGGCTGCAACGGACTTTTGATTCGCAAAAGTCTGACAGACTTTAGAAATGGAACATGCTTCAAATTTTTCCGCCAGAACTCTGCCGGACCCAGAAATCCGCTCGTGTGTGTGCTAGTCTGACGGACTAAAACCGACGCTAGGGCAGCTATTGGCTACTGGCTATGAACTTCCTTATTCTAGTCCAGTCATACATCATCACGTTCGAATCCGTCGGACTTTGGTGTGATTGTGTGTGGCCAAGTCCGTTCATTCGGAAAGTCCGTCAGAACTCCGTCAGAACTCCATCAAAAGTCTGCTGGACGTAAGTCCTGACGTGTGTACGCGGCATTAGACCAAATTTTAATGGTTCAAAGAATGTCAGGCAAAATGGTCGGCCCTCATGCATGTTCACTTCATCAAATCTGGCCCTCTTTGAAAAAAGTTTGGACACCCCTGACATAGACACTGTGGGGTTCATTTACTAAAGAGAAAAAAAACAGTGCACTTTGCAAAATTCAGTTATATGCTGCAAGTGCAGTTCCTCCAGAGCTTAGTAAATGAGCAGAAACTCTGTTGACTTCCATAATTCAATCACGTGCAAGCAAAAATGCTGATTTTTTTTCCCTTGCACTTGATTGGGTACTCTTTGCAAAGTGAAGCTTTACCTCATTTACTAAGCTCTAGAGCAACTGCACTTGCAGAGGGCAACTGCAAAGTGCACAGTCTATTTGCCTTTAGTAAATCAACCCCTGTGACCCTGGGTTTTGCTTAGGGGCCCTGCTCAGGCTACCGAAGTCCTGTGAGGTAAATGTCATTGTTTAATTAGAGTGTAGGCTGGGGATAAGTATGTCCTGACTCAAAGCATGCAGAGGAGATGAAGAGAAGTGTCCCAGCCGCCACACACCTAATGCAGCCATATGGTTAGCAGATAAAACAGTCTCAGCTCACTCCCCCATCCTGACCTCTCATGGAGGTCCATGAATCATCCTCCATGATTAGGCCCCAGGGGTGGTGCAAACTACATTGAGGGCGTGGGCTTGATGGAGTGAGCTGAGGCTGCTTTTATCTGCTAACCATACAGCTGGATGAGGGGTGCAGCAGCCAGGAAACTTCTCGTCATCTCATCTCACTTAGACATTAGCTGTGACTGAGCAATATCCTGAAAGACATGCCTTTTGTCTTGAATTGCTTGAAAAAATAGTAGTGCATTTTCTATGCATTAAGAATCAAAGCTGTATATCTAATATCTATAAAAGAAACATGTTTACTTTTTCTGGGATTTGATTGAAGTACTGTAGCAGGTCTGGATGATTTTTAAAAAAACCTTTGAATGAAATCAATTGACTCATCAAATGCTCTGACAAATGCTATTTATGAAATTCATAGGAAGGTTCTCAATGCATGGAATATTTAACAAAGATTCTCACACTGAGTGATGTACTACAGCTAGCACCTGCACCATGTGTATGACATTATGGAAACTGGATGACTATAGTAACTGTAAAGGGACTCTAGTAACTTTATTCTTGATATGGCTTGAATGGTGAAATACTTTCAAGAAGATTGAAGTTTATTTTATTACCACTAGATAATCACCTGAAAACTTTCATAGACTGACAACAGTAATTTTGGACAAACACACACATACAATTTCAAGAATTTCATCCATCTTAACTGAGTTTCAATCACAAAATCAACTGAAGAGAGCAAAGACTGTCAACACTTAAGATAATGCAAGCACCGTGGACATAAACTGCAGTCGGTTTTGCAATCGAGAGCTGGTTGAAATGCAAGAAATCATTAATGTATACAGCCACTATAAGGAACGTTAGGTAAAATGAAAAAAAAACTAAAAGGAAAATTTTTTTTTTTTTTCGCAAACATTTGGAGTGGCCTTTTATTGTAGCCAGCCTAGGGCACATCTGTGCAATAATCATACTGTCTAATCAGAATCTTGATATGCCACACCTGTGAGGTGGATGGATAATCTCGGAAAGGAAAAGTGCTCACTAACACAGATTTAGACAGATTTGTGAACAATATTTTAGAGAAATAGGCCATTTGTGTACATAGTAAAAGTTGTAGATCTTTAAGTTCAGCTCATGATAAATAGGGGCAAAAACAAAAGTGTTGCGTTTATAATTTTGCTCAGTGTGTGTATATATTATATATAACTAATTTAAGAGTTTTTATCACCTATTCTGAATAATTTATATCCCAATAAGTTTATACCCAATAATCCATAAACCCAGGCACTAATTACTCTATTGACTGGAAACAAGCACGGATGAATGAACAACAGACTCTCAGGAGGCAATACCTATAGATGTATATTGTTCAAGTGACATATAGCATTTAACTATAAAGTCATGGTTGATCAATGCAGTTCAATGTGCATATAAGGGTCTTTGAAGACTTGTAAATGTCTTTGGCACATTTTTTATTGGGATTTAAAAAATAATTGGTAGTTTGTCCAAGCTGACTTTATAATAGGATGCAGATGTAAAAACTGAATTTGCTGTTTATAGTCAATATGTTTAACCACAAAGTCTTAACCACTGCATATCTGGGCACTGAGGTCCTTCTACTTATGAGGCTGTAATTAAAATGTTTTTCTTCTCTTGGTAAATGATTTGAAATCATAAAGAGGATCTTCAGGAAAATGTGAAAATCTTCCATACATATCTACTTGTCTGTCTATCACTCTATCTACACTGAAATGAAAGCATTCTTTTGTATTAGTCATGACTTAACTTTCAGGGCCCAAAAATATATTATTATGATATTGTAATGAAGTCACACATTAAAGCAAGTGATTATACAGTGCTTAGTTCAAGAAATCCATTTACCCATTGCAACAGTTCACAGCCGGTACTCACCCAAACTAAAGGTAGTTAAAGATAACATCGTGAGCAGTTGTTGATGTCCTCTATACAGGATAGGCTAACAAGTCACTCTATGTTATATTTAAGGCTCACCACTCTTCTTGGTGTAAGCACAGCTACAACATCTTTTCTGATTGATTTAGTAAAGGCAAATAGACACCTTGCACAAGAAGTTGTACTTTGCAAGAGAAGTTTCACTTTTGGCATAGGCATTTTCCCAGTGCTTAGTGAATAAGGTGAAGCTCTGCTGACTTACATCATCCAATCATGTGCAAGCAAAAATGTTTTTTATTATTGTCCTTGCATGTGATTGGATATTCTTGCAAAGTGAAATTTCACTACATTTGCTAAGCTCTAAGGGAAATTGCCATACAAAGTGCAACTTCCTTTGGAAAGAAGGCAGCCAATTTGCCTTTAGTAAATCCACCCCTTTAGCTCAAAGGATCACTCCATTTAGGATGGCCATAGACCATAATGCAATCAGTATTTTTTTGGAAAGATGCTTAGACCTTCATGAGCAGACTGTAAGTTCCCATTGTTGATCCTATTAACCCCCTGACGGTATTCCCGAGTCTGGCTCGGGTGGAATTTTTATACCAAAAGCGGTAACCCCGAGCCAGACTCGGGACCGCATCGCTGGATCCAGGAGGAGGTTTACTTACCTTCTCCCTCGGATCCAGCGATGTCCCCACGCTGTACGAGCGAGCCGTGTCTCGCTCGATCTATCACATCACCGATCTCCGTTCCCTGCGAGCGTTGCGACGCACGGGGACGGAGATCGGCGCCAAATTCAAAAAGTGAAACACTCACTATACATACAGTATAATGTAATCTTACAGATTACATTGCTGTATGTAATTATTTCACATCCCCTTTGTCCCTAGTGTTCTGCCCAGTGTCCTGCATGCAGTTTTATATAATAAAAACTGTTCTTTATACCTGGAAACTGGAGATTGTCCATAGCAACCAAAACTGTCCCTTTACATCAAAAATGATTTTAGACCAGCTAGAAAACAGCGATAATAAATTGTAATCACTTGCAGAATTGAGCGATAGCGATTTGTGGGGAGATCCGTCATCAAATACTGAAAAGTAATGACAGTGACAATTCTGCAACTGAGCAAATTTCAGTGTTTTTGATTTGATTACATTATTGAATAATTTTTATTATTATTATATTATTATTTGGTACAATTATTTATAATTATTTATTATATTATAATTTATGATTTCATTTTTCAAACTTTATCATACCCGGGATGTCTGCTAGACTCTGGTTTGGACAGATTTAAGTGAGTTATTGCTAAGAATTACAGGACTACAATATAAAATGCCAAATTTTCATACAAAATAATTGTACCGCTTTTAGCACCTAAAATCCGAAATAATCATACCGCCAGGGAGGTTAAAAGGACAGTGATCTTTTCTATGCACTTTGGTGTACTCCCTGGGTTGTCAAGAAACTCTAAAAAGAATGAAAGAAATGGGGGCATGTGACTTATTCCCCTTTTCTGCCTAGGCATCATGCCAAAGCCATGTCACATGGAGACTGTAAGATGGTCCTTAGCCATGTATGAGCTCCAACCCTGGCTGACCTGAAACCTAAACACAGCAGGAGCAGCTCACCAAGGTCTCTAGTCACTAGTCAGAAAAAGGTAATCAGAACAAAAGGCTAGAAACAGTTCCTTGCAAGCTCTTTGCAGCAAATAAATGCTATAGCTAAATGTGCAGAAGACAAACAAAATACAAGAAAATTCACTTATTTTATTCTAGCGAAAGATACAAAATTTTACTTATCAACATAAAAGCAAGCATTACCAACAACATGCTGCCCATAGTTCCACTAGTTTTAAATTATAAACTCTCATTATTGCTGCCAAAATAGGTGAAGGCCCAAAGGAAGAAACAGCTAGAGTTGTAAGCCTGGAGGAGGTTCTTTCCCTTGGAGAGGGCACCTCTACATCTCCTACTAAGGCAATACACTAGTAAGCAAATCTTTTGTATTGTTGAGAATGTGCAAAGTAAAGATTCAATTAAAATTGTGATGACCCATTACCAAAACAAAGTATATAATACTACTATTATATTAGTATTATATATTTTTATCAACAACTACTTATGAAACAATTTACAGTGTCAGAAAGGTATCACATTGAGGATATTTCATGCTAGTCCTTCCCTTCAGAAGACTCTTTTTTTTTCCAAATAGTGTAAATTCTCAGTGAGTTAGATTTTACAGAATTGACTTCTGCCCCAGTACCCGGGATATTGCCAAAGTCATCTACCAGAAGGAGAAGGATTGGAGAAGGAGCTGTGCTGGTGCAAAGTAGGCTAGGAAGGTGAACTGCCCGGCAGCATAGCAGGAAGTTAGTATGCCTCTACCACCTCATGCTTTCCCACTGGTAGAAGCAGAGACATAGGGGACTGAAGAGGCTGAAGAGCCAGCCAACCAGGCCACCAGTGGGGTAAGTGTTTGTTTGTAAGTGCATGCAGTGTATATATAGTGTGTTTCCAGTGGGAATGCAGTGTGTATGTATGTGTATGGAGTGTGCAAATGTGGTACTGCTGTGCTGTGTATAAGAGATTGGTGGTGAAAGCTGTGCACCGAGGTGTACATACTTCTGATACCTACACTGTCTACATTACATACACCTGACCCCTGCATTTTGTGTATTACCTATTCTGATGCCTGCACTATGTATGTTACCCATCCAGGATCCCTGCACTCTGTACATTACATACACCTGACTTCCACACTCTGTTCATTACATACTTAAGACCCCTGCATACTGCACATAGGTTTGAGTTTTAAGCCCCCTCCACAGTTAGAACAATTTTGCCACATCCATTATTCACCACGGCACACGTAGCCCTTCCCACCACTCTGACCCCTTACTTTGCCCCCATTATTTGGAATTGCAATTTTCTAATTTTCCCAGATATGCAAATCAGCAACCTTTTCTTTTGGTATCTGCATTTTTATTATTACTATTATTATGATTTGCTTGTATATCTTTACATCTTTATTCAGTACAACAGTCAGCACTGTTATACTATGCTAAGATAGTGTAAGTAGAAGGTGAATTCTTATTGATTATTTTACTCAGTACCTCATCTCTCATATTTTCAGAGCCCTTTTGTGTGGACACCTTACAGCAATACAGAATAACAACCTTAACCTTGTAAAAAGATCTATATTGATATGCAATGCAAAAACATAATTGTTTCCATAGTTCACTGATAAGGCATTTTGTATTTATTATACCTTCAGGCTTTTTTAAACAGGCTGAATTAAAATGTTTGTGAATACTGTAAGTAATAAAATAGAGAATTTCACGTAAACCACTGTGCAATAATTAGTCTACTAATTAGGTGAGATTTCTGCAGACTAGATTCTGTATGTTAAACACCTTTTAGATCAATGTATAGAAGATTTTCTCATGGATGACTTTCTTCCCTGGGGTGGTAATTAAACATGGATATTCTCTGTGATTCAGACAAGGGCAGCATATACGTGGAATATGTTACTTGACTGACACTATTAATAGCTTCATAAGATGTCATTATGTATTTTCAAGTCTAAAATGATATGTCAATGTACAAATGCTTAGTGGTTATTTTAACAGGTAAAGTCGTGACAGATATGAACCTTTTTCTAGAAGACCTCTGGTCTAAATAATACATTTTCCGCAATTTCTAATGGTTGATTTTTTTAGATCTTTGTGAATAACACATTAACAATTTAGTTGTTTGTAATACTGTGAGAGTTATAAAAAGGGGTGATACATGTTGGAAATTAATAAAAATTTAAACACAGCATAAAATCTAAATGGAATCTAATTGATGGAGTGGGGTGGGTGGGAGGGGTTAAATCTGGATGTTAAATTCTGGCCAATTTTTTGGCTAACATGCAGGCTATTGCTTAAAAAAAATGGGAAACTGGGTATAGCCTTAGGAAGGGGGTTGGGTTAGTAATGCAAAACATTAGATTAATACAGCAGGGAGAGAGCCCTTTTCATGCAGCTTTGGGGAAGACATTAAGAAAACACAAATCTTTTAAATTACAGGATCAGAGAGTGACTTAGAGCTGTACGTGGCATTACAAAACAGCCTCAGTGATAGTGAATGCAGTTGCGCATATTTGGCTGTGGAATTTATTTTCCTTTTTTACAATTAGTTTAGCTATTTAAGCAGCAGCAGCAACAACCCACTCTGATTCTTTTCACTTTAAAAAAAAAGCCTTATTTGGGGTAGTTTTAGTAGTAACACATGTAACTGAATAGAAATTGTCCAATGGTTTTCTGATGCAAAAACTGACACAAACCTTTCCTGCTAATTTGTAAAAAAAATGTTATTAAGAATTTGGAGACTGCAGATGATAGAGCAATGGTCAGGAGGGATGGGTGAACAGGCCAAAGTTGAAAGCACATGACCTGATATGATTCAGGAGGAGGCCTGCCCTGCCTTTTCTGGCCACCCATTCTGCAGGCCCAATTTATATGCGTTCCTCTGGGGGAGACAGAGCGTAGCCCTAGCCTCCTGAGACTGGAAAACTGGTATCTGCATATATCTGCCACTCACATCTAATTTTTGTTCATCACCTCCTACAAGGAGTTAGACAGAGGTGAAAGAAGTGTTGTCAACCTATTGGCCATCCTAGCTCAGCAACGGGTCATGGTTTGGAAGTAGACTAAGCGCTCAAATGCACTTGGTTCCGTGAAGGGTGGATTGATTTCAAAAACATTGTTTGAGTTGTAGTATTACTTCTTTAAAGTTTAAGTTTAAATTAGCTTAATAAATTTCAAGTGCATCCAAACAAAAGGTGTTCAATGACTTACAGCTTGATTTCTTGATTTAAGTAAAAACACCTTCTCCTGCCAGCAACTGCAGAGTGAAACCTTTGGTCTCTGTGGATAAGCACTGACCACACCTCAGAGGTCAGACATGCCCATTACAAATTATAACAAAATGGCACCCATCCACACACTTCCAAGGCATTTAGTGAACTCCTCTTAGTGAAAAATGGCTTCAGCTTGGTCTTCTACCCATGGGCGCATCCCCTCAGGGTCAGACCTATAGCTCTACAATCAACAGAGTTCACGCTCCAGCTGATTGGAGACCTCTGGCTGTGAGTTAGCAGAAGGTGGATCAGACATCTGCAAAGAGACCACTGCTTCCCCACAGAGAACAAGGGCCTTGCTCTGCAACATGCTGGCAGGGGACAGACTTTTCTACTCACTTGTCTACTCAGGCTGCGCACATCCAGGTTGTGGCTGATTTTTAACCACCTGACATCCGCGATATGGCTGAATGGTGGCCACAGCGCGGATGTGAATTCCTGGGAGGCCGTCATATGACGGCCTCCCCTGTGCACACTACCTGCGAGCACCCTACAGGGCGAGCAGGGAGTGAGCTGTGATCACCGAGTCACTGAGACTTGGGTGATCACCGATCCGAGTAAGGGGCCGGTCCCGGCCCCTCACCATGTGATCTGCTGTCAGCCAATGACAGCTGATCACATTATCCAGGCTATCCAGCTGTTCAGAAGTTAAAGTAGGGATCTTTGCTTTTGCTAAGAACTTCGCTATATCCTCCCCAGAAGGCTGTGGGGTAGAACTATCTGTACTCAGATTGTAAAGAGATTCGTAGTAATCGCTAAAGGAATCAGCTATCCTTTGCGGATCATATTCCTTGGTATTAGTCTTGGGGTTGAGCAAATGAGGTATCTTCGATTTAAACCATTGTCCCTGAAGTCTACGCGCCAAGGCCTTCCCTGCCTTATTACACGTAGAATAGAAGGACAGTTTTAACCTCTGCTCCATTCGCTCAAACTTGTGCAATAACACGAGTCTGAGTTCATGCCTTAAATGTCCTAAAGCTACATGGTAAGATGGAGAGGGAGTAGTTTTGTTCAGATTTTCTAGAATTGTAATCTGGTTGAGAAGGTCGTCTGTCTGCTTCTGCCTCTGCCTCTTTAACCGCGCCCCTTGCTGAATAAAAATTCCACGAATAACCGCCTTATGGGCATTCCATACTGTAACAGGAGAAATCTCAGGGGTAGAATTGATCTGAAAATACTCAGAGAGGCACTCCTCCAATAAGCGTTTGGTAGTGGGGTCTTGCATTAATTGGGAATTAGATCGCCACAAATAGGCGGCGTTGGGGGGATTTTTGTCCGCGATGGTGATCAGCACTGATGCATGATCCGACCATGTGATTGAGTTAATTTTAGTGTGCATAACATTCTGGAGGAGCCACCTATCCGAGAGGAAGAGATCAATCCTACTATAAGAACGAAGCCGATGAGAGTAGAAAGAATAATCCCTCTCATCAGCATGTCTACACCGCCATACATCAAAAATATCATTGGTTCTTAGGAAGTTATTCAGAGATTGAGATTTCCTAACAGAAGCACAGGTTGAATCCATCTTGGGATCCGGTACAATATTAAAGTCTCCGCATAACAACAATGCTCCTTGTCTAACTTTATCTATTTTCTTCATAAGTCTGTTCAGGAAGCGAATCTGGTTCTGACATTAGGTACATAGACATTCACTAGTGTGTACCGAGTATTGTTAATGTCGCACACTAATATAATGTATCGACCATTAGGGTCGGACAGTTCCTGGTGCAATGTGAAGGAGACAGTATCTCTAATAGCTATCATAGTGCCTCTCTTCTTCTGCTGGGCGCTAGATAGAAAATAGTGTTGGAAACCTCTTGAAGTGCATTTGGGAGGGGAATCTTTATGGAAGTGCGTCTCCTGAACACAAAGCACATCACAGTGCCATATCTGGGCCTCTTTCCACAGAGAAAATCTCTTAGCCGGGTGATTTAGCCCGTGGGCATTGACTGACATAATGTTAAGCGGCATGACATCTATAGGACGGGGTGCTGTTCACGGGGAAACACTTGTACTCACTGCCGAACACATCCGGGTTTAGCTTGGAATAGTAGTGGTGTGGATACGGTGAGTAGATTGTCTCCGCCATGGTCTCACCATATAGTGAGAGTGTTGGAATCCTGGATTTGGAAAGACTTGGATTTGGAAGTAGCACAGACAGCTCCTGCGGGAAAGACAGAAAAGGGGAAAAACAACCAAAACAAAAACTGAGTAAAAGGAGGGTTATCATAACCCGTGTGCAGATCCTATCTGCTCAGGTAAGTGGGGTCTGTATCGACTAACAGAGCATGGCTCCGTCAGGTGGGGCCCAGAAAGGGCTGGGTAAAATTGCACAGTGGCCACCAGAAAGCAGCCAGACTAACTTCCAGTGTCCTGGTGCAGCTATTCAGCCTGCGAACGACCTTGTGGGCTGCGTGTGTCAGAGGGTGGGGGAGAGTTGTCGGTGAGGATCTTCCATTTCCTTAGAAGCTGAAGGCCCTTGTCAGGTGAAGAAATCACATAATTAGACCCCTCCCTGCTTACAACCAACTTGGTGGGAAAACCCCACTTGTAAGTGATGCTGTGGTTCCTCAGAACTTTGGTGATGTTATTCAGGTTTTTGCGGAGCTGCAAAGTGTGCTGTGAGAGGTCCGCATAGAACTGAATGTTAGCAAACTCTGTGTTGCGGTGCTCCCCTCTCCTGGTAATTTGCATTAGACGGTCTTTGGTCTGGTAGAAGTGCATACGAAAGAGGACATCCCTAGGGATATTTTCAGGGATAAATGAAGGTTTAGGGATGCGGTGTATTCTATCTATAGATACCTCTATAGACGAAAGATCTGGCATAAGAGTGGTCAGTAGATTGGTAACATAGGGACGCAGGTCTACTGGGGTCACCGACTCGGGGATGCCCCTGAGCTTCACATTGTTCCTCCTGGCCCTTTCTTCCAGGTCTGCCAGCTTAGCTTTAATCCAATGCTGCTCTTCCTCTACTGAATCATGGGCATCAATGAGATCATTTATGGTGGTGGCATATTCCCCCATTATGTTTTCAACATAACTCACCCTGTCTCCCACTTCCTTGAGTTCAGAGCTAAACCTTCTCATACAAGACATCATGTCCGTATGAATAGTGCTGCACAAAGAGATAAGCATGTCTTTGAGGGTGGTGTCAAGGGCAGGTTGATTTGTTGTAGGAAAGGCAGTAATGGAGTCAGGGAGTTCCCTGGTGTCATCCTGGGAGTCAAGGGGGGATCTCACCTCGTGCTGCTGGTGTGGATCAGAGCTGTCCCTTCTGCTCCTGGCCTTGGCTGGACTTCTGCTCAGCGGGGTGGATGCCTGTGAGTCTCCCGGGGATTGTTCACCGCTAGCCTGTGCTTTGCCTGCGGATCGCTCCAGGCTGCTAGATGTGGAGAGCGGAGTGGAGGACGCGCCAGCGCCATCTTGGCCATGCTGTCTCGGCGGCTGCATGAAGTATGCAGTCAGTTTGCGGGGCTTCCTCTTCGCTCTTTTCCTCCTGGACATGTCTGCAAGCTGTGCCCGGACCGAACCACCGCTATAGGGCTGCAATCCGACGCCTCTGTGATCCGTGAGCCGCTCCGTTATCCCGCACTGCACCGGAGCTCTGAGCTTATGCTGCCATCTTGGCTAAGGTCAAGCCACGCCCCCAGCTGATCACATAATCGAAACAAAAGCTCAGTGATCGTTTTTTTCTCCTCAAGCTGACAGTGGAGGAGAAAAAAAAAGCCAATCACTGACTTATCTTTTTTTTTAAATTAATTTCTCTTTATTAAGTTTTTTAAACACAACTTTTCAGTGGCTTTCCCAATTCACAGAAACCATCGTCTCATACATATATAGTAAAAACAAACCCATATACAACACTCAAGTTGCCACAGGCTTTCCTACATAATTATTATTACTGTCCGCCACACCTTCATCGCTAGTGTATTAGTAGGGCACCTATGAGCAAACGAGTCGACTTCCAGAGCTTCAACCAGTGATTTATGCGGTGCGTTGTCAGTCATCAATTTGTGATTTGGGCACCCTCCCCTTTGAAGCCCAGCCCCAGCTAAGTGCTGGAGTTGGGCTGACAAAAAATATGATCTCAGATGTGGTATCGCCATTCCTCCCCTCCCGACGGGGAGCTGCAATGTCTGTAGCCTAATCCGGGCTTGCCCCTTCTTCCAAATTAGATCACGAAATAGCGATTCCAACTTCTTGAACCACTTCTGATTGATCCAAATTGGAGAATTGTGCAGGATATATAGAATTTGTGGCTGCCAGATCATTTTAATTAAGTTGCAGCACCCCGCCGCGGAGAGAGGGAGACAACACCAGTTGTTAACCTTCTGTTTCAATTTTGTCAACAGTGGTACTAAATTCTCCTTGACATACTGATTTACTTCTCCAGTAATCCAGACACCCAGGTATTAAGCTTAGACACCACCTCTAAACATGTAATTATAGGTGGCAATAGATCCCCGGGTCTGGTCAGCGGCAGGAGAGCTGATTTATTCCAGTTGATTACCAGACCCGACTGTTGCCCAAACTCCCCCATCATCTGCACCACATTATTCAGGGTAGAGTTCATATCCCCGATAAAGAACAGAACATCATCTGCAAACAAAGCGATTTTATCTTCCCCCCATCCCTGTCGGAATCCCTGGATGTCCGGATGCGATCTCGTCAGGGCAGCCTGGGGTTCCATAGCCAATACAAACAGGAGGGGGGACAGCGGACATCCCTGTCTCGTCCCCCTCTCCAACTGAAACGCTTCAGAAAATACAGTCCCCATTTTAACTTTTGCCCTAGGTCTATTATACAGCAACTTTACCCATTGAATAAATAAAGGGCCAAAACCAAAGCGCTCCAACACTCCCCATAAATAGCACCATTCCAGGCTGTCAAAGGCCTTAGTGGCATCTAGAGCTAATATAGCTCCAGGTCCGTTGTTATCCCTAGGTGTTTGTATATTAAGAAAAACTCTCCTTATGTTGGTACTAGTTGACCTGCCCGGGATAAACCCAGACTGGTCTGGGTGTATTAGTTTATGGATACAGTTGTTTAAACGAGTCGCTAGGGCCTTGGCTAATATTTTTACGTCGGAGCATAACAAAGATATTGGCCGATATGATGAAACTTCCTGGTGATCCTTCCCCTCTTTAAGTATTAGAGTGATATTTGCCTCCAGCATGGAAGTGGGAAGTTCACCCACCTCCAATGCCTGGTTTAACGTTGCCAGGAGTTCTGGCAACAGCACTTCGCCATACCGTTTATAAATTTCTATCGGTAGCCCGTCAGGGCCTGGGGATTTATAGTTAGGCATTTCAGCCACTGCGTTTTTTAACTCTTCTAGCGTGAGTGGTAATTCAAGACTCATTTTGTCATGTTCTGATAGAGTTGGAATTGCTGTTTGATGTAAAAAATCTACAGAGAAGCCCTGTATAGTGGATTTATATAAATTTTTATAATAGTCACTAAGTATCTTCATAATCGCAGAGGGATTGGAGACAAGGTCACCATTCAGCGTTTTGATCGCTTGTATCGCTGTAGAGGAGCTATTAGTTTGGACCAAAAGGGAAAGGGCACGACCCACCTTCTCCCCCTCGCCAAAATAATGTTGGCGTTGGAATATGCGTCTATTCTCCGCCTTCTTCAAGAGTGCCATTTTATATACCTGTTGGCTATCCAACCATACCTTCTGCCTGTCTAGCGATGGATCCTCTATATACGCTCTCTCCGCCTGGGTAACGTCATTTCTTATTAAGTTCTCCTGGTCTCGAGTTTCCCTCTTAATTGTCGCAATCTGCTGTATTAATATACCTCTAATATAGGCCTTTAAGGAGTCCCAAACTATTCCAGATGCCGCTGAACCCCTATTGTTTTGGAGGAATTCCCCAATCCTATCCATTAGATGACTAGGTCTACCAATCAGTTCCAGCCAACCTGGATTTACCCTCCACTCCCCAGGGCCCATTCTATCTCCCATACTCAGAGTAATAGACAGGGGAGAGTGATCTGAAATCCCCCTTACACCATACTCTATGTCCTGTGCCAGCCCCGATGCCTCCTTGTTCCCAAGGACCATATCTATTCTTGATAGAGTATGATGGGTATTAGAGAGGCAGGAATACTGCCTCTCCTGGGGGTGTCGCGTTCGCCAAAGGTCACTCAGTCCTATTTCTGATAAGAACCCCTGCAGTCGACCTATTTTATTCCCATCCGGGTGAGGGAATCTATCCAAACTCCTATTAAGTGTTTCATTAAAATCCCCTAATATTATTCACGGGATGCCTAATTTATCCAAGCTGAACGCAAATAATTTATACATAACCTCCAGCTTGAAAGGAGGAGGTATGTAAATGTTAGCTAGAATATAATGTTGCCTACCAATCAAACAATACAGAAAGACAAACCTACCCTCCTCATCAATAGAGGACTCCTTACATAAAAAATCCGTACCCCTCCTTACTAAGACACTCACTCCCCTAGAATAGGAAGAGTGGAAGGAATGGTAGTATGCCTGAAATTTCCGATCGCTTAGCTGCGAAGCTGTGTTTGGACTTAGATGCGTCTCCTGTAAGAAAAGCAGGCCAAGTCCCCTTCCCTCTGTTTCTAGCATAACTGCCGCTCTCTTGTTTGGATCTCCCAGGCCTCTCACGTTCCATGAGATAATACTCACTCTACTCATTGGCGTCGATATTTGTTAGGCCAAAAGTGATAAAGGGCGAGAGGAAGAGGGCAACCCCCCTTCCCCAGGACACCCCCCACCCCACGTCCACCATTCCCCCAGTACATTCAGCGCGTGTTCGAAGACCCACCCATCCCCCTCTCACCCACCCGCCCCCACCTATCCCCACCCACCCCTCCCCCTCGCCCACCCATCCCCGCCCATCAGAGCATCCCCTTGGGGTCTCTATTGTGGCTACTTACTCACTCCCATCCAAGAGTGCCCAACCTGGCCACCCCCCCCCAGATGAACCAACCTCCCAGCCCGGGAACAACACTGAACATCATGGGCCCATTGTAGCCTCCAGTTAGTCCCCCCCCCCTCCTCTCCCAACCCCCCAAAAGGGGAAAGGAGAGAGAGAGAGAAAAAAGGGAAAGAAAAAAAAAAAGAAAAAAAGGGGGGGGGGGAGGGGAGGAAAAGAGAGGGGAGGGGAAAGAGAAAAAAAAAAAAAAAGGGAAAGCCCCACCCCCCCACACCAAAACCATCCATCAAAAGGTGAAACCACTCAAAAAAAAAACTTATATCATACCCTACACAACAATATATGCTTTAAAGTTCACCCTATGTTTATCCCACATTTCATGCTTAAATCTCTATATTCTATAAACATATTACACACTTGACTAACTGTGCCGTGCTGTTATCCACATCTCCCCACTCATACCTCATAGTAAATACCAATTAATAAAAAAAAAAAAAAAAGAGAGAGAAAGGGCTTAAGAATAACACCCCCGCACCAAAACCATCCCCCTAACCTAAAAGTAAAACACCCCTATCTCTCAAAAAATGCTTGTAAGTTACCCTGCACAACATTGTATTCTTTAAAATCCACCTTACATTTGTCTCACATTTCATTCTAAATCTCTATGATCTGTAAACCTATTTCACACTTGACTAGTCGTGCCGTGTTATTATCCACATCTCCCCCCTCGTACCTCATGGTAAATACCCATTAGTGATGTGACCTATTCTATCAGTCAAAAAAAAAAAAAAACCCAACCCCCCCCCCCCCCTGCACCACCCCCCCCCAAAAAAAACATCTTTATAGACCAAACAATGCTCAGATTTCTACAAGGTCCCTTTATGCTCCTCCAGCCAACCAGTGGCCTCCTGCGGAGATTTAAAAAACAGAGTTGAACCCAGGGCAAACACTCGTAGACGAGCGGGATACAGTAATGCATAAGTTATCTTATATTTTTGCAAAGTACGCTTGATGGGAATAAACTCGGCCCTCTGTTTTTGCAGGTCCAGTGAAAAATCCGGGTAAAATGATACTCTAGTCCCCTTATAGAATATATCTCCTAGTTCTCTGACTCTACGCATCAGAGTCATCCGATCATTATAGTTAACGAATTTCAGAATCAACGGCCTGCAACGTTCCTCTGATGGACGGGTTCTAAAAGAGACTCTATGGGCCCTTTCAATAGAAAAAAGTGGAGAAAAAGGAACATCTCCCAGTAGCTCCTTAAACCAGTTCTCTAGGAATATGATAGGATTAGAGCCCTCACTTCCCTCTGGGAGGCCTATTAAGCACACATTATTCCTGCGATTCTTATTGTCCAAGTCATCCATTTTGGATGCCTGTATGGCAATTTGTTTCTGGAGTCCAGTTATTTTCTGCTGTAAAGGGAAAAGCTCGTCCTCCACCATACTTAATCTTCCCTCAAGTACAGTCGTTCTCTCTATAGTATTACTCAACAGTTGACTCATGGCGTGCAATTCATTTTTAATGGTACTCAATTGGTCATCAAGACCAGAAATGAGGCCCTTGCACTCATTGACCGCCTGCAATATCTCTCGCAGCGTAGGTCCACCAGCCCCCAACACAGGGAGCTCTGGAGGGCCCGTAGGACCATAGATCATCTCGCTCTCTCCTGGAGGTAGACCACTCGCCGCCCCTCCCAAGGATGCAGTAGCAGAATTTAACACCGGATAACCAGCACTTCTCCTATCACCAGTTGTCTCTTGCGACTTTGTTTGCCCTGCTGAATGGTAATGTCCTTTCCTGCCGGGAGAGGTCGCATGAGCAAAGCGCTCAAGTTTTGCTGCCGCCGAGGCCTGGTTTATTTTTTCCTTGGCTGCATGTGTTTTTTGGTTCCCCTCCCCATATGAGGCATCTTCCATAGCTCTTTTGCTAAGCATGATCAGTGTCAGCACAACGAACACACAAAAAAAAAGGTTTCCCTACTTTTCCTTTTGTCAATGGGATAGCAAAGTGGTTATAATAATATGGGAGGCTCCCACCGCACAAGAAAACACAGCTGCTTCAATAGGAAAAAAAAAAAAAGGCCCAACAGCCAAAATAGTCGACCAGGGAAGAGGGGAGCCGCAGCCACTACCTCATTAGTCTGTTTTGCAGAGTTCTTTACCTAGCCCCCTCCACAGCTATTGCAGAAGTTTAGACAGAAAAATATAATATGCAATGTAATGTCCTTTGTAAGAACTCCGTCTGACTGACAGCTGGGGGGGGGGGGGAGGGGGGGAGGTACACGTCACCAAGCAAAAAAGATGCTAATACATTCTATGCCTTCCATTTTACTAAGTCCATAGTCTCCAACCTTCAGCTCTCCCCTTCCTCTCTCCCCACAAGATTACCGCTGCCCGAGCTGATGCTTTAGGCAATACACTCCGCTGATCCCAGCCGGTATCGATGATGGTATTGTGTCTCCTTCATGGCTCAGACCGGGTCCTCCACAGTCGCTGGATGTCAGCCCGAGTCCTCGGGGAGAGACAACGGGCCCCTTCCCGCTTGTCCCGGCTTATCCTCGGATTCCTTCGGCTGGCCGCTCGAGATCTCGCGATAGCCAACAGCGGGACCTCACTCGGGTACGCTCCGGCGCCCTCGGCTTCCTCCGACAGGATGAGTGGTAATAATCACCTGTAGTCACCCCCAGGATCTCAGAGTGATACAGCGTAAGAGACAGGAGATCAGTCAGCACGGAGGATGTCCACCCAGGCCACACAGACGGCATACATTTTCCCGGTCACAGGGAGTGGGAGGAGGTAGCAGCAGAGAGCCTGGGCACTCACATCACACCCTCACTCACTCACGTTCCTTCATTCCAGCCACGCCCCTTCCTTTGACCGATCACCGACTTATCTTAAAGGGGCATCGGTCCCGAAAAGGAAGAGGCAATTATGCCTCATTTATAGAGTCTAACAATGTCCACAAGTGCCACCTATCAATGCTCACAAGTGCCACCTATCAGTTCCCACAAGTGCCACCTATCGATGCCCACAACTGCCACCTATCAATGCCCACCAGTGCCACCTATCAATGCCCATCAGTGGTGCCAATCAGTACAACCTAGAAGTGCTGCCTATCAGTGTAACCTATCAGTACCCATCACTGCCACCCATCAGTGACCATCACTGTCACCCATCAGTGCCCATCACTGCCACCTATTTGTGCCCATCAGTGCCGTCTCATCAGCATACATCAATTACGGACAAAAATTACCTGTTATAAAATTTTAAAACAAAATAAAAAAAAAAAAATCGCACAGGTGATCAAATACCACAAGGGAAAGCTCTATTTGGGGGGAACAATTTATAAAAACTTAATTTGGGTACAGTGTTGTATGACCGCGCAATTGTCATTTAAAGTGCCACAGCGCTGAAAGCTGAAAATTGGTCTGGATGGGGGGGTTAAGTGCCCAGTAAGCAAGTGGTCAAAGAAAACAAACTGTAAGACTTGGTACATCTTTTTTGATTCATCTGGAATGTATGTAACTCATTTAAATTAAGAGTTCAATTGGGCTTTAAGCAAATAAAAAAAAGTTTTGATAAAAAAAATGTTTTGATAATTTTCTGATTTGTGTACACACTTTAATACATGCCTTTTTCAGCTTTGTTGTGACACCAAACTGTGATTTGGGAATAAATATGTGGATAATATATTAATGATGTCTGCCGGCCTTCCCTGATCTGTCACCAAATAGGGAGGGGGCTACTGCCAGAATAAACATACCATCAACATAATAAATTATGGCAAAACAATACTGCATTCCCTTTTATAAGCCTCCTTTTCGACAGCTTGCAGGAAAGACTGATATTCCCTGCTAATGTAGTTTATTGATTTGTAATCCTTTGGGTACGGAGAAGGTTTTTTTTCTTGTTTACTAAGCTGAGGTTTTTTTTTTAAGAATTACAGAATTGATGGAGAGAAAAAAAAAATAACTTTTATTTAGAGAAAAATGAGAAGGTCTAAAGAGACCACCTCTGTTTCATTAACAACAGACATTTCTCTAGCAATCCGAGAGCAATCGTGAATATGAAACTTTTTCACATCAGTCCACTTACAGAAAATTTAGACCCAGAAATACAGCCGCAGATACATCTTACCTGAATGATTTCAAGTGAGGGGTGCCTATTGTTTAAGATGACGATCAAAAAGAAGGAAGAAAACTTGATTGCAGTCTATTAGCATTGTGCTGTGTACTTAAACACATATTTCAGTGTAACGTATCAAAAGACCAATGTCTATCTTTTTTTTCTTGTGTTAGACGAAGAGATCGAGTTGTGAAAAGGTGACCATTTTTTGTGCTTAGCCAGCAGCTGCATGACAGTTTTGTCAATAATACCTTTTGCAGCACTGCGGATGTTATGTTAACTGTTCATAACATTTCACAATAATAATTTTTCAGTCCTGCTAAATCTAGCAGTATCATAATCTTGTTTGGAGACCATAGTTTATCTGTTAGACAACTTAATTCTTTTATCATTGCAACGTGCTATAAACACAAAAAATTATATAGAGGTGACAAATGTCACAATGATTTAGTACTGTACACACATTCAGAAAATCATAAGAAAAATACCGCTTTCAAAGCGATTCTACGATAATCAGATCAATAGTACACAGCTTTTGAGAGCTGATCATGGCATTTCATGCAAAATTATCCGATGGGACAACCGCAAAAAAAATTTTTTTGGACGATACTAGATTGTACAATTTTCATTTAACCAGTACAGCTGTCATTCAAAAAATACAAAACAAATACACTACAAAACATTGCATCACTTCCGAATTTTTTAATTTTTTTATTTTCAATATGAGCCTAGCTTGCAAAAAAAAAGGGACAATCATTTGTCCGATAATCTCATCGTGTATACCAGGCATTAGCCTTGCCACTGCTACAATCCAGAGAAATCCCAGCTAATCACAATAGTAATTACTAAATTAATCAGATTCACTCAGTAAAAATGGTTGCTTATACCATTGAAATTCATTGGCATAAGCAAATATAGTGTGTAAAAAAAAATAAAAAAACCTTCCCCAGAGTAGTACCGTGTTACTATGGTGACACTGTATTGCTCTGGTTACAGTGTGTTAAAAATCGTAAAAAAATCAAATAAAAAAAAGTAATAAAAAATAGGAAAATATGACATTTTCTTTCTTTTTTTTTAGGTACAGTCAGTGTCCCTGATTACCGCCTCGCCAGTCAGATGAAGACACTGTACTGCACTGGTGGCAGTATGTAAAAAAAAAAAAAGTTTCTTTAAAGTTATTAATTTTCCAACAAATTGCGACAAAAATTTGCAACCTCAAAACACCTCGGACTGTCTACTTTCCAAAAAGGAGTCATTTGGGGGATATTTGTACTGTGCTGGCATTTTCAAGCCTCAAGAAATTAGATTGGGTGTCAGTACATCAAGATTGATCAATTTTCAGATATATACCATAGTTTATGGACTCTTTAACTTTCCTACAGACTAAATAATAAACACTGATTGGGTTATTTTCACCAAAGAAATAGAGCAGAATACATTTTGGCCTAAATGTATTAAGAACGATTTATATATTTGCAAAATTTTATTACAGAAACAAAGAAAGACACTTTTTTTTTAAATGTTTTTTTTTTTCTTTATTTAGCAAAAAATGAAAAAAAAAAAAACCCAGTGGTGATACATACCACCAAAATAAACTATTTGTGTGAACAAAAATTATAAAAAATGTCGTAATTGTCATTCAAAGTGCGACAGCTCTGAAAGCTGAAAATTGGCCTGGTCAGGAACGGGGTGAAAGTGCCCTCTATTGAAGTGGTTAAAGTATTTGTTACGTTTGTTTGATAAGCTCTGGAAATGTTGTCAGCTGATAATTTTCTATGTTCTATGCTGAGTAGAGCGTTGTTCTCTGAAGACTACAGAACCGCTCCCCTCTATGTTATGGATATTATGAAAGGGGTGGGGCTCCATAGTCCTATCCTGTTTTTGTTGTTCTACAGGAATGCAAGTGAGTTTTGTCATCACTAACTGGAAGTAAGTTACTGGAATCACAGGGTAAAAATAAAATAGATATGTACATATAAATACACTTACTGGCCACTTTATTAGGTGAACCTTGCTAGTACTGGGTTGGACCCCATTTTGACTTCAGAACTGCTCTAATTCTTCGTGGCATAGATTCAAAAAGGTGTTGGAATCATTCCTCAAAGACTTTGGTCCATATTGACATGATGGCATCACACAGTTGCTGCAAATTCGGCGGCTGCTCATCCATGATGTGTATCTGGTGTTCCTCTACATCCCAAAGATGCTCTATTGGATTAAGATCTGGTGACTGTAGAGGCCATTGGAGTACAGTGACCTCATTGTCATGTTTAAGAAAGCAGTTTGAGATGATTTGAGCTTTTGTGACATGGTGCATTATCCTGCTGGAAGAAGCCATCAGAAGATGGGTACATTGTAGTCATAAAAGGATGGACATGGTCAGCAACAATACTCAGGTAGGCCGTGGTGTTTAAACAATGCTCAATTGGTACTAAGGGGCCCAAAGTGTGCCAGAGTTACTGTTGCCTTTTGAACCAGTCTTGAAGCTGGAAGAAGCCATCAGAAGATGGGTACCCTGTAGTCATAAAAGGATGGAAATGGTCAGCAAGAATACTCAGGTAGGCCATGGTGCTTAAACAATGCTCAATTGGTACTAAGGGGCCCAAAGTGTGCCAGAGTTACTGTTGAACCAGTCTGCCCATTCTCCTCTGACCTCTGACATCAACAAGGAATTTTCATCCACACAATTACCACTCACTTGATGTTTTCTCTTTTTTGGATCATTCTCTTTAAACCCTAGAAATGGTTGTGCATGAAAATACTAGTAGATCAGCAGTTTTTGAAATACTCAAACCATGCCATCTGGCACCAACAACCAGGCCACGTTCAAAGAAATTTAGATCCCCTTTTTTCCCATTTTGATGTTTGGTTTGAACTTCAGCAAGTTTTCTTCACCATGTCTGGATGCCTAAATGCATTGAATTGCTGCCATGTGATTGGCTGATTAGCAATTTGTGTTACCAAACAATTTAACATATGTACCTAAAAAAGTGTCCAGTGAGTGTGTACATATATATATATATATATATATATATATATATATATGTATATTCTGAATCACATTTTACACAACACTCGGAATATATAGAGTAAAAGCATACCATATTAGTCAGTGTTGTATAGTTTTAAAATCTGACATCTTTGCTGTGAAGTATTTGATTGCAGTCTGTGGTTCTGTGGAATGAAAGACTAATGTAGCATCAAGAGTGTGATTTTCCTCACAAGAAGATTATAAGAGGCTTGTCTGCTCTGTGTTTCCAACACACTGCTCTGTTTGCATGTGTCAAGAGGCAGAAATTTCTCTTAATGGACATCAAATAGCTGGATCATGAATGATTTCAGCAACATATCACATAACAGCATCTGGAGGGATATAAACATCAGAAAAAGCATGTTCTAAGCATTTATAATACAATACATAAGCTTGTATAGAGCTGCATTTTCTTTTTGAAGTTTATTTTTATAGTTACTGTGCCCATAAAATCTGAGTATTGATAACATAAGTGTAGACTTATTTTTATTGAGAAGAAATGGTTTCCTCTTGGCAGGGACGTATCTGCCCCATGGCACCCCAGTACTGTATGTGGACATAATACTATGCTTAAACCAGAGCCATGATGAAAGAGCAAAGTTGTTCCAGTAACATGCACTGGTATCAGCTGTTCAAAGGAAAGTCCTTTGAAGGGTGACACCAGTAAGGGCAAGTATAGACAACCTGTACAGCCACTAGTCCCATCGAGCCCATGCAAGCTTTGCTGATTGGCTATGCATAGTGCATAAATTGTCAATTAGTGTATCTCTTGTTTAAATTCTGTGCATTCCGCTTATTAAAACTGGAAAATACAGCTGATTCAGTTGGAGCTCAGATGGCCTTTTAAATGGTAAGCCTGCCTATAGTATTGTGGTAGGAGTACCTTTCCTTCTTCTAGTAACATTCATTCCTTTTTTTTTCTTTTTAGCAAGTGGAAAATCCTCCCATTATTCAAAGTGCAAATTATGCTGTGATTCTGTATGGAAGCTTTGGATGGCCCAGACAGAACGTTCTATTTCTTTGTAAATTCGACTATCACCATTAATCTAGTGGAGACTGATACTGATTAATTATACTTCTAGGTACAGTGTTGTTATGGTGATTATGCGGAGTTGGTAATTTTATTCACTGAAACGGCATATTACTAATTTATTATAGAGATGTCCTATGTCCTGCTATAAGTTATGGAGGAGGGTGCTGCAGACAGCTGACATTTCCTACCTGCATATTATTGGATCCCCTACCTGCATACTATTGGATTGTATGCAGGTAGGGAAAACAATATGGGAATAGCTTTTAAGGTAAGATACATTTATAGGACGTCTGTGATCAAATGCTTTTTCCTGTCAAAATCTGACACTGTGATAGTCCCATGGCATAACATTTAAGAGAGAGAAAAACCCTCCTGGTTCTCAAATGGTTCAGGCAACCAATGTGATTGATAAGTGGCACAGTAATAGGATGTAAGTCAACTATACTGATGTTCTTTGCATAGCATTTAAATGAAGAATACAGATGAAAAACATTAAAGCACCCAAATCTGAAAGAAAACGTGTAACTTAAAGGGGTTGTAAAGCTTTGTTTTTTATTTTCTAAATAGGTTCCTTTAAGCTAGTGCATTGTTGGTTCACTTACATTTTCCTTCTATTTCCCTTCTAAATGTTTTTTTTTTCTTTGTCTGAATTTCTCACTTCCTGTTTCTCCTCAGTAAACTTCACACCATCATCCGAGTTGTGTTTAGTCAGCCAGAACAGCTTACTGAACAGCTTACTGAGGAAGAACAGGAAGTGAGAAATTCAGACAAAGAAACCAAATAAAAAAAAACATTTAGAAGGGAAATCGAAGGAAAAGGTAAGTGAATCAACAATGTACTAGCTTAAAGGAACCTATTTAGAAAATAAAAAATCAACCTTTACAACCCCTTTAACTGCTTAAGGACCGCCTCCTGTACATTTACATCAGGAGAATGGTACAGCTGGGCACATCATTAAACATGCTCTTTAAGTGCCCAGCTGTGTGTAGCACGCGCGCTGCCGACGGCGCACTCGTGACCCGGTCCTGAGCTCTGTGGCCAGAGCTGAAGAACGAGGAGAGGTATGTGTAAACAAACCTCTCCACATGCTTCCTAGTGTGGCTGTCACCGATCGTCTGTTCCCTGTTATAGGGAAAGATGATCAGTGACATCACATGCCAAGCCATGCCCACCAACAGTAAAAAAACACACACATCACACTTAACCCCTCCCCGCCCCCTAGTGGTTAATTCCTTCACTGACAGTGTCATTTCTACAGGAATCAGTGCATTTAAATAGCACTGATTGCTGTATAAATGACAATGGTCCCAAAAATGTGTCAAAAATGTCTGATGTGTCCGCCATAATGTAGCAGTCACAATAAAAATTGCTGCCATTACTAGCAAAAAAAAATATTAATAAAAATGCTTTAAAACTATCCCCTATTTTTTAAACGCTATAACTTTTGCGCAAACCAATCAATAATCACGATTTTTATACCAAAAATATGTAGAAGAATACGTATCAGCCTAAACTGAGGCAAAAAAATATTTTTTTATATATTTTTTGGGGATGTTTATTATAGCAAAAAGTAAAAAATATTGAATTTTTTTCAAAATTCTCATCGCTCTATTTTTTGTTTATAGCGCAAAAAATAAAAACCGCAAAAAAGATCAAATACCACCAAAAGAAAGCTCTATTTGTGGAAAAAAAAGCACCCCAATTTTGTTTGGGAACCACGTCGCATGACCGCGCAATTGTCAGTTAACGCTACATAGTGCCGAATCTCAAAAAGGGGCCTGGTCCTTTAGCTGCAAAGTCCGGGGCTTAAGTGGTTAAGGTGAACAGTCAAAGAAAGAGAAAGAAAAGGAAATAAATGAAGAGAAAGCTATGAGAAAGTCAATTGTGAACAGTTTTTCTGCTGAGTTTTACCTTCAGGTTTACCAAAACCATGTAGTGCAAGGGCCTGCCTGATTGCATACAAATTGATACTCCTAAGGTTTGACCTCATATTATATGATTTTGGTAAATCTGAAGGAAAAACTCAGCAGAAAAACTGATAGCGTGTATGGGGCTTTAAAATGTTTTTCCATGCATTTCCCAAATGTACCCCTAAACATACCTCTCCCCCTCTAAAGCACGTTCCAGTGACACACCTCTGTTTTCCTAGCTCAGGCAGGGTGGGCAATGATGATGGTACCCACTCACACAGCCGCCATAAAGGCTCTTGGGGAATGTAGCTGACTGACACCTCCGACTAGCTCCTGCAAGGTATGAAAAAAAATGTGATCTGTTTGTAAGGGACATGAGCTTGAGTTGTGGAGTGTTGAGGAGTTTTCTTTGAGATGGGCTCTAGGGAACATGTTGTAAGTGTAGCGCAGTGCTCCTGAAGAGCACACGCTATGTGTTTTGTCATTTAACTTTTCCTGGAACCGCAGTTTGGTTATGGGTTTAATTACTCTAGATTTTGACCTCAGTACCAGTCTGGCTGGACTGCATGGTATTCTGCCTGACCATAGGTGGCACTGTCATCCCTGGCAGGGTCAAGAAGTCTAGTTAGGCTCATTAAGTGTTTACTTTCTCTCGGAACCAGCCCAGTGGGAATGTGCCTTCTGGGAGAGGGTACTTAAGGTGCGTATGTCCCTAGTTTTGGGGTTCCGGTCCAGAAGTGCTTTCTGACTGTTGGTCCTGGTCTTCCTGACCAGCCCCCAGGGCTCTCATGGCCTGAGGTGTAGATACACCCGACTACAAGTCTCGGGGCTGGCTAGCCTGAGGCAAAGAAACTGAAAGAAGGATTCAGACGTGGTACGGTGCCATCTCGGTTTGTGGAGAGGCACAGCAACTGAAGGTATCCAGGGGAGGACTCTTCGGGAGCCTGGACAAGTTGAAAGACCCCAAGTGAATCTAGTCTTGTGTGGTATCGGCAGACCGGCTGCAAGATACGGGTACCATACGTGGGTTCTCCGAGTTGTCTACACCTTTCAGTTTTATTCAAATGTTCTACAATAAGTCTGTGGCAGAGACTTTATTCAAGTGTTCTACAACAAGTCTGTGGCAGAGACTTGGTTTGATTTAAGCACCCTGTTGGCTGATAGGCCTGGTGAGAGAAGGACTATCCGATAAGGGTGAGGATCCAGTTGTGAATGGCTATTCTCTGGATTTCCTAAGTGAGAGACTTTTTTCCTATTTGACTTAGCACTAAGAGTACCTGGACTTTCCTAAGTACCTGGACTTTCCCTTTAACCCTATGTTGAGAGACTGTGTTCCTTAACTATTTTTGCAAATAAAAATCCCTCTAAGTGAATCTGGCGTCAGTCTCTACAGTTCTTGGGCCATCTACCTCGGAACACCCCTAGACGCACATGAGGTCAAGAAGGTAACGGTAAGCCAATTAAATCAGCCGCTCCTTCAGGAGTCAGTGATACATAAGCAGATGTTGATTTTTCAGCATGTTAATTTTGACTAAACAGTACCTTAAAAATTGAACTTTTCCTCAAAGTTCTCCTAAAATAAAATAGTACTTCCTGTGCCAAGGCACACATTTGTCTTGAGATTCATAACTGTATATCTGCAGTGTGAAATCCAAGGCACTGCTGCTTCTGGTTAATAGTGTTGGGAGTTTTGGAGTGAGATTTGATGATGTAATTGTTCTCCCTCCTAGAAGCTACAGTGAAAGAATTCCGTTACTTCTGCTTCATTCCTTATGTAGACCAATGCTTTATCTACCTTACTTTCACCTTGGCTATCCATCAGATTAACAGCCATTGGGAGGCAGCTTTTACATGACAAACCAATGCCCTGCTTCTTTAGCAAGATGGCCAGTTGGCCACCTCCACACAAGCACAGTGTAGAAGGCATTGTAAGTCAGTAACTGGAAAAAGATTATCTGCAGGTAAATTACAGGCAATACTAGAGACTAACCATTTGCTCTCTGTTTGCCTTTTTTGGGCTCCACTTCCATAGGTCAGGTCCTCTTTAACCACCTCAATACAGTGCACTTACACCCCCTTCCTGACCAGACCAATTTTCAGCTTTCAGCGCTCTCACAGTTTGAATGACAATTACTCAGTCATCCAACACTGTACCCATATGAAACTTGCATCCTTTCTTCCACACAAATAGAGCTTTCTTTTAGTGGTATTTAATCACTAGTGTTTTTTTATTTTTTGTGCTATAAATAAAATAAAACATACATTTTGTGAAAAAAATGCCTTTTTCTTTGTTTCTGTCATAAATTTTTGCTAATTAGTAATTTTTCTTCATAAATGTTGGCCAACATTTATACTGCTACCTATCTTTGGTAAAAAATAACCCACATTAGTGTATATTATTTAGTCTTTGTGAAAGTTATAGAGTCTACAAACTATGGTGCCAATCGCTGAAAATTTATCACATCTGATCAGGCCTTCAGTACATCAGGTGTATCTCATTTCTTGAGACACTAACAAGTCAGGAAAGTACAAAAACACCCCAAATGACCCCGTTTTACAAAGTAGACATTCCAAGGTATTAAGTAAGTAGCATGGTGAGTTTTTTTAAGTTGTCATTTTTTCCCACAATTCTTTGCAAAATTAAGACTTTTTTATTATTATTAATTTTTTTTACAAAATTGTCATATTATCAGGTTATTTCTCACCCACAGCATATGCATACAACAAATTACACCCCAAAATACATTCTGCTACTCTTCCCGAGTACGGCGATACCACATGTGTGAGACTTTTACACAGCCTGGCCACATACAGAGCACCAACATTGATGTAGTACCTTCAGACGTTCTACGAGCAAAAATGAAGCATCTCATTTCTCAACCACCTATTACACTTTTGAAGGCCCTGGAGTACCAGGACAATGGAATTTCCCATAAAATGACCCCATTTTGGAAAGCAAACACCCCAACGTATAATCTGTGAGACATAATGAGTCTTTTGAAAGGTTCATTTTTTTCCAGAAGTTTTTGGAATATGTGGAAAAAAATTAAAATAATTTTTTTTTTTACACAAAATTGTCAATTTATAAGATATTTCTAACACATAGCATGTGTATAGCAAAAATTACACCCCAAAATACATTCTGCTACTCCTCCCGAGTATGGCGATACCACATGTATAGGACTTTTACACAGCCTGGCCACATAGAGAGGCTGAACATTGAAGTAGTACATTCAGGCATTCTAGGAGCATAAATGACACATCTCATTTCATTCCTACCCATCACACTTTTGAAGGTCCGGGACCACCAGGACAGTGAAATTACCCACAAAATGACCCAATTTTGGAAAGCAAACACCCCAACATATATTCTATGAGTCATGGGCTGCAAATAGGTACTCGGGTACTCTGATGGGCTGGAGATAGGTACTCGGGTACTCTGATGGCCTGGTGACAGGTACTCGGGTACTCTGATGGCCTGGTGACAGGTACTCGGGTACTCTGATGGCCTGGTGACAGGTACTCGGGTACTCTGATGGCCTGGTGACAGGTACTCTGATGGCTTGGTGACTGGTATTTGGGCGGTGGGGACTCAGATGGGCTGTGACAGGTACTCGGGTACTCAGATGGGCTGTGACAGGTACTCGGGTACTTGGATGAACCGTGACAGGTACTCGGGTACTTTGATGGGCTGTGACAGGTATTTGGGTTCTCTGATGCTCCGTGACAGGTACTCGGGTACTCTGATGGGCTGTGACAGGTACTCGGGTACTCAGATGAACTGTGACAGGTACTCAGGTACTCTGATGGGCTGTGACAAGTACTCAAATACTCTGATGGACAGTGACAGGTACTCTGATGGACTGTGATTGACAGGTACTATGAGGGGTGGTGACAGGTCCTCTTTATTGGGGGGGGGCAATCAGTGTGCTTGATGTGTACTGTAGGCGGTAACGAGATGTTACCGCAATCTCCTCCTCACACACGATCGGTGTGTGAGGAGGAGAACCCGGTAACATCTCGTTACCGTGGTTTGTTTACATTTTAGTGATCGGCTGTGAAAGGATCACAGCCGATCACGTGGGTAAACAGCCGGCCAATGGCTGTTTACCAGTGTCGGCGACGAGCAGTGTTCCCAGGGAACACGCTGCCACCGACATGCATGCACAGCGCGCTCACGATCGCGCGCATGCGCCGTGCACAGTCGAGGTGTGACCATCTGTGATCGGCCGTGACTTCATCACGGCCGATCACGTGGGTAAACAGCCATAACCAATGGCTGTTCACCCCCCTTCGGTGGAGAGCGGTGTTTCCTTGACATGCCGCCACCAAAGAAACAGGGATGTGCACGCACGATCGTGTGCATTCCCTGTTTAAACGGGAGGCCGTCATATGACGGCCTCCCGCCACAATAGGTGCGCCGCCTGGCCGTCATTTGACAGCCGGCGGTCAGCAACTAGTTAAAGAAACCCTGTCCTGAGACCATTGATTTCAATAACAATCTTCTACTAGGATCATATGTTTATTCCTGAGTATTTTATGCATGTTATATAGCTGTAAAAGCCTTTCTTGTGTAGCACTACCCCCATAGGGACTGGTAGTAACTGGCTCACCTACTCCTGCACAGCCAGGCAACATGCATTATCCATTTGCATTCGGACACAAGAAGCCAGTCCCTTGGTTTTGTTGTTATGTTTTATTAGGGGTAACAACTTGGATGGGTGAAGGGATTTTTGGGATAACCAACTTTAATTAAACAACAATAGGGGACAACTTCCTTCCTCTGTACAAAAGATCTTGGAGCACTTTCCGTCATGGATATACACTAAGCTCAGGGGAAAATTCCCTTGCAAGGTGAACAGCCTACAGGCATACCCCACTTTTAAGTACACAATGGGGTTTATTTACTAAAGCTGGAAAGTGCAAAAGCAGGCTCACTTCTGTATAGAAACCAATGAGCTTCCAGGTTTTATTACCAAAGCTTAATTGAACAAGCTGGGGTTAGAAGCTCATTGGTTTCTATGCAGAAGTAAGCCTGATTTTGCACTTTCTAGCTTTAGTAAATAAACTCCATTGTGTACTTAAAAGTGGGGTATGTCCGTATTTGCTTTTAGTAAAACAACTCCTAGACCTTGATTGCTTGATGTTCATCTACTGCTATCTACAGCTAATAAATAATGCAAATGCGTCAAGCACTGCAGTCTGAGCACCATAGATTGCATTGGGGACATCTTCTTCCTTCAAAACAAACATGCTATAAGCGCTTGAATAATAAAGGATACTGCTAAGTGCACAACACAATGATTTCTTCTCATTCACTCATTAAATTCATATGATGCCTCAAATTTGTTCATGGCCTTGCAGCTCTCTTCAGATCTGGGAAATCTTGAAGCTATACTAAAAAAATAACAAGTGAGAGTACACATCTCAGAGCTCTGAGGAAGAGAGCTTGTCCTCTGAAACGTGTCAGCTTTGATTAACCATCTACATACTGTTTTCCATCAGTCAGATGAAGGATGAAACTATGAGGTTGTCCTGTCTTAAACATGTGATAGATGGTTACAAGCCATCTATTTTAATTTGTTTGTAAGTATTTTATTGGATTTTAACTTATAGGGGTGTTCCAGCAAGGGGGAAAAAAAAATAAAAGTCGGCAGCTGTTCAAGTTTATGAGATCATGTTTTTTCCCAATGTTATTAATTCTTTATCAAGGATCAATCTGCTATAATTTCTGTGAGAATCGAATTCTACCCATCCCTCATAGAGCAGCTAACATAACACTTACCCGGGAACAGACAGATCCCCATAGGGGTGACTGGTCAAGTGGATCACTTACATGAACACACACCGCTAAGCACTCCAACAATAGACATGGGCTAGGATATCATCCCTTATATAAGTAAACCTAGACCATGTCTCATACCTTTCCATAATCAACCTATCGGTCTAGACAAAACTATTAACGGCTTCTCTATAATTGTACTTTTGCAAGTCATATATAGTAAGAATAGCCTGAAATATCACAAAGATATTCATAAGTTGCATAGGTATTCATTGTACGCTCTCTTTTTGGTATTCACTTGATTTTATAATTGGAATATTGTGTCTGTTAACTTGTAAAATGTCAATAAAAGCTTCTGTTAAAAAATAAATAAAAAAAATAACATAAAAAGAATGCAGTGCTGTCTTCTCTCCATCCTCATCCTGATGACTTAACAGTAAAGGAGCAGCAGCAGGCTGATGAGGTCATCTGCTCACTCTGCCCTGTCTCTTCCTATCAGCATGTTTCTTGTTAACACATTTGTATCCAGCCCATCTGATTGACTTCTGTCCTCCCCCTCCTTCTTCCAATAAAGTGTGCTACTGTATAGCAAAACTGAAAGAGGCCATTGCTAAGTCAAATTCAGGCATTTATACTAGGCTGTAATAAAAAATATTATTTACCTTTTATTTTCTAGCCCAGAGGACGCTAGTGGGTTTTGCCCTTCTGGCAGGGCAACAAACAATATTAAGGCCTGGCACCAGACCTTAACCTTAGGTTAAACCACACCTTATGGGCTTCATGGTACATGAAAAGCTCAGGTCCATCCTCATGGATGGTCCTACAAAGTTTCTGAAGGCCTGGGACTCTTGGATAACCTTCAACGAACAGTTGAATCTGCATTGTTCTGTGCTGTTGATATGACCATTGTACCGATTAGCTTTGGGTTACTGAGATAGAATGCTCCACATAAGATGCCCTTTCTAACTCTCCTCCTCTGTGTCCAGTTTCTCTTTCTTCTTCCCCCTTGGCCCTCTTACCTTGTTTCCCTTTGTTCTGTCCGTGTTCATTCTCCATCCCCTCTCTCTAAGTCTATGACTTCATGAGTGACCTTTTTTACAATGAAACTACATCTAAGCCTTGATTCAAAGAGGCCAAAAGCGAGTCATGGGAATGTTTGGGCTCCCTTCTAGATTGTAAGCTCTAACGAGCAGGGTCCTCTGATCCCTCCTGTATTGATTTGTATTGTAAGTGTACTGTCTGCCCTCATGTTGTAAAGTGCAGTGCAAACCGTTGGTGCTATATAAATCCTGTATCCTGTATAACAATAATAATAATAATTGTAAAAAAAAAAAACAGTAAAAAGTCAGAAGCTAAAAAAAAAAGTAGCTGCTGACTTTTAATAATGACACTTACCTTTCCAGGGGCGCCCGTGATGTCGGCCACCCAAGGCAGACCCATCGCTCGGCTCTCAGTTTCCAGCGCCGCCATCCTCACTAAGGGAAACAGGCAGTGGAGCCTTGCGGCTTCACTGCCGGTTTCCTACTGCACATGCGTGAGTCGCGCAGTGCTGTGTTAGGAAACACACAGTTCCCAGAACACAAAGCACCCCATTACCCAGAAGTCAACGCAAGGAGGAGAGAAGACCGAAGATCACTGCGGAGTAGGAAGAGGCAGATTAGGAAGATTACCTAGCAACAGGGATTTCTGGTAAGGTAAACATTTATTTTTTTCACTTTTTTTTTTAAGAATATTAATGCTGTTTTTTTTTTTAGGGTGGCCCTCCACTTTAATTGGTGCCTTAGGTGATACACGAGGCCGGTGTGTTGTCTCCTTCTCAATCTGCCTTTAGTACATCTTCTTTGTTATCCTTTCCTACGTATAGCCTTTATTTAACCAGTGTTTAATCAGCACAATGACAACCACATTCCATTAGGACAGTTTAAATCACTATTCTCTTCCTCTGAAATACTACTGCCTATCAGCAGTCATTAGTATATCCTTCTTGTTGCAGTTACAGCCACCAAGCCCCAAATAGAGCGTGTTAATTTAAATCTCAAACTGGACGTGTCAGCTTCTATTGCATTCTCGAAGCCCAGTGTTTAATTTATAAAATCTGGTCTGTGCACACTTACCTGAGCAGTTATACCACCAGTGGTCTTTGTCAAACATGGAAATATCCAGCACTGTGAAAGCCAACTATAAAATTTGACAAGGTCCTAAATTGGATGCATTGTTTACATCTTGGCACGCTAAAAACTTTTGTCATACGGCTGAATTCAAATTCTTGCATTTGGATATTTATCCCTGAGCCATTCTAAGACCCACATTATTATTCAGCTTGTAAATACTGCTATTTAGAGATGTGAGTTTACTGAAGGTAGCTGTGCACTGTGGGCAGATTGCTGCTGGGATACCCTATTATTTGGTAGAAACGAATGTTTACCTCATTTACACCTGAAGTTTTAGCTACTTGTCTTACATATTCTCAGATCCTTGCCAGTGTCCGTGCTCAAAGCTAAGAATTTAATTGTATTTCTTCACCTCTCACGGTATATATCAAAACTTGAAAACTTTAAATAATCAGGAGACTCATGGGATGAATAACGTACTTATGTGAACACATTCAGACAACGGCTATAGAGAATCCTGACATGGTTGTCTATTTCACACAATGCTTTTGAAGTCTAAAGATATTCTTTATAATATCAAAAGAAGCAAGATCTGCAATACATTTCAAATTGTATGAATTGACAAAACAAAAGAAAGAAACTTTTTTAACCACTTGAGACCGGCGCTATAGCCGAATGACGGCTACAGCGCGGATCTCCTTTGCCGGGACTACGTCTATTGACGTAGTCCCGTGCACGAGCGGCCCGCGCCCCCTGAGGGGCGCGCGCGGGGCGCTCTGTGATCGGCGAGTCTATGAGACTCGCCTGATCACCGATCAGAGCCAGGGGTCGATCCCGACCCCTTATCACGTGATCAGCTGTCAGCCAATGACAGCTGATCATGTGATATAACGGAGCCGGTAATCGGCTATTATTCCTCCTCGCGCTGACAGCGCGAGGAGAAAAAAAAAAAAGAGCCGATCACGGCCAGCCCTGCCAGTGCCCACCTGCCCCCTGCCAGTGCCCTCATCACTAAAGATGATTAAAAAATAAGTGCCCCCCGTCAGTGCCACCCAGCAGTGCCCATAGTGCCATCCAGCAGTGCCCACAGTGCCACCCAGCAGTGCCCACAGTGCCACCCAGCAGTGCCCACAATCTGCCTCAACAAAGGTGCTGCACCCCAGTGCCACATATCCGTGCCCATCAGTGTCATCTACCAGTGCCCATCAGTGCCCAGCAGTGCCGCCCATCAGTGCCCAGCAGTGCCACCTATCAGAGCCACCTATCAGTGCCACCTATCAGTGCCCATCAGTCCCATCTATCAGTGGTACCTATCAGTGCCCCTTAGTGCCACCCATCCGTGCCACCCATCTGTGCCACCCATCCGTGCCATATTATCTGTGCCCATCTTTGCCCATCAGTGCCGACTTATCTGTGCCCATCGGTGCTGCCTTATCTGTGCCTATTAGTGCCGCCTTAACTATGCCTATCAGTGCCCACCAGTGCAGCCTATCAGTGCCCACCAATGCAGCCTATCAGTGCCTACCAATGCAGCCTATCAGTGCCCACCAGTGCAGCCTATCAGTGCCACCTCATCAGCGCACTTCAATGAAGGAGAAAAATGACCTGTTTGCTAAATTTTATAACAAACTATTAAACATAATTTTTTATTTTTTTTGCATCTTTTTTTGTTTGTTTAGCAAAAAATAAAACTCCCAGCTGTAATTAAATACCACTAAAAGAAAGCTCTATTTGTGGGAAAAAAATGATAAAAATTTCATTTGGGTACAGTGTTGTATGCCCGCGCAATTGTCATTCAAAGTGCATCAGCGCTGAAAGCTGAAAATTGGTCTGGGACTGAGGGGGGCTTAAGTGCCCAGTAAGCAAGTGGTTAATGTATTATCAGTGGTTAATATTGTCGGTAAAGCTGTATATTTTTGTTGGTTTTGTCTTTCCAGCTATCGAGCCATGTGATTTCTGTCTATAGGGTATAGTCACTTCGAGTCACCTTCTCTAATGACATCAGTACAAATTGTACACACCAATCAGCCATAGCTTTATGACCACACACCTAATATTCAATAGTTCCCCCTTTTGCTGCCAAAACAGCCCTGCCACACGAGGTATGGATGCCACTAGACCACTATCTGGTATCTGGCACCAAGCCATCAGTAACAGATATTTTCAGTCCTGTAAGTTGCGAGGTGGGCCTTGTTTTTCCAGAAAATCCCACAGATACTCAATTGGCTTGAGATCTGGAGAATGTGGAGACCAAGTCAACACCTCAAACTTGTTGTTGTGTTCCTCTAACCTAAACCATTTTTGCAGCATGGCAGGGCACATTATCCTGCTGAAAGAGACCACTGCCATCAGTGAATACCATTTACCAAGTATAGCCAAAGGCAATACTTTTTTTTAGTGTTGGACAGAATGGAGAGGGATTATAACCCCTATCAGGTTTTATTGCTGTCTGTGCCCCTGATAAGGAAATTTATCCTCTCTGTATGTCCTGTTTACAATTATCAATGAAAGTGAAAAAAGTAAACAAATTCCAAAATTTTGGGTTGTCCCCAGTAAAGTAATAAAGGGGAAATCTTCCAATGGGGGACAATAGTTCTGGTGACCTGGGGGTCCCCAAGGGATTTCCTTGTTTGCAGGAATTTCCTCTCATTTGCTGTCCCATTATCCCATTTAGTGCTGTGAAATTCATTTATCCTGTCCCAGTGAAGATGTTACTAATGCCGCGTACACACAACTGGACTTTTCGACGGACTAGGTCCAGGGGAAAGAATCCGCCGGACAATTCAATCATGTGTGGGCTTCATCGGACCTTTTCTGTCTAAAAATCAGACAGACTTTAGATTTAAAACATGTTTCAAATCTTTCCGACGGACACGAGTCGGGTCGAAAAATTAATTTGTCTAGTCCGACAGACAAAAACTGACGCTAGGGCAGCTATTGGCTACTGGATATGAACTTCCTTATTCTAGTCCGGTCGTACGTCATCACGTTCAAATCGGTCGGACTTTGGTGTGCTTGTGTGTGGCCAAGTCTGTTCATTTGGAAAGTCTGTCGGAACTCTGCCGAAAGTCCGTCGGGAAGACTATCGGATCTAGTCCGTCCAAAAGTCCAGTCGTGTGTAATTGCTCTTGACAATGTGCATGTTTTTAAATTTCAACTTCGAAACTTAATATATTTTTTGTACTTTTTATCAGCCTGGATTATTACCCTTAGTTGCCATAGTAGCTGCTTTTTACCCATGCAGTCTTACCTGGGTTCCTTTTTTTGTATTCTAATGCCGCGTACACACGATCAAACAATCCGGTGGAAAAGTCCGGCAAACTGAAGTCCGCCAAACAACCCCCCCCCCCCCCGTGTGTAGCCTCCGGCATACTTTTTTGACCTGAAAGTACGGCGGACTTAGAATGCCGTGTTGCACACCAATCTATCCGTCGGACTCGCATTTCGGCGAACAATCCGGCCGTGTGTGTGCCAGTCCGCCGTACTTTTGAAATGAGCGGACTTTTCCCGCCCAGAGGAAAGTCCGCTAATTTCGAGCGGGTCTCCAGGTAGGCGGGGCCCGCGAAGGAGACGTCGCTGGCCCCGCCGCCTGGTATGGACTTAAAGGGGAACCCCAACGCCGAAAAAAATCGGCGTGGGGTCCCCCCAAGTCCACAACAGACCCTTGTTTGAGCACGCTACCCGGCCGGCCAGGAAAGGGGGGCGAGCGAGCGCCCCCCTCCTGAGCCGTACCAGGCCGCGTGCCCTCAACATGGCGCGCCCCCCCCCCCACCCCAAAGCACCTTGTCCCCATGTTGATGAGGACAAGGGCCTCTTCCCGACAACCCTGGCCGTTGGTTGTCGGGGTCTGCGGGCGGGGAGTTAATCGGAATCCGGGAGCCCCCTTTAATAAGGGGGCCCCCGGATACCGGCCCCCCACCCTATGTGAATGAGTATGGGGTACAATGTACCCCTACCCATTCACCTGTAAAATAAAAGTACAAAAAAAAACACACGAGATAAAATACTTTATTGCACAGCTCCGGGGGTCTTCCGTCTTCGGGGGTCTTCTCGCCGGACTCCTCCGCTATCTTTTTGTAGCTCTTTTGCTAGCGGAGGAGTCCGGCTTTCTTCCTCGCCGCCGGCCTCTTCTCCCGACTTCGGGGGTCTTGTCCCCCTCTTCGGTTCTTCTGCCGGGCCACCGCACCTTCTTATAGCTCTTTTACAGGCGGTGGCCCGGTCTTCTGTCGCCACCGCCGCCGCCTTCCGTTCTTCTTCTTCTTCTTCTTCTTCTTCTCCAGGAGATGTTGACTCGACGATCTCTCCGGCCGCAATGCCAGGGACGCGCTGCGCGGCGAGTTATATAGGGACAAGGGGCGGTGTCACATGGCTTTCTGTCACATGGGTTGGTGTCACATGGTGACCCCGCCCCCTTACGATGTCACAGTCCCCATGTGACATCAACCCATGTGACCAACCCATGTGACATAAAGCCATGTGACACCGCCCCTTGTCCCTATATAGGTGGCAGCGCAGCGCTTCCCTGGCATTGCGGCCGGAGAGATCGTCGAGTCAACATCTCCTGGAGAAGAAGAAGAAGAACGGAAGGCGGCGGCGACGGCGGCGACAGAAGACCGGGCCACCGCCTGTAAAAGAGCTATAAGAAGGCGCGGTGGCCCGGCGGAAGAACCGAAGAGGGGGACAAGACCCCCGAAGTCGGAAGAAGAGGCCGGCGGCGAGGAAGAAAGCCGGACTCCTCCGCTAGCAAAAGAGCTACAAGAAGATAGCGGAGGAGTCCGGCGAGAAGACCCCCGAAGACGGAAGACCCCCGGAGCTGTGTAATAAAGTATTTTATCTCGTGTGTTGTGTTTTTTTTGTACTTTTATTTTACAGGTGAATGGGTAGGGGTACATTGTACCCCATACTCATTCACATAGGGTGGGGGGCCGGTATCCGGGGGTCCCCTTATTAAAGGGGGATCCCGGATTCCGATAAGCCCCCCACAGACCCCGACAACCAACGGCCAGGGTTGTCGGAAAGAGGCCCTTGTCCTCATCAACATGGGGACAAGGTGCTTTGGGGTGGGGGGGCCGCGCGGCCCCCCCTTCCCCAAGGCACCCCCCATGTTGAGGGCACGCGGCCTGGTACGGCTCAGGAGGGGGGGGCGCTCGCTCGCCCCCCTTTCCTGGCCGGCCGGGTAGCGTGCTCGGACAAGGGTCTGTTGTGGACTTGGGGGGGACCCCCACGCCGATTTTTTTCGGCATTGGGGTTCCCCTTTAAGTCCATACCAGGCGGCGGGGCCAGCGACGTCTCCTTCGTGGGCCCCGCCTACCTGGAGACGCGCTCGAAATGAGCGGACTTTCCTCCGCGTGTGTGGGCGAGTCCGTTCATTTTGAAAGTACGGCGGATAGTACGGCGGACCTAGTACGCCGTATTAGTCCGCTGAAAAAGTGCCGTGTGTGGGCAAGTAGCCCGTTCGGAAATTTCCGACGGACAGTCTGGCGGAAGTCCGCCAGACTAAGTACGTCGGACAGACGGCTACGTGTGTACGCGGCTTTAGATTGTTTGGTTATGGCAACTGGTCCAAATCATTTGGTGGAGTGGTGATTGTGGGGTTGTTTTTCAGGGGTTGGGCTTGGTCTCTTAGCTCCAGTAAAGAGAACGCTGAAGGTGTCAGCATAGCAAGACATTTTGGACAATTTAATTATCCCAACTTTGTGGGAACAGTTTGGGGATTGCCCCTTCCTGTTCCAACATGACTGTGCATCAGTGCACAAAGCAAGTTCCATAAAGACATGGATGAGCAAGTTTGGGGTTGAGGAACTTGGCTAGCCTGCACATAGTCCTGACCTCAACCCGATAGAACACCTTTGGGATGAATTAGAGCAGAGACTGCAAGCCAGGCCTTTTCATCAAACATCAGTGCCTGATCTCACAAATTTGCTTCTGGAAGAATGGTCAAGCACTCACATAGACACACCTCTTAATCTTGTGGACATCCTTCCCAGAAAAGTTGAAGTTGTTATAGCTGCAAAGGGTGGGCCAACTCAATATTAGACGCTATGGACTAAGACTGGGATGCCAATAAAATTCATGGCAGTTCAAAGGCAGTTCAGAGGCCTTAGGCCTCAATATTTTTGGTAATATAATGTATATAATATATATATATATATATATATATATATATATATATATATATATATATATATATATTTTTTTTTTTTTTTTTTTTTTTCCACAAAAGGGGAGTTACCCTTTAATGGGGTTGATTTACTAAAGCAGTAGAGCATGTTCACTTTGCAAATTGAAATTTAACTTACATTAGTGAATGAGGACTAGGTAAGTGAAAATTTGCTTTGACTACCCAAATACATAAATTAAGAGATAATTTAATAAATAATCCCATCACTTGAACATAATTAGATGGTTCATCTTAGTTTCACCTTTGCATGGGAGCTGAGAAGCACAGTGGTGAGATCCTTTCTATAATGCTCTTCATCAGTTCATCAACGGATTGGCTCCTTGTGCTTCTTCCTTTTAGGCTGAGTTCCCACTGCAGGCAGCCGCGGATTGCAGCAGGGGTTAGGTGCATCCCTGTTCTCCATTTCAGGGATGAATCAGGGCCTACATTTTTGCCTGAATTCGGCCCGCCAATGGAGCCAAAGACGAGTAAGTGACCCCTGTGCAAGCTGCTCCACAGCTGCCATGGAGATATGTGAACCGGCTCCATAGAGAACCGGTCACAATCTTCTGTCATGCGAATTGGATGCGGGGAATCCACATCTAATTCGCACTAGTGCACTCGTGCGAAGCCAGCCTAACATTCCAGCACCAGCTGTATAAGGACTCCAAGAAGCAGATATCAGGTCAAAATCAGATACACTGCTTGCATTAAAAAAAATAAAGATCTATTGATTACAAAGATTGTAAAATGGTTACAAAGCAAATTTTGTTTTTATATGTACCAAGGTTCAGCTTATGATATTTGCATTCTGCCAGCTATCCCTGATTTCCAGCGTAAAAGAAAACTCTAAGGCCGCGTACACATGGGCGGACTGTCCGCCCAACTAGGTTCGTCAAACAGTTTGACAAACAGTCCGTTCAAAATTAGCATGAACGGACTTGACCACACACGACGAATGAACAGTCCGCTGAAAACTTGCGCGATGACGTGAACGGCACGTACGACGGGACGAGAGATTCGAAGTCCTATACACTGCAATGCAACCTTCGGCGTGTAAATCCTTTCTGAGCATGCGCGGAACTTAGTTTGACGAACAAGCCTACACACGAGCGGACTGTCCGCTCAAACCAAGTTTCAGCGGACAGTCTTACGGAAATTCCGAAAAACTTTGTTCATCAGACTGTCCGCTGAAACTGTCCGCTGAAGCCCACACACGAGCGGACTGTCCGCTGAAACACTGTTCAGCGGACAAAGTTGGGCGAACAGTCCGCCCGTGTGTACGCGGCCTAAAAGTAGTAAGAGTTTACTTTTCTTCAAACAAGCTTTATTAAGAGAAAATTATGAGGTACAAAGGTCTGTTAAGTTACAGTAACAATATTAGAGCCATGTAAAAACTTGTCAGAGGGGTACAAACATGCATTTTATATAAATTGAGAGGGATTGTCAAGTACATTCAAACATATTGGGCAGTTGCATAGCCGAGTACCATTGAAGTTTCCATGTCCTCTTGTATGTAGGCCCAATGTTGCCTCTTTTCCTCATGTGTAAAACGAGGTGTACCTAAGATTAAAGAGCATCACATTTAAATCGAGTCTTGCTTTTGTACTGTTATGTTTAAGTCGGTAAATCTGTGTCATTCAGGAGACTGAGTCTAAATCCAGTCACCAAGGGGGATGAGTGCATTGTACGTGGATGTGTCATGTGTGTACAATCCAGTGTGGTTTGTCCAGTGTGAGGTGGTAGCAATGGCAGTCGGCCAGGAATCTCAAAAGTTGTCTTTCAACTGTATGGAAGTGGTCACCAGACCTCTAGCAACCAATACGGAGGGATGAGTATCTAGGAGGCTTAGTTTATGCTTGAGTCTCTCGGCAAGATAATTTGGATTGTTTGCTACCTACTCTAGAGGGGGAAGTTGGAAGTGTTTCGTATTGGGTGGGGGGGGGGGGTAGTGAAGTGAAATAGTGGGTCTAGGGGAAGGGATGGGAGTAGTATGGGGGGGGGGTAGAGGCTATGTAGGGGGTACCATCAGTGGTAAAGAGATAGGGAAATTGGGAGCGAAGGGAGGAGAGCGATTTGGGGGGCCCTTCCTCCGCCTCTGATCTGGTAAAGTGTATGACCGATCTTCAATGGATCATTATTTGGGAGTACTTGTTAGTTATTTTAAAGTGCTGCCAACAAGACCATGTTTTCTGAAATTTGGAGGATGTGTTGTTGGCTTGATGGACCAGGTCTTCCTTTTACTCAACCTTGTTTATGCGCCTGAGCCAATCCGCAATAGTTGGCCAGATGGGTGATTTCCACTTGGCTGTTATGGTCATTCTGGCTGCATTAACTTAGTGTAAGGTAAGGGAGTGCTTGTAGTCTTTTTGATAAGTAGAAAAATGATGTAGAAGCATTTGGGCTGAGGAGAAGTCGATCGAGTAGGTGGTGATTCGAGTACTTAAGCGGTGTACTTCTGTCCAGAGGGGTTGGATAATGGGACAGGACCACCATATGTGTAGAAGTAATCCATCCTTATCTGAGCAGTGCCAGCAGTTTGGGGGGGGGGGGGGGGGTAGCAGGGGATATTTTGTGAAGCCTGAAGGGGGTTTTATACCATCTAGAAAAGACCTTAAATCCGTTTTCTTGTGTAAAGAGTTTACTTTACATGTGGGTGTTGAATGTGACTAATTAGAAACAGAAGGACTAACATCTTTATATCTTTATAAGCAAATATGGCAAAGATATATTACTTACGAAAAGATAATGAGGGCATATGGTGAATAATGATAGTTTCCCTTTACATTTGCTTAGTTCATATAAGGGTACTTAGTGCTTCCAAAGTGCCTCTATTTTTTCACATTGAATCTGTTCTAAAAAGAAAAAAATAATCTGCTTGATATTACTTTTCTTGTCAATAGTAATGCCTATAAGTTTTGTGTCTTAAAGTGGTTTTAAAGCCTCAAGGTTTTTTACCTTCCTGCATCCTATGCATCCTATGTGGATACAGGGATCTCCTCTGCTGCCCCCCCCCCCCCCCCATCAGAATACCCTGATCAGCGCTGCAGCCATTGGCTCAAATGCTGGTTTTCTAGCAGGACTGTTCAACATAAACCAGTCTTCTGTTGAACAGACGGGGGTACACATGTAGTGAAATTTGGCTGGTTCCAGTGAATATAAAAGAAGATCTGGGTCTTTCATATAAAAGAATATAAAAGAACATCTGGGTAGCAATGGCTATAACATGATTTCATTTAATGTTGGCTGTAAGCAACAAACACATATGGGAAAGATAACAACATTTAACTTTTGGAGAGCAAATTTTCCAAGGACGAGGACTGCTCTCCAAGACTTAGACTGGAAGGGAATATTGGCATCAATGGACAAAGAACAGAAGTGGAAATTCTTCAAAAAGATTGTATGCAAACTCACTGCACAGTATATTCCCATGGGCAATATGTTTAAAATGCTAAAAATAAAAGCTATATGGCTTATGACCAAAGTTAAAATGGCTATAAATAATAAGAAAAGAACTTTAAAAAATATATACAATTATTTAAATGCTACAAAGAATATAACAGAGTATGTAAAAAAGAAATCAAGGATGCAAAAATTCAAAACGAATGGCAGATTGCAAACGATAGTAGGACAAACTCCCAAAAATTCTTCAAATATATTAATAGTATAAAGCTCAGGTCTGAGCATGTTGGCACTTTACAAAATAATCTAGAGTGGGTGACTGGGGACAAAGAGAAGGCAAATGTATTAAATATTTTCTTCAGCTCTGTGTATACAAAGGAGCATTGGGGAGCTCATGTTCATAATGGGGATGGTATTGGCATAGCCCCAAATGATCCACAATGGCTCAAAAGTGATATGGTCCAGAATATTTAGACAAAATAAAGGTGGATAAAGCACCTGGACCAGGTGGCATCCACCCACATATTCTAAAAGAATTGAGCTCTGTAATTTCAAAGCCATTGTTTCTAATTTTTAGGAACTCATTAATGACTGGAATGGTACCACTGGATTGGCATAGGGCCAATGTGGTGCCCATATTTAAAAAGAGATCAAAGTTTTTACCAAGTAACTATAGACCTGTTAGTTTAAGTTCTATAGTCAGGAAGATAGTGGAGAGTTTAATAAAAGAACACATAGACGAGTTCTTGCTGGAAAAAAATATTTTAAGCAACAGACAGCATGGATTCATGAAAGACAGAATTTGTCAAACAAACCGGATTTCTTTTTATGAGGAGGTACCGTATTTATCGGCGTATAACACGCACCCCAAATGTAGGAGGGAAGTTTAAGAAAAAAATCTTTTAGGAGGAAAGCTTAAGGAAAAAAACTTACATTTAAATGCCCATCAATGCAGCCTTATCAGTGTCCATCTGCAGCCTTGTCAGTGTCATTTGCAGCCTTGTCAGTGTCATTTGCAGCCTTGTCGGTGTCATTTGCAGCCTTGTTATGCAACCTTGTCATGCAGCCTTGTCAGTGTCATATGCAGCCTTATCATGCAGCCTTGTCAGTGTCATTTTCGGCTTTGGCATTTAAAAATGGTGCCACCGAGATACAGAGCCGGATCTCCTGTGTATCTTGGCTTTCGGCCACTCTCTGCCATTCTCGGCAGCTTTCAGCCGCTTTCGGCCGCACTCGGCCGCCAAGAAAGGCCGAAAGCCACTAAGAATGACTGAAAGAGGTCAAAGCATCCGGGAAAGGCCGAAAGCGGGCGAAAGCAGCTGAAAGCCGCTGAGAAAGGCCGAAAGTGGCCGAAAGCTGCCAAGAGGCTCATAATCGGCAGGGATCGGTGTATAACACTCACCCACGATTTTCCCATGATTTTAAGGGGGAAAACATGCAACAGACAGCATGGATTCATGAAAGACAGAATTTGTCAAACAAACCTGATTTCTTTTTATGGGGAGGTACCGTATTTATCGGCGTATAACACGCACCCCAAATTTAGGAGGGAAGTTTAAGAAAAAAACTTTTAGGAGGGAAGCTTAAGGAAAAAAACTTACATTTAAATGCCCATCAATGCAGCCTTATCAGTGTCCATCTGCCGCCTTGTCAGTGTCATTTGCAGCCTTGTCAGTGTCATTTGCAGCCTTGTTATGCAACCTTGTCATGCAGCCTTGTCAGTGTCATATGCAGTCTTGTCATGCAGCCTTGTCAGTGTCATATGCAGCCTTGTCATGCAGCCTTGTCAGTGTCATTTTCGGCTTTGGCATTTAAAAATGGCGCCGCCGAGATACAGAGCCGGATCTCCTGTGTATCTTGACTTTCGGCCACTCTCGACCATTCTCGGCAGCTTTCAGACGCTTTCGGCCCGCACTCGGCCGCCAAGAAAGGCCGAAAGCCACCCAAAGCCACTAAGAATGACTGAAAGCGGTCGAAAGCAGCCGAGAAAGGCCGAAAGCAGCTGAAAGCCGCCGAGAAAGGTCGAAAGTGGCCGAAAGCCGCAGAGAACGGCCGAAAGCCATCGAAAGCCGCCCAGAGGCTCACAATCGTCAGGGATCAGCGTATAACACTCACCCATGATTTTCCCCTGATTTTAAGGGGGAAAAAGTACGTGTTATACGCTGATGAATACGGTAAGTAAAACCAGGGGGGTGGCTGTGGATGTGTTTTATTTGGATTTTGCAAAGTGTTTGACACAATTCCCCACCCACGGCTAATGTGTAAGGTAAAGTCTACAGGCTTGGAAAGATCAATTTGTAAATGGATATAAAACTGGCCAAAAAAAAAAACAATTCAGAGAGTATTGGTTAATGATTCTTACTCTGAATGGTCTAAGGTTATCAGTGGTGTACCCCAAGGTTCAGTGTTGAAACAAAATGAAAGGTTTTTGTAAGGTTCAGTGTTGGGACCCTTACTTTTTAATATCATTATAAATTATATAGGGTCAGGGATTAAAAGTATAATTTCTGTCTTTGCGGATGACACCAAGCTATGCAGTGGAATAACATAATTACAGGATTTACAAGTCAATCTTAATGCACTATTTAATTGGGCAACTGTGTGGCAAATGAGGTTGAATGTTGCTAAATGTAAAGTTATGCACTTGGTGTCTAAGTATATGCATGCAATATACATACTATGGGGAGTACAACTGGGGGAATCCATAGTGGAGAAAGATCTGTGGGTTTTGGTAGATCATAAGCTCAATAATATATTATATATATACATATTTATTTTTTGTCATTTATATTTATATATGCATTTGAGTTAGGGTTTATGGGAGCACTGGGCTTATTTATTGAATAATGAAGATCTATCCACAATTTTCAGTAAGACTCCTAGGTTTTTAGACCTTTATTTGTAATAGACCAGTAATTTATCTAATTTAGCATTGCTTTAGCTCCAGCTTAAATGGCTAAGTTTTCTGCTCTTTCTTCAATAGGCAGATCATAGAACCTCATTGTTAAAATCATACAAAAGCTAGTGATATTTTATTTTGAGAAAATGAAGGTACTAATCTTCTAATTGTAAATTAGTATTAGTATTCCAGTTGTAAGTGTGAGGATTCTAGCACTATTGGTAAGTACCCATAGTTTTCAGTTCATGTTAACATTATCTACTTTGACTGTAGCCAGGTCATCAGAAAACTACTAGACCTGGCCATATTTAATAACTTGTCAGTTCATGAGGTAACACTGAGCTGGCCAACAATTAATTTATAGTGTTTATAGGTAATGGCTCTCTAATTGTTTTTGGATTATATCTTCTCCTTACAGATGTCTATATGTTTGCTTTTCTCTCCATTTCACTTATGATATCTGTGTTTCACCAGGTAGGACTCTCAATCAATACTTGTGGTAATCAAGTGCTTTGCCTATGACATAGCTCTTAGTATTGTTATAAAAATGTCAATAATAATGACTGACCTTTAAAAACTTGGAGCCTTTTGACTCTGTGTCAGCAATCTGAAAATGTGAATCCATATTATATATTTGCCTAGTGAACCAGCTATTTTTCAATGGATGAATAAAAGGATTATTGTACTGCAATATAAATCTGATTTTAATCAGCTTATTGTAAAACTAATGTCATTGAGTCTTAATAATTTTTTTTTGTATGCAAACTTTTTATTGAAGGCATCACATTTAGCAATACATCTGAAAGAACTTTTCAGAAACGCATACAGTAACCAAAAATGGTAAAGCTACTTAGTGAAACAATGCTAGATGAAGCATCGCACAATGTAAAATAATGAAATTGAGTCCTAATAATTTAGAATCCTATTTAAAATACACTATATTACCAAAAGTATTGGGACCCCTGCCTTTACACGTACATGAACTTTAACGGCATCCCAGCCTTAGTCTGTAGTGTTCAATATTGAGTTGGCTCACCCTTTGCTGCTATAACAGCTTCAGCTCTTCTGGAAAGGCTGTCCACAAGGTTTAGGAGTGTGTCTGTGGGAATGTTTGACCATTCTTCCAGAAGTGCATTTGTTAGGACAGGCACTGATGTGAATAAAAAGGCCTGGCTCGCAGTGTCCGCTCTAATTTATTTCAAAAGTATTCTATTAGGTTTAAGTGCAAGCCAGTCAAGTTCCTACACCCCAAACTCACTCATCCATGTCTTTATGGACCTTGTTTGTGTACTGGTGCGCAGTCATGTTGGAATAGAAAGGGGTCATTCCCAAACTGTTCCCACAAAGGTGGGAGCATGAAATTGTCCAAAATGTCTTGGTATGCTGATGCCTTAAGAGTTCCCTTCACTGGAACTAGGGGCCAAGCTCAACCCCTAAAAAAAAACCTCACAAAGCAAGGTCCATAAAGACACGGATGAGCCAGTTTGGAGTGGAGGAACTTGACTGAAATGCACAGAGTTCTGACTTCACCCTGATAGAACATCTTTGGGATAAATTAGAGTGGAGACTCCGAGCCAGGCCTTCTGGTCCGCATCATTGCCTGACCTCACAAAAGTTCTTCTGGAAAAATGGTCAAACATTCCCATAGACACACTCCTAAACCTTGTGGACAGCCTTCCCAATAGAGTTGAAGATGTTATAGCCACAAAGGGTGGGTCAATTCAATATTGAAGCCTATGGACTAAGACTGAGATGCCATTAAAGTTCATGTGCGTGTAAAGGCAGGCGTTCCAATACTTTTGGTCATTTTGCGTATACATTTTAATTTTTAAATTGCATTTAAAATATTATTATAACATACGGCTGACTTACGATGTATTCTTATTGCATACACATAATAGGCAACACTATGGCTGTGTTTAACTTCCATAGTGGCTGTTGGAATGTCAATAGGAAAAACCCACACTTAACAGGTGAAAGATAACCTAAATTAAAATTTTAAGAAGTTCATAGCAAGTAACAACCGGTGAGGTGATGGTCACCTCCTAGGTAGAAAGTGTTGACATAGGATATAGTTACTGTAACTGAAACCTATACCATTAACTACTTTCCCCTTAGAAATTAGGAAAACACTTTTTCTTGATCATACATCACGGGACACAGGAGCTTCATTACATAGTGGGTTATATAGGCACCTCTGGTGATTGGACACTGGTTGACCCCAATTAAGGAGAATTCCTCCCCTATATAACCCCTCCCATCTGGGAGGCACCTCCGTTTTTTTTCGCCAGTGTCTATGGTGATGGTCACGTAAAACTTTAGCTCTATGAAGGTCCCTGCGAGGGCCTAAGGGCTACAATAAACCGGATCCATACCTCGGGCCGATATTTGACTCCCAAGATGGTATGGTACCCGGGCCTCATCAGCCGAAGAAGCGAGGTTTTGCCTGTAAGTCCTCTCCATTGGAAGACTGGGCTCTGGGAAAACCAGACTTGGTGTACTGTTTATACAGAGCGCACGAAAGTTTCTAGCAGAGCTTTCTACATGGCCCAGGTGGGAGGTTCTTCCGAGAAGGAACCCCAGATATACCTGAAGGTTGGCTAACAATACCCGCCGTGATGGGTGAAGGCTGGAATTTGTCTGGTTCAGCAATTCCTGCGGCAGGGACAGGTAAGGGAAGTTATCCTGTATATTTAATTATATGAATGGATTTCTTCATTGTGAGTAGTTGTATGTCTTACCTGGTTTCCACCACTAGAGGGAGTAAGAGCAGCCTGATGCATACTTACATGCCTTTTCAATACACATGCTCAGTGAAAGCCTGATTCTCCAGCTAACTCACGTCTCCATTGCAGTCCCTGCCACAAATAAGGTAAAACACTTCAGGGGTCCCACGCAGCTCCGTTTTTGGGTTCTCCTTCCCCCCTGGATTCCGCGGTCCTCGTGCACGCGCGCGGGCATGTGCACGCGCGCCGGGCGCGCTCCCGGCCTAATGGAGGAGGGGGGAGTGTGATTGCGAGCCGTGCACGTCAGTGTGCACGGCGCTGTACTGCACAGGCGCCAGGTGGCAGTTTTAAAAGCCCAGAGCGTCAGGGGGCTGTAATTGGAGACACAGGAGCTGTGGGCAGTAAGCATCCGTGGGGTTTGGATCCAGGCAAACCCAGACACCTACTCAGCATCAGGTTGTGCAATTTAAGCATATATATTATTGTAAGACTTTAAGCACAACAGTGATTGCACTTGTACTAGTACCTCTGCTTTGTAGCCTAGTACTATGTCTCCTCGTAAGAGGGTCTCAGGGGGAGGTAAGAAGGGCACTAGTAAATCACCGCCTAGGTCCAGGGGTTCCAAAAGTGCCTGTAAATTACCATCCCCCCCCTGCAAGACTGGAGCCAGCCTCTCAAGACGAGTCAGTGCCCCTGTCGGGTTTTGCAGCCTCTCCTAATGTCGCAGCCCCGGTTTATGTCACTGAGGACTCCCTTAGGGCTACATTTGAGGGTTTTGAAGGGAGAATCATGAATTTTATTTCTGCTTCCCTAAAAGATAGCAGGAAAAGGGGTAGATCCCCTCCCTCTGCTGATATCCCTCTCTCAGATGATTCTTCTGAAAATGAGGAGGGATCCCTATCTTTGGATAGGGATCATGAGCAGTCGGATGAGTCAGAGGAAGAGGAGATAGTCCCCTCCTCCCAGGCGCTCAGAAAACAGGTGCAGTATTATACTGAATTGGTGCGTACCACATTCAGAGTGCCTGCTGCTGAAGTCGCTACGTCCTCTGTCTCTTCCCTGGGAGTCAGGAAAGCCCCACAGACTGCCTATTCCTTCCCAATTCATCCTTTAATGGATAAATTGATGTATGAGGATTGGGGACATCCCGATAAACTGTTTGCTCCTCCTAAAAGGTTTTCTATGCATTATCCTGTGGAGGAAAGTTTCACCAAGAAGTGGGGGGTCCCATCTGTCGATGCGGCTGTTTCTTGTGTGAATAAGAACCTAACTTGTCCTTTGGATAATGCGCAGGTATTCAAGGATCCAACTGATAAAAAGCTGGAAACCTTATTAAAAGCCTCCTTTTCCATGGTTGGCACTGTGGTGCAACCTACAGTCGCAGCCGTGGGGTTGTGTCAGTTCCTCAAGGAACAGGTTAAACAGATGCTTGGGCTCCTTCCCAGTGAGGAAGTAGAAAATTATACAGAATTGCCTCACATTCTGTGTTTCATAATTGATGCGGTTTTGGATTCCGTCCAACAAGCATCACGTTTGTCTCTCATGTTGGTTCACATGCGAAGGGCCCTATGGCTAAAGAATTGGGCAGCTGAGCTGTCATGCAAGAAGCATTTGACTGGGTTCCCGTTTAAAGGGGAGCGTTTGTTTGGAGAAGAACTAGATAAGTTCGTCCAAAATATTTCAGGAGGAAAATCTACTCTCCTTCCAGTCAAAAAGAGCAAGCGTCCTTCATTCAGGCGTGCTCTCTCTCCCGAAGCATCAAGCTCTAAACAGTGGCGACGGCCTTCTCAGTCCTCCTCTACCAGAAAAGCTCAAGGCCAAGCCCAGGGACAGAAAAAGACTTGGGGGCGAAAGCCTGCCAAGCAGAGCCCAAAAACTTCCTTGTGAAGGGGTGCCCCCGCTCGGCAGAGTGGGGGGAAGGCTCCCGCAGTTTGCAGTTTTGCAGGCGCCTGGCGGGAAGAGATCCAGGACAAGTGGGTGATCTCTTCAGTATCTCTGGGCTACAAGCTAGAGTTTCAGGAGATTCCACCTTCTCGTTTCCTAAGGTCAAGGATCCCCAGGGATCCAGTAAAGCAAAAACCGCTATTTCTGGCCTTAGATCAGTTACTATCCCAGGGTGTGATAGTAGAAGTGAACCCGAAAGATCAGGGTTCGGGGTTTTACTCAAATCTCTTCACCGTTCCAAAACCAAGTGGAGGTGTCAGACCTATCTTGGATCTGAAAGACCTGAACTGGTTTTTACACATCTGGTCCTTCCGAATGCAGTCAATCCGCACTGTGGTCTCCTCCCTGCAAGGAGGAGAATTCATGGCATCAATAGATATCAAGGATGCATATCTCCATGTGCCAATTTTTCCCGCACACCAAAAATTCCTAAGGTTCGCGGTAGAGCGGCGCCATTTTCATTTTGTGGCCTTGCCGTTCGGGCTTGCTACAGCCCCTCGAGTCTTCACAAAGATTCTAGACCCTCTCTTAGCAAACTTAAGAGCTCAGGGCATAGCCGTCATGGCTTATCTAGACGACTTGCTTCTCATGGAGAAAACTGCAGCGTTCCTAAGTCGCAGCGTCACCAAAACGCTAGAACACCTAGAACGCCTAGGTTGGATTATAAACCTAGAAAAGTCATCCCTACAACCGACTACCAGGTTGGAATACCTAGGTATGATCATCGACACCGCTCAGGGCAGGGTGTTTCTTCCAAGGCTAAAAGCCTTGGCCATTGGGGATCTGGTGCGCCTGATTCTGGGCAGAAGATCTTCCTCCATTTGGTTGTGCATGAGACTGTTAGGGAAGATGGTTGCCTCCTTCGAGGCCGTCCCATTCGCCCAGTTCCATTCAAGGCCTTTACAAGGTTGCATCCTTGCGGCTTGGAACAGGAAGCCCCAATCTCTGGATCTTCCTATGCGTCTATCCCCAGGGACACGCAAGAGTCTTGTCTGGTGGTTACAAACCAAGAATTTGCTGAAGGGCAAAACCTTTCTTCCTCTCTCATGGAAGATTATCACAACAGATGCCAGCCTGACAGGCTGGGGAGCTGTATTGGAGGAAACATGCTCGCAGGGGAAATGGTCTGCGACCGAGAATCTACTGCCCATAAATATCTTAGAGATCCGGGCAGTTTACATGGCACTCATGGAGTGGTCTTACAGACTGCGAGGTTTCCCAGTTCGGGTTCAGTCCGACAATGCCACCGCAGTGGCTTATATCAATCACCAGGGCGGTACCAGAAGTCTGGTGGCCCAAAAAGAGGTGAATCGCATACTTGTCTGGGCAGAAAAGCATGTTCCGTGTCTTTCTGCAGTCTTCATCCCAGGAGTGGAGAATTGGCAGGCGGATTTTCTCAGCCGCCAGCAGTTGTGCCCAGGAGAATGGGCTCTGCACCCCGACGTGTTTCAGAACATATGTCACAAGTGGGGTACTCCAGACGTAGATCTGTTTGCTTCCAGGTTCAACAGGAAGCTGGACAAGTTTGTGTCAAGGACAAGAGATGCACTTGCTCAGGGGTCAGATGCTCTGACAGTTCCCTGGGATCAGTACAATCTGATCTATGCCTTCCCCCCGAGCCCGCTTCTGTCGCGGTTCCTGGGAAGGGTCAAGAGGGAGACAAAGTCGGTCCTTTTGGTGGCCTCAGCTTGGCCCAGGCGACCATGGTACGCAGAAATCATGAAGTTTGCAGTAGGCAGGCCATGGACCCTCCCTCTCCGGCCAGATCTGCTCTCACAGGGTCCAATCTACCATCCTGCTTTACGCAGTCTGAATTTGACGGTCTGGCTGCTGAGACCCACATTCTGAGAGACCGTGGCCTTTCGGGGCCAGTCCTTTCTACTCTGGTCAATGCCAGAAAGCCGGCCTCCAGACTTGTTTATTACAAGATCTGGAGGACATATGTTTCCTGGTGTGAACTCAGGAAATGGCATCCTAGAAAGTATGTCATTAACAGAATCTTGGCCTTTCTCCAGTCAGGCCTGGAAATGAATTTGGCCATAAGCACTATCAAAGTGCAGATTTCGGCCCTGTCGGTATTTTTTCAAAAACCGCTTGCATCACATTCCCTAGTACGGGCTTTTATCCAGGGGGCTATGCGGACAAAACCGCCAGTTAAACCTCCGGTATGCCCATGGGATCTGAATTTGGTTCTCTCGGCCTTACAGGGGCAACCATTTGAACCTTTACACCTGGCTTCTTTAGCTCTCCTGACTAAAAAGCTGGTCTTCTTAGTAGCCATATCTATGGCTAGAAGAGTATCAGAGTTGGCAGCTCTTTCCAGTAAGGAGCCGTATTTAATTATCCATAAGGACCGGGTGGTCATGCGTCCCAACAGGTCCTTTCTGCCTAAGGTGGTTTCGGGTTTCCATTTGAATCAGGATGTAATCCTACCGTCCTTTTTTCCGGACCCTCAATCCACAGAAGAAGAATCTTTACACACTTTAGATGTGGTTAGAGCAATCAGTATTTATCTTCAAGCAACTACTCAGATAAGAAAAACTGATTGTTTATTTATTCTGCCGGAAGGCCCTAGAAAGGGCCAGGCGGCGTCAAAATCCACTCTCTCAAGATGGATCAGGCAAGTTATCTCTCAGGCCTATGGTTTAAAGGGGAAGATTCCTCCTTTTCGGGTGAAAGCGCACTCTACTAGGGCTGTTAGTGCTTCTTGGGCAGTGCATCACCAGGCCTCCCTGGCTCAGATCTGTAAGGCTGCGACTTGGTCATCAGTCCACACATTCACCAGATTCTATCAGGTGGATGTCAGAGGGCAAGAGGATATCGCCTTCGGGCGCAGTGTACTGCAGGCTGCAGTTTAGGTCCTCCGGTCCCTGGCGGTCTATATTTATGATCTGTGTCTCCCTCCCCTCAATCTGAGCATTGCTATGGGACATCCCACTATGTAATGAAGCTCCTGTGTCCCGTGATGTATGATCAAGAAAATGGGATTTTTATATACAGCTTACCTGTAAAATCCTTTTCTTGAGAGTACATCACGGGACACAGAGCTCCCGCCCCTCTTGGGTTTTACGTGGTTTCTTATTGCGTTGCTACAAAACTGAGGTGCCTCCCAGATGGGAGGGGTTATATAGGGGAGGAATTCTCCTTAATTGGGGTCAACCAGTGTCCAATCACCAGAGGTGCCTATATAACCCACTATGTAATGAAGCTCCTGTGTCCCGTGATGTACTCTCAAGAAAAGGATTTTACAGGTAAGCTGTATATAAAAATCCCATTGTTTTAATTCTAGGTAACTTTAATTAATGGCAGTAGACTTTGATACACAATTTTTTTTTTAAGACGAACACATATGACCAGTGGGGATGTTTATTTAATTGATTATGAATAAGACCAAAAGCTGAAATAACATGCAGTTTCAGAATTTTTTCCTCAATAAGTTGATTGGGGTTTAAAAAAGTACAGCATATTACACCTTAGGGTAGCTGACAAATAAGAAACATTTGATAGGGGCGTGACTTGACCTCAGTGGAAGATGGCTTAGCTCGTGGGCTCCTGATGCCAGAGGAATCGTGCTGACTTCAATGGAGGTATTACTCCCTTCAATACACCTGCAAACCATGGGCACTTCATTCCGTGACTCCTCCTCCTCACGATCCAGCTCTCCACAAAACCTGATGGGTAGATTGAGCCAGAATATTACGGAAATGTTCCAGACACAGATGGGCAGCATGGCATCCTCTCAAGGCACACATCCGCCTACAGTCCCAACATCAGGAGGGACAGCCGCCTCACACACTTCTCCTGGAGAGCTTGTGCTTACACCGCATCAGCACCCCTGTCTGAGCGACCTCTGCTCTGTTGAGGCAGACATCAAGGAGGCCCTAATGGCAGCAATGACCGACCTCCAGATTGACATACAATCCATTGCAGGCAGGGTCCAAGAGGTGGAAAAGGTGATGGTGCATCAGTCCACGGCAATATGCCATGCACACCATGTCCTGGATACTCACAACCTACAACTCTGTGGCCTGATTCGCCATATGGAAGATCTGGACAATCGGGGCATATGCCACAACCTAAGATTGTGGGGCCTCCCTGAAACTATAGAAACAGATCACCTGCAAGCTGAGGTGGTAGGCCTCTTCAACAAGCTATTGGACAGACCCCCCACCAATACCGATTGGTATGGAGCACACACATTGTGCCCTCCGTTCACGAGGCAAAGAGTTTGATCCACCCAGAGATGTAGTCTGTTGCATTATAGACTACCAACTTAAAGAAGATATCCTAAGGAAAGCCCGCGCCAAAACCTCACTGTCATACAATGGCACAGATGGATGCCTTTTACAGGATCTCTCCAACATCACCCTTCAGCGCCGGAGCGAATTCCGTCCCCTCCTGGAGGTTCTCCACCCAAAGGGGATCCCATATAGGTGGAAAATACCCTTCTCCCTGTTAGCATCCACTCAAGGCTGCAACGCACTTCTCAAAGTGCAAGAAGATCTTTGTCACTTTTGGGACACTTTAGATATCCTGTTCACAGAGGTTCCTGAATGGTATGCTGGATTCAGCCTGCCCACTGCAAGGCATGCTCCATCCAGAACCAAACCAATGGAAACACAGGAACATCACTACCACAGGCAATAATCACCTTCCAAAACCCACTCCCATCACCCCACTTCAGGTCCATACCAAGGCTCCAACTCTACAAAGGAATATATAGAAGAGCGCCAAATCAGTAAAAAGTGCATTTATTTTATACAATTAATAAAAGTCTCACTTACATCCATAATTATTATTGTCCTCCGTTTGATAGTCAAATCACTGTTCCCTTTCGCTGGTGCTGTTACTGGATGAATCCTCCTCCACAGCGCACTAGGGGAAGCTCTGCTGTGTTCTGTGGTGCACAGAGAATCAGACTGGCTTGCGGACAGCGTGTGACATCAGCTGGGGGGGTACCCAAAAGCACAACGCGTTTCTGAGCTTGCGCAAGCCTCGTTCGGGCATGCGCGCTCCTTTCTCAAGTGCAGGTATAGTGTACTCTACAAAGGCACCACAAAACCAAAGGGATCAGCATGACAGCTGAGCATCTACATTGGTGACCTCCACATTTAGTTAAGTTGATGTTTCTCATTTTTCTTTTTTCTCTTGCTGCTCTGTTCCACCTGTCCTACCCATTACCTCAGCAGTGCCCTTTACTACTTGACATTGCACATCCAGCTCCATTGCCCACACATAATCAGTGCCATGCATCGGAGTCTATACCACCAGACTGATTGACTCTTGACTTTCTCTGCAGCTGGCACTTCACATAGTATCACCTGTCTCACTCTCACCCCCGGCCAAGGTATCTATCCCACTCTGCAGACTTGGAATACCCTGATCTACATCTCTCTGGATCCAATCGTCAGGAAAAATCGTGACATCACCCCGTGAACCCCCCACGCAAGAACTGTCCCCAAACCCCCCTTCCCTTTTTTTTTGTGTGATTTTTTTTTATGTAATTGAAGTTAGGCTATAAGACAGACTTAGGATCACCCAGCTCCTCTTGGTTGCCCTTGCTCAGAGGATGACTCGGGGGGCCATGACACCCTGCCCAGGTAATTTTCCACCACTGACAGAATGTCAACAGCTGTCCCCTGCTGGTCACATTGCTCTATTTACCTATATTATATCATAGCATATGAGCATTCAGAGCAAAACTTCTCGTTCTACAGTGATATTATTAACCGTGTGCATTAAATCCCGTAACACCAACTTTCCACAATCTGCATGCGCCTCACACGAGGGGAAGTTTCCCTTGCTGGTCATCCTCAGAGCTGCAACAGGGAGACAACCGCCAGATAATATGAACGTTATCAGAAATCCTTGTCTGTCAAACCTGTTTCCAACTAATTTCCCAAAGAACTACTCCCTTGTTTTCACCTAATAAAACCTGTTAGTTCGCTTACCTTACCTTTCACAGGGATGGAATCCCCGTACATACTACAAATCCCTATTGGACGGCCATTTAAGATGTTGATGATTAACCCTGCAGTGATTATCAAGCCACACATCACCTACTTTTACCACCTGAGGTTCATGGAATAAAATACCTCTCTGACACATCCCAGCAGGAACCCTGAGGTAGACCCTATCTAGACCACTATTACACTTACTACCCGAAAAGTAAACAACTACACTCAAGCTATGACAATGATCAAAAGACAGAAACATAATCACTACAATAATAAGCGAGATTACACAGGCTCCTCAGGTCACTGACCCCTCATACTAATAAACATACACCTAATATGTTGCCCAGCTGCTAGAAGCCACAGCTTCCTGGTTAGCCAAGAATTTACTCTCATCCCACTCCCACTGTTCCAGCCTAACAAACACACCAGTGTCTCCCACATGCATGTAAAGTTGCACTGTTAGGCCTCAAGTAATGCCAAGTTACACTAAACGATAGCTCAACTGGGTTATGGATCTGTTTACAATGCTAATTTCTTTTGTATGCATGCTATTATGTTTAATGTTTATTATGTTATTAAGTTGACCTGTTATGCGTAATTGACACATTTAATCTACATGGGTTCTAAGTGACTATCAGTGAGTAACACTGAAATCAGAAGCATTGAATGTTTCCCTACAGAATGAGACACTTGTGCAATCAAACAAACTTCCCATTTCGATGGAGTTGTGATTCGATCACTCATCCAATTACCCTCTAAATTATCCCATTTGTACACCAAAAATTACCTCCCAATCCTCCAGACCATTCAAAATGACTTGAAGTCATGGTCAGCAGGTCTATTCTCGTGGTTCGGTAGAGCATCGATAATTAAAATGAACATCCTCCTTAGGCCGCGTACACACGGGCGGACTGTTCGCCCAACTTTGTTTCAGTGTTTCAGCGGACAGTCCGCTCGTGTGTGGGCTTCAGCGGAAAGTTTCAGCGGACAGTCTGACGAACAAAGTTTTTCGGAATTCCCGTAAGACAGTCCACTGAAACTTGGTTTGAGCGGACAGTCCGCTCGTGTGTAGGCTTGTTCCTCAAACTAAGTTCCGCGCATGCTCAGAAAGGATTTACACGCCGAAGGTTGCATTGCAGTGTAAAGGACATCGTTTTTCTAGTCCCGTCATACGTGCCGTTCACGTCATCGCGCACGCTTTCAGCGGACTGTTCGTTCATCGCGTGTGGTCAAGTCCGCTCATGCAAATTTTGATCGGACTGTTTGTCGGATTGTTTGACAAACTAAGTTGGGCGAACAGTCCGCCCGTGTGTACGCGGCCTTAGAGTATTATACGTAAACGATCTCCATCAAACTCTCACAGGCCTTTTATGCTTCATACTGCAAAGCCAGTACAAGTTTTGTGTGGGGAAAAACACACCCTAGACTGAGCTAACTCTACCCAAGTCAAAAGGTGGCATAGGCTTTCCAGATATTGCTAAATATCACTGGTCCTGCCAATTAGCAAGAATAATAGACTGGAACGTTCATGCTCATACTAAAGCATGGATAAACATTGAAAATGCATTCTCTTCTATTCCATTACGTTCATTACCATGGACCGATTCAATGTACGTTCCACAAGACTGCAAATTACACCCTTTATTTAGCGACACACTACTAATCTTTAGGATAGCATTCCAGAAATTCAAAATTTCCTCCTCACCAGGTCGACTAACACCCATCTGAAACAACCTGGAATTCCCTCCAGGTCTTGTAGATTCCTTCTTATCCAAAATCTGGCCTCATACTGATGTGCGAGCTGAGCACTTTTGCACCAGGAACTCTTTTCTAACCCTAACCGCATTATCCACACAGATTCCAGGACATTCCTTTGCTTTTTGGGCATATGCTCAACTACGACACTTCCTGAATAACCCCCAAATACGTTCCGATTACCCTAGACAACACATGCCTTTTGAAGTTCTCTGTACAAGAAAAGAACCGCAGAGACACCTGATCTCAGACATGTATTCCATACTGTTTTCTGACCACAGCCCAAAATCCAACATGGCAAGCCTTAGTTGGGAAAGGGAACTCTCCATCAACCTTTCAGATGAAGAGTGTGAAAATATATACTCATATCCATAATGGATCGATCAATGTTTCTGCACAGGAAAATAGCTTTAAGATCTTTTCTAGATGGTACATGACCCCCATTCAATTAAACAAAATTTTCCCACCATACCCCCAACTGTTAGAGATGCTCTGACGAAGATGGATCACACCTCCATTTATACTGGTTGTGTCTAGGGATGAGCTTGGTGTTCGAGTCGAACGCATGTTTGACTTGAACACCGGCTGTTCGCTGTTTGGCAAATACCGAACGTTATGGGGCATTCGCGCAAAATGTGTGTGGCGCTCGCGGCTCACAATGCACTGCACCATCGCAGTGCATTGCTGGCTTATGATTGGCCAAGAATGCACTGTGACCCCGCATGCTTGGCCAATCACAGCGCCGGCAGCGAGGAGAGCCATAATTGGCCACAGGCAGGATGCCAATAAAAGAGGGCAAGCAGGCTCTGTGTCTTGAGACAACAGTGCTGGTCATGGATGCGGTGCATCGTCATCAGCACGTGGCGATGGGACATGTTTGTCCTCATTTTCGGCAGCTGGACGCGTTGATCCACATCATGCCGAAGACTTAGTAGAGTGGAGGACCAAGCCCTCCTCATCCTCCTCATCCTTTCTCACCCATGCTCGGGAATACTAGCAAAGCAGCTGCCAACGCGTCCTCTTCCCTTGTCTCAATGTCATCACCAGTCACTCCTTCCCTAGACCCACCATGTCCTCCTGAGGAGTCCCCCGAACTGTTTGAGCACGGTGTTGGGTAAATGCTCCAGGAGGACACCCAGCGTTTTAAATGCTCTGATGATGATACCCAGCTAGAGGAAGGCAGTAGCGTGAGCGCAGAGAGAGGGGATGCTCAAGAAGGACAGCAATCTGGCAGTGATGTTCCACCAGCTGCAGCATACTGCCAGGTTTGCTCCAATGAGGAAGAGGGAGGAGATGATGAGGTCACTGACTCCACGTGGGTGCCTGATAGGAGAGAGGAGGAGGAGGAGGCACATCTCCAAAGAGGCAGGATGCCCTCCGGGGGCCAGCTTAGGGGCAGCACACCAATTGAATCACATCGCAGAGATCCGCCTGTGCAGGGCGCTGCTTCTGCACGTTATTCCAAAAGTTCTTTGGTGTGGGCCTTTTTTGAGATGAGTGCATTAGATCGCACTGCTGCTATTTGCAACATATGTATCTCGCGTGGCCAAAACATCAGCCGCTTGGGCACCACATGCTTGACCAGACATATGTTGACCTGCCATGCAGCTAGTTGGCAAGTGTACCTGAAAGACCCACACCAAAGAACAAAGCGGAACTCTCCTTGCTCCTCATCAGCTGGGATTTCCAACCCCACTAGACATTCAGTCCTCTCTGAAACCTGCACTGAGAGGAATGAAGGTGTAGAATTAGGTGTGTCACAGCCAAGTACTTGCAGGCATTCTGCTAGCAGTACACCCACGTCCGATTGTAGCAGGCAAATTTCCCTGCCCCAGCTGCTGGACTGTCAAAAGAAGTTCACTCCCAGCCATCCACATGCCCAGCGGTTGTATGCTAGCTTGACTAAATTGCTAGCACTTCAACTGCTGCCTTTTCAGTTGGTAGACTCGGCCCCCTTCCGTGAGTTTGTGCAATGTGCAGTTCCTCAGTGGCAGGTCTCCCAATGCCACTGTTTCTCATGGAAGGCGATTCCTGCTCCGTAGGCGTTCAAAAGGCTACGCAGGTACGCAGGCAAAAATATGCCATGCCGTGCTTGCGCTGGTTTGTTTGGGGGACAGGAGCCACACTGGGGCAGATATTTTGTCAGCTCTTCAGGGGCAGGCTGAGAGGTGGTTGACGCCACGTCAACATAAGTCAGGAATGGTGGTTTGCGACAATGGCACCAACTTCCTCTCTGCCCTCCAACAGGGACAACTGACCCATATGCCTTAACCTCGTGGTGCAGCCGTTCTTGGGTAGGTACTCAGGCTTACAGGATGTCCTGAGGCAGGCCAGGAAAGTCTGTGTGCATTTAGGCCAATCATTTCATGCCAGTGCTCGGCTGGCTGAGCTCCAAAAGGAGTTGAACCTGCCCAAAAACCGCCTTATATCTGACATGCCCACTAGATGGAACTCAACGTTGGCCATGCTGCAGTGGCTTCACACACAGCAGAGGGCAATAAATGAGTAAGTGTGCGACTACGGCACCAGGACAGGGTCAGAGGAGTTTGTTTTTTTTCACCACGCCAGTGGGGCATGATCAGGGATGAGGAGGAGGAGGAGGCTTGTGTCAGCATGGAGGTGGAGCCTGGCACTCAGCATCAGCAGCAACAGTCTTTTAGGGATGATTTACAGTCCCAAGAAACCCATGGACTTCTACGTGGCTGGGAGGAGGTGGCTGCGGATCATGTTGTCCTTAGTGACCCAGAGGACTCCGGACCGAATACCTCAGCTAACCTATGCTGCATGACCGCCCTGATCCTGCGGTGGAGAAGGTGGCCGATGCGTTCAGAGAATTTTTTAGTCCGCAGCCCCAAGGTATGATCAGTTCCGGCAACCATCGCCAGCGTTACTGGGTCTTGAGGATGGATCACTGGCCAGAGCTTGCACAGTATGCAATTGAGCTACTGGCCTGTCCTGCATCCAGCGCTCTTTTGGAATGCACCTTTAGTGCTGCTGGAGGCTTTGTAACCGATCACAGGGTGCACCTGTCCACCGATTCGGCTGATCGACTGACCTTCATAAAGATGAATCAGTCTTGGATCATCACCAGCTACCAAGCACCTGAAGCTTATGTAACCGAATATTTTTTTTTGAAATGTCACATCCCTTCAAGACTGCCTATGCTGATGCTGAGTGACTGTCCTGTTATGTTGACTGACTATCCTCTTCCTCCTCAATGATCCTGTTGATAGCTTGGAAGAACATTTTTGGTTCTGGGTGACACCACCAGCCCAATTTTTCAGCCCCTGTTTAACAGGGGCGTGTAATTAAAATTTTGGATGCAATGCTTTGCAGCAGGGCTCATTCCTGCACTCCAACTAGAGTATATGGGAGAGGTTGCAATGTCGTGGCACCAGCACCAGTGCCTAAGGCCCAATTTTTCAGCCCCTGTTTAACAGGGGCATGTAATACAATTTGTGATGCAATGCTTTGCAGCAGGGCTCATTCCTGCACTCCAACTAGAGTATCTGGGAGAGGTTGCAGTGTCATGGCACCAACAAGCCATGCCTAAGGCCCAATTTTTCAGCTCCTGTTTAACAGGGGTATGTAATTCTTAATATAATATTTCACAGCAGGGCCCATTCCTGCGCCCACCGAGAGTAACTGTGAGAACTTCTTTTTCTACCACTGTTCAACAATGCATGTAATTACAATTCTTGATATAATCCTTCACAGCAGGGCGCTCCAGCACCCACCAAGAGTCACTTTGAGGGCTTACAGTGTTGTGGCAACGCCAACACCTTAGGCCCACGTTTCTGCAGAGCATATAGGGCAGGCCCCTACTTTCAAACATCCAACTTACAAACGTCTCCTACTTGCAAATGGAAGGAGACAACAGGAAGTGAGATGAAAAAAGACGGACGGCCCAAAAAAATATACAGGGGTGATAACCCTTCCCTATGTTTTCCAAAAAGCTTAAATATAATTTTTTTGACTGGAGCTACACTTTAAAAATGTACCAGTTCAAAATTACAAACAGATTTTACTTAACACAACAAACCTACACAATCCCTGTCTTGTATATAGGGCCTGGGGGTCCCACGCCTTTTTTTTTTTTTTTTTTTTTAGGTATGGGGTAACCCTTAATATCCGCACAAGACCCAAAGGGGCTGGTAATGGGCAGGGGGGCTACCCATGCAATTTTTTATCAATGATTTTCATCCGTATTGCCGGAACCAGATATGACATTAAAACTGCAAGCAGTTTTAAATGACTTTTTTTTCAGTTAAATGTCATTTTGTGCAGGGACTGTTCTAAACACGGAAACACATGCCACTTCACAGGCATACTATAGACGCCCCCAGGCACGATATTTAAAGGAATATTTCACTTTCTTTTTTTCACTTTAATCGTCATTAAAATCAGTGCTCCTGAAAAAACATCAGTTTTTAAAAAAAAAATTGGCATTGACCCATGTCCCTGGGGCAGGAGCCGGGTCCCCAAACCCTTTTTTGGACAATATCTTGCTTATTAGCCATTAAAATTAGCACTTTTTATTTTGAACGTTCGAGTCCCATAGACTTCAATGGGGTTCTAAAGTTCACACAAATTTTCCATCCATTCAAAAGTTTAACCGGGGGGTGTTTGGGGGGTGAACTTAACCGGGGGGTGCTCCAAGCTTTTGGAAAGACGTCCATTGCCCCACTACTCAAATTACCACCTATCCAATAGACTTCTCCACTGCCCAAATGCTTTTACACTATTCCTACATCCCCCAAGAACCACTTATAACCGCTTCCTAGCTTTACACCTCTTGAATAAATGTGCATTCCAGTCCAATGAAATTGGCCAACCCCCCAACCACTGGGAATTGGATCAGAAGCATAAAACAAATGTAAGACCTTGTGCATCAAGCCAAAGACACACCCACCAAATTCTGGAAAACTTGGTCTTGCTGGCATCACTTCCAGACGACTGCTGAATATTCCCAATTGCTTTCTCAGTGATATCAGAGGTTGTATGTGGACAGGTCAGAGGAGAAGGAATGGCACACTCTTTTCCCCTCTCATATTTACCCCTTCTTCCATTTCTTCCCCCTTATCTTACTATATTACAGACCTTAACATCGACCTTCACAAGCAATAGATAGTTTGCCCAACTCCCCCTCTCTACGTGTACTACCTTTCCCCGCTAATTACTTCCATTATCTTATGCCTCCCCCACAAGGAGTTTCTCCTTCTGTTACCTCCCCTATTTCCCGATTCACATAACAAAATCTCTCCACCATCTTACTTATGCGAGTTGACTACTGACTGAGCCTGCTAGAATCGCCTTTTTCCGCGGGGGTTGCTAGTCGTCCGGTGACCGCAACCCTACATGGAAATAACACATCTGGAGATACTAGGCTGCGAACCACTGAACAAAACACTGTGTGACCAATAAATGACATCAGACAATCAGCCCATAACAACACCCCCACATAGAGAGCCCACACAAGACTACTCCTATTTGCAGCATCCTACATGACCTATACCCTCCACCTAAACCAATAGCACAGATGTTCTACACAAGGCCTAGAGGGTCAAAGTTGCTCTAACTAGTAGGCTGCCTGTGGTACATCCATTGGGTCACTACAGCCCGCTGTTTAAATACAGTACCCAAGCAGTCCATGTTACTAACCCAGTTCATCTGGGCATAGTCGTCCATAAAGTTCAAATGTTTTTGTTATACCCTGTTCAGATATATTGTACACTTGCTGGTATTAATTCTAATATCTTCTACTAATACATTGTATTGGAGTTTATACATCATATGACCTGTTCTCTTTATGTATCCCATCTTTTGTATACAATAAAAATTGATATGGAAAAGAAAAAAGCGTTTGACTTCTGTTTAAGCATTCTTGTGCAAAATGTATAAAATCTCATTAGCATCCAGGAAAACATTGTAAAATTTGCAAGATTTAACACTTGTCCTTCAAAAAAGAAAAACCTAGTGCAGAAGGATAATTTGGTTTTATGTGGAAATATGGAACAGCTGTTAGTTTTAAATATAGATTCAGCTGTAATTTTAGACTCAGAAAATAATAATTTTAAAGCAGATCCCGCAGATGTTATGTTACAGCTGAACTCTGGGAATATGGACAGACTCCTCTCACAATGGGGCTACTGCCACACTTCAAGGGCTTGTTTTTGTTTTTGCCAAGAATCCTAGGAAAAAAAACGCTTTTTTGTTACCTTATCCATCCTGGCAGCCTCTGCTTATGCTCTGCCTTGTAAGGGGACCCTTGTTATCCTCACTTACAATTCAGGATTTATGGTCCTGCATTGTATTTGATGACTTCACAGTGGTGACTGCCATTCAGAGCACCAAAGATAAAAGGCTGCAGGAGACCAGTCACAAAAAAGGAGGAGTCTGTGGAAGCAAAGGATAAGATATAAGGATAAGGTTTTTTTTGTTTTGTTTTTACCCAGAGTTCAGCTATCACTTTATTATGGTTAATGCAGTCAGACTTGTGATCTTAATATCTTAATAAAGCAGAGCAGGTGAGTTAGACCCGGCATCCTTACACATTTTAGTTATTACTAAGGATGGCACAATTCAGTGGTAGCCACCCCTCGAGCAGCTGGCTGCACTTCCCCGACCTCCCCCCTGCTGTCTGCTGGTTGGTCTGGCACAAAACCTGCTTTCTGATTTGCTGGGAGGAGGATCAATGTTACAATAGCAAATATTCATTCGCTGTTGTAACACACCTGGATGGGCTCTGTTCACATTCCCTTCGCCCTTAGTCTCCCCCCCCCCCCCATATTTTGAAGCCTCTGGCTCTAATCAGGTGCTTAATAAAAACATCCCCACCATTGTAATGCATGCATCCGGCATTCTGCAAGGTGCCAGATGCATTGGGTAGGGGAGGGGGTGGTGGATAGGCGAGGGCGGTGCCCATGTTCCTTTAATGGATGGGCCGTCCCTGGTACTATTCATTATTATTGAGCCACATTCACATAATTACATGTGTACAGAGGATTCTAGGGATGAGCCAAACACCCCCCTGTTCGGTTCGCATCCAGAACATGCAAAAAATTTGTTCGAACACGCAAACACAGTTAAAGTCTATGGGACACGAACATTAAAAATCTAAAGTGATAATTTTAAAGGTTATTATGCAAGTTATTTTCATAAAAAGTGTTTGGGGTCCTGCCCCAGGGGACATGTATCAATGCAAAACAATATTTTAAAAACGTGATTTTAATAATGATTAAAGTGAAACAATAAAAGTTAAATATTCCTTAAAATTTCGTACCTGGGGGGTGTCTATAGTATGCCTGTAAAGTGGCGCATGTTTCCCATGTTTATAACAGTCCAAGCGCAAAATTACATTTCTAAAGGAAAAAAAGTAATTTATAGTACTAGCGCTAGTGCTGGCTATTAATGAATTGTTGGTCCCGATAAAAGTCATTGAAAGTAATTGAAAAATGAAAAATAAAAATGCATTGGGGTCCCCCAAAATTCCATTGTCAGGCCCTTCAGGTCTGGTATGGATTTTAAGGGGAACTCCGTGCCAAAATGTAAAAAAAAATGGTGTGAGGTTCCCCCAAAAATCCACACCAGACCCTTATCCAAGCACGCAACCTGGCAGGCTGCGGGAAAAGACGAGAGACCGCCCCCTCTCCTGAACCGTATCAGGCCACATGACCTCAACATGGGGAGGATGTCCCCATGTTGATGGGGACAAGGGCCTCATCCCCACAACCCTTGCCCGGTGGTTGTGGGGATCTGCAAGCAGGGGGCTTATCGGAATCTTGAAGCCCCCTTTAACAAGGGGACCCCCAGATCCCAGCCCCACCCCTGTTTGAAATGGTAACGGTTACATTGTACCCCTACCATTTCACAAAAAAAACAACACACACCGTTTGAGAAGTCCTTTATTAAAAATAAAAAAATAAAGACATTCCAGGAATGTAATCCAATAAATCCATGCTCCTACTCCAGCAATGTAATCCAATTTTCGATCTCCACCAATGGATGATCTTCAGCGACTCCATCGAGGAACTCGCAGAGGTCCTGCCTGTACCGGATGCACCCAGCCAATGACGTGGCGCCAGCTTGACACTTCTTATGTAGATGACAGCGGGCCACCGTCACGTGATCCCGACCCCCTCTGACAAGGGGAAACACCAGGGTTTCCCAGTGACGTGTGCAGGTGACCCCGCCCCCCTCTGATACCATGGGAATCTAATGCAACAGGAGTCGCATGTCCCCTGGGCCAGGGCCCAGGTCCCCTAACACTTTTTATGACAATAACTTGCGTGTTAACCTTTAAAATCATGTTCGACTTGATAGCCCATCCCTAGAGGATTCCAGTGGCAAAGATCACTGGTTTAAGCAAACACCTGTAGTTGCTCAACCTGCATAAAGCAATGACTGAGAGGAGGAAAAAGCTAAGACTAGAAGCAAGGATTGTTAGGCACATTTTCTGTAAAGTAAGAATGCTTCAAAAATATGTCAGAACTATTGAAGTTAAAAGAAGTAAAAGAGTAGTTAAATGGGTTGTAAAGGTAAAAAAATGTTCACCTTAATGCATTCTATGCATTAAGGTGAAAAAACATCCAACAATGCTGGCACCCCAGCCCCCCCCGTTTTACTTACCTGACCCCTCGAATGTCCCGCGCTTGCCCCCGACATCCTTTTTGCCACTCAGCCTGGCCGTTGATTGGTTACAGCGGATGGATTGAAAGCAGCGCAGCCATTGGCTTACACTACTGTCAATCACATCCAGTGACACGGTGCGGGGCCGAGTGATACAGTGAGTGGCTATGGTAGCCGGCTGTATCACGGGAGTTCACCCGCAAGCACTCCTCACCATGCAAGGGAGCTCCCATGAATGTGAGAAGTCCTTGCGGGGGGGCAAGACAGCCGCCGAGTGACCCCAGAAGACCAGGTTTGGGGCCACTCTGTGCAAAACGGGCTGCACAGTAGAGGTAAGTATAACATTTTTGTTATTTAAAAAAAAAAAATACTTTACAACCACTTTAAGGGCCCCTTGCACATTATGCCAGATCGTAAATAAAGAGTCTTTGACACTTAGACAGCCAGAAGAGATAAGGCCAGGAGACCAATGTTTAGTTATAATGTTGACTCAAATCTCAGTAACAATGAAAAGAGGATTTCTCTTTGAATGAGGAATGAAAATAGGGACGTATTCACAAGCTTAAAACGCCTTGTATTATTCACTGCAAATAATTATATTAGCAATAATTCCTATTACATTATTATTACATTATATTGGAGCAATTATATAGCCACTTAATTGAATAATTTTACGCATATATTGTTTATGTATTTTTACAAAATTCATACATATATTCAGGATAGAGTGGTTTATATTACTAAATGATACATATTAGTAAATATATTATTGAAAAATTATCATAATAGGTTTAAAACACTATGAATAAGAGTGAACTAACATAACTTTCAAGGTATGTGAGAAGTTAATGGCCTTATCCAAATTTTCTCAAAGGCCATATGTCCCATGAAGAGACACAAGTCTGGAGAAGTCTGACATATATGACATATAAATTACATCTTATCATAGTTTATTGTGTTCCTTAACCACTTCCCACCCGGCCAATGTATATATACGGCCGGGTGGGAGCCGCCTGCTCCTGATAGGACGTTCGGGAACGTCATTCAGGAGCAGCGGGATCGCGCGCGCGCGCGCCCGCGCAGCGGCGCGATCCCGATGTGCTCGTGTCACCCGGACACGGCACATCTCAGATCGGCAGGAGGGCTCTGTGATTGGCCCTCCTGATCACATGACGGCCGTGTCCAATCACGGCCGTCATGTGATGTAAACAAACAGCCGGTTGCTAGGCAATCGGCTCTCCTCTCCTCACACGGAAGTCACCGCTGAGAAGAGGAGAGCAGAACGCTGCAGCCGGCTGATGATCAGTGAGTATGGGCTGCTTTTCACAGCTTTTTACTCACTGATCATCAGTGTAGTGTAAACACACAACACACCACACAGTGAAAACACAGTCCCCACATATGTCCCCAAAACACACATGTCCCCAAAACATACATGTCCCCAAATAATAAAAACACATGTCCCTAATAATAAAAACATGTCCCCCACATATGTCCCACTAAAATCACATGTCCCAATGATTATCTGCACACATATGTACGTGATCACCTGCACACATATGTACATGATCATTTGCGTACATATGTCCGTGATCACACAAACCAATTATTATACACTTAACGGAATTTTTTTTACCAAAAACATGTAGCAGAATACATTTTGGCTTAAATTTATGACAAAATTTGATTTTATTGGATTTCTTTTCAAATAGAAAAAAGAAAATATAGTTTTTTTCCCAAATTTCCGCTTTTTTTGCGCTTATATCGCAAAAAAAAAAAAACGGAGTCGTGAATAAATAACACCAAAATAAAGCTCTATTTGTGCGAACAAAATGATAACAATTTCATTTGGGTACAGTGTAGCATGACCGCGCAATTGTCACTGAAAGCGCTAGAGCGCTGAAAGCTGAAAATTGGGCTGGGAAGGAAGGGGGTGAAAGTGCCCTGTATTGAAGTGGTTAAAGCTAAAGTCAAAAGGTTATTCATAGGAATATTTTGACATTTCAAATAACATTCCAAATTTGTTTTAATACAACACTGTCCCCTGTTGATAATGATGTGAAAAGTCTAAAATGGCCTCCTAGATAGTGTTGTCATGGTTACATGGTAAATAACACGTCAATTGACGTAATTAGTTACGTGTAGGGATGAGCCGAACACCCACCGGTTCGGTTCGCACCAGAACTTTCGAACGGACCCCAAATTCGTACGAACTTTAGAACCCCATTGAAGTCTATGGGACTCGAAAGTTCGAAATTAAAAGTGCTAATTTTAACGGCTAATATGCAAGATACTGTCCTAAAAAGGGTTTGGGGAGCTGGCTCCTGCCCCAGGGGACATGGGTCAATGCCTAAAATGTTTTTAAAAATGGCCGTTTTGGAGGGAGCACTGATTTTAATGATGATTAAAGTGAAAAAAAAAAGTGAAATATTCCTTTAAATATGGTGCCTGGGGGATGTCTGTAGTATGCCTGTGAAGTACCACGTGTTTCCCGTGTTTAGAACAGTCCCTGCACAAAATGACATTAAACGGAAATAAAATCATTTAAAACTGCTTGCGGTTTTAATGTTATATCTGGTTCCTGCAATATGGTTAAAAATCATTGAGAACAATGGCATGGGTAGCCCTCCCTGCCCATTACCAGCCCCTTTGGGTCTTGTACGCATATTAAGGGGAACCCAGTACCCATATTAAAAAAAGGAAATGCCTGTGGCCCCCAGGCCCTATATACTCAGAACAGCAGTATACAGGCGGTGCAAACAAGACAGGGACTGTGTAGGTTTGTTGTGTTAAGTTGAATCTGTTTGTAATTTTCAACTGGTACATTTTTAAAGTGTAGCTCCAGTCAAAAAAACGATTTTTAAGCTTTTTGGAAAACATAGGGAAGGGTTATCACCCCTGTATAATTTGTTTTGTCGTACATCTTTTTTCATCTCACTTGCTGTTGTCTCCTTCCGTTTGCAAGTAGGAGATGTTTGTAAATTGGATGTTTGAAAGTAGGGGCCTGCCCTATATGCTCTGCAGAAATGGCGGAACAAGGTGTTGGTTTTGCCACAACATTGTAAGCCCTGAAAGTGACTCTTGGTGGGCGCTGGAGCGCCCTGCTGTGAACGATTATATCAAGAATTGTAATTACATGTCATTGTTGAACAGTGGTAGAAAAATTGACCTTTGGTGGTTGTGGTGCTGGTGCCACAACACTATAAGTCCTCACAGTTATTCTGGGTGGGCACAGGAACGGGCCCTCCTGTGAAATATTATATCAAGAATTGTAATTACATGTCCCTGTTAAACAGGGGCAGAAAAATTGGGCCTTAGGCACTGGTGCTGGTGCCACGACACTGCAACCTCTCCCATATACTCTTGTTTTATTGCAGGAATTAGCCCTGCTGCAAAGCATTGCATCAAAAATTGTACTTAAACGCCCCTGTTAAACAGGGGCAGAAAAATTGGGCCTTAGGCACTGGTGCTGGTGCCACCACACTGCAACCTCTCCCATATACTCAATTTTTATTGCAGGAATTAGCCCTGCTGCAAAGCATTGCCTCAAAAATTGTAATTAAACGCCCCTGTTAAACAGGGGCAGAAAAATTGGGCTGATGGCATCACCCAGAACCAGAAATGCTCTTCCAACATATCAGCGGAGGAGGAAGAGGATAGACAATCAACATAACAGGACAGTCACTCAGCAACAGCATAAGCAGTCTTGAAGGGATGTGATATTTAAAAAAAAAAATATTCGGTTACATCAGCTTCAGGTGCTTGGTAGCTGTGGGTGATCCAAGACTGATTCATCTTGATGAAGGTCAGTCGATCAACTGATTCGGTGGACAGGCGCACCCTGTGATCGGTAACAAAGCCACCAGCAGCACTGAAGGTGCGTTCCGAAAGAACGCTGGATGCAGGACAGGCCAGTAGCTCAATTGCATACTGTGCAAGCTCTGGCCAGTGATCCATCCTCAAGACCCAGTAAGCCAGAGGAATTTCGGTGGGAAAGGTGTCCAAGTCTGACCTTGCCCCTAGGTATTCCTGCACCATGTAAATCAGACGCTGGCGATGGTTGCTGGAACCGATCATACCTTGGGGCTGCGGACTAAAAAATTGTCTGAAAGCATCAGTCAGATGGCCACCTTCTCCACCGCTCCTTCTGACCGATGCCTCAGCAACACATTGTCCAGGACCAGGAGTTTGTAATCTCCCCATCTCTGGGAACGCGTTGCACAGACCTTTCTGCAAGGCCTCCCGGAGATGTCTCATCCTCTGCTCCCTCTGCGATGGCAAGATAAGGTCAGCAACCTTACCCTTGTACCGTGGATCAAGGAGAGTGGCCAGCCAGTAATGGTCCCTCTCCTTGATCCGAAGAATACGAGGATCCTTCCGCAGGCTTTGCAGGATCAGGGAGGCCATGCAGCGTAGGTTAGCTGAGGCATTCGGTCCGGAGTCCTCTGGGTCACTAAGGACAACATGATCCGCAGCTACCTCCTCCCAGCCACGTACAAGTCCACGTGTTTCTTGGGACTGTAAATCATCCCTACAAGACTGCTGCTGCTGATGCTGAGTGCCAGCCTCCACCTCCATGCTGACACAATCATCCTCCTCCTCCTCTTCCTCCTCCTCATCCTCTTCCTGTGTGATGGGTGGCACAGCAGGAACACTGTCTGGATAAAGGGGGCCTTGAGAGGCAAGGAAGTCCTCCTCTTCCTGCCTCTGTTCTGCCTCAAGTGCCCTGTCCATTATTCCACGCAGCGTATGCTCCAAGAGGTGGACAAGAGGTACAGTGTCACTGATGCATGCACTGTCACTGCTCACCATCCTTGTGGCCTCCTCAAACGGTGACAGGACAGTGCATGCATCCCTGATCATGCCCCACTAGCGTGGTGAGAAAAAACCGAGCTCCCCTGACCCTGTCCTGGTGCCATAGTCGGAGGGCGGAGAGGAGGTTGGTGCCATTGTCGCAAACCACCATTCGTGGCTTAAGCTGGCGTGGCATCAACCACCTCTCAGCCTGCCCCTGCAGAGCTGACAAAACATCCGCCCCAGTGTGGCTCCTGTCCCCCAAACAAACCAGCGCAAGCACGGCATGGCATAGTTTTGCCTGCGTACTTGCGTAGCCCCTGGAACGCCTACGGAGCACCGCTGGTTCTGAGGACAGAGCACTGGAAGAGGCCATGGAGGAAGAAGAAGAGGAGGGGGTGGAGGAGAGAGGTGTGTCACAACCAATAGTAGCATTTTGGAGGCGTGGTGGCGGAACAACCTCCAACACTACTGCACCTTGTCCTGCATCCTTCCCAGCTGCCAGAAGAGTGACCCAATGGGCCGTGAAAGACAGGTAACGTCCCTGTCAATGCCTGCTGGACCATGAGTCAGCGGAAATATGCACCTTACTCCTGACCGCCCTGTCCAGCGAGGCAAGGACATTGCCTTCCACATGCCGGTAGAGAGCCGGAATCGCCTTCCGTGAGAAAAAGTGGCGTTTGGGGACCTGCCACTGAGGAACCGCACATTGTAAAACTCACGGTAGGGGGCCGAGTCTACCAACTGAAAAGGCAGCAGTTGAAGTGCTAGCAATTTAGCCAAGCTAGCATTCAACCGCTGGGCATGTGGATGGCTGGGAGTGAACTTCTTTCGCCAGTCCAGCAGCTGGGGCAGGGACATTTGCCTGCTATAATCGGACGTGGGTGTACTGCTAGCAGAGTGCCCGGAAGCACTTGGCTGTGACGCACCTAATTCTACACCTTCATTCCTCTCAGAGCAGGTTTCAGAGAGGACTGAAGGTCTAGTGGGGTTGGAGATGCCAGCTGATGAGGAGCAAGGAGAGGTCCGCTTTGTTCTTTGGTGTGGGTCTTTGAGGTACGCTGGCCAACGAGCTGCATGGCAGGTCAACATATGTCTGGTCAAGCATGTGGTGCCCAAGCGGCTGATTTGGCCACGCGAGATACGCTTGAGACATATGTTGCAAATAGCAGCGGTGCGATCTGATGCACTCATCTCAAAAAAGACCCACACCAAAGAACTTTTAGAATAACGCGCAGAGGCAGCGCCCTGCACAGGCGGAGCTCTGCGGTGTGATTCAGTCGGTGTGTTGCCCCTAAGCTGGCCCCCGGAGGGCATCCTGCCTCGTTGGACATGTGCCTCCTCCTCCTCCTCCTCCTCCTCCTCCTCTCTCCTACCAGGCACCCACGTGGAGTCAGTGCCCTCATCATCCCCTCCCTCTTCATCGCTGTAGCAAACCTGGCAATATGCTGCAGCTTGTGGAACATGACTGCCAGATTGCTGTCCTTCTTGAGCATCCCCTCTCTCTGCATTCATGCTACTGCCTTCCTCTAGCTGAGTGTCATCATCAGAGCCTACAAAACACTGGGCATCCTCCTGGAGCATGTACCCAACACTGTGCTCAAAGAGTTCAGGAGACTCCTCAGGAGGACGTGGTGGGTTTTGGGAAGGAGTCACTGATGATGACATTGAGACGAGGGAAGACGATGCGTTGGCAGCTGCTTTGCTAGTACCCTGAGACTGGGTGAGAGATGATGAGGAGGATGAAGAGGGCTTGGTCATCCACTCTACCAAGTCGTTGGCATGTTGCGGTTCAACATGTCCAGCTGCCGAAAAGAAGGACAAGCGTGTCCCATGGCCACGTGCTGATGACAATGCACCGCGTCCACGACCAGCACTGTTGTCTCTAGACACAGAGCCTGCTTGCCCTCTTTTATTGGCTCGCACCTGTCTACCTCTCCTTGCTGGCCTTCCAGACATGGTAATGGCCTGAAGGGAGTTGGGTAAAACAGCAGTTGGGTAGTGTATATTGTGCTGGAGGCACACAACACCCACTAACTCCTGCAGATGCCTTTATTATAGAACACCAGAGATAAAGGGGTATACTGTAATGGAGTCACACAACACCCACTAAGCCCTGCAGATGGCTCTATTAGAGAACAGCAATAAAGGGTAGATACAGGTGTATATTGTGCTGGAGGCACACAACACCCACTAACTCCTGCAGATGCCTTTATTATAGAACACCAGAGATAAAGGGGTATACTGTAATGGAGTCACACAACACCCACTAAGCCCTGCAGATGGCTCTATTAGAGAACAGCAATAAAGGGTAGATACAGGTGTATATTGTGCTGGAGGCACAAAACACCCACTAACTCCTGCAGATGCCTTTATTATAGAACACCAGAGATAAAGGGGTATATACAGATGTATACTGTGCTGTGCTGGAGGCACACACAACTTCCAATAACTCCTGCAGATGGCAAGTGGGCTAAAATAGAGAAGAGCTATGTAGGTGGATATAGCGGCGTGTACTGGGTACAGAGCACGCAGACAGCACGCACAAGCTCCTAACACTACTGACTGCAAGCTCTATTATAAAAGATAGATCACTAGCTATATAGGTGAGGTGAATATAGCGGTGTATACTGCGGTCAGGGCACGCAGACAACAACCACTACAGAAGAGCAAGATCGAAAATTGGCCGATAACGATCGGTGTATACTGTGTTGAAGGTACACAGAACACCCACTAACTGCTTCAGACGCCAACACACTACACAAGGCCGCCGCGCTGGCGGCCTTATATAGTGTGGGGCGTGTACTACACAGCCTGAGCTATGATTGGCCACAGGCATCCTGCCTGTGGCCAATCATGGCTCTCCTCGCTGCTGGCGCTGTGATTGGCCAAGCATGCGGGGTCACAGTGCATGCTTGGCCAATCATGAGCCAGCAATGCACTGCGATGACGCAGTGCATTGCGGGCCGTGAGCGCCACACGAATTTGGCGCGAACTGCCCATAATGTTCGGAATGCACCGAACGGGCGAACAGCCGATGTTCGAGTCGAACGTATATTTCTGGTAAAGTATAATTTTCTTCTGCCTATTGGTAATTGAATTATTTGAGCATATACATAGCTAAACCATAGAATCTTGGTAGCATAGTTATTGCAATTGTTTTTTTCTAACTGCAGTATGAGATTCTTTGGTTCCAAATAAAGATAAATATATATTTTGTGTATCTCAATAAAGCTGAGTTCAAAGTCTTATCAATGGTTTAGTTGTGATGTATGTTTTAAACGTATAATTCATCAGTGAATTGTTTTTACCTTAAATATAGTCTTGGTTAAGTACCAAGTTGATATACAGTATAACATTCTGTCCATGTATTTTTAAAGTTGAGCTTACAAGATCTGTTTGTTTGAGAGAGATCATGTGTAGATTTCAACACTTGTTTGTTTTCTTAAGTTGTGGTGTCATTGTGAAAATGTTAACCATTTACGAAGCAGTTATCAAGCAGTTTTAAGACATTGGCATTTTAAAGCTAGAGCTGGTGGTTATTTGTTTCATTACTTGTACTACCCATGTTGATATTTGAAATTATATTCTGTGTTATATTTTGATATTATTTTTCACTGATTTTAGTAATAAAATATATATATTTTGCACAGTATTGTATTCCTCCATCCTCAATTTAGCACAGATTAACAAGTTTGAGTCATTTGGGTGATTCGTAGAAATATGTGGAAGTCTCCTAAATCATAGATTTTTGCTTATTTTCATAAATGTCAAACTGTTTAATATTGCATTATAAATACCCTGACAAATACACAGGTATATTTTAATAGTTTTTTTATCGATTTACAAAATGCAAAGTAAACAAACAGAAAAAAATCCAAATTCAATCAATATTTGGTGAGACCACCCTTTGCCTTCAAAACAGAAATTCTTCAATTCTTCTAGGTACGCTTGCACATTTTTTAAGGCAATTCTAGGTACGCTTGCTTGTTTTTTGAAGCAACTTGCCAGGTAGGTTTTTTCAAATATCTTGGAGAACTAACCACAGATTTTCTGTGGATGTAGGCTGCCTCAAATCCTTCTATTGCTTCATGTAATCCCAAACAGACTCCATGATGTTGTGATCAGGGCTCCATCACATCCAGGGCTCCGTGGGGGCAAACCATCTCTTCCAGGACTCCTTGTTCTTTTTTAAGCTGAAGATAGTCCTTATTGACATTGGTTATATGTTTGGGGTTGTTTTTGTGCTGCAGAATAAATTTGGGGCCATTCACATGCCTCTCTGAAGCTATGGCATGAAGGATATACTGTATATACATTATATTACCATAAGTATTGGGATGGGTGTCTTTAACCGCTTGCCGCCCGCTGGCTGTCATATGATAGCCAGGCAGCGCGGCTCTCATTCTGGGAGGGTGTCATATGATGACCTCCCATTTAAACAGGGATTGCACGCGATCGTGCGTGTGCATCTCTGTTCCTTCGGTGGCCGCATGTCACGGAGACCCCGCTCGCCATCGAAGGGGGTGAACAGCCTTTGGGCATGACTGTTTACCACGTGATCAACCGTGATGAAGTCACGGCCAATCACAGGTGGTACCACCCCACTTTGCACGGCGCATGTGCGCAATCGGAAGCAAGCTGCGCGTGTTCCTGGGGACACTGCTCATCACCGATGGTGGTAAACAGCCATTGGCTGGCGGCTGTTTACCACGTGATCAGCTGTAATCCTTTCACAGCCGATCACTAAATGTAAACAAACCATGGTAACGAGATGTGGTAACATCTTGTTACCGTCTACAGTGCACACCAACACACACTGATTGCCCTCCCAATAAAGAGGACCTGTCCCCACCCATCAAAGTACTTGTCATAGTCCATCTAAGTACCCAAGTACCTGTCACAATCCATCAGAGTACCCCAGTACCTGTCACAGTCCATCTGAGTATCCGAGTACCTGTCACAGTCCATCTGAGCACCCGAGTACCTGTCAGTCTATCTGAGTATCCGAGTACCTGTCATAGTCCATCAGAGTACCCAAGTACCTATCTGTAGCCCATCAGAGTACCCGAGTACCTGTCTGTAGCCCATCAGAGTACCCGAGTACCAGCCCATCAGAGTACCTATCTGTAGCCCATCAGAGTACCTGAGTACCTGTCACCAGGCCATCAGAGTACCCGAATACCTGTCACCAGCCCATCAGAGTACCCGAGTACCTGTCTGCAGCTCATCAAGTTACCCGAGTACCTGTCTCCTGCCCATCAGAGTACCCGAGTATCTATCTGCAGCCCATGCCTCATAGAATATACGTTGGGGTGTTTGCTTTACAAAATGGGGTAATTTTTTGGGTAATTCCATTGGGCTGGTGCTCAAGGACCTTCAAAAGTGTGATAGGTAGGAATGAAATGAGATGTGTAATTTATGCTCCTAGAATGCCTGAAAGTACTACTTCAGTATTGGTCCTCTGTATGTGGCCAGGCTGTGTAAAAGCCTCACACATGTGGTATCGCCATACTCAGGAAGAGTAGCAGAATGTGTTTTGGGGTGTCATTTTTGCTATATGCATGCTATGTGTTGGAGATATATTATAAATTGACAACTTTGTGTAAAAAAAAAAAAAAAAAATGTGTTTTCATTTTTTTTCCATGTTTTCCAAAAACTTCTGGAAAAAAATTAACCGTTTAAAAGACTCATTCTGCCTCATAGATTATACGTTGTAGCGTTTGCTTTCCAAAATTGGGTCATTTTGTGGGCAATTCCATTGTCCTGGTGCTCCAGGGCCTTCAAAAGTGTAATAGGTGGCAGTGAAATGAGATGTGTCATTTATGCTTCTAGAACATCTGAAAGTGCCACGTCAATGTTGGGCCTTTGTATGCGGCCAGGATGTGTAAAAGTCTCACACATGTGGTATTGTCATACTCGGGAAGAGTAGCAGAATGTAGTTTGGGGTGTAATTTGTTGTATGCATATGCAGTGTGTGAGAAATAACCTTATAATATGACAATTTTGTAAAAAAAAATAAGAAATTAATAAAAAAATCTTCATATTGCAAAGGATTGTGGGAAAAAATTATAACTTAAAAAAACTCACCATGCTACTTACTTAATACCTTGGAATGTCTACTTTCTAAAAAGGGATTCTTTTGCACTTTCCTGACTTGTTAGTGTCTCAAGAAATGATATACACCTGATGTACTGAAGGCCTGATCAGATGTGATCAGTTTTCAGCGATTGGCACCATAGTTCATAGACTCTATAACTTTAACAAAGACCAAATAACATACTCTAATCTGGGTTATTTTTACCAAAGATATGTAGCAGTATAAATTTTGGCCAAAATTTATGAAGAAACATGACTAATTAGCAAAATTTTATGACAGAAACAAAGAAAAAAATATATTTTTTCACAAAATTGACTGTCTTTTTTTATTTATAGCACAAAAAATAAAAAATAAACTAGTGATTAAATACCACCAAAAGAAAGCTCTATTTGTATGACAAAAAGGATGCAAGTTTCATATGGGTACAGTGTTGCATGACTGAGTAATTGTCATTCAAACTGTGAGCACTGAAAGCTGAAAATTGGTCTGGGCAGGAAGGGGGTGTAAGTGCACTGTATTGAGGTGCTTATACGCACATGAACTTTAATGGCATCCCAGTCTTAGTCTGTAGGGTTCAATATTGAGTTGGCCCACTCTTTGCAGCTCTAACAGCTTCAAACCCTCTGGGAAGGCTGTCCACAAGGTTTAGTAGTGTGTCTATGGGAATGTTTGACCATTCTTCCAGAAGCACATTTGTTAGGTCAGGCACTAATGTGGATGAGAGGCTCGCAGTCTCTATTCTAATTCATCCAAAAGGTGTTCTATTGGGTTGAGGTCAGGACTCTGTGCAGGCCAGTCAAGTTCCTCCACTCAAAACTCTCTCATCCATAAACCTAAAGAGTTAAAGCTGTTATAGCTGCAAAGGGTGGGCCAACTCAATATTGAACCCTATGGACTAATACTGGGATGCCATTAATGTGCGTGTAAAGACTTTTGGCAATATAGTGTATATATGCTGTATATTGTAATTTTAAGATAATTATGTCTTGTATACTATATGTCTCTGTTCTCCAAAATAAATGCTATTCCAAACATGGCCAAACTGGGTTAAATAGTGGCTTAAACATTAAAAGAAGGATCAGAATATATGAGGTTGTAACTTGTAAGCAAAAAAATTCTACCCTAATGAAAAAAAAAGTCAAACTTTACAAAGGTATCAGTGTCGCACACAGCAATACAAATGAATAGTGTTTAGAAAAAGGAACAGCTGCCAACACAAATTCACACATACAGATATCTCAAAACAACAAATAAACTGTACATGTATGGCGCTAATCCTTAGTGTTCATAAACGCTTAACTCGGGTGTAAAAAATATTTCACGTGACATAAAAAACATTTCACATATCAATAAAATACATGTGTGACCCGCCAAAGACATTAATTGTAATGAAATGTGTCAGACGAGGACACGTTTTCTGACATCATCACGTCTTCGCACATGAGCGAAAGTTACTGATCCTGATTACATCATTTTGTCAATTGGAAGTATAAATGCCATTTATGCACATGAACTTTGTTTTATTAGCATACTTATTAATAAATTTGGAACATTTTAAATGAGATTGTGAAGTGTGCTTCCTTTTCGATTATATGATCCATATTGGATGTGGTGTGTTAGTTAGAGAGGCCAGACCAGAGTGTTTTCCTGTGGGTTCCAGTAGGCGTCCAGGAGTTTTCTGTGTACCATCGTGGAAGTCTCCCAACTCGGGTTGTCCATGTGATTTTTGGGATCCATTGGTCATGGTGTGGTTGTATTATAATAAATGCCTTTTTGACTTCCACTAACATTACATAGGGTAGCATATTCACTGTCTTGTTTGGTGGTGGTAACTGAAATGGCTCACAGTTTTGGCACTTTTTTGTTACTTTGCACTTTTATATGGACAGTTTTTGGGACTTTGATTTTACTTTTTTATTTAAGTCATTTGTGTTTGAAATAGGCATGTGGTGTGTATTATACATTTAAAGGTCAAGTATTCACATCTTTATTTTAAGGTCACACTTGTATATTTTTTTTTTATGTTACACATGTATGTAATTGATAATATGTGAGATGTTGTTTAAACACTTATCCTTAGGTGGATGTCATATGACATCCTGGATTTTGAGTGGAGATATCTAAATGATGGGTGTAGCTACAGGCATCATCCAGATATCTTTTTTTGGAGCCGGCGATTCCCTCTCATGTAAAAGCCCTCATAGCCGGTGTTTAGCCACTTACTTTTTACAGGGGGCAGAAGGGGACATTTCACCCCCCCCCCCCCTGCTGCCCTCTGGTGCTTCTCTGTTCTCTCCAGTGCAGTCGGGGAGCTGGAGAATGAATCTGCTGGTGCCGGTTTACCATAGAGCTGGTCATAGATGGACCATCTCTGTGACCCTTGGATGCCAGCAGATGTAAACACTGACCTTTTTTTTTGCTGGAAAGCCAGAGATTGATTATTTATTATTATTATTATTTTCTCAGGCTTTCCAGCATAGAGGAGAGATGTGGGGACTTATAGACCCCAGATCTCTCTGTAAAGAGGACCTGTCGTGCCCTATTCCTATTACAAGGGGTGTTTACAATCCTTGTAATATGAATAAAAGAGATCAAAAAATAAAGAGAAATGGGTAAGGTAAAGTCTACAGGCTTTGAAAGATCAATTTGTAAATGGATAGATAACTGGCTAAAAGACCAGATTCAGAAAGTAGTGGTTAATGACTCTTACTCTGAATGGTCTATGGTTAGGTCAGTGGTATACCCCAAGGTTCAGTGCTGGGACCCTTACTTTTTAATATCAATATTGATTCCTGTACCAGTGCTGATATCAAGCATTTAAGCCAGTATCTCTACTCACCCAAATGCTTCTGATACTGAAATAATACTTGCGGTGCAATTTGCGTCAATACAACACAAATGCACACAAATTGCACTGCAAAGAATCACATGCAATTTTAATAGGAATGCTGTGCGTTTCCTGTCTGCATCACATGTGTTTTCCGCCACCGCTCCTGTGTGTGTGTGTGTGTGTGTGTGAGCACTTCCCTCAGCCCTGATTTGCTATTAGATATGTACTGTGAGTTCTAACTTTGTTTAACCTGACTAGATGGTGCTTTAATCCCTTTACATACACACATACAGGAGCAGTGGGAGAAATCAAATGCGATTCAGACAGGAATCACACTGCATTCCTGTACAAATCACATGCAATTCTTTGAAGTGTGATTTGGGACAATTCTTTTGTATTGACACAAATCGCGAAGTATTGGTTTCGGTATCGGGAGCATTTGGAAGAGTAGCGATACTTGCTCAAATGCTTGGTTTGGCACTGATGCCTGTATCGGTACATGCCTAGTTGCATTTAAATTGATCGGTACTCAGTTTCAGTGAGTATTTGACCAAAAGTATTGGTACTTGCACTCACAGATAAAAAAAAGGGTATTGATTCAACTCTAAATGCAGTGTGTTTCTATAGCATGTGTTTCATTTTAGCTTTTTTTTAAGTATACTGTCACTTAAAAGTGAAATAATCTTGGCATAGATGTTTTTCATGAAGTATTTGTGCAACTGGATACCCTCTTGTTTGTGCACCACATGAGATTGGATAGAAAAGCAAAATTTGCCTTAAGCGGTAAAGTCTCATGAATATATATGTCAGGTTTGGATACTTAGTTGACCTGGTTGGCCTTCACTGATAATGCAGATGCTAATAAAAATTATATTTTCTAGGGTTCCTCTATAGCTAGCTCAGCCCTTTAGCAAGCTGTTTGCATAAATGTTGCATATTAGATGGAATCATCTAGTCATCCTACAGCTCTAAATGAACAATGCGGTTGGTTTTACTTAGCAACAAAAATTATGTCTGACTTCCTTTGCTATAGCATAGCAGATGGAAATGTGATTGGCATCTTCCACAAAGCTACTCAGAAACAGGCCCATGCTGGCAATGACAATACTGGTGCTTGTCAGTAGGACTAAAAATACAGAAAATCTAGTCTGAATTGTACAAGGGTTGGAAAGTTTAATTTGAATGAGCCATTTTTAATGAAAGATTCACAACTGCAAAAAATAAATTCGCCACCTGGCAGTTGGAAGCAGACTTAATTACAAAATATATGGTGTAATTGCCTAATACATTTGATTCTACGAACAAGCATTTTGTACTCATGCTTTGAGTTTCTGTTTATGATGGTTTAGCATGGAGCAAAAGCATAGTCTAAAAGTTGGAGTTGTTAAGACCAACTGGAAAACATCAAATCAAGTGGCATCAAACCTCAAGTTGCCTTTACATGATTTCTTTCTTTTAATCCTATACTTTTTATTAGAAAAATGTCCATACATTTTGCACAAAAAAGCAAGAACAAGCACCAAGAATGGGCATGGTTCAAATACAAAAACTTAGAACAGGTGTACAAAAAAAAGAAGTTGCATGATGTACAAAAAAGAAAAGAGAAAGCAAACATCAAACACATTACCTCTAGTTTATATAAAGTGTACAGCACAGACAGACAAGTCTAGTCAGAGCTAAATTAGGAGATAGGTATTCCAAAGTGTGGGTCATTTGATGATGTTGAGTAAAATCTGGTCATATGATAATCAATTAATAGGTATACCTCAGCTGAAACTGTACATGGCATCAGCATATTGAACCTATGCGCATCAAGATCCATGTATCAGCAAGAAATAAAAAAAACTAATAAACAATCTCTTGTCTGCGCAGCTATTTGTACCCAGAGAGGAGAGTCACAGTTAAAAAAAAAGGGGGTAACCTCATACCAATCAAGAGGAGACACCACCACTCAACAGCCTATCTCTGACCAGTTAAAAGGGGGCAAGCCTAAAGTGCTTTGCCAATTGTCCTAAATGTTTGTAAAACATTTTTTCTCACAGTAGAGTATAATTGACAGCTTTCATCCAGAAGGTGTATGAAGGAGAGGATGGGGAGATCCACCTCTGTGCAATAAGCTTCCTAGCGATAAACAAGAGACGATTAATGGCAACATAATTGTGAAGAGTGTAAAGTTCCCCATCTAACCACCCCAGGAGACACGTTTTAGGGTCTAATGTAACACTAACATCATAGACTTTATTAATAGTTTCTAGGACTAATGTTCAATTCCTGACAAGTTTAGGATGTTTCTTTAGCATGCGTATGAGAGTGCCATATTACATCTTAGACATAATGGGGTGTCTCTCCCATGCCATGCATAGAATTTCTGGGCGATATGTTATGAACAGTGAGTAATAAAAAACTGCGTAAGCTTCTGGGTAGGGATGAGCCGAACACCCCTCGGTTCGGTTCGGTTCGATGCAGGACATGCGAACAGGCAAAAAATTTGTTCGAACACGCGAACACAGTTAAAGTCTATGGGACATGAACACGAATAATCAAAAGTGCTAATTTTAAAGGCTTATATGCAAGTTATTGTCATAAAAAGTGTTTGGAGTCCTGGGTCTTGCCCCAGGGGACATGTATCAATGCAAAAAAAGTTTTAAAAATGGCAGTTTTTTTTCAGTAGCAGTGATTTTAATAATGCTTAAAGTGAAACAATAAAAGTGAAATATTCCTTTATATTTCGCACCTGGGGGATGTCTATAGTATCCCTGTAAAGTGGCGCATGTTTCCCGTGTTTACAACAGTCCCTGCACAAAATGACACTTCTAAAGGAAAAAAAGTCATTTAAAAGTACTTGTAGCTATAATGAATTGTCGGTCCCGGCAATACACATAAAAGTCATTGAAAAAAATGGCATGGGATTCCCCCGCAGTCCATTACCAGGCCCTTTGGGTCTGCTATGAATATTAAGGGGAACCCCGAACCAAAAAATAAATAAATTGTGTGGGGGTCCCCCCAAATTCCATACCAAGCACTTCAGGTCTGGTATGGATATTAAGGGAAACCACATGCCAATTTTTTTTTTTTAAATGGTGCGAGGGTCTCCCCAAAAATCCATACCAGACTCTTATCCGAGCACACAACCTAGCAGGCCGCAGGAAAAGATAAGATGAGAGAGCGCCCCCCCCCTCCTGGACCGTATCAGGCCACATGCCCTCAACATGGGGAGGGTGTTTTGGGGTAGACCCCCTTAACTGAGAGTGGAAGCACACCGTTATGTTCCCGGGTGACACCACCGTATGGCCGTATGGCTTCCCTATGGTCGTAGTGTGACCCCGCCCCCTCTGATGCCCTGGGAAAGCCATAGGGAAGTCCCTGTGCTTCAAAGGGACGGGGTCACCTGGCAACGTCACGGTGTGGCCCTGCCCTCAGATATAAAAGAACTGGCAAAGCGAAGAAGCGCCATACATTGGGAGCCTCTCATGGAGGTGGGTCGGTAACGTTTTTTTTTTGGTCCATCGGCGGTGCAAGAAAAGAAGAAGACTTTGTGGGACTTTTTTTTTAAATAAAGGACTTGTCCCAAGGCGTGTCATGTCATTTTTACCATTTTCACACTTTTTTTGTGAAATGATAGGGCTACCCCATTACCATTTCACAAAGGGGGAAGGCCGGGATCTGGGGGTTAATGGGGGCTTCCAGATTCCGATAAGCCCCCTGCCTGCCTACCCCCACAACCACCGGGCAAGGGTTGCGGGGATGAGGCCCATGTCCCCATCAACATGGGGACATGGTGCTTTGGGGGGCTACCCCAAAGCACCCTCCCCATGTTGAGGGCATGTGGCCTGGTATGGTTCAGGATGGGGAGGCTCTCTCGTCCCCACCTCTTTTCCTGCGGCCTGTCAGGTTGCATGCTCAGATAAGGGTCTGGTATGGATTTTTGGGGGGACCACATCATTTTTCTTTATTTTGGTGCAGGGTTCCCCTTTATATCCATACCAGACCTGAAGGGCTGGGGGGATCCCATGCCATTTTTTTCAATGACTTCTTTCATCTGTATTGTTGGGACCGACAATTCATTATAGCCTCGAGTAGTTTTAAATGACTTTTTTGCTTTAGAAATGTAATTTTGTGCAGGGACTGTTCTAAACATGGGAAACGTGCGCCACTTTACAGACATACTATAGACACCCCCCAGGTACAAAATTTAAAGGAATATTTCACTTTTATTGTTTCACTTTAAGCATTAATAAAATCACTGCTCCTGAAAAAACAGCCATTTTTAAAACTTTGTTTTGCATTGATACATGTCCCCTGGGGCAGGACACTTTTTATGACAATACCATGCATATAAGCCTTAAAAACTAACACTTCTGATTTCTCCCATAGACTTTTAAAGGGTGTTCCGCGGCTTTCGAATTTGCCGCAAACACCCCAAATTGTTTGCTATTCGGCGAACAAGCGAACATCCGATGTTCGAGCCGAACTTACATTCGACTCGAACATCGGGCTCATCCCTACTTCTGGATCTCAGAGAGGGACACTTGTAGGATATTAGTAAGCATGGTAAACCATTCCTCGTCAGTAATGGAACCCACCTTGTATTCCCATCTACACTTTAGTGACATAGTGTTAGATGAGTGTTGTATCAGGGAGGCATATAGAGCCAATATTTGACCCGTCTTGGAGGATGACAGAGTCAGATTAAGTACACTGGGTTTGGTATAGAGTTTAGTGTGCACAGGCAGAGTGAATAGGAGGTTACTGGATTTTTCACAGAATAAACAGGTTTTTTTTTTTTGCACTTATAGAACAGATATAAAACAGTCTTTAAATTTTTATTTTTTAGACCTTGATTAGAGTTTGCATACACTTTTAGCTAGTTAGGTAATGAGTCAATGCCTTCCGATACCTAGGTGTTCTCATCTATCTCATCTCCATTTCTAAAGGATGCCTACTGCTGAACCCATGTGTATACACAAAGAAATCAAGGGTGTTGGAAGGGAGGCAGAAAGCAGAAGGGTCTAAAAAAAAATAACCAATATGTAAACTGTGAACAGAATGAGCAGAGATATCCGATTGCCAATTGGATCATGAATCTTTTTTTTGCAATCACTACTGCAATCACTGAGCAGCAAATGATATCACTTGTGATGTACAGTATTTCAGTTATCTTGCAAACCTGGCCTGTTAGTGGGTCCTGAGAACAGGAGTTGAGAACCACTGTTTTAGAATAATCTGGACCATTGTATTAGGGGTTTCTGCCTTTCTCTGAATCTATCTTAGGCTAATAGTCATGTGGAAACAAAGCTTTTTATGTAATTTATGTTTTCTTTTTAGCTGAAGCAGGCCAGTCAACACCCAATTCACCAATAAACCAACAGCTGACTGTAAAGCAGAATAACAAACCACCGACCTAGTCAGATTAATATTGTGCAGTAATTTCCAAAACAGCGGTTCTATTGTTTTGCCCCTATTAAAAAAATGTAGTATAGTGTATTTCTTCCAGATTGTCTAGTTGCAACTTTTTTTTGCATTTGATTTTCAAACCAACACATTTGTCTTCTCTGGACACAGGCATAAACAATTATATGATAGTAGTTTTAGCAAGGAAAATGACAAATTGCCAACTTGTGGTTTTTGTCATTGGCTTTCTCAACTGCCTGACGTCCTGCCTGCCTGACTGCTATCTTAAATGCCTGATGTTAGAGTCCTTTAGTCATAAAACAGTAATGAGGAGATGTCTGCTGTGAAATGAAACATGGAAAAGATTCTGAATGGACAACTTGCAGCTTTTCAAGGCGTGCACCTGCATTAAAAATCCTTAACTTACGCTGTTTTAGTTTGAAAAGGCTTGTATTAAAATGCATTACTTTGAAAAATGCTTAATTTGGAAAAATGCTTAATTTATTCTTTTAAACATTTTCATTTGCTCTGGTGAAGTCAATCCAGTTTACTTCTATTAAAGAGAAATCCAGGCTGAATGAACAAGACTAATAAAAGACTAATAGAGAGTTTTAGTAGGAACTATAAACAATATTATTTTCATTGTATTATTTTTGGTTTATTCGTCACAATCTATTGTTAACCCTGCAAATTTAAACAGATAAACCAGCTTTCCTTAACATGTTTGCAGTGTTTAGTTCAGCAATGTATTTTAGATTGTTTTGGCATGACAGGGTTAATGGTAATGGGAGCTGTTTATTTGCTGCAGAGCTGGTGTGCATTCTCAGTGAATTCCAATCTGTACCTCCAGGTGTATGAGGCTTAATTATATTGCATCTGAAGAGGTAGGGGGCAGAGTACTTCATTATCTTCTGGAATTGAGTTATAGGCCTTTGCCTTAAAGGGGAATTCTCATCAACATATAAATAACCCTTATTTTAATCTAATTGCATCTTTAGATAGTTCACCTTTGTTTTTCGGTTACTTTTCCATAAAAATTATCTCCAGCAACTCTTAAAATTAACATTTTTTTATTACATGGTATAAAATAGTGAATAGGGCAATGTTTGGCTAAAAGACCATTAATCACAATAGGGGACCACAGGTAGCAAAATAAAAGATATAATAAGGCGTCACATAAGTATATTTTTCATTTTTATTTATTGACTTGCCTGGATTCTCCTGTACACTTGAGGGTAACTTTCACAGCAGAACTGGGGTTGGAGTTGTTGAGAGGGGCCAAAGTCTCTTTGTAGGTAAAGCCTAAGTTAAAAAACAAAAAACAAACAAAAAAAAACAGCACATGGGACTTTGCTTACAGTCATTGTGAAGTTTCCCTTGTGTTGCTGGCTCAGGTTTTTGTTGAAAGTTAGTTTAGTTCTCCAATTTCATCCCCAACCCCTGCAGCCAATACGTTCTGGTGACATGGAGGTTAACATAAATCGAGGTACCTGTCATATGCACTCATCAAGAGTGCCATCTATTCCTGTCCTTTTGCGCTCCCTCCTCCTTTCATAGTAACTGTATTGAATGTATTCCATTCATAGCTTGTGTTTCACTTATGAAAGCTATAGCACGGTTTCTTTGAATGTAGGAAGAAGGCAGAAAGGGCGAACGTAGTTGACATATTTGATAACTGCATATGACAGGTACCTCAGCTCATATTAACTGACACCAGAAAATGATGGCTGCGAGGTTAGGGGGGGTAGCAGAGGATGGAATATTTCAACCAAAACCTCAGTCAGCAGCAGGGCCTTTAGCAATCTCTCTCAAAAGAACTGACTGGGACTTGGCCTTGACCAAACTCAACCTCCCTATGCTTCATGACCTCAACCCCTATGACAAAATAAGTATCCACTTGGACTTCTCTCTAGCCCCAGCACCAAGTTATGAGCCTCTAGGGGGGTTTACTACTTACACCATTTACTATCTGCTGGCAGCCTTAAATCTTCTGACCAGCTAAAGGAGGAATTCTCCCTACCCAATAGCATGTTTTACGCTATTTACAACTATGACATGCCTTATGGAACCAGTTCTCTAATACATACCCTCCCTTTGTGTCCATTCCCTTTTCAGAAGTAATCCTGGGTGATGAACCTCGAAAAGGAATTTCCACATTTTACAATATGTTACTCCTCTCTCCTGCTCCTAAGACGGCTTCCTAGGATAAGATGAGCTGGGATGCAGATATTGCTGATTTAAATGATGATGATTGGGAAAAGGTTCTTCATAACTGTAACTGTGTGTTTGATTACCTAACACAATTTTATATATTACACAGGGCCTACCTGACCCCCATCAATTTAGCCAAATTTTGGCCTGAATGCAACTGATCATGCCCCATGTGCCTTTCATCTGCTATGGGCTTGCCTTTTTATTCAGGGTTTTTGAACCCAGATGGTGCGATTCCTCCATATTACTATGGGTTTCCTTATTACACTGCAATCCAGGTCAAGCCTATTAGACCACTACTTTAACCCTGAGATAGATAAATTCACTGAGCAGTTTCTTCATGAAACTCTGTTTACTGTACAGAAACTGATTGCATATGGTTTGATGCAGGCCATACTCCTTACAGTTAATGCTTGGATCCAAGAAATGAATTCTACTCCACCCTAAAAGAAAAGTTTATGTCCACAGGGGCTGCTGATCCAAGTAGAATAAAACTTGGGATAAGTGGCTGCAATCTTCTGACACATGTGGATGAGCCTCAAAATTCCCAACCCTAATATAGATGTGCCATAGGTCAGCTGACATGCTCTGTCTATGGGGGTTATTTACTAAAGGAAAATCCACTTTGCACTGCAAGTGCACTTGGAAGTAAAGTCGCTGTAGATCCGAGGGGGACATGCAAGGAAAATAAAAAACAGCATTTCAGCTTGCACACGATTGGAGGATAAAATCAGCAGAGCTTCCCCTCATTTCAGATCTACCCCTTAGATTTAGAGCAACTTTACTTCCAAGTGCACTTACAGTACAAAATGTATTTGCCTTTTCGTAAATAACCCCCTATATGTTGTCTCATATATTGCCTTGTCTCTTATGATCTACTACACGGCAGTGTTTTTTGCTTTACTGTCAGGTGCACCACCTTGTGTGAGTGCAGTGGTCTTGTAGGTCAACCTCTGTATACATTATTGTACCAGTGTCATTATTTGTCTACTGTGATGTTGCAGAATCTTATGGTTCATTTCTTATGTCTTTCATTTACATCCCTAGCTGAGCTATTTGAGGTCAATTTTTTGCAGTTGCAGGCCAATCTAAGGAGGGCGAGGAAAAGATGAAGGGTGGTTGTCATGCGTCCACGTTCCTTAAAGCAGCACACCTTGCTAGATAATTTCCCTGAAGCAGACATGCTCTGTAAATTTTGGCTTCCCTCTGGGGAATTGAGACCTTTTCTGCAGTCCACCACACTGTGTAGTCATGCCTTACCACCCTGACCAAGTTTGCTGGCTATCCTGCACTTTCTGGGTAAGGCCTCTTATCTGATGGTAGAGGGAGAGATGGAGGTGGTATCACAGCCATCTTTCTGCAGATTTCTTGCTAAGGCCCTGTAGGATTTCAGGCAAATTGCCCCCAAATATATCTACCTGGCTAACACACATCAGGAGTGGGATCAGATTAAGAATAATTTCCATACAGTAGCTGGGATTTCCAATGTCATGGGTGTCATAGACTTTACCTATTTCCCTTTTTGCCCCCCCCCCTCCAGGGAAAGAACACATCTACCATAACAAATAATGTCTCAATGCATGCCACACACATCATACATGGCTGTATATATTCATATGTTACACTCCTGTGTTCACTCTTTACACATTGCACGCAGAATATATGCAGCAGATTTTTATCCCTAGCTGCTAAAGAAATGGCTAAACCAGATCCTCAACCTAGTTTAACCATTTCCAACTTAAGCCACTTTACATATGGCCTAAGGCCTTCACATTACAATCACATTCAGCAATGAAAATCAAAATGTAGGGAAGAAATGTTATTACCCACTCATCATGATATACAGTCATGATTGATGTTTTAAAAATGACATTTTCAAACTGTAATCTAGGTGCTTCTGGCTATCCTTGTCTGTTCTGGCTGCTAACGCCACTCTTGAGGTGCTGAGCATCTGCAGAATTTTGCTAAATGCAGCAATTACTAGGACAAGATGTGTCATTGAGCAGACCTTTGAGGTTCTTAAAGCAGGTTCTGCTGTATCTCACTATCTGGTGGTTTTCTGTGCTATAGCCCTGAAAAAGTTGGCAACATGTTTTTGGCCTGCTGCATCCTTCTTATGAAGGATTTTTTTTACAAAACTCAATACCCAGGAGCAAACCTGCATAAAAAGCTATTATCTTAGCCCATTGAGCAGGATTGCTCCCACTGGATATTGAGTTTTAAGACACTGACGAGGACCCCATTCCATGAATCCCTGAATTCTATCACGATGAGCGTGGCCCATCAAGTACATCAACTCTTTATACAAAGCTATTTTTTCGAGGTATTATTATTGATATTAATATTATTATACTGGATTTATATAGCACCAACAGTTTATGCAGCACTTTACAATATAAAAGGAGACAATACAGTTACAATAAAATAAGATACAAGAGGATTAAGAGGGCCCTGCTCAGAAGAGCTTACAATCTAATAGGGTGGGGTAGGTGGTACAAAAGGTTGTAACTGTGGGGAATGAGCTGATGGAAGTGGTAGGAGACTATTCTGAGATGCGATAGGCTTTCCTTAAGAGTTTTCAGGGATAGCCTGAAGGTATCAAGAGTAGGGGATAGCCAGACCAGTGGAGGTAGTGAGTTCCAGAGGATAGGAGAGGCTCTGGAGAAATCCTGGAGATGAGCATGGGAGGAGACGAGAAAGCTTGAAAGTAGGAGGTCTTGAGAAGAGCAGATATTTGATATTTGGAGACAAGATTGGTGATGTAGCTCAGGGCAAAGTTGTGAATGGCTTTGTATATTGTGGTTAGTATTTTGAATTTAATTTGCTGGTTGAATGGGAGCCCGTGTAGGGATTAGAGGAGAGGGTTTGCATACACTGAGCGGTTGGTAAGGTGGATAAGTCTGGCAGCAGCATTCATGATAGACTGAAGAGTGGATAGACTATGGAGAGGCAGGCCAATGAGAGGCAATTGCAATAGTCAAGGCAAGAGATAACAAGAAAGTGAATGAGGAGCTTGGTGGTTTCATATGTTAAAAAGGGGTGAATTTTAGAGATGTTACGGAGGTGAATTCAACAAACTTTTGACAAAGATTGGACTTGGGGCTGAAATTACAAGTCTACTATGCCAGTTAGTAAGTTAGTAATGTGAGAGGAGACTGAACGAATGAGGTGATAGATTTGGGTGTCATCTGCGTATAAGTGGTATTGGAAGCCGTAGGCGGTTATCAAGTGACCAAGGGAGGAGGTGTAGATAGAGAAGAGAAGGGGTCCAAGAACAGAGCCTTGGGGGACCCTCACAGAAAGAGGCAATGGAGAGTAGTAGACAGAGTTGTAGGTGACACTGAAAGAGTGCCAGGATATAGCAGAATCTCGGAGGTCAAGGGAATGTAGTTTATTAAGAAGAAGTGGATGGTCAACAGTATTAAAGGCCACAGAGAGGTCAAGTAGTAGGGTGGCACAGTGGTATAGTGGTTAGCACTCTCACCTAGCAGTAAAAATGGTTGCTGGTTCGAATCCCAACCACAACACCACCTGCCTGGAGTTTGCATGTTCTCCCTGTGCCTGTGTGGGTCTCCTCCAGGTACTCCAGTTTCCTCCCACACTCCAAAGACATGCAGTTAGGTTAATTGGCTTCTGTCCAAAATTGGCCCTAGTGTATGGATGGGGACCTAGGATTGTGGGCTCCTTGAGGGTAGGAACCAATGTACAATGTGTGCAATGTACAGGGATAGGGACAATTGTAGACACTCACTCAGGTTGTACTGGATGGACTGGTGTCTTTATTCAACCTTACTAACTATGTAGTAGGAGTATTGGCTGTTGGTTTTAAGTTGTTTAGATTGGTGGGGTCCAGTGAGGTCTTTTTAAGTATGGGAGTGATCTGCGCATGTTTTAGAGGGGAGGGAAAGGTGTCACTAGAGAGCGAGAGATTGAAGATGTGAGTGAAGGAGCATAGTATAGAAGAAGAGGGTGACCGTGTCAGTTGTGAGGCAACAGGATCCAAGGGACAATTGGTTAGGTGGGCATCTGAGAAAAGTTTTGTAACCTCTTCAGTAGTAGCCAATTCAAAAGAGGAGAGTGTTGAATGTGCTGTTAGGCAAGGTATGTTGGGTGGGGAAGAAGTACGCACAGTGGAGGTGTCCTCATGAATTGCATCAATCTTGTCTTTGAAGTGATTGGAAATCTCCTGGGCAGGGAGTGAGTTAGTGGGTAGAGGGGGTGGGGGACGAAGCAGAGAGGTAAAGGTTGAGAAGAGCCGACGGGGACTGGATGACAAAGTATTAATAAGAGAAACAAAGTAGGGTTTGGCAGCATGGAGGCAGGAATTGTATTTTAGAAGGGCAGATTTAGATAGGGTGAAGTCTTGCAGGCATTTGGTTTTACGCCACAGTCTTTCAAGAGCACGACAATGTCTCTTGAGATTTCTAGTGTTGTCAGTTTGTGAGGGCTATAACAGTCGGGGACTGATTCTGTGTGTGGTTAGAGGAGCAATTGCATCAAGTGATGATGAGAGCGAACTGTTGTAGACAGAGGTGGCCAGGTCAGGACAGGATAGGGGAAAGATTATGTCATATAGGTGGTCAGTAGCAGAATAGAGAAGAGAGGGGTTAAAGTGGAAGTAAACTCCCCTATCATTTTCAGCCAAGGAAGATGCCATCTTTGCCTCTGTTTAATCTTCAACTGCTATGGTGCTGCACATGTGATGCGTTATGACACCAGCCATTGGATGGTTTGATAGTTTGGCTGTGAGCACAGACAATGTGCAGTTAGCATTCCCGGCATGCCTTTTTTTCTTAACGGTTTAAATCGATGGGCTTACTTCCACTTTAAGGTGGCAAAGGTTCCTACAAGTAATTGTTTGCTGCTTGGAGGGATGGGTGTTTGAAGGCAAGGATCCAGTGAAACAAATGAGGTTGTGATCAGAGAGAGGAAAGGGAGTGTTTGTGAGGTTACCAGGGAGTGGATGTGTTCATTGTGTTAGGTCAAAATATGAGGTTAAGTTGAGAAGTTTAGCTGTGGTTGGGATGTTAACATTGACAGAAATGTTGAAGTCACCAAGAATAATCATGGGTATTTTAGAGGAGAGAAAGTAGGGTAGCCAGGCAGCAAAGTCATCAAGAAAGCACGATACCGGTCCAGGAGGTTCCTGCAATCCTCAGAGAAATAGGAGAAAACAGACAAATACAGTGCATCTTGAAAGAAGAGAGGGATGGAGGGGGAGGGATAGAAAGGACTTGGTAGGTGCTTTGTGGGGATAAAAGGAATCCAACTCCACCTCCTTTCTGTCTGTTGGGTCTAGGGGAGTGATTCCAATGGAGGCCACCATGGGAGAAGGCAGCAGGAGAAGCTGAGTCCAAATTTTGAAGCCAGGTTTCGGTTATGGCGAATATGTTAAAGCCATGAGATATGAAGAGATCATGTACAGATGTTATCTTGTTACAAATGGAGCAGACATTCCAAAGGGCACATGAGATAGGTGGGCTTCTTTGAGGAAATTAAACTGAGTATATTGCGGTGGTTGCCAGAGGAGGAGGGGTATTGGATATGTGGCTTGTAGTTGGAAAATGCAGGACCAGGATTAGGAAAAATGTCACCTGAGACTAGGAAAAGGAGGGGGGCAAGGAAAGGCAAGATGGGAGTGGGATGTGCATGAGCGCACATGTCTAGTGGCCCTAGTGTTTATGCCAGCTTGTGGGTGCAGCAAATGTAGGAGATGATGGGTGCAGTAGTAGGGATAGGGTAGGAGTGAGGGTGATTAGTGATGGACGAATTTCCGACGGGATGTTCCGCGAACGCGGACCGCGAACGTGGCCGATAGTTTGCGAACCGTAACGTTCGCGGCGGGCCCCATTGACTTCAATGGGAGGCGAACTTTGCAAACCTACAAACCGGTCAAATTTGCAGCCACAAAATAATTCCTAGCTGTGCAAACATAGTCCCACCACATGGCCAATGACATAACACATGTATGAGGTGAATCTGGGATCGACAACTACAAGCATTCTTTTTTATATGTGAAATTGTTGTGACAATTCAGGACTGTGGAGCGCATGAAGGCAATGGAGGAGAGGGAAGGTAAGGGTAGGCAAAGAAGAGGGTGCAGGAGATGATCACCAGCAGCGTGACATACAGCAATGACACCTGCACCGTGATAGAGTCATCTGACACCAGCACCGTAATAGAGAGCACTGACATCAGCAGCGTGACATACAGCAATGACACCTGCACCGTGATAGAGTGATCTGACACCAGCTGTGTAGAAACAGAACGAAACTCTGGATAGCCGCACTCCGGATTGTGTAAAAATTAGATGCCTTTATTTCTTCAAAATGCAAGTGCAAAACTCCATTGAACAAAACGTCACAGCAAAAAGGGAACAAAAAAGGATTTTTGAATAAAATAGCTAACGCTATTCACGCTACAAACAGCGCTTACTCATAGATCTGACACCAGCACCGTGATATAGAGCACTGAAATCAGCAGCGTGACATAAAGCACTGACACCAGCACCGTGATATACAGCACTGACACCAGCACCGTGATATACAGCACTGACATCAGCAGCGTGACATACAGCAATGACACCTGCACCGTGATAGAGTGATCTGACACCAGCATCGTGATATACAGCACTGACACCAGCACCGTGATATACAGCACTGACATCAGCAGCGTGACATACAGCAATGACACCTGCACCGTGATAGAGCTATCTGACACCAGCACCGTGATATATAGCACTGACGCCTGCACCGTAAGCAGCCCCAGGAGGAAGTCAGCATAGCACAGGGATGGTGGGAGCTCCTCATAATGAGCATAGCACAGGGATGGTGGGAGCCCCTCATAATATGCACAGCAGAGGTACAGCCCCAGGAGGAAGTCAGCACAGCACAGGGATGGTGGGAGCCCCTCATAATAAGCAGCCCCAGGAGGATGTCAGCATAGCACAGGGATGGTGGGAGCCCCTCATAATGAGCATAACACAGGGATGGTGGGAGCCCCTCATAATGAGCATAGCACAGGGATGGTGGGAGACCCTCATAATATGCACAGCAGAGGTACAGCCCCAGGAGGAAGTCAGCACAGCACAGGGATGGTGGGAGCCCCTCATAATAAGCAGCCCCAGGAGGATGTAAGCACAGCACAGGGATGGTGGGAGCCCCTCATAATAAGCAGCCCCAGTAGAAATATGACATCACTCAACCTCTTCAAACAGGAGGGTACGGGCATATAGTACGGTGTGCTTTTTTTGGACAAGGAAGTGAGCCAAATGAAGAAAGAAGGTCTGTGTGCTTGATTAAAAAAAATGTTTCTAGACATATACATGGTCTACTGGTCACATGTGTTGAATTCGGCCTCTTCTTGCAGGCGCTGTTGAATTGGTACCCGCAACTCCTTCTCTGGGAGTGGGAATTGCTCCTCTGCCAGCGCACGCAAAAGCAGAATGCAGCATTTCTCGAAGCAAGGCCTGGAAGTGCTCCATTCTGACAGCCCTCTGTGACGGCGGTAACATTTCCGCCATTTTGTGTTTGTACCGGGGGTCTAAGTACGTTGCCACCCAGTACTGGTCCTTGACCCTTATGCTTTTTATACGGGGGTCCCTATTAAAACACTGGAGCATGAAGGCCCCCATTTGCACTAAACTGGAAGCGGTGTGGTGGCCTGGCTTCTGCTCATCATCCAGGATAATGTCGTCCTCTTCATTCTCCTCTCCCCATCCACGCACAACAACAGGGATCCCAGAAAGGTTTAAAGCATGCTCTTCTTGCTCCTCCTCATCCGCCCCGGCACCATCCTCCTCTGACTCCTCTTCAGACTCTTGTTGTAGACTTGTCTCAGATAGAGTAGCCCCCCCTGGGAATTCATCCAGCATTGCGACTTCCTCATCTTCCCACTCCTGCTCCTCCACAGCTTGATCAGTGACACGACGCAATGCATGCTCCATAAAGAAGGCATAAGGTACCATGTCACTGATGGCGCCATGGCTGCGACTGACCAGTTTGGTGATCTCCTCAAATGGCCGCAGAAGTCTGCATGCGTCGCGCATGAGCAGCCACTGGCACGGTGAAAAAAAACCCAGCTCCCCAGAACCTGTTCTGCTGCACAGTTCATACAGGTAGACGTTAACTGCACGTTTCTGCTGGAGCAGCCTATCAAGCATATAGAAGGTTGAGTTCCATCGCGTAGGGCAATCGCAAATAAGACGTCTGACCGGCAGATTGTGTCGCCGCTGAATGTCAGCAAGGCGAGCCATGGCCGTGTAAGATCTTCTGAAATTGGCCGAGATTTTCCTTGCCTGCCGCAAGATGTCCTGGACCCCAGGGTATTTGACAACGAATCGCTGCACGGCCAAGTTTAAGACATGTGCCATGCATGGCACGTGCGTGATTTTGCCCTGTTTCAATGCGCTAAGCAGATTGGCACCATTGTCACACACCACTTTACCAACTGTCAAATTGAGCGGTGTTAGCCACTGATCTGCCTGTGAACGCAAAGCTGAAAGGAGTGCCGGGCCAGTGTGGCTCTTGGCTTCCAGGCACAACAGACGCAGCACGGCATGGCAACGTCTCACCTGGCATGTCGAATAGGTTCTGGGGAGCTTGGGCGGTGCAGCGGAAGGGATGCTAGCAGCGAAAAAGGAGGAGTCAGCCGAGGAGGAGAGGGAGGAGGATGGAGTAGGAGGAGGAGGAGAAGAAGAGCCAGGCCTACATGCAATCCGTGGCGGTAAAACCAAATCTACACAGGTGCCACGGGTTACATGCTTGACGGCCGTCAGAAGGTTCACCCAGTGGACAGTAAAAGTGATATACCTTCCCTGCCCGTGTTTGCTAGACCACGTGTCTATGGTCAAATGTATCTTGGCACCGACACTGTGTGCCAGAGATACATTCACTTGCCGCTGAACATGGTCACATAGCCCTGGAATGCCTTCTCTGAGAAATACTTCCTTCCTGGGACCTTCCATTGTGGTGTTCCAATGGCCACAAATTTGCGAAAGGCCTCCGAGTCCACCAGTTTATATGGCAGTAGTTGGCGGGCTATGAGTTCTGACAAGCCATCCGTCAACCGTTGGGCAAGAGGGTTATCCGGCGTCATCATTTTTTACGCTCGAACATTAGGCCCACGGAAGCCTGCCTTTTTGCAGAAAAACGTGAGCTTGGCGTGATGGAAGGTGGAGTGGAGGACAATTGTGAGGAGAGAGGAGAAGGAGAAGTAGAAGAAGAGGCTGGACGGTGAGAGCCTGGAGTGTGGCTTTGTGTGTTCCGTTGCTCCCACTGGGCTCGGTGATGGCTGCTCATGTGCCTTCTTAAGCCGCGTACACACGGGCGGACTGTCTGGCCAACTTAGTCCGTCGAAACACATTTCAGCGGACAGTCCGCTCGTGTGTGGGCTTCAGCGGACTTTTTCAGCGTGCAGTCTGGCGGACTAAGTATTTCAGAATTTCCGTAATATTGTCCGTCCAACTTTGGTTTCAGCGGACAGTCCGCTCGTGAGTAGGCTAGTCGGACGGACTAAGTATGACGCATGCCCAGAAAGGATTTACAGGGCGGAAGCGCTCGGTCTTGTAAAACTAGTGTTCGTATTGAAGCTAGCATATTCGTCATGCTGCTAATTTTGTGTTTTTTTAATATAGCCCATTCTTTTCTTCTTCATAATGCAAGAAAAGTGAAGTAGCTTTGCTGCTTATATTCACACAGAGTTATCCCAAATGTTTTTATTCATCCTCATCCTATGATTAATATTCCAATTTGAGAAAAATAGTAAAAAAAAAAAAAAAAAAAAATATATATATATATATATATATATATATATATATATATTTTTTTTTTTTTATAATTTATCTATTACTATATATTTTTGGAACTACTATTGTCAGTTTAAAATTATCTATTTTTTTTTTTTTTTTTTTTTTTGTGGGGGGGGGGGGTTTAAACAAGATGGACTTGCGTTTTTTTTGGCCAAGCAGGACTATGTAAGTAGAGATAGATAGATAGATAGATAGATAGATACCCAAACCAGCATTTTAGCTTACACATGATTGAATGTTCAAAATCAGCAGAGCTTCCCCTCATTTCAAATGTTAATCCTCAAATTTACAGCGACTGCACTTCCAAGTGCACTTGCAGTGCTTTAAAAATTGCACTTGAAGTTAGCATATTTATATTAACATGAACGTGTGTTTTGTAAATAACCCCCAGAGTCTTTTCACATGTACCTGCCTACTCACAAATAAACTCTGTTTTTTTAAGCCAAAATAACAAAAAAAAACATACAATATTTTTGTAAATAATAAATATATATTTTTCGTCTGTACAAAACAAAATCAAGAGGGAGGCAACACTGGAGACAATTTTGAAGTTTGTGAAGCCTTTTGTCCCCCAGGCACACATCAAGTGAGTGGCCACCAAAATTCAGAACCTGTGTAACATGAAAATAGGGAGCACAACATGGTCCTAGAATCCCACAGACCAGGAACAGCAGCAGATGAGATCTATGTCCCCAGACTGTGGTACTACAACAGCCTGCGTCTTCTGTCAGAGCAGACTAAGCCAGGCAGACACTTCCGACTCTTCCGTCTAGCCTTCCCTCCACGCTTCGCTGGAGGCTGTGCCTCTGGTGGTGGACTTGTGGTAGGAGGAGGAGGAGGAGGAGGAGGAGCAGTAGGGTCTGTGTTGTACAGTCTGGTGGTTGGTGTTAGCTCACCCTTCAGACCCCGTTGAATCGTGTCAAAAAAAATGGCTTCGCACAAGTTGCGCTGTGCCTTCTCCATTTCTAGCAACTTGCTTGCCAAATATGTACCGTAGGCCTCCTCGGGATTGGGGGGTTTACTCAGCACTTGGGTGGCTTGGCGTATAAGCGCCAATGACCCCTCCTCTGTCTGCGTCATCCTCCTGGGCCTTTTGCTGGCTAGGCGGAGGGGAGGGACCTGACTTTCGGTCCGACTCCTGCTGGGCCCAGCTAGCTCCTGCGTGTGGCTGGTCCCGGCCTCCTCCTCCATACCACTGGTCCCGGCCTCCTCCTGGGTGAGCTCATCCTGTGTAAAAAACAAAGAAATCAATAAATAAAATATGTCTATATTTTTAAATCATCAATCACTAACAATTTTACAGTTCTCACTTGCAAATACATTTGTCTTGAAATACAAAAGGCTATCATTTTGACACCATCATTTTTCCATCAGTTCACCAAGATTTGAGCCACATTTGTGGAAACTACTGTATCCTTATATCTAATTTAATTTGTGATGAAATCCTAGATTTGGAAGCAATTCAAACATTGAACTTTACATCATTAATATTTGAGCAATCCTAACTTTAGAAACTAAAATATACCTGGCTCCAGCTGGGCGCATCAACTTCGTCCAGCAAGGAAGGGTCTGGATCTTCCTGGGATGGCTCACCTGAGGTGGAGGGAAGGGTGGAGGGAAGGGTAGACGGAAGAGTGGAAAGTGACTGCCTGGCTTCTGACGTGTCATCCAGAAAACGCAGCCTGTCGTAATACCACAGCTTAGGTACATAGATCTGATCTGCTGCTGCTCCTGATGTTTGGGAGTCTAGGACCTTTTTGCGCTCCCGCCTATACACGTTACGCAGGTTCTGAATTTTGGAGCTCACAAAGTTAAGGTCTGCCTGGGGGAGTCGGGTTTTCACAAACTGCAAAATTGTCCCCAGTGTCTTCCTCCGGCCAGGACGGTTTGAATATTGTGGGTGCTTGGAATCCCACAGGCTCCTGTGCATCTCCAACATATCGATAAATGTGGAGAGGAAGGCCTCCTCCTTAAAGGGGTCTGGAGTGTACTTTTGCATTTTGATTTCTGAAAAAAAAAATAAAAACAAAAAAAAAACATAAATACTAATGTCAGACCAAATGCACACTATTTATATTGTGACAATGTAGGCGAGACACACACTACACCCACACTACCCCCACACACACACTACCACACACACTACCCCCCCACACACACACTACCCCCCCACACACACTACCACACACACTACCCCCCCACACACTACCCCCCCATACACCCACCCCCACACACACTACCCCCCCACACACACACACACTACCCCCCCCCATACACCCACCCCCACCCCCACACACACACACACACTACCCCCCCCATACACCCACCCCCACCCCCACACTACCACACAAAACACCAACCCCACTCAACCACCAACCCACATAAAAATCAATTAACCATCCACAAGGTGAAATCTCACTATATACATTCCTAACGCAGGCTTAAAATTAAAATAAAATAAAAAGATAGCCATCTTACCGTCGCGTGTAGCACTCGCTGCTTCCGTTCGGACAAACGTACGGCCTCGCGGTAACGCTTTATATACAGCGCATGCGTTCAAGCTCCGCCTGCGTCGCCCACGTTGCCCACCCCTGACGTTCCGTGTGACCGTATTTCCCCGCCCCTTTTACCCTCGTTCCGCTGTGGGAGATTGATAGATGAAAATGGCGGACAGAATTTCAGTGAGCAGCGCGGAGGAAAGCCCTGAACCCCATGCTTCCGGAGCAAGGAAGAGGTATAAGGCCACAAACATGGCCTTTGAAGGGATGGTGGAGATGGTGGATATACTCCGAAGGGAGGATTACGATGGGGAAAATGGCCCGTATCCCAAACCCAATATCCGCAAAAACGGCATCATGAATATAGTTGTCGAAGCTTTGCAAAGCAAATTTGGGGTCCGAAGAGCCAAAGATCAGCTCCGGAAACGATGGTCCGACATCAAATCCAGGGAGCCGGACCAATACCATAGAATCAAAAAGGCCCTGAAAAAAAGTGAGTACTCTGCGCTTATCGTGACGGTCGGACATAATCGTTCGTATAGGTATACGATATATTTGTAAATCTGGCGAATTTGATCGTTCGTGTGGTTAGTAGTCCATGTAATGAGCCAATATGCTCGTTCATATATGTGGACGTAAATAGCATGAATTTGTATATGGTGTAAATTTATCTGGTGTTAGATTAGATTTTAATTAGTTATTAATTTTTTTGTATTGTTCATGATAAACTGAATTGTCACACTCAGTTTAGGATATCTTTGTGTACATGTCTTTATAGCTGCAGCTGTTTCATAAATTTATTCAGTGCAATGTAGTCTAAATAAAAAAAAAGAGATAGATAGATAGATAGATAGATAGATAGATAGATAGATAGATAGATAGATAGATAGATAGATAGATAGATAGATAGGTAGATAAAATGCTGGTTCAACATCTGGACTGGGAATCATTTAGTGTAGTTTGGGACATCATAGAACATTTTTTGACATAATCACACACAGGTACTCCAGGGGATGATTCGAGTGTGTCCGTCTGTGAAACTTGGACAAAAGATATAAAGTATCGCAGTTTGGTTAAAGGCTAGGTTCACATTGCTGCAATGTACGAGATCGAATGTGATTTGCACCGCACTGCAGTGCAAATCACATGTGATCTCTGTTTGATGCGATTTCAGCCATACATATAGTATGGCTGAATTCGCATCGCAATCGGGCCCAAACTTGTACATGGCCCTTTTTTTAGTCCACAGCAGAATCGGATCACATGGGTGTTCACACCATGTGGTCCGATTCCTGTCCAAGTTTAAAGATTGCACTGTGATATGAGAAATAATTTGGAGGTGTCAATAAAACTTTACACTGACACTCCCAGCAGGTCACATAGGGCAGTGTGAACTGCCTCCGGGAGGCATGCGATGCGTGAAACCACAGTAGATTTGCAGCTTTCGCACATCGCAGCAGTCTGAACACAGCCTAACTAAAAAAATGTAATTTTAATGATGTATTAAACTAGGATCTTGTAATAACCAGCTAATAATTGTACACCACTTCAAACCAATGTTTCATATTCCAATTTCTGAACTCAAATATCACTATGCTTAAAAGTATACCTTTTTTTTTGTTTTTTTTCGTTCTCATAGGGGAACAAAGACTCAGACAAGAGGTGGAGCAGCCCAGGACCCCCTGACCTCACCAGCCTGATTGGGCAGTTAGCCCAAGCCCAGTGTCCGAGATGGAGCTGCCCAGCCCAGTGTCCGAGATGGAGCAGCCCAGCCCAGTGTCAGAGCTGGATCAGCCCAGCCCAGGGCTAGATGTGGAGGAGGAAGAGGTGGTGGAGATATGCACCCCACAAAGTGAGTGTCTGACAACCCAGCTTAAGGTAAACAATTAATGGCTGTATATTTTAACCAATTTTTTATCTACACATGTTTTTAGGTGATGATCTGGTTGTGGAGGGACAAGCCGCGGAGCCATTTACCTCTGACAGTGCCCAGAGACTGATTGGTCAGATCATGGCCTGGAATGGCAAGATCGATCAGATGCAGAACAACATGATTACCATGCAACGAGAACTGGACACTATGAGGCAGGAAATGAAGAACATGATCGATGTTTTAGGGAGAATCTAAGCCCCTTTTCCCTAAAACGAAAGATCATGTTCTTCATTTCCTTGTCAAAAAGTTTTTAATGTTTTTAGAAGCCAAATTTTGAAGATGCACACGGTGTGTCAACATGTGCTATGTGCCATCAGAGGATCGCAATGTAAGCATTTGGTGTTTGCAAACCCTTCCTGTGAGAGGAAGGGATTGCACCCACCAAACACGTCCATTGATCACTCATGATGGTAGATAGCACATGTTGACATTACCAATTTTTGGTGTGCATCTTCAAAATTTGGCTTTACCCCTTGTTTTCTGTAAATAGTTAAAAATTAGATTTTATGTATTTTTTTTATAATTTTATTTTATATATATAGATATATATATATAGATATATATATATATATATATATATATATATGTCTACAAAAACAAAAATTTTTACAAAACAAAAAAAACAAAAAGAAAAATATCTAATAAAAAAGAGGCACTGGTTGGAATGTGCACTATTAAAAATAAAAAAAAAAGATGTGTGTGTGTCTACTTCTTTCAATACTCAATACCAGTTTGGGAAGTAATTTTGTGTTTTCTGTCACAAAGGGCCTTATTTACTATTGGCAAAAACCACTTTGCAATACAAATGCACTAGGACAGGAATATGCAATTAGTGGAAATCCAGCTGTTGCAGAACTACAAGTCCCATGAAGCATAGCAAGACTGACAGCCACAAGCATGAGACCCAGAGGCATGATTGACTTGTAGTTTTGCACCAGCTAGAGGTTGGCCAATTGCATATCCCTGAATTAGGAGAATGTAGGAAACAAGCACCGTGAAAAGCAAACAAGAACCAAACTTAAAAATTTGAACAGACAATACATATTTCAAGAAAAATACATTTTTATTGGTCAGCTGGCATTGGAATAGCCCCCCTACCATTAAAATAGCTGACATACCGGTCACGCACCTCACGTGCTGTTTGGGGGGCTAAGCCAGGATGGGCATGATCCAGCCCTGTGAGTTCAGGTAATATTAGTCCGGCCTCAGGCCCAATTGGTTGCAGGTACTGGTTTCCCGAAAGTTTGCGTAAAAAATTGTGCAAAATGCAGCAGCAAAGAATTACATAGTTCAGTTTATACTCTGCTAAGTTGATTGCTGTCATAAACAGATGGAACCGGCTGGCCATAATACCAAAGGCATTCTCCACAACCCTTCTTGCTCTGGCCAGCCGGTAATTAAAAACACTCAAAATAGATAAACGAAAAAACATAAGCCGCGCTTAAACAAAGAAAAATGTGATCAGCTACTTGTACAGTAGTATTAAGATATACACTATATAGGGTACAGTGATATTAGGATATACACCATATAGGGTACAGCAACCCTTTAAAAATATGTGCGTAATATAGAACACATATATATTATTGTTCTAGATTCAAAACTTCGCTGCTGTGATTCGCTATATATAATAAGAATGCATGACATAACTTATAAATACGAAAAATATATAAAACATCAACACCCAGTGTATAAACAATAAGTCCGTGTATAGAACGCCAAAATGATTGACGTAAGGCTGTAAATATAAGACCTCTAAAAATAAAACATAATGTTCATGTAATCCAAACTGAGAAAAATCGTGTTCAATCCACCACCAGCATGTGTTGAGATTTGCTGCTTACCAGACGAATATGACCCCCCACTACAGAGGGTCACACAGAGCTCTATGAAATTGTGCACCACTTCCAGCCACGGGGGAGGGGATTCCACGATGTCCTCCTGACCTTGCTGCTTCAGAAGCTCTTGGGAAGAAAAGCTCGCTCCCGTATACTTGGCTCAAGGTCCAAAAGAAGGACTCAAAGGCAGGGGCATCAAAATCATAAAGGGAGATAAAACTCAAAATAGTATAAAACCCTTTTATTTTGGGATAAAAAATATAAAAATACACTTACAGATGTGTAAAAGAAAATACGCCTTAAGTCCGTGGCGCCGGCCGGACGCACACGGACAGACCCGTTCTCCTGGAACCCGTCACAAACACGAGGTGATAGCGTACCGCTCAGCCCTACGCGTTTCGCAACAAAATTGCGTCATCCAGGGGCACGAGCGGCACGCTGTGTCACCTCCATTTATATGTCTCCAATCATTCAAGCCTCACTCTGGGCGCCTGGCTTTTCCCGCCAAAACCAAGCCTCAAAATGAAGTCAGCACCCGATTCGTCAGGCACTTGATGTCAAAGGTCAATCTCACCCAAATAACCGCCCCCATAGGTAGCCTATCATGTCAGATCAACTGAGTCATGCTAGACAAGTAATAATGGTGTCTTACTACAATACATAGACCAAGTTTATAGATATATACCTCTATTCCAGCAGGAAAATAAGGAAGGAGGAAGGGAAATGCACGTAAATTGCCAAAAGCAATCTCTGACCCCACTTCCGGTTCATGACCAAGCCTCATTATCATCCCTATATAACTTCCTGTCCTGCATGAACTGGCCTATCAACCGTTGTTATTCGACAGAAGGCTGCCCAAATATATCCCCCCTCAGTGCATATACATAACACCCACCTTTTTAAATGACAAAAAACAGATGAGCATCCAGTACAGACCTGGGACACCCTGTCCGGACCGCCTATGCCCCACTTCCGGTTCCTGGTACTCGGACGTATGCCCCACTTCCTGTCCTCACTACCTCCGCCTATGCCCCACTTCCGGTGTGTGGCATCCAAGAGTGTGCCCCACTTCCTGTCATGGTAAGCTTCCGGTCTCAGGTACCCAATGAGACCATGCGTCCGAAGTGACCAATCCTCACTCGCATCTAGTGAGGTCACTTCCGGTGCGCGGCCATGGCGATCCCGCCCCCACAGCCTCGCATCACATCCGACATATAGCCAGACGGGGCAAGATCCTCCGTATACCGGTACCGTCGGCCCATACTTTTGCAGTGCGCAGCCTCCAGTGATCTCCCGCCTGCCGCGCACGTGCAGCACCGCCGCCGACAGTGGCAATACGTGCCTTCAATCCCAATATTGGCAGCTATGACTGCGCCCCCCAGTGTCCAAATGTTACAATTACATCACAAACAACATACATATATTTTCAATCCATGTAGGTGACATCCAGAACATCCTACTGCAAACCAGTACACCAGGTCCAATGCTCTTAGAGGGTACATTCAAAAATAAAAGATAAGTCCCTACAGCCCAGCATCATACATCTCTCACATTGCAACCATGAACTCGGGGTACATTAAAAATCACCCACACTCCCAACCCCAGGTGCACCATCAAAAATGTCCCCAGAGTTATTTTGGAGCCGCCGGCCCAGAGCGGGGGTCTGATGAAAGGAGCTCACAGTGTCATGTGAGGAATAAAAACAATAAGACGGAATACCTATTCTTTAGCCATACTAAACCAATGATGGAAATTCCGTCCATCATTTTTGAAATCATATCCATCAGAAAATAATATAACAGAATTACTAATAGACACATTGTAGTAGATGACCAAGATGAATCTAATATAGACTCCGATATTAACCCCACACTATGTGGCACCCAACCCCCCAAGGGGGCCCATGGGGTGACCAAAAGCCGGAAGAATGTAGCAAGGATGGGAGCGCCCTCACGAATTATTAGTGAAGGCGTTCACATCCGTGTCAACATTCAAACCAAAGGGAACGTAGGTTTTAAGTCTATAAATCCAGGCCATTTCCTGTCTGGAAATCTCCCTGACCAATAACCCACCCCTCCAATGGGGTCTGTACTTGTCAATACCCACAAATAGTGAGTTAGAGGGGTCTCTGTTGTGTACTTGGTCAAAATGACGTGATACCGGATGTTTGTCGAAACCTCTCCTAATATTGCCAATATGTTCATTGAGCCTCGTCTTTAGTGCCCTTTTGGTCCTCCCTACATATTGGAGGCCGCAAGGGCACTGTATCAGGTACACAACCCCCTCAGATGAGCAGGTGATGAATGATTCAATATCGTAGGATCTTGATGTACTTGTAGATGAAAACTTATAAATCCTCCTATCTTTGCAACCATTCAAAGTACAAATTTGGCAATTCCTGCACTTATAATAGCCTTTCATATCCTGAAAGAAGGATCTAATCGCCCTTGGTGGGTCATGTACGCTTGGTGCCACACGGCTCCCCAAGGACGATGCTCCCTTAAAAATCACCTGTGGTTTGGGTGGTAAAATAGTGCCCAGAACTGAATCACTTGTTAGTAGGTGCCAGTGTTTTTGTATCAATTGTTTGATGTTACGGTGCTGCACTGAAAAAGTGGTGATGAATGGAACCCCATTTGTTGCCACCGTGTTGGCAGATCTGCTCTCCCCTAACAATGCTGCCCTATCTTTGGCTCGAACCGTTTGGAGGGCTTTTGACAGGTCCTCACTGCTATATCCCTTTTCCAAAAATCTATTCGAAAGAAGAGCTGCCTGGTCCTCAAAAACGTTTATTTCAGTACAATTGCGTCTCAGGCGAGTAAACTGTCCCTTGGGTACAGCCCTCAACCAGGGTTCATGATGACAGCTGTCTAAGGGGATGTAGGAATTCCGATCAGTTGTTTTAAAAAAAGTTGATGTTATAAAGCGGTCATCCTCTATCTTAATTCTGAGATCCAAAAAACAGATCTCAGTTTGACTGGCCTCAAAATTGAACCTAATGCCCCTATCGTTAACATTAAGGTTGGCCATGAAGGATTTCAGTTCAATCTCTGTTCCGTCCCACAGGAGGAGGACGTCATCAATATACCGTGCCCATAGGGCCACTTCCGGTCTCCTAGGGGCATCGATGACGTCCTCCTCCCACTTGGCCATGAACAGATTGGCCAGGCTGGGGGCATATTTGGCCCCCATGGCCACTCCCCTATCTTGCCGATAGAATTGGTTATCGAACCAAAAATAGTTGTGACTTGCTGCATATTCCAAAAGTTCCATAATTAATTTGATCTGTGTGGGTACAAGGCCCGATCCCCTCTCTAAGTACAGTTTAACCGCTTCCAGGCCCAATTGGTGAGGGATAATGGTGTAAAGTGACGTTACATCAGCTGTTACCAGCCATAAACCCCTCTTGGGGGTTAGGTCGGCCAAGATATTAATGACTTGTTTCGTGTCCTTAATATAGGACGGCATGGTGTGAACCAATGGCTGTAAAAAATGATCAATGTACTTGCCCACCCGGGACGTGACGGAATCGATACCGCTCACTATCGGGCGTCCCGGGGGGCAAGTAACACTCTTGTGTATCTTGGGAAGATAGTAGATAATGGGCGTACGAGGGGCCCGTGGTACCAAAAACAGCCTCTCCTTATCATTAAGAATGCCCTTACGGAAACCCTGGGCCACAATGTTTTCAAGAGTCTTTTTATACTGCAGAACAGGGTTTCTGTTCAAAATGGTATATGTATCTCTATCCTCCAAGATACGGTACATCTCCTTTAGATAATCCTCACGGTCCAACACAACAATCCCCCCCCCCCCTTATCTGCCGGCCGAATGACCAAAGCCTTGTTAGTACACAGTGAATCCAGCCCAGCCTCAAGGTCCCTCTGCATCCTGACCTTCCTCACTTTAAGGGACTCCAGGTCGCGCAGCAACACATCCCTAAAGACCTTGATATTAGGTGGTATAGGGCCGGGGGGGTTGAAAAGAGATGCGTTGGAAAGGTTAGAGTGTTGAAACTCAGACCTGGTTCTCCCTCCATCAGAGATTGGATTATTGAGCATATATCTTTTGATATTAAGTTTACGGACATATTTGTGAATATCCATATAAGTCTGAAACTTACTTATGTTCCTAGGTGGGGCAAATTTTAAACCTTTGTCCAATAATTTTTTCTCAGAGTCTGACAGAATCTGTTTGCTCAAATTAAAAATCCCTGACCCTATGGTCTCCTTCTTTTTAGCTGACTGGATTCTCCTCCCCCCTCTGCTTCCTCTCTTCATTCTACGGGCCTTTTTATGCCCCTGTTGTCCCTGGGAAAATCCAGACTGTGACCACCTCTCATCCTGGGAGAATCTGGAAATTGCGGGGGCCTACTGTCATCCTGTCTCCAACGAGATCCTCCCCTTCCCGAAAAATCTGGATAGTGAGGAGGTCTCCTGCCTCCTACATCCTGTGTGTGACCCGAAAGATGGTGAATTCTAGGGTTATCGCTGTACCCCCCTCTGTTAGGATCATCGGTCTGTCTGACATAGTCAGATGTTTCTAAATCGGACAGGGGGAAAAAACGATTTTGGGTATTAATCCCAACATCGTAATTGTCTCTCACCCTATTTTGAGATGGCACCTGAGTCCAATCCGGTCCCTGTACCGGATTACGTGGGGGACGTCTATTTTGAGGGCCACTTTGTGTCCACCTCATGTTTGGATGTTGGTATACGTCGGGACCATAGGTCGTATCCCTTCTCCAACCATGGGGTGGAACACCGGAATGGCGTTGTCCCATCCCTCTATTAGGTGGCCTTGATGCTAAATTTGGTCTATTGTATGTGTTACCCCTTCTAGGTGACTGTTGGGGGCCTTGTTGCGTTCGAGCCAATGTGGGGTTATTTATTAAGCCATTGGGAGCTGTTCCTTGTGGCAAGGTATCCATTATCATGTTCTCCTCGTTTTCTAGGGCAAGTTTTTTCTGCCACATGAAAATGTAACCTGCCTGGTAATCCTCCCTATCTCTACCATACTTCTTTTTCTTTTTGAGTTTTTGATCCCTTTCCTCCTTCTCCAAGACTTTCTGTAGATTTTTGGAACACTCTTTGTATTCCTCTCCACTTGTAAAAGGTGTTAGTTTTTCTTTAATAATTTTAATGTCCTCATCAAGCCTAGTTAGTTTCTCAGTTTTTCTACGAACCAGGAATCGCAAAAGATCGATCCCGGCATCGTTGAAAAACTTAAACCAGCTTTCTACATCGGGGTCACCCCTGGGGGGACTGACCTCCCATCTTAAACTCCTGGGTACCATGGCTTCCCTTATGTATGTCTCCAGGAATGCGATGTCCCATTGTGCATGTATTTCAGACGTGGTGAGGTTTTTTAGTCTGACAAACAAACCCCCCACATCCGTTTCTGAAATAATAGGAGTGGTACTGAAAACCTCGGAGGTGTTAACCACCCTCTTGGCACGGAACTCAAAAATATCCATAGTGACAAAAACGGGGCAAAATTGCCCACAACCAAAGCTGCAATTAGTAGATGTGAAAATACGTATAGAAAAAAAAGGGGGAAACAAACTGCGCTAAGGTGAAAGATTGTGAAGTGTGTAAAATAATTGTGAATTTCTTAAATGATAAAAAATATCAAAGGTGTTCAGCTGCGGCTTCACTGTATCACATACAAGCAAAATAGATAAACGAAAAAACATAAGCCGCGCTTAAACAAAGAAAAATGTGATCAGCTACTTGTACAGTCAGCTAAAAAGAAGGAGACCATAGGGTCAGGGATTTTTAATTTGAGCAAACAGATTCTGTCAGACTCTGAGAAAAAATTATTGGACAAAGGTTTAAAATTTGCCCCACCTAGGAACATAAGTAAGTTTCAGACTTATATGGATATTCACAAATATGTCCGTAAACTTAATATCAAAAGATATATGCTCAATAATCCAATCTCTGATGGAGGGAGAACCAGGTCTGAGTTTCAACACTCTAACCTTTCCAACGCATCTCTTTTCAACCCCCCCGGCCCTATACCACCTAATATCAAGGTCTTTAGGGATGTGTTGCTGCGCGACCTGGAGTCCCTTAAAGTGAGGAAGGTCAGGATGCAGAGGGACCTTGAGGCTGGGCTGGATTCACTGTGTACTAACAAGGCTTTGGTCATTCGGCCGGCAGATAAGGGGGGGGGGGGATTGTTGTGTTGGACCGTGAGGATTATCTAAAGGAGATGTACCGTATCTTGGAGGATAGAGATACATATACCATTTTGAACAGAAACCCTGTTCTGCAGTATAAAAAGACTCTTGAAAACATTGTGGCCCAGGGTTTCCGTAAGGGCATTCTTAATGATAAGGAGAGGCTGTTTTTGGTACCACGGGCCCCTCGTACGCCCATTATCTACTATCTTCCCAAGATACACAAGAGTGTTACTTGCCCCCCGGGACGCCCGATAGTGAGCGGTATCGATTCCGTCACGTCCCGGGTGGGCAAGTACATTGATCATTTTTTACAGCCATTGGTTCACACCATGCCGTCCTATATTAAGGACACGAAACAAGTCATTAATATCTTGGCCGACCTAACCCCCAAGAGGGGTTTATGGCTGGTAACAGCTGATGTAACGTCACTTTACACCATTATCCCTCACCAATTGGGCCTGGAAGCGGTTAAACTGTACTTAGAGAGGGGATCGGGCCTTGTACCCACACAGATCAAATTAATTATGGAACTTTTGGAATATGCAGCAAGTCACAACTATTTTTGGTTCGATAACCAATTCTATCGGCAAGATAGGGGAGTGGCCATGGGGGCCAAATATGCCCCCAGCCTGGCCAATCTGTTCATGGCCAAGTGGGAGGAGGACGTCATCGATGCCCCTAGGAGACCGGAAGTGGCCCTATGGGCACGGTATATTGATGACGTCCTCCTCCTGTGGGACGGAACAGAGATTGAACTGAAATCCTTCATGGCCAACCTTAATGTTAACGATAGGGGCATTAGGTTCAATTTTGAGGCCAGTCAAACTGAGATCTGTTTTTTGGATCTCAGAATTAAGATAGAGGATGACCGCTTTATAACATCAACTTTTTTTAAAACAACTGATCGGAATTCCTACATCCCCTTAGACAGCTGTCATCATGAACCCTGGTTGAGGGCTGTACCCAAGGGACAGTTTACTCGCCTGAGACGCAATTGTACTGAAATAAACGTTTTTGAGGACCAGGCAGCTCTTCTTTCGAATAGATTTTTGGAAAAGGGATATAGCAGTGAGGACCTGTCAAAAGCCCTCCAAACGGTTCGAGCCAAAGATAGGGCAGCATTGTTAGGGGAGAGCAGATCTGCCAACACGGTGGCAACAAATGGGGTTCCATTCATCACCACTTTTTCAGTGCAGCACCGTAACATCAAACAATTGATACAAAAACACTGGCACCTACTAACAAGTGATTCAGTTCTGGGCACTATTTTACCACCCAAACCACAGGTGATTTTTAAGGGAGCATCGTCCTTGGGGAGCCGTGTGGCACCAAGCGTACATGACCCACCAAGGGCGATTAGATCCTTCTTTCAGGATATGAAAGGCTATTATAAGTGCAGGAATTGCCAAATTTGTACTTTGAATGGTTGCAAAGATAGGAGGATTTATAAGTTTTCATCTACAAGTACATCAAGATCCTACGATATTGAATCATTCATCACCTGCTCATCTGAGGGGGTTGTGTACCTGATACAGTGCCCTTGCGGCCTCCAATATGTAGGGAGGACCAAAAGGGCACTAAAGACGAGGCTCAATGAACATATTGGCAATATTAGGAGAGGTTTCGACAAACATCCGGTATCACGTCATTTTGACCAAGTACACAACAGAGACCCCTCTAACTCACTATTTGTGGGTATTGACAAGTACAGACCCCATTGGAGGGGTGGGTTATTGGTCAGGGAGATTTCCAGACAGGAAATGGCCTGGATTTATAGACTTAAAACCTACGTTCCCTTTGGTTTGAATGTTGACACGGATGTGAACGCCTTCACTAATAATTCGTGAGGGCGCTCCCATCCTTGCTACATTCTTCCGGCTTTTGGTCACCCCATGGGCCCCCTTGGGGGGTTGGGTGCCACATAGTGTGGGGTTAATATCGGAGTCTATATTAGATTCATCTTGGTCATCTACTACAATGTGTCTATTAGTAATTCTGTTATATTATTTTCTGATGGATATGATTTCAAAAATGATGGACGGAATTTCCATCATTGGTTTAGTATGGCTAAAGAATAGGTATTCCGTCTTATTGTTTTTATTCCTCACATGACACTGTGAGCTCCTTTCATCAGACCCCCGCTCTGGGCCGGCGGCTCCAAAATAACTCTGGGGACATTTTTGATGGTGCACCTGGGGTTGGGAGTGTGGGTGATTTTTAATGTACCCCGAGTTCATGGTTGCAATGTGAGAGATGTATGATGCTGGGCTGTAGGGACTTATCTTTTATTTTTGAATGTACCCTCTAAGAGCATTGGACCTGGTGTACTGGTTTGCAGTAGGATGTTCTGGATGTCACCTACATGGATTGAAAATATATGTATGTTGTTTGTGATGTAATTGTAACATTTGGACACTGGGGGGCGCAGTCATAGCTGCCAATATTGGGATTGAAGGCACGTATTGCCACTGTCGGCGGCGGTGCTGCACGTGCGCGGCAGGCGGGAGATCACTGGAGGCTGCGCACTGCAAAAGTATGGGCCGACGGTACCGGTATACGGAGGATCTTGCCCCGTCTGGCTATATGTCGGATGTGATGCGAGGCTGTGGGGGCGGGATCGCCATGGCCGCGCACCGGAAGTGACCTCACTAGATGCGAGTGAGGATTGGTCACTTCGGACGCATGGTCTCATTGGGTACCTGAGACCGGAAGCTTACCATGACAGGAAGTGGGGCACACTCTTGGATGCCACACACCGGAAGTGGGGCATAGGCGGAGGTAGTGAGGACAGGAAGTGGGGCATACGTCCGAGTACCAGGAACCGGAAGTGGGGCATAGGCGGTCCGGACAGGGTGTCCCAGGTCTGTACTGGATGCTCATCTGTTTTTTGTCATTTAAAAAGGTGGGTGTTATGTATATGCACTGAGGGGGGATATATTTGGGCAGCCTTCTGTCGAATAACAACGGTTGATAGGCCAGTTCATGCAGGACAGGAAGTTATATAGGGATGATAATGAGGCTTGGTCATGAACCGGAAGTGGGGTCAGAGATTGCTTTTGGCAATTTACGTGCATTTCCCTTCCTCCTTCCTTATTTTCCTGCTGGAATAGAGGTATATATCTATAAACTTGGTCTATGTATTGTAGTAAGACACCATTATTACTTGTCTAGCATGACTCAGTTGATCTGACATGATAGGCTACCTATGGGGGCGGTTATTTGGGTGAGATTGACCTTTGACATCAAGTGCCTGACGAATCGGGTGCTGACTTCATTTTGAGGCTTGGTTTTGGCGGGAAAAGCCAGGCGCCCAGAGTGAGGCTTGAATGATTGGAGACATATAAATGGAGGTGACACAGCGTGCCGCTCGTGCCCCTGGATGACGCAATTTTGTTGCGAAACGCGTAGGGCTGAGCGGTACGCTATCACCTCGTGTTTGTGACGGGTTCCAGGAGAACGGGTCTGTCCGTGTGCGTCCGGCCGGCGCCACGGACTTAAGGCGTATTTTCTTTTACACATCTGTAAGTGTATTTTTATATTTTTTATCCCAAAATAAAAGGGTTTTATACTATTTTGAGTTTTATCTCCCTTTATGATTTTGATGCCCCTGCCTTTGAGTCCTTCTTTTGGACCTTGAGCCAAGTATACGGGAGCGAGCTTTTCTTCCCAAGAGCTTCTGAAGCAGCAAGGTCAGGAGGACATCGTGGAATCCCCTCCCCCGTGGCTGGAAGTGGTGCACAATTTCATAGAGCTCTGTGTGACCCTCTGTAGTGGGGGGTCATATTCGTCTGGTAAGCAGCAAATCTCAACACATGCTGGTGGTGGATTGAACACGATTTTTCTCAGTTTGGATTACATGAACATTATGTTTTATTTTTAGAGGTCTTATATTTACAGCCTTACGTCAATCATTTTGGCGTTCTATACACGGACTTATTGTTTATACACTGGGTGTTGATGTTTTATATATTTTTCGTATTTATAAGTTATGTCATGCATTCTTATTATATATAGCGAATCACAGCAGCGAAGTTTTGAATCTAGAACAATAATATATATGTGTTCTATATTACGCACATATTTTTAAAGGGTTGCTGTACCCTATATGGTGTATATCCTAATATCACTGTACCCTATATAGTGTATATCTTAATACTACTGTACAAGTAGCTGATCACATTTTTCTTTGTTTAAGCGCGGCTTATGTTTTTTCGTTTATCTATTTTGCTTGTATGTGATACAGTGAAGCCGCAGCTGAACACCTTTGATATTTTTTATCATTTAAGAAATTCACAATTATTTTACACACTTCACAATCTTTCACCTTAGCGCAGTTTGTTTCCCCCTTTTTTTTTCTAATTAAAAACACTCCTCTCCGGGGTGAGGGTCCTTTGGGGGAAGGGTTTCATCAGATGGTCACTCAGACCGAACGCTTCATCAGCAATAAAAACAAAAGGTAGACCCTCCACATTCTCGGCATCTGGTGGCAAGTCCAGGCCACCAGTGATGAGACGGTGGCAGAACTCGGTCTGCCTAAAGACTCCTCCGTCAGACATCCGGCCGTTCTTCCCCACATCCACGTACAGAAAGTCACATTGTGCTGACACCACCGCCATTAACACCACACTATGGAACCCCTTATAATTCCAATAGTAGGACCCCGAATGGGGTGGGGGCACAATCCTCACATGTTTCCCGTCGATCGCCCCTCCACAGTTGGGAAAGTCCCAACGGGCAGCGAATTGGGAAGCCACAGTCTGCCATTCCTGTGGCGTGGAAAGAAACTGGGGAGTCAAACACGGGAAAAAAAAATAGTCATTAAATCCAAACAATGCATAACAAATAAAACTCAAAAACATTTTGGAACAACAGTTAAACAGAAATATTGAAAAAGTTTTTCATCAAACAAAAAAAAAAGACGGCCCAATTCACAGATTACTCCCTCTGATGGACCAGGGGACATAAGTTAGGTGGGTGAGTGGGGTGGGGGCCTAATTAATGAGTATACAATCCCTGCAACCAATTTGAGTGGGGTGGGGGCCTAATTAATGAGTATACAATCCCTGCAACCAATTTGAGTGGGGTGGGGGCCTAATTAATGAGTATACAATCCCTGCAACCAATTTGAGTGGGGTGGGGGACTAATTAATGAGTATACAATCCCTGCAACCAATTTGAGTGGGGTGGGGCCTAATTAATGAGTATACAATCCCTATGTATATATATATATATATATATATATATACACACACACACATACACACAAAGGGTGTATACAAAGAGTATACAAAGGGTGGGGGGGCAGTAAAACAGTACAATGGAGCTGACAATATGAATTAGAGAAAAACAGTCTCGGCTGTGGGTGTATAGGGGCCCAGGATTGCATGCTGGGGACGTTAGTGAAAGCAAATGTGCACATGGGACACAAAAAGGTAAAAATCTCTAAAAAAATGACACAAAAAAAAAAAAAAAATACATCAAAAAAAAAAAGAAAAAAAGAAAATGCATGCATTCATATAAAGGGGACATTCACAGCATATTCCTGTCATGGATATTAAAAGTCATAATGAAATCAATACAAACATACAATGCATATAATGCAATATTAAAAGAACAAACTTACCTTCATATATTCCTTCTGCAGGACCCGAATAATGGCAGAACAGGTCTCTGGAATAATGATCCCCAGAGCCTGGGGGGAGATGCCTGTCGAGAACTTGAGGTCCTGAAGGCTTCTCCCTGTCGCCAAGTAGCGCAACGTGGCGACGAGCCTCTGCTCCGGAGTGATGGCTTGCCGCATGCAGGTATCCTGCCTGCTGATATAAGGGGTCAGCAAAGCCAGCAGACGGTGAAAAACGGGGTCCGTCATCCTGAGATAATTCCTGAAATCATCAGGATTATTCTCACGGATCTCACGGAGTAAAGGCATATGCGAGAATTGGTCACGCTGGCGCAACCAATTCTTTGTCCATGAACTCCTCCTCACCCTGTTCACAGACTGGGCTCGGGTCAAAGTATTAACCCCAACACCAAGCCCCAATATAGCACGAACTTGTTCCCGAGTACGTCCACTCTCCATGGCTTTGAAACGGTCGGCTGGACAAACAAGCTCAACTGAACGCACTGAAGAACAGCCAGACCTATGAAGAACGACCTGAAACCCAGAAACGAGCGGACCAGAAGCGCCTAACAACAGGTACCGACTGATCCACGCGTACCGAAAGACAGATACAAACCTCACAGGTAGACTGCGCCGCAGTAAACGGACAAATTAAGCTGAAGTCTGAAAAGCGCGAATCGTCTCTAACCAAACTTCTACTAACGCAAAGTCAGCAGAAGGAGCCCAAAGGGTGCTTTGCTGTGTCTTGGACTTCCTATTTCTAGTCCCGTCGTACATGCTGTACGTCATCGCGCAAGCTTTCGGCGGACTGTTTGGCTATCAGTGTGTGGTCAAGTACGTTCATTCGAAAGTATGACGGACTGTCCGTCGGATTGTCTGACGGACTAAGTTGCCCAGACAGTCCGCCCGTGTGTACGCGGCTTTAAGGCGGTCGTCCCTAGGTGAGTGTTGGGCTTACAGTGACTAATGCGTTGACTGCAAAGATTGCAGATGGCAATGCTATTGTCAGCAGCGGACACGTTAAGAAAAGCCCACACTGCGGATCCATGTGCCGGTGTCCTGGGAGGGCCAGATGTGACCGTACATGGTCGATGACTCGCTCCTGATACATTTGCAGTCTGCTTTGTCCCTCCTGTGCAATGTAAGTTATTCCTGCTTCTCCTCCCTATCTGCTGGTCCATATCTCTCTCTGAACTCCCCTCCTCTTCTTCTCTTGTGGGCACCCGCGTGACATCACTAGACATGTCTTTATCGATGTCACCTTCCCCACCGCTATAAGTAGAGATCTCGGAGTAGGCAGCAACACCGGGGACCAACCTCCTCCTTGGGCTGATCTGGGTACTGTCGTCAGACTGCTGAGTGGCGGTTGTTGCTACCTCCTCTTCCTGATCCAATGCCAAGAGTGCCTGCGCATCAGAAATGTCTTGATATGGATCGGAAAATAATTCCTGTGACTCAAGCGGAAGGTATGTGGTGGTGGTGGTGTTGTTGGTGGTAGTGTCTTTGGGGGTGCACATAGCAGAGAGTGAAGAAGAGGGTGCAGATCGAGTGGATGCGGAGGGTGCAGAAGAGTAAGGCTGAGTGAGCCACTCAACCAAGTCTGGTGCGTGCTTTAAATTAATTGAGCGCACCTTCTGCAACTTCCCACTTTGGCTCAAGCCTGTTGCTCCTGCCCTATCCCTACCACCCCTGCGGAAGGGCCTGCCTCTTCCTCTGCCTGTCATTTTTTAAATGACCCTGTGACAAAACTCTCAGTCCCTATACTGATAAAGGACTGCTGCAGTATAGGGCAGCGGTCAGCAGTAGTGCACCTCAACCCTATGTGTTGTGGACCTATACCAGTCCTTATGGAATAGCAGACTGTACCTCACTCAACCCTATGTACTGTAGCACCCTAGACCTTACCAGTCCTTATAAGGACCTTTGTGGAACAAGTAGGTTGTGAATGATTAGCAGACTGTACGTCAGTCCCTATACTGATTAAGGACTGCTGCAGTATAGGGCAGCGGTCAGCAGTAGTGCACCTCAACCCTATGTATTGTGGACCTATACCAGTCCTTAAGGAATAGCAGACTGTACCTCACTCAACCCTATGTACTGTAGCACCCTAGACCTTACCAGTCCTTATAAGGACCTTTATGGAACAAGTAGGTTGTGAATGATTATCAGACTGTACATCAGTCCCTATACTGATGAAGGACTGCTTCAGTATAGCTGCTTCAGTATAGGGCAGCGGTCAGCAGTAGTGCACCTCAACCCTATGTATTGTGGACCTATACCAGTCCTTATGGAATAGCAGACTGTACCTCACTCAACCCTATGTACTGTAGCACCCTAGACCTTACCAGTCCTTATAAGGACCTTTGTGGAACAAGTAGGTTGTGAATGATTAGCAGACTGCAGCAGAAGGGCAGCAGTCAAGTATAATATTCTTTCTATATTTGGAATATGTACAAACCTATTACCATACGTGTCCTGAAAAGAACCTTTGTGGACCTAATAGTAACAGCTACTGATTAAACTGACTGTCCCTCACTGCCTCACACACAGCTTCCTGCCTGTCCCTATATAAACTGACAAAACAGAGGCTGCTGGAACAATAACTTGAATTGCACTTTTGTGGACCTAATAGTAACAGCTAATGATTACACTGACTGTCCCTGCAGCACACAGCGTCCTGTCCCTTTTTCTACACTGACAAAAGTCACTCAGGCTGCTGCAACAATCACTAGCACAGCACTGCCTCAAACCTATATCCTGAACTACACCTAACACCTATACCATGATACCAGTCCTTAAAAGAACATTTGTGGACCTAATAAATAGCGATTTGGGTCACAGAAGTCTCTCCCTGCTCCACACAGCAACCTCTCCCTATAGTGACAGAAGAAAGAATGTAAAATGGCCTCCGGATCGGGTCTATTTATAAGTTAGGGGGAATGTCCAAGTGTCCATGTGCTGTAATGTCTCAATTGGCTGTCCTGTACCCCATGATGGATGTGTCATCATAGGTCAAAGTTCTTTTACACAGTAAACACGGAAGTCCGCCAGGCTAATGGCGGCAATAGTCCGCCGATCGGGCGGATGGCGAACAGCCGAAATTCACCACGAAACGACCGCCGGGCGAACCGTTCGGCCATCCCTACTGACAGACTGACCCCCTCAACTTCTGCAGCAATGCTGGAAGCACTCATATTTCCCAAAGACAACCTCTGGATATGACACTAAGCACATGCACTCAACTTCTTTGGTCGACCATGGTGAGGCCTGTTCTGAGTGGAACCTGTCCTGTTAAATTGCTGTATGGTTTTGGCCACCATGCTGCAGCTCAGTTTCAGAGTCTTGGCAATCCTCTTATAGCCTAGGCCATCTTTATGTAGAGCAACATGTCTTTTTTTCAGATCTTCTGAGGGTTCTTTGTCATGCGGTGCCATGGTGACCAGTATGAGAGAGTGAGAGCAATAATACCAAATTTAACACACCTGCTCCCCATTCACACCTGAGACCTTGGGAGGGAAAATGGCTAATTGGGCCCAATTTGGACATTTTCACTTAGGGGTGTACTCTCTTTTGTTGTGAGCGGTTTAGACATTAATAGCTGTGTGTTGAGTTATTTTGAGGGGACAGCAAATGTACACTGTTAAACAAGCTGTACACTCACTATTTTACATTGTAGAATAGTGTCATGTCTTCAGTGTTGTCACATGAAAAGATATAATAAAATATTTACAAAAATGTGAGGGGTATACTCACTTTTGTGAGATACTGTACAAGATAATGACACATTGGTATAGAACTCCATCGGCCCTTGCCAAGTTGTTTCCTCAACAGAGCAATCAATGGCAATGTGGCTCGTCCGATGCACTCTTTTACACATTTTCTGGGAGTGTCCTGAGCCTTGCACTTTCTATAACCTGTGCTACAACATCCACAAATTTGCTGACATTTCCTGTTAGAAAAGTTTTAAATGTTTATTGTGTGACTATTAGAAAAACAATAGTCCTGAGACTGATTTTTTAAAGAGCTTACTTCTGAGCACATTATTGTATTAACTCATTGTATTGTTTTGTCTTAATTAACTCCATAGTAAGTTGTAGAATCATTAGATTTAACTAAATATGATAGCCTAAGAATGTACAGGAACATAAATAGCCAAAAAATAAAGGTACCAGTTCGTACCATGACAACGTTATTTATGTTTCCTCAGCCAATAGAAGCATAGAGGTGTTTTTCTTGTGGGGTATGAGGAGGCGGGACACGTTCTTTTCGGGAGACATCTTTCTTCAGCTTTTGTCCTGTAAGCATGTCTCTCTGTTGTGGGCCACATCAGAAATAAATTGTCTGCTTCTCAATACATCTGGAGTTTTGACTGATCACAAGAGAAGATACCTAACATTCCCTACAGGATGACCCAGCTGCAATACTCTTTAATCTCACACCACTATCAAAGAAGAGGTACCACAATTTTTTACTTAATCACCTGTTAAACACAGCTCGAGCTTGCATCCCTGGTATGTGGAAACAACAATCTGCCCCGACAGTCACACAATGGCTCGCAGGGGTGAATGATATTGAGTAAATGGAAGACCTTATCTCTGCCCTTCGTGACAAAACCGAAGAGCATAAGACCAGATGGTTCTATTGAAATCTCTTTTGCTTCTCTGATGAATACTTGCAATACGTTGTAAAGGAAATAACTCACTTACCTCTGTCTGGGTCTAGTAGCATGTTTTACCTTTCTTACTGCTAATACCCATGTTGCTTACAGGACCAGAAAAAGAAAGTCCTGTGTGGAATCCAAACTGACTATTTTGAGCTTATGCAGGACTATTGACTCTTTTTCTGGCTTGTCCAACAGGAATGTAATGTTGTCACGTGGGAAAGGTAGAGTTATTTATATGTTCACCAATACCCAATAATAAGAACTTTTTCCCTAGTCCTGGCAGTACATAATAAGAGGCTTTGAAGCAAAGAAAGATGTTTTTATTCTGCTGGAGAAGAAGGGAATTAAGTGACCCCTTTGCTTTGCCCTGCAAGCACTTTAAGACAATAGTCTATTATATTACAATCACATAACTGTATGTAAACTTTACCTAAAGCTAAAATCCAGTAAAACCTATTTAATTTGTGTTGGATAGAGTGTCAATGGATTAGAGCATGTGTTGGGTTTTTAGTGCTGATGATGTCTCTGTTCAGTTGAAACATGAATTCTGTTGTAACTAAATTGTGGAGCTTCTTTGACCATTTTATGGTGCTGCAATCAAGAAACACCCCTTTTATTATAACATATTGAATTAATTTTGTCAGCAGGGATTAATGCCCTGTACACACGGTCGTACATTCCGACCGCAAAATCCGTCTGATTTTTTACGACAGATTTTGTCCAAAACTTGTGTTGCATACACAGCGTTGAACAACGTTGTTGGAGAATCTGATGGTTCGGAACGACCATTCATTGTGTTGACTTTATGAATCCCTGCCCTGTAGATTTCTTTTTAAAGAACCTTTCCTAAGGCTCTTCATATACCACTAGCACTTTTTTATCATGTGTTATAATGCTCTTAGCTTTCAGACTGTTTATAAATATGTAGCATACAATAGTTAAAGTAATTTTGAAGTTTAAGGCAATCTTATATATTTGTTAGCTGTGCTTTGCCTTCTAATGGTATCCCGTGGATCAGATAAATGATTCCCTCAATTGTGCTTGAATTAGGATAAAAGAAAAAGAGAGGTAAGCAAATGGATTTCATTAGATGCAGGTAATGGGACTGCACTCGTATCCGACACGTAGTAGATGATGCTGAGGTTGATGTACATGTAATGGGATCCATTTCTGCTTTATGCACGGTTAAGGCCATGCTTGGTATAAGGACTTAATCTGCACAACTGGAGAAAGCTGAACGGCATTGTTCTGAAGCATGTTTGTACACAAAAGACAAAACCTCACATGACTGCATTATATAACTGTATTTAAAGCAATTGTTTAATGTCTTTAAATTCCCAAAACATGCTTTAAAGAGATAGATATATAATCAGTAGAGGGGTTCAAATTACATACCCTGGAAAAAAAAACAGCTGAAAGTTGATTATTTGAATGTGTAATTAATAATAATGAAATAAAAGCAATACTATTTATTGACACTGTAACATGATTGTATAGTTTTGTCAATACTTTTTTTGATATGTGGGTAAAACAGAACAACCCTGCATAAATAATGTTATGGATTTGTACTAAGGTTTTAGTTTTAACCTGTAAGGTTTGTAGTTATATACTGTATGTGCATGGTTCAATCAGCAGACAATATTCCATACGCTCGTCCTTGAAATAGAGTTGCAATGATAAATGCCTTTACAAATGCTGACTTATATGACAGCATATTGTATGTTTTTTTCTTTTTGGACACACCATTTAATTTGGCTCACGCATGCTTCATTTCTTAATGAGCTGGCAATATTTTTTTCATAACCATTGCTTTTTATAAGAAAATGTACATATAAATTCTGTGGTGCACTCTATATGAGCAGATGACACAAAGGTAACTTTATTTTGGTGTCTGATGCACCTGGCAACTAGGACAGCACCATACACATTAGCATGCAGTCAGGTAGATAGGTTCAGGAATGGCGTGCAAAGTCTGAATGTACACTGTTCTTCTACATCTGCAACCGTTGATTCCTGCTTTTTTATTTTATTGTTGTAAATCAGGCCCTGTGACTCAGCCAATCTAATAGAACAATGACTCCCCATGAGCTGATTTACTAAAGGATTTTAAAACATTAATTTTCATTCCCCAACTTTGTTGGAAGCAAATTCCTGTTTATTTTTTTTCAACTGCATATTGGTGATTGGGTATTTAACATCAACACAACCACAATTTAGTGAAGGCTCTCAACTATTCCTCTAGTTGTTAATATATAAATCTCTTTATATAACAAACTTACAATGAAAAAAAAGAAGAGTAAGCTTGTTAAAATCTGAAAAGCATATAACACATTACTTTAACCACTTGCCGACCAGCGCACGATGATGTACGTCGACAGAATGGCACGGGTAGGCAAATGGGCGTATATGTACGTCCCTTTAAATTTGCCGCCCTGCTATCGGGAGCGCGCCGGACCCGCGGACTCGATCGCCGCGGGCATGCCCGTGATCGTCTCACGGAGCGGCCAAATGAAGAAATGCCGTTGTAAACAGCATTTCTCCATTCTGCCTAGCAACTAGTGACGCTGATCTCTGCTCCATGTGATTGGAGCAGAGATCAGTGTTCACTAAATGAAAGCCGAACCCCCCCCCACGGTTAGTAACACACCCCTAGGAACACTTAACCCCTACACTGCCACCCACTGGCTAACCCCTTCACTGCCAGTGTCATTTACACAGGAATCACTGCATTTATATAGCAGTGATTACTGTATAAATGACAATGGTCCCAAAAATGTGTCAAAAATGTCCGATGGGTCCCCCACAATGTCGCAGTCACAATAAAAATCGCTGATCGCCGCCATTACTAGTAAAAAAAAAATAATAAAAAATTATTAATAAAAATGCTATAAAACTATCCCTATTTTGTAAACGCTATAACTTTTGCGCAAACCAATCAATAATCGCTTATTGCGATTTTTTTTACCAAAAATATGTAGATGTATACGTATCAGCCTAAACTGAGGGAAAAAAATGTTTTTTTATATATTTTTGGGGGATATTTATTATAACAAAAAGTAAAAAATAATGCGTTTTTTTCAAAATTGTCACTCAATTTTTGTTTATAGCGCAAAAAATAAAAACCGCAGGGGTGATCAAATACCACCAAAAGAAAGCTCTATTTTTGGGAAAAAAAGGACGTCAATTTTGTTTGCGAGCCACGTCGCACGACCGTGCAATTGTCAGTTAAAGCGACGCAGTGCCGAATCGCAAAAAGTGGTCTGGTCTTTAACCAGCAAATTGGTCCGGTCTGTAAGTGGTTAAAGTGAACGCTGCAATCATGATGCAAACTATGTTAAAAATACACTATAATTCCCTTTTTGGGACGTTGTCTTTTACTTTAACACACAAGCCTAGATCTCAAATATACCCGTAGCTTTTAACCCTAGACTTTCATCTTGTAATATAAATTCTGTATAATTAGCATCTTCTTTCAATCGGCATATGTAGGAATGTAGCAAAAGCCAGATAGATGTTTTACTGACATATTATTCATAACTGGACTAATTTTCCAAACTACTTTAAACTTTCTATTATGTCACCATAGGAAATAATCAATGTAAATATATATAATATGTATGAAGATTGCTGCCAATTTATGGTATTTAAAAAAAAATTAAAGCTATATTTTTATATGTCACAGACATGAGATAAATTATGTAGAACCAGCTGTATTTTGAAACACATACACCATTTCACCATTGGGAAAATTTAGAACTGTACTCTGCATCTAGGAGGGAGTGCAACGTCTCATGGCTTCCTCGATTCTGAACTGGCTATTCCTATGATTGCATTAATCCTGCACAGAAGCAAGGATCAAAATGGGCTATAAGGTCTCTTTTCAATGTTCAATACAATTTGGAATGTATGTAAAATGAATTCAAGATAAATCTCCAAGCCAAATAAAATGTTATATTATTATTATATTTTTTTATAGCAAGAACCTGGAATCAAACCAAAAAAACTGAATTGCAGAAGTGTTTTTTAACTAGCAAAATATATATGATGAGCTGTATTTAAGGATCATACTAAGGACGCATTAATAATGACATTGTTTCATAAAGACTCCAACTTGTTGTGATCCACAAGATTTGTTATGAAAAATTATATACACCGGCGGGTGCAGGCACTGACAGTTTCTTTACAACCAGTGACGTCACCAGCCCCATTCACTTACTTTGCTGGGAAGTGCAGCTTTTTAAAAATATAATACCTGGTGATCCTGATCCTTGTTCAGTCACTTCCTGTTAACAAATGACAATGCTCAACTGTTACAGGCATTATCACCATGAGCTTCAGATACAAAATATAAGTGGCCATTTAAACACACACTATGCAAGCATGTTGTCTCATCAGGTAACCTGCTCTTTGTTGGAGTATATGCATGAAAGGAAGTGTTTGCAAAGAGGCTGTATAAAATTAGCAGTGTTTATGAAAATAATAAGATATAAATAAGAAAAGTAGTGGGGTATGCCAGCCTCTAATAGATAGGCTGGCAGTGAATAATATTTTTCACTTAACAAACACTTTAAGCATCTAAACATTTGGTCACCCTGGGCCAAAATACGAGAAGATACAAATTCATCATGGATGTCAAATATCACCCCCAGTCAAGTTAATTCATCCCTTGCTTATCATATTCCTAACAAACAACCTCTACAGTAACCTAATGTATACAGCTCAGGTATGACTCTCTCACATCCTGGGACTCCCTTCCATATATTCAGCCCATTCCCCTCCAACCATTTTTTTTGAGCCTTCCCCCATCCACTACCCCTTCCAAGTTTCCCATTTCTTTCCTGCTTCACTTTTATGATCTCTACATTACCCTTATTTTTCCTCTCCCTCTTCTTAATAAATCCATTACTATAATGTTTCATAACCTTTCTAAGTATCATTAACCACTTAAGGACCGAGCCTCTTTCTGAGATGTGTTGTTTACAAGTTAAACACATTATTCCTATTACAAGGAATGTAAACATCCCTTGTAATAGAAAAAAAAGCATGACAGGACCTCCTAAATATGAGATCTGGGGTCAAAAAGACCTCAGATCTCATATTTACACAAAATGCAATAAAAAAAAAAGACATTTTGCCAATAAAAGTGATCTTGCAGCGAATCCGTCACAGAGACCACAATTATCAGAAACCAGACCGCTCATCGAAGAAGAGAATACCAGGGTTATGGCAGCTAGCTGCTGCCATAACAAAGATATCCCTCTTCAAAGTTAGCATGTATAACGGCGTGTGGCGGTCTGGAAGTGGTTAAGTAATGAGTATTTTTTTCTTTTCTCCCTCTATTACTATTTGATGATTGTAGCGTAAAATTGAATGGTATCCACTATAAGCTGTTTGATTACCCTTAATTGCACACTTGATTATATTTACAATATGCTTTAAGACTTCACACCATTTCTAGATACATTTTCTGTACATTACCTGCATCATCTTGTGGTATTTATGGTACACAGAACTTTAGCAAACTACATTGAAAATTAGACTTAAATAGGAAGCAGTTCCCAAAATATCCAACATCTATTGACCCTAACTGAATGAACTACAGGACCTTTAAGGCACCATCCATCACAAATTCATAGATAAAACCATAGATAGTTTATATATTTTTATTTATAATATTAAAAAAATCCATAAAACATATTTATCTAGTGCTGTTCATCACATACAGTACATGTAAACAGTATATAGTGGTTCTTCCAGATAACCCGTGTAGCGCGGACATCCTTGTTTACTGATGTGACTATGCATACTTTAATGTGAAGTACAGTATATGGACATTACTGTGGTTTCGCACTAGAGCCATCTAGTGACAAAATGTGGGTAATGCACCTGTTTATCATTTACCTTAGAACAACCTAAAGACTTGTACAGGAAGGGACTGTTTGTTTAGATTCTGAAGGTTGGCCTCGTTACCCAGGAGTCCGTGTGTGACCTACCCATGAACACTCTCTTACACAGTGCCTGCTGGGTAGGGGATATAAGGGACAGCAACGGCCATTTTAGGTCTCTCGGGACCACATTACCTACCTGTGCAGATATGTGGAGGGGTGTCCCGAGAGGCAGCAGCCGACAGCCATCGCAGAGCGCCTGCCTGTTTGTTCTTGTGAGGTGACCTGACGGAGCCTGAGAGACGGTAGCCGGATTGAGAAGGTCCAAAGACATTTAGTGGAGAATCGGGGAACCGGATAGATTCGGCGGAGCGATACAGAGCATCTTGCCCAGCTTACGGAAAGACAAGTGACAGTTACCAGACCAGTGATCACACGGAACTCTGATCCAGTTGGTGAGCGGGTTACGACCCACCGTTTGTTAATCTTTGCATGCAGTTAGACTCGCATACAGGCCTTGCTGGAATCTGCAGTTCCATGGAGGCATAGCAGAACCACTGACACTGAGCAGGCTTGGGGCCTATTTACTTTGGCACCTCAGGTCAGGTAAAAAAGTTACTGGAATTACACCAGGAGCATTTCAGCTGAATCTTTCATATTACTTTGGATTACAAATACAAAGGATTTGATTTAAGCTAGTGAAGAAAATAAAACCCCTGGACTGAAGTACTTTAACCACTTGCCGACCGCCGCACGACGATGTACGTCGACAGAATGGCACGGGCAGGCATATGGGCGTACATGTACGTCCCTGCCTTCCCGCGGGTGGGGGGCCCAATCGCCCCCCCCCCGGTGCCAGCGGCGGTCGGTATCCGTTCAGGAGCGATCCGGGATGAGGGGGCGACCATTCGTTCATGGCCACCCCCTCGTGATCGCTCCTGACGAATGGAAGTGAAGCGTGACATCACTTCCTCTCCTGTAATGAGGCAGAGGAAGTGATGTAATCTCTCCTCCGTGTCGGTATTTTTTGTTCCGGCACTGAGGAGAGAGGATCGGTGAGTTGCACCAACACTACACAATACAGTAGAACATGCCAGGCACACTCTCACCCCCCCTTCACCCCCCGATCACCCCCCGATCACCCCCCCCAATCACCCCTGCACCCCCAGTCACAGTGACACCAATTGCATTTTTTTTTTTATTTTGCATTGGTGTCATTTGTGACTGTAATAACTGTTAGGGCAGTTAGGGTTAGCCCCCTTTAGTTCTAAGGTACCCCCCTAACCCCCCCAATAAAGGTTTAACCCCGTGATCACCCCCCGTCGCCAGTGTCACTAAGGCTGGGTTCACATTGCAGCGGTTTATGAGAACGGATGTGATTCGCACCGCACTGCAGTGCAAATCACATCCGATCTCTGTGCGATTCGAGTTCAGCCATACAGATAGTATGGCTGAATTCGCGTCGCACCCGCCGCACCCGCCGCAAACTCGCACGGGACCCTTTTTTTGGTCCGCAGCAGAATCGGATCGCATGGGTGTTCACACCATGCGATCCGATTCCTGTCCGAGTTTTTTTTTTTTTGCATTGGTGTCATTTGTGACTGTAATAACTGTTAGGGCAGTTAGGGTTAGCCCCCTTTTATTTCTAAGGTACCCCCCTAACCCCCCCAATAAAGGTTTAACCCCGTGATCACCCCCGTCGCCAGTGTCACTAAGGCTGGGTTCACATTGCAGCGGTTTATGAGAACGGATGTGATTCGCACCGCACTGCAGTGCAAATCACATCCGATCTCTGTGCGATTCGAGTTCAGCCATACAGATAGTATGGCTGAATTCGCGTCGCACCCGCCGCACCCGCCGCAAACTCGCACGGGACCCTTTTTTTGGTCCGCAGCAGAATCGGATCGCGAATTTGCAGATCGCACTGCAATATGCAAACTGATCTGGGGGTGTCATTAACTTTTCACTGACACTCCCAGCAGTTTGCATAGGGCAGTGTGATGTGGGAACCCGCCGCAGATTTGTGGCGTTCCTGCATCGCTCCAGTGTGAGCCCAGCCTAATAAGCGATCTTTTTTCTGATCGCTGTATTAGTGTCACAGGTGACGCTAGTTAGGCAGGTAGGTATTTAGGTTCGCCGCAGCTTTTTATAGCGCCAGGGACCCCCATATACTACCGCATAAAGCCCCCTGATTGCCCCCTAGTTAACCCTTTCACCAGTGATCACCATATAACTGTTACAGGTGACGCTGGTTGGTTAGTTATTTTTTTATAGTTTCAGGGCACCCGCTATTATTACCTAATAAAGGTTTAACCCCCTGATCACCCGGCGGGTGATATAAGTTTGAGGGTCAGATAAGGTCTGCGTCGCCCCAGGCAGCGTCAGGTTAGTGCCAGTACCGCTAACACCCACGCGCAAAGCATACACCTCCCTTAGTAATATAGTATCTGATCAGATCTATGTTAGCGTCGCCAGCATTTTAGGTTTCCCAAAACGCATTGTTAGCGGGATCAGCCCAGATACCTGCTAGCACCTGCGTTTAGCCCCTCCGCCAAGCCCAGACCAGCCCACCCAAGTGCAGTATCGATCGATCACTGTCACTTACAAAACACAACACACATAACTGCAGCGTTCGCAGAGTCAGGCCTGATCCCTGCGATCGCTAACAGTTTTTTTTGTAGCGTTTTGATACAGTCACTGACAGCCTAGGTGCTTTTTTACCTGTGAGTCTCACTAGTGTACCCCTAAATTTAGGGGTGTCTACTTTCCAAAATGGGGTCATTTGGGGGGGGGGTTTATGCCATCTTGGCATTTTATGGCCTTCAAAACTGTAATAGGTAGTGAGCAGTAAAGTCAAAAATTTACGCCCTTAGAAAGCCTGAAGGCGGTGCTTGGTTTTCGGGGCCCCGTACGCGGCTAGGCTCCCAAAAAGTCCCACATATGTGGTATCCCCGTACTCAGGAGAAGCAGCAGAATTTATTTTGGGGTGTCATTTCACATATGCCCATGGCATGCGTGAGCAATATATCATTTAGTGACAACTTTGTGAAAAAAAAAATAAAAAAAAAAAATTTTGTAATTTTCCCGCAACTTGCGGCAAAATATAAAATATTCCATGGACTCAACATGCCTCTCAGCAAATAGCTTGGGGTGTCTACTTTCTAAAATGGGGTCATTTGTGGGTGTTTTGTGCCATCTTGGCATTTTATGGCCATCAAAACTGTGATAGGTAGTGAGGAGTGAAATTACAAATGTACGCCCTTAGAAATCCTGAAGGCGGTGCTTGGTTTTTGGGGCCCCGTACGCGGCTAGGCTTCCAAAAAGTCGACCACATGTGGTATCCCCGTACTCAGGAGAAGCAGCAGAATGTATTTTGGGGTACAATTCCACATATAACCATGGCTTGTGTGAGCAATATATCATTTAGTGACAACTTTGTGTAAAAAAAAAAAAAAATGTTGCCATTATTCAATCGCTTGAGGCAAAAAAATTAAATATTCAATGGGCTCAACATTCCTCTTATCAATTTCCTTAGGGTGCCTACTTTCCAAAATGGGGTCATTTGGGGGGGTTTTGTACTGCCCTGCCATTTTAGCACCTCAAGAAATGAGATAGGCAGTCATAAACCAAAAGCTGCGTAAATTCCAGAAAACGTACCTTAGTTTGTAGATGTGACAACTTTTGCGCAAACCAATAAATATACAGTTATTGACTTTTTTTTTACCAAAGACATGTGGCTGAATACATTTTGGCCTAAATGTATGACTAAAATTGAGTTTATTGGATTTTTCTAATAACAAAAAGTAGAAAATATAATTTTTTTTCAAAATTTGCAGTCTTTTTACGTTTATATCGCAAAAAATAAAAATCAAGAGTCAGTCAAATACCTTTAAAAGAAAGCTCTATTTGTGGGAAAAAAAGGACGCAAATTTTGTTTGGGTACAACATTGCATGACCGCGCAATTACCAGTTAAAGCAGCGCAGTGCCAAATTGTAAAAAGACCTCTGGTCATTGACCAGCAAAATGGTCCGGTCTGAAAGTGGTTAAGTGAGGCCTCGCATATAGCCTTTAAAGCAAGGGGAGCTCCCAGGTTCATTTAAATAGATTTACATATATGTGCTATATCCTGTCTTATTGAAATATATTGTGCTGTCGTCCTATATTGGGATGACAGCATAATTACTGTAACCACCTGTTGAAATATTTACAGTAAACAATATTTCTGGTTAAGTATCCAGTTGTGTGGTGTATTGCTTTTCCCCACCAGGTGGAGCCAGCGGATCCTGAGGGTATGATACAGGTACTTTGCATCGTTGTATATTGTACTGTGTTACATTACACCACAGCTGTGCCAAGGGGATTGAGCCAAGACAGTAGGGTTTCTAGGTAGAGTGCAGGCCCAATTAAAACCAGCAGCTCCTTCAGGGGTAAGTGCTACACGTGGGGGTTCGTCAGGGATCATGTCACTCTAATAGCAAGCCTGCCCTCTTGGCATCACCATGGATCCAGTTAAAGCAATCTTGCTATATCGTTTGCTTTAACTAACTGCACAGTAAGTTGTAGGATGATTAGGCTTAACCAGATATGGGAGACTATACAGGAAACACTAATAGGGATGAGCTTCGAGTTCGAGTCGAACTCATGTTCTACTCGAACATTGCCTGTTCGCCTGTTCAGCGAACAGTGAACAATTTGGGCTGTTCGCAGCAAATTCGAAAAGCCGGAACACCCTATACAAGTCTATGGGAGAAATCTAAAGTGCTCATTTTAAAGGGTAATATGCAGGTTACTGTCCTAAAAAGTGTTTGGGGACCCGGGTCCTGCCCCAGGGGACATGGATCAATGCAAAAAAAAGTTTTAAAAACGGCAGTTTTTTCAGGAGCAGTGATTTTAATAATGATTAAAGTGAAACAATAAGGCCGCGTACACACGCGCGGACTGTTCGCCCAACTTTGTCCGCTGAACAGTGTTTGGGCGGACAGTCCGCTCGTGTGTGGGCTTTCAGCGGACAGTTTCAGCGGACAGTTTGACGAACAAGGTTTTTCGGAAATTCCGTAAAACTGTCCGCTGAAACCTTGTTTGAGCGAACAGTCCGCCCGTGTGTAGGCTTGTTCGTCAAACTAAGTTCCGCGCATGCTCAGAAAGGATTTACACGCCGAAAGTTATAATGCAGTGTATAGGACGTCGTATTTTTCGTCCCGTCATACGTGCCGTTCACGTCATCGCGCACGGTTTCAGCAAACTGTTCGTTCGTCGTGTGTGGCCATGTCCGTCCATGCTAATTTTGAGCGGACTGTTTGCCGAAACTGTTTGACGGACAAAGTTGAGCGAACAGTCCCCGCGTGTGTACGCGGCCTTAAAGTGTAATATTCCTTTAAATTTCGTAGCTGTGGGGTATCTATAGTATGCCTGTGAAGGGGCGCATGTTTCTGGTGCTTAGAACTGTCTCTGCACAAAGTGTCATTTGTGCAGGAAAAAAAGTCTTTTAAAATCACTTGCGGCTATTGTCGGGTCCCGTAATACAGAGAACACTCAATGAGTGTTCTCTGCATTAGCCGACAATTCATTCATTCATTGATAAAAAAAAAAAAAAAAAAGCGTGGGGGTTCCCCTAAATTCAATTACCAGGCCCTTCAGGTCTGACATGGATATTAAGGGGAACCCCGTGTCAAATTTAAAAAAAAATTGACGTGGGGGTCCCCCTAAATATCCATAACCAGACCCTTCAGGTCTGATATGGATATTAAGGGGAACCCCGCATCAAATTTAAAAAAAAATTGACGTGGGGGTCCCCCTAAAAATCCATATCAGACCCTTTATCCGAGCACGCAACCTGGCAGGCCGCAGGAAAAGAGGGGGGGACGAGAGAGCGCCCCCCTCCCTCCTGAACCGTACCAGGCCACATACCCTCAACATTGGGAGGATGCTTTGGGGGTCTGTGACCCCTCAAAGCACCTTGTCCCCATGTTGATGAGGACAAGGGCCTCATCCTCACAACCCTGGCCGTTGGTTGTGAGGGTCTGCGGGCGGGGGGCTTATCAGAATCTGGAAGCCCCCTTTAACAAGGGGACCCCCAGATCCCGGCCACCCCCCTGTTTGAAATGGTATGGGGGTACAAAAGTACCCCTACCATTTCACAAAGAAAGTGTCAAAATGGTTAAATAAGACAAACACACTTTTGAAAAATTCCTTTATAAAAAAAAAAAAAAAATAAAAAGATTCCAGCGGTGCTAATCCACTCTTGCTATCCAGCGACGGGTCTCCGGGGTCCAGCGATGGATGATCATATCCAGCGACGGGGGATCTCTCAGTCCAGCGCTGTCCATACATCCTTCTTCTGTCTCCACTCCGGAGACACTGCAGAGAGCCCAGCGCTGACGTTTCTTATATTAGGAGGGCGGGGCCACCCGTCACCTGACCCCGCCCCCTCTGACGCTGGTGAAGGGAGCCAGGGGTTCCCCAGTGACGTATGGGTGACCCCGCCCCCTCTGATGTAACGGAAACCTGCAAGTGATTTTAAAAGACTTTTTTTCCTGCACAAATGACACTTTGTGCAGAGACAGTTCTAAGCACCAGAAACATGCGCCCCTTCACAGGCATACTATAGATACCCCCCAGCTATGAAATTTAAAGGAATATTACACTTTTATTGTTTCACTTTAATCATTATTAAAATCACTGCTCCTGAAAAAACGTCCGTTTTTAAAACTTTTTTTTGCATTGATCCATGTCCCCTGGGGCAGGACCCGGGTCCCCAAACACTTTTTAGGACAGTAACCTGCATATTACCCTTTAAAATGAGCACTTTAGATTGTGAACGTTCGAGTCCCATAGACTTTAATAGGGTTCTAAAGTTCACACGAAGTTTAGGTCTGTTCGCAGGTTCTGGTGTGAACCGAACAGGGGGGTGTTCGGCTCATCCCTAAACACTAATTAACCAAATAAAGTACCATTTTGTACCAGGCACACTATCTGTGTTTCCTCAGCCAATATTATTAATATTGATTATTAATATTATTGTAGGTATTAGGAGGGGGGTTGTACATCTCTTTGTGTAATTCTTACTGCATCTTTTGGCTTGTAAGCTTCATCCTTTTGTGTGACACATCAGAAATAAATTGTCTGCTTCTCAACACACCTGGAGTTTGACTAATCACAAGAGTAGAATAATCCTAACAGCCTGGTAATTGAATTTTGGGGGAACCCCACGCTTTTTTTTTATCAGTGACTTCCAATGACTGTTCCCTGTATTACGGGGAGCCGACAATGCATTATAGCCACGAGTGCTTTTAAATTACTTTTTTTCCTGCAGAAATTACACTTTGTGCAGGGGAAGTTCTAAGCACGGGAAACAGGTACGAAATTTAAAGGCATATTACACTTTTACTGTTTCACTTTAAGCATTATTAAAATCATTGCTCCTGAAAAAACTGCAGTTTTTAAAACTTTTTTTTGCCTTGATGCATGTCCCCTGGGGCAGGACCCAGGTCCCCAAACACTTTTTAGGACAATAACTTGCATACAAGCCTTTAAAATTAGCACTTTTGATTTTGAACGTTCGAGTCCCATAGACTTTAATAGGGTTCTAAAGTTCACATGAAGTTTAGGTCTGTTCGCAGGTTCTGGTGCGAACCGAACCGAGGGGGTGTTCGACTCATCCTTACATCCTTAGAATATGTATTGTGAACATATGCATTTAGTTGAATAAAATAATAAAAATGAATTCCCAATATAATGCCTCAAGAATATTGGTATACTCAGGTATAGTCAATCATATTAAAGTGATACTAAAATCTATTTTCTTCTAGTTAAAAATAACAAATATGTTATATTTACCTGCCCTGTGCAGTAGTTTTCCACAGAGCAGACCAGATCCTCCTTTTCTCTGGTCCCTTTATAGTACTCCTGGCCCCTCCCTTCTGTTGAGTGCCCCTACAGCAAGCAGCTTGCTATGGAAGCACCCAAGCCGAGCAGCAGCTCCCTGTGTCCATTCAGACATGGAGCCATGGCCCTGCCCCAACCGCTTTCTCTCCTCATTGACAAACTGACTTTAATTGACAGCAGCGGGAGACAATGGCGCCACTCTGCTGTCTCAGCCAATGATGAGGGGAGTCCCAGGCAGCCGAGACACTCCTGAAACATTGCTGGATCTAAATGGGCTCAGGTAAGTATTAGGGGGGACTGAGGGGGGTTACTGCACACAGAAGGCTTCTTATTTTAATGCATAGAATGCATTAAGCTAAAGAAACCTTCTGCATTTACAACCCCTTTAAGGTTTCATGTGAAGGTGGAATCATCATATTATCCTAGCTAGCAAATAGCCTATTCAAAGCAAATGATCTGCCAATACAACCAAATATATATAGCTTAAAACTTGATTTAGGACTATAACCACTTAAGGACCGCCACATGGCAATGTACGTCAGCAGAATGGCATGTACAGGCACAAGCACGTACATGTACGTGCTTGCCTTCCGATCGGACCTCCTCCTGCTGGATGCGGCGGTCCGTTTAGCTTCAGGAGCAATCCAGGATGAGGGGATATCCATTGGTTTCTGGCCATCCCCTCTCGATCGCTCCTGGCGAATGAGAAGCTTCCCCCGCTGTGTATTGTAAACACAGGCAGGGAGGAATTGATGTCATTCTCCTCGGGGTGGTCTTTTTGACTAGACTGCGGGGAGAACACAGAAAGTAAGTGTACCAAACACTACACTGACATGTAGGTACACATAGGCACACAAATCCTAGCTAGGTACCCCAATATACTACCCAATAATGGTTTTAACCCCCTGATTGCCCCTAGTTAACCCTTTCACCCCCTTTTGCCAGTGTCACTAAGCAATCGTTTCTGAGCACTGCATTAGTGTCACTGGTGCCGCTAGGTAGCTAGTTTTTTTTTTTAGGTTCACCGCCAGGTTTTTATAGCGCTAGGTACCCCCATATACTACCCAATAATGGTTTTAACCCCCTGATTGCCCCTAGTTAACCCTTTCACCAGCGATCACCGTATAAGTGCCACTGGTGACGCTGGTTAGCCAGTTAGTTATTTAGGTTCCCCGTCAGATTTTTATATAGCGTCAGGGACCCCCATATACTACCTAATAAAGATTTTAACCCTCTAATTGCCCCTAGTTAACTCTTTCACCAGTGATCACCGTATAAGTGTTACGGGTGACTCTGGTTAGTTAGTTTGCTTTTTATAGCATCAGGGCAACCACCATTTATTACCCAATAAAGGTTTAACCCCCTGATCACCCGACAGGTGATATCAATTAGGTTTTAGGGTCAGATAGGGTCTGCGTCGCCCCAGGCAGCGCTAGGTTAGTGCCAGTACCGCTAACACCCACGTGCAAAGCATAAACCTCCCGTAGTGGTATAGAATCTGAACAGATCAATATCTGATCTGATCAGATCTATGCTAGCGTCCCCAGCAGTTTAGGGTTCCAAAAAAATGCATTGTTAGCGGGATCAGCCCAGATACCTGCTAGCACCTGCGTTTTGCCTTTCTGCCCAGCCCACCCAAGTGCAGTATCGATCGATCACTGTCACTTACAAAACACTAAACGCATAACTGCAGTGTTCGCAGAGTCAGGCCTGATCCCTGCGATCGCTAACAGTTTTTTTTGGTAGCGTTTTTATTTATATTTAAATTCTGAAGGCAGTGCTTGGTTTTCGGGGTCCCGTACGTGGCTAGGCTCCCAAAAAGTCCCCCACATCTGATATCTCCGTACTCGGGAGAAGCAGCAGAATTTATTTTGGGGTGTAATTTCACTTATGCCCATAGCATGTGTGAGCAATATATCATTTAGTGACAACTTTGTGCAAAAAAAAAAAGTAATATTCCTGCAACTTGTGGCAAAATATAAAATATTCCATGGACTCAACATGCCTCTTAGTAAAAGTAAATATCTTGGGGTGTCTACTTTCCAAAATGGGGTCATTTGGGGGGGTTTTGTGTTATTTTGGCATTTTATGGCCTTCGAAACTGTGATAGGTAGTGAGGAGTGAAATCAAAAATTTGCACCCTTAGAAATCCTGAAGGCGGTGATTGGTTTTCGGGGTGCCGTACGTGGCTAGACTCCCAAAAAGTCCCACATATGTGGTATCCCCGTACTCAGGAGAAGCAGCAAAATATATTTTGGGGTGCAATTCCACATATAACTATGGCATGTGTGAGCAATATATCATTTAGTGACAACTTTTGTAAACCTTTTTTTTTTTTGTGTCATTATTCAATCACTTGGGACAAAAAAAAATATTCAAAGGGCTCAACATGCCCCTCAGCAATTTCCTTGGGGTGTCTACTTTCCAAAATGGGGTAATTTGGGGGGGTTTGTACTACCCTGCCATTTTAGCACCTCAAGAAATGAGATAGGCAGTCATAAATTAAAAGCTGTGTAAATTCCAGAAAATGTACTCTAGTTTGTAGACGCTATAACTTTTGCGCAAACCAATAAATATACGCTTATTGACATTTTTTTTTTACTAAAGACATGTGGCTGAATACATTTTGGCCTAAATGTATGACTAAAATTTAGTTCATTCGATTTTTCTTTTTATAACAAAAATTAGAAAATATATATTTTTTAAAAAAATTTCAGTCTTTTTCCTTTTATATCGTAAAAAATAAATATCGCAGAGGCAATCAAATACCATCAAAAGAAAGCTCTATTTGTGGGAAGAAAAGGACGCAAATTTCGTTTGGGTACAACATTGCATGACCGCGCAATTACCAGTTAAACCAGTGCAGTGCAAAATTGTAAAAAGACCTCTGGTCCTTAGGCTGACAATTGGTCTGGGGCTGAAGTGGTTAAATAGAGGCAACAATTATTTGCAAAATAAAAGTATAAAAAATATCAAGTTTAATATGGTATAGGTCTGGAAGCATAATTAGCTCCTCAATTATCTTGGGCGCCTTCTAATTTTGTGAGTGATCCCACCAAAAACGAAGCCCATTGATGTCATCACTCAATGCCAGTGTAATGACATCATACTGTAACAACTTGAAAACACACGTCAAGGCGCAATTTCCAAATCCAGAACTTGCCAATAGTGGCTCCAACAATTCTGAGCACAAAGGGGGTGGGGGTTATGGCCCAAAGGCCAGCCGAACTCGCTCCATCATCATAATGGCAGCAACCCACAGCTATGGATCTAAAAATTAATTGTATATCTACAGGCACTAGGTAATGCTAAATAGCTAACTCATGACAGCAATGTTAACTATGTATATATATATATATATATATATATATATATATATATATATATATATATATATATATACTGTATATATATATATATATATAGAAACATTATATAAAAAATACTGATAGCTAGAGTAATTTATTCACAACCATCTTTACTATACTTTAGCAAACACAATTTCTTAATTTACCTTTAATTTAAAGACAAGTGAAAAAACATTTATTATAATAAAACTATCATTACATCTATTTTTGACTTACAGTTAGAAGAATTCAACATATTTAGTAATACTTAATAAAGAAAGATCATGGTTTGCATCAACACATTGGAATCTCAGCCATCAGTCAATATTCCAACACAATTTAACCTAGAAAAGATGAGATTTGATTTATGTAATGTATAGAACATTTGGCATCTGCTTTAGGCTTGTAGAGGTTTTGCCCCTCAGCAAGCCTTTAGGTTATGTATGTTGTAAAGCATGCTTTGCAAAGTGATCTCTGAAACCAGATTTAACATCGTCTCTTTGTCTACACATTAAAGTCACATTAGGGATTGTTTGGCTATTAAAGTGCGACCAATTTCCTGCCAGAGAGTCTTGCTGTCATCCTTTTTAGCGGTACTTTCAACCCATTAAAAGGTGTATAATTTATTCATTTACTTAGCCCAGATACATTTTCAATTAATGCATACACTGACCTCTGTATACTAAATATTTGGCTTGGCTAATTCTAGCGTCATTAGCACAGGGTACATTTGAAGCCTTCCTAGGCAAGCCTTCAGCATTGTCTATGTTTTAGACCTGTTTAATGAGCTGTAAAATGAAATGAAGATGACTTGTTTCTCAAACAATCAACCACACTGTTAAGTAATGTTGAGCACAGCTAGGAAGGACAATAAATTCTGTCACCTTGACAACAGTTCTAGGTATTGACTTTTCTAATCACGATCGATTACCAGGAGAAAATAAAACGACCCCTTCATTTTTTCTGCTTTAATTTTTTTTTTTTTCTTCATGTGTTGCTTTCCATTGCTCATCAACAAGAATAGAAAATCAGATTACATTTTGCATCCTGTTAGATCTCCTGCAATGTAGACACTGGTTTCCTGGCGAGCCTGAAGCTTTCTATACATGCATTTATATATACAGTATATGTACACATTTAAGGTGATTGCACATTTGTTGGAAGCGTGTACATTAGCATAGAGTGTTGCCCAATTTTCTCTTGCAAGTCATTAAAGAAGTCACAAGAAAACACGAATGCTGCTATTGCTGAACTTGAGAAACTACCAGTTGCCTGGCTCCAATCCTGATGTTGTTGCTTCAATACTTTTAGTTTTTGACCTGGAGCCAGCATTCAGATAAGAAACTCTGACTTTCCTTTGACTTTTCTGATCTACATATTTGTTTTTGAAAATCTTGCGGCCAGAGGATCTGCATAACAGCTAGTTAACTAACACCTTCAGAAGGACATAATTTAGCTTTGGCAACCCATGGTTTGATTTAGACAGTAAAACAATCTGATTTTTTTTAGCAAACACACTACATACAACCACTAAGGGAGTGCAGCCTGTTTTATGATTTACACATCTTTGCTACACTGCATATTCAGGCAGGTGATAATCCTATTTTCAGTTAAGCTTTGTAGCTTCCCCTGTCATCTCTTCACCATCAGCCTGCTCAAGGGTCCATAAATCAACTTTTTTTTTACCATCTGGAAGCTGTCAAGTTCAACTCAGAAAACAAAAGATTGACTCTCCTGGCAATGCAGTTTTGATAAAGGTATGTGAACCACAATACTGGCCAAAAAAACATAAAAAAAGCTTTGGTAGGTAAAGCAGTTTAAATACGTGTTTGAATAGTGAACTTAGATTTTTGCCTGGAGTCCAACACAAAGCATCTTATAATTTATACTTTATGTTTGCAGTAAATCAGTAGTAACTGTATTCCAATGAATGATTATACTGAAATCAGTTACAAACACATGCAAAAAGGAGAGTTTTTTTTTAACTACAATCAGCTTTATAATTTCAAATGTATAGATGTTTCCATAATGTCTAGTGGGGGGTTTTCTTGGCTAAATCGGTCTTTTAATTCGTGTGAATTTAAGCTTTGCAAAGGTAATTTCTACAAATAGTATTTGTGTGACATACTTATAGAGATTTCTGTTTTGTTCCTTCAATCACAGTGTTAATCTATTCCTTTCATTTTTCCACTTGTAAAATTGTCATCATGTAAAGATGTAACGCATTTGTACTCTCTCACCCCCTGACGCACATGCATTGATCTGAGTTATGCATTTTGTTAAAATTATGAACACTTGAGACTTTGGTTGTGAAGACTTGTTGGATGGGTTGTTATGACAACACAGATTACTTTGCATACCTCAGCTGAACAGATGACTTTGTCCTGCTCTATAAGGGGATCATGCTTTTTCTAAAGAATTGTGCATATAACTGTTTCCATCTAATCTGGTCATATTATATAACCCAAATGCAGTTTCAAGGAAGATTTATGTAAAAATATTTAAAAAATTACACTTTTTGTATGATTTCTAGCCTAGCCTCTGAAAGAGGCTCAAATACGGAAACATTAAAAATAACAACTTCTGGTTCCAGCGCTGCATGGAGTAGCTGCACTTTTCCTCAACTCCCGCTTATTGACTCAAATCTCTGCTTATAAAACCAGCCCAGACCTTTGCCGCCACCAGAAGACTCTCCGGGCAGACCCTCTCTGCAATAATTGACCATTTTCCTTGGGAAAGTGGCCCATGAGTACAGTCGGACCAGCATCAAATCGAGCCCGGGGATGCGGCCTTGTCTTTCAGCGCAGTGGACGTGCTTGGAAATGCCTGCTATGGAGGCGAGCGTCTCCACCCCTTTCTCACAACTGCAAGAGGCCAGCCAACACTACTGACAGAATCACCCAAGCTGTAGCTGCAATTCTTGCCTTCACCATAGAAGCCTCAATAGAGAAGGCTGTCAATGCAGGAATGCTCATGATAAAAAGAGAGCTGGGGCAACATGCATCTGGCCTTAATGAGGCAGAGAGCAAAATCTTCAATATAGAGGAAGAAATGTACCAAGAATAGGCAAGCGCAGGATAAAACAAATCAGTATGTACTCCAGAAACAAGAAGATCTGGAATACAGATCGAGATGCAGTAACCTTCGATTCATTGGAGTCCCAGAATCACTGCAACCATCTGCTAACCCAGAATTCTGCACCTGGTGCATACCTGAAGCCCTAGGCCTGCTAGGCCCCTGCAATTTGGAACAGGTGCATCGCATGGGGGCAAACGCATCTGAATGCACCTCCCCACATTCAATTATTGCCAGTTATTTAGATAAAGCAGCCATCTTGCAAAAATACAGGCAAACCAGATCCCAACAAATTGATGGAATCAAAATTCTGATATTTGCTGACTACTCTATCAAAGTTGCTAAGGAAATAAATGCTTTTCAGCACATCTGCACAGCGCTTCACCAGCAACAGATAAAACTCACTCTGGCTTTCTCCGCAACACTTCGCCTCAAGGCACCTAAAGGGGACCAGCTCACTTTTTACAACGGAAGATATTTCTCTACTCTCTTCATCCAGAATCTCAAACAAATATTCTACCCAGGGAAACCCTGATTCCTTGGCCTCTGGATCAACGTAGCCCCCATAAAGACTCACCGAAATGCCTCAGGTGCTCCGGCTCAAATAATCGCTTCTTGGCTCACTGACTTTACAGACATGGAACTCTCTCTTGTTCACATGGGTACATCAAGACTGCTCTGACTTTAAAGTGGTAATGTCTCTATGTCACTATGTCACTGGCTTTTACTGCTTTTACTGTGAACCCATGTGAAAAAAATCGAAGTCCTATGAATGTTCTGTTCTATGATTTGTTTTTATTATTTACACTCAATGTCTTTTTCCTCACGTTTCACCTACTCCTCTTTTTCCTGTTCCCCTGCTTATGCTCCAGGCAATAGATGACTCATCTAGGAAACATACCCTGCTAACCTCTAGCGTAATAGCCTCCCTGTCTTTGGGAACAACCCTTGTGGATATAATACCAGCTCAACTTCACAATTCAAACCCCCCCATGATGATCACCTCATGAAATGTAAAGGGACTTTGGTCCCCTATTAAGAGATTAAAGATACTAAGACATCTTAGGAGACTAAAAACTGACATTGTGCTGCTACAGAAAACCCATCTGACACACGCTGACTTTCACCGCATGAAAAAATGAAAATAAAAATGGGTGAGAACTTTGTTAGCATCCGATGCAGTCGCAGTTGGCCGCAAAGCCGGGGTGATCGTCCTGATACATAAAAATCTTTCATGTGTACTTATATCAGTCAACTCGGACAACCAGGGTACTCTTCTCTTCGTACACTTCCGACTGGGTGACAGGGATCTTATGATCTCAAATGTTTATGCACCTAATAACCCAGGGAAACAATTAATTGGAGACCTATCTACCAGACTTTTGAAATTCCCTCATATTCCCTCACAGATCCACCCCTAAATGACTGCAAAGCTGTAGGAAACTCTGAACAAACTCTTTTTGCTTCCACCATGGAATCACGTCACTGACATATGGCGTCTCTTCCACTCAGTGGACAGAGAATTCACTTTGTATTCTACTCCCCACATGATTTTCACTAGAATTGATTACATCTTCTGCATGAATGACATAGTCCCAATGATATAAGTGAATGAGAGTGAGATATGAAATAGGCATATCGGGCCATGCTCCAGTTTTAATTTCTTTTAACAATGCCGTGTCCAAGTCCAATCCTCGCTTGTGGTGCTTTCTGTCATACCTTCACAACAATACTGATTTCAAAGGATACATGGACTGGGCATGGATTTGCCACTGCTAATTCTTCTCATGCTGATAACCCTAACCTCAACTGGGATGCAGGAAAGACCTATCTTAGCGGTCAAGTCATATCATATGCTGCCTCTTAACAACTCAGGTAAGCTCCTAGCGAGACTGTGCAAAGGCCCAAACAGGCTCACTCATATCGCTGCCCCACGGGATTCCTCAGGCACTGTCAAAAAGATACCACAGGAGGTCAATAGAGTCATGCAAACATTTTATTCTTCCCTATACACTCCAGACCCCATAAATCACAGCTTTGCTCAAAAACTTTCTTGACAAACTGGACCTACCATTGGTTACTCCTTCCCAACTAGAGTACCTAAATGCACCTATATCTCACTTAGAACTAACTTTCCATTACAATCCGCCAACTAGGCCCTAGCAAAGCCCCGGATCCTGACGGATTCACAGGGGAAATCTACAAGACCCTCCATGAGATAGTTTAACCCACCTTCCTCAGTGTCTACAATGACATCTGGAAAGGAGGTTCATGCCTACTCTCTGGAAACCAATCTATGATAAAACTACTATCAAAAAAGGGAAAGACCCTCTTAAACCAGATTCATACAGGCCCATTTCACTTATAAATTTGGATTTCAAGATGCTCTTAAGAATTGTTGCTACTAGACTTGCCACTATCATCCCCACCTTGATAAACCCAGCACAGTTAGGGTTTGTAAAAGGAAGAACGGCTTCACTAAACATCTGCAAGGTTTTGATGGTATTAGAACATGCTAAAAGTCACCCGAGGGATTTCACTATTATCACTCTGGATGCGGTGAAAGCCTTTGATAACGTCAGCTTCAGTTGGCTCTCACTGGCCTTTACTGGTTCCTTCAATCATCTTGTTACCTCCATGTATTCCTCACCTGCAACCAGACTGGTAGTGGTTGGTCTCCTCACTGAAGAATTCTGTCTCTACAAAGGTACAAGGGCAGGGCTGCCCCCAATCACCTTTGTTTTTTAACTTGGCATTAGAATGCCTCTCTAGAGTCCTAAATACTAAGGCCTCTTTACACAGGATCCATATAGGTGAGCACGAGATGCGATCAGCTCTCTTCGCAGACAATGTACTCATATTCCAAGACAACCCCTCCTCCGACATGACCACGATTAAAAGAACCTTTGATGAGTTCAGACTCTGCTCAGGCCTACCAATCAATTACAATAAAAGCGAAATACTTCCTCTAAGTCCCTCTTTAAACCCACCCTGGACATCCTACTCTCCTTTCATCATAGCTAAATCACTACTTACTTGAGTATCACGATTGAGAAAATTCCTTCTTCACTGTATACCTTAACCACTTACAGACTGGACCATTTTTCTGGTCAAAGACCAGACCACTTTTTGCGATTCGGCACTGCGTCGCTTTAACTGACAATTGCGTGGTCGTGCGGCGTGGCTCCCAAACAAAATTGACGTTTGATTGATCACCCCTGCGGTTTTTATTTTTTGCGCTATAAACAAAAATAGAGCGACAATTTTGAAAAAAACACATTATTTTTTACTTTTTGTCATAATAAATATCCCCCAAAAAAACATTTTTTTTCCCTCAGTTTAGGCCGATACGTATTCTTCTAAATATTTTTAGTAAAAAAATTGCAATAAGCGATTATTGATTGGTTTGCGCAAAAGTTATAGCGTTTACAAAATAGGGGATGGTTTTATGGCATTTTTATTAATAATTTGTTTTTTTACTAGTAATGGCGGTGATCAGTGATTTTTATTATGACTGCGACATTATGGTGGACACATCGGACATTTTTGACACATTTTTGGGACCATTGTCATTTATACGGCAATCACTGCTATATAAATGCAGTGATTCCTGTGTAAATGACACTGGCAGTGAAGGGGTTAACCAGTGGGTGGCAGTGTAGGGGTTAAGTGTTCCTAGGGGTGTGTTACTAACTGTTGGGGGCTGGGCTTTCATTTAGTGAACACTGATCTCTGCTCCAATCACATGGAGCAGAGATCAGCGTCACTAGTTGCTAGGCAGAATGGAGAAATGCTGTTTACAACGGCATTTCTTAATTCGGCCGCCCCGTGAGATGATCGCGGGTATGCCCGCGGCGTTCGAGTCCACGGGACCTGTGACCTGACTCACGGGGGTCCCGACCAGCATGGGAGCGTGCCGCCGGCGGCGCGCTCCTGATGGCAGGGCGGCAAATTTAAAGGGACGTACAGGTACGTCCATTTGCCTGCCCGTGCCATTCTGCCGACGTGCATCGGTGTGCGCTGGTCGGGAACTGGTTAAACTATCCCCCTCTAATAAACAAAATCATTAATGAATTGGAAAACTGGATGAATCTGCCTCTTTTGCTTCAGGGGAGATGTAATTTATTTTAAATGGTCAGTCTCGCCCATCTACTTTACCCGCTTTAAACCATATCATTGCTCTTAAAGCATAGAGACATCCAGCTACTGAATAGAGACATTTACAAATGTATCTGGTGACAAAAGAGGCCACGCATAGCTTTAACAAAGTTACATCTCCCCAGGGGCAAAGGGGGCATTAGTCTACCAAATATTAGAGTTTATAATCTAGCATGCTTACTGAGAATAGGATTGGACAGGATACAACAGGCTTCTTGGTACTCAAATTATTCTCTCAAATCAGCAATGGCACATCCCTACTCTTTGGTGGCCCTACTACACTGCCAATGGAAATCAATCAGTTCAGACCTACAACATAACCTTCTTCTACATGATAAAGCCATAGCTTGAAGGGAAGTACGTAAGAGCCTGAACCTATCCACCTTCATCTCCAGGCACTCACCAATGAAAGAAACCCCAGTTTTCCTCCAGGGATCGAACACCATTTCTATGCTTTATGGCAAAGAAATGGTCTCACTGAATTTTCCTCTCTCTGTGATATGGAATCAGGCGCAGATTATGCCTTCCCAGCCATAGCCCAGAAATTCTCTCTGCCAAAATAAATGTGTTCTATTTCTGGCAATGTGTTAACTTCATCCATACCTCATGTAGGAAAGGAGGCAAGAGATTTAGGACATCCATCATTGATCGTTTGCTCCTAAAAGGAACTTATTCCATCTCGGACATCTACAAACCTTTAAAGTGATTGTAAAGGCTTGTTATTTAAAAACATATCATACTGAGCTCCACTGCACAGAGTAGCCCCAATTGTTCATTTCTGGGGTCCCCGATGGCTCTTGCAGCTCCTCCCCGCATAAGATAACCCTCTAGGAGAAGCATTCTCCCGGAAGTTACCTTGCAGGTAAGCTCCCAAGTCCAGCATTTGCATCCTTAGACATTTATTTATGATTCATTGGATTTGATTAACAGCAGTGGGAGCCAATGGATGCGCTGCTATAAATCTATCCAATCAAGAGCCGGGACCCCGTGGAGAGAGGGACAGTTCATCACGCCAAGGGAAATATGGGCTGAAGTAAGTAAAAGGGGGGGCTAAGGGGCCGGTCACTGCCAGGTGTTTTTACACCTGAATGCATAGGATGCATTTAGGTGAAAAAAAACAAGGGTTTACAACCTTTAATAAGCAAGATCACTCCCCCATTCTCTTTTGCGGCAAACTGGTGCAAGGACTTTCCAGATCCAGAGTTACTTGACAAAATATTACAGGGGTACAACAAAGTCCTCCAGTTGATACCTTGTGAATATTGTAGGGAAACACAAATGAAAATACTCTGTGCCCATTAAGGATGAGCTTGGGCGTGTTCGCATGGATCACGTGCAGAGCCCGCCAATAAGTCGGCGCAGCGCTAATCACAGGCAATGAGACATTGCCCTGATGTGCGGCTGTAGAGATCAGGCAATGTCTCACTGCCTGTGATTAGCGCAGCACTGCGCCGACTTCCTGGCGGGCTCTACATGTGGTCTATGCAAACACGCCTGAGATCATCCCTAGCACCCATATACCTTTCCTTGTGGACAAAAACAGTCCTCAGTCAATTTCTTGCCCTCTCTGCCACCAGGCAAGACATACTTTAACACACCACTTCTGGACATGTAAATGAAGGAATATTTAGCTTAACTGCATCTATTTTATAATAATATGTTTCCATTTTGTTGTCTTTCTAGCATCCATTTTATAACAGTTATGCCGCATACACACGATCAAACAAGCGGGTGGAAAAGTCCGGCAAACTCAAGTCCGCCGGACAATCCCCCCGTGTGTAGCCTCCGGCATACTTTTTTGACCCGAAAGTACGGCGGACTTAGAATGGAGTTTTACACTCCAATCTTCCTGCCGGACTCGCATTTTGGCGGACATTCCGGCCGTGTGTATGCCAGTCCGCCGTACTTTTGAAATGAGCAGACTTTTCCCGCGCGGAGAAAAGTCCGCTCATTTTGAGCGGGTCTGCAGGTAGGCGCGGCCCGCGAAGGAGACGCCGCTGGCCCCGTCACCTGGTATGGACTTAAAGGGGAACCCCAATGCCAAAAAAAATCGGCGTGGGGGTCCCCCCCAAGTCCACAACAGACCCTCCTTGTCCGAGCATGCTGCCCGGCCGGCCAGGAAAGGAGGGGCGAGCGAGCGCCCCCCCCCCCCCCTCCTGAGCCGTACCAGGCCGCGTGCCCTCAACATGGGGGGTGCCTTGTCCCCATGTTGATGAGGACAAGGGCCTCTTCCCGACAACCCTGGCTGTTGGTTGTCGGGGTCTGCGGGCGGGGGGCTTATCGGAATCCGGGAGCCCCCTTTAATAAGGGGGCCCCCGGATACCGGCCCCCCACCCTATGTCAATGAGTATGGGGTACAATGTACCCCTACCCATTCACCTGTAAAATAAAGTACAAAAAAAAACACAACACACAAGATAAAATAATTTATTGCACAGCTCCAGGGGTCTTCCATCTTCGGGGGTCTTCTCGCCGGACTCCTCCGCTATCTTCTTGTAGCTCTTTTACTAGCGGAGGAGCCCGGCATTCTTCTTCGTCGCCGCGGCCTCTTCTTCCGACTTCAGGGGTCTTGTCCCCCTTTTCGGTTCTTCTGTCGCCGCCGCCGCCGCCTTCCGTTCTTCTTCTTCTTCTCCTTCTTCTCCTGGAGATGTTGAATCGACGTTCTCTCCGGCAGCAATGCCAGGGACGCGCTGCGCTGCCACTTATATAGGGACAAGGGGCGGTGTCACATGGGTTGATGTCACATGGGTTGGTGTCACATGGTGACCCTGCCCCCTTACGATGTCACAGTCCCGGAAGATGCTGGGACTGTTGCCATGTGACACCAACCCATGTGACACCAACCCATGTGACACCGCCCCTTGTCCCTATATAAGTGGCAGCGCAGCGCGTCCCTGGCATTGCGGCCGGAGAGAACGTCGAGTCAACATCTCCAGGAGAAGAAGGAGAAGAAGAAGAACGGAAGGCGGCGGCGGCGACAGAAGACCGGGCCACAGCCTGTAAAAGAGCTAGAAGAAGGCGCGGTGGCCCGGCAGAAGAACCGAGGAGGGGGACAAGACCCCCGAAGTCGGAAGAAGAGGCCGCGGCGACGAAGAAGAATGCCGGGCTCCTCCGCTAGTAAAAGAGCTACAAGAAGATAGCAGAGGAGTCCGGCGAGAAGACCCCCGAAGACAGAAGACCCCCGGAGCTGTGCAATAAATTATTTTATCTTGTGTGTTGTGTTTTTTTTGTACTTTATTTTACAGGTGAATGGGTAGGGGTACATTGTACCCCATACTCATTCACATAGGGTGGGGGGTCGGTATCCGGGGGCCCCCTTATTAAAGGGGGCTCCCGGATTCCGATAAGCCCCCCGCCCGCAGACCCCGACAACCAACGGCCAGGGTTGTCGGGAAGAGGCCCTTGTCCTCATCAACATGGGAACAAGGTGCTTTGGGGTGGGGGGGGGCGCGCGGCCACCCCTTCCCCAAGGCACCCCCCATGTTGAGGGCACGCGGCCTGGTATGGCTCAGGAGGGGGGGGGGGGGGGCGCTCGCTCGCCCCTCCTTTCCTGGCTGGCCGGGTAGCGTGCTCGGACAAGGGTCTGTTGTGGACTTGGGGGGGACCCCCACGCCGATTTTCGGCGTTGGGGTTCCCCTTCAAGTCCATACCAGGTGACGGGGCCAGCGGCGTCTCCTTCGCGGGCCCGCCTACCTGGAGACGCTCTCAAAATGAGCGGACTTTCCTCTGCGTGTGTGGGCGAGTCCGTTCAGTAGGGCGGATAGTACGGCGCACTTAGTACGCCGTATTAGTCCTCTAAAAAAATGTCGTGTGTGGGCAAGTAGCCCGTTCGGAAAGTCCGATGGACATTCTGGCGGGAAGTCCGCCAGACTAAGTACGTCGGACAGACGGCTCTAAGTCCGTCGGACAGACGGCTACGTGTGTACGCGGCTTTATGCACACGTTTTGTTTGCAAGTTTCTAGTTTTGTTTCTCATGTTTCTGCTAATCTACTTTCTATTTCTTAGAAATCATGTGACTTTTTATAAATGAGAAAACACATTGAGTTTTAGTTCTGTCATAGATTATGCTTCTGTCTTATTGGATAATCTGTATGACGTATAGAGAGTTGAACCTTCTGAAAGTACCCATTTTATATTCACACAGAAAGAATAAACTTTTAGATTGCTCTGAGAGACCTTGCCATTGACTTGTGTCAGTGATTCAATGGGTTAATCTCACAGGCCTGTGGGGATTGGAAGTCACACCTTATTCATGAGTATCAAGGGTTATTCTACCCTTAGACTTTCAATATCCTAACAGTAAATACATTTCAATTTCTAGGATCAAATCATATCCTTCATTCAGGGAATTACCTTGCTACGTCTCCCAAAAGACCCACTACTTTTAATCTTGGGACAACTCCTGATATGATATAGCAACTCCTGATATGGTATTCAAATGCTAATCACCCACATAAAGATTGGATCCTAATCTGCCTTTTTGCGACTCAGAGAGCAATTCTCAAAAATTGGACCTCTCCATTCTGTCCACAAATATCACAGGTTAAACCAGAACTTTTACTGCAGCTTCACAAAAAAAAAAAAAAATTATACGGACTTTAACCACCCGGCTGCAAAACACTTTTCTTTCATAAATTTAACCATACCATTCAACCACACCTCCAGAGACACTTTTCACAGCCCTTTTGTTTACTACAAGGATCTCCAATTCCACTATGATAATGATGACACCTCTTGAGATCTCTACCATCCTTCCTATCTCACTAAAACCTCTAGGGATTGGAACTGGACTATTAACTTCTCACCCGCACACTGACCAGCATATAACGAACAACTCATCACTTTTGCCAGAACGGCAAGTTAAAAAACTACATGTAAGGGAAGCAGTTGCAGGCCTCCCCCCCTTTTTTTCTAGTTTTCCCCTTATAGTTTAGTAATCCTTCATAGGAGATCCATCCAGCTCTGTTTTGTTCTCAGTTATTTTTACTGGATTTACTGCTGTATGTCAAGGACTCTATCTCCCTTCATTGTCATCCATTGTCGTGGGTAGCAGGGTAAAATGATTATATACTCCCTATTTATCTCCATGGTTTAAATGTTGAAATGTCTATTTTCGGGTGACGCAGAGTCCTTCCTGTCGCTCTCACTATATATCTGTGTGAAAAGTTCTTCAATAAATAATTTTGCAAAAAAATAACTTAAGACGGGTATATGGCCACTTCAATACATTAAACTGAAGAGGTTTGAGTCAGGAAAATAAAATATTCTGCCATGATACAATGGGTGTTTCCTTTTCCTTGATGAAAACTGCTTTCAGACAATTTAACTGTGATCAACACACCTACAATCAACCTGAACACTGGAAAACAAACTAAAGCATCACTGATAGTGTGCATGTTATCAGTAAAAAGGGTGTACTCAGTTTATGAGGAAAAAACATGTTATCATTACACAAAAATTCTTTCAGACCCGTTTTACAATGGGGTGGTTGGCGTTAGCGGTAAAGCGCAGCTAATTTTAGCGGTGCTTTACTGCTGTTATAATGGTGTTATTCGGACACATTTAACCCCCACTAGCGGTCGAGGAAAGGGTTAATAGTGCCCGAAAAGGCAGCAATCCCCATTCATTTCAATGAGCAAGGGTGGTGGAGGAGCAGTGTATTGTTTTTTTTTTTCCCAATATAATTTTATTAATTATGATAAAACCGTTACAACAAGCATAATGTGACATTATATTGTGTACATACAATGAACACATCACAACAGCACTCTGGATATAGCCATCTTCACACCATACACATTTCCCAAGCGTGAAGCAGGAGAAGAAAGCTTGTATCTGGTTCCAACCATATAGTTTACCACAATATAACCAGAAATATCATTCCGTCATAAGGAAAAGATGGGAAGAAACATGAAGTTCTCTTTGTTGAAAGGTACAATGTACAGTAACTTTAATAAGCAGGATTGCCTATGTAATTGTGTGTATTTAGTTATTCCATGCTCGACCTCTGCACCCCTAATGGAAGCTTGCTGTACAGAGGGAGCTGGAAGATAATCTTCTTGGCGAGAGCCTAAAGTATGAAACGTTATACTAGAAACTGTGTACCCCTATTTTAGAAAATGTGCGGGCTATTGACCTCGGACAAATGTCCGACAAGAGTATTTCGCAGGAAGCTGGGGCAGTTTAAGACCTGTACATGTAGGTATATGCATGGATGGGAGACCTATAAGATATACCCCTGTGTTCTAATGTGAGGCTTCCAGCTGACAGCTCGTCTGGCCCTCCGTAAGAGAAAATGAAATGCTATAAATCAGGGACAAGTAGGAGCTGCCCAGGGGCTTGTCCCCCTGGACCTTGCAGTTTGTCCGGTTAATCCGTATGCTAGGGTATTTAACCTCTGTATGAGACTGATGTTGGCAGGTACTCTTATTCGAATATGCTCTTGAAATTGTGAGGAGTCTCTAAAGTGTATCCAACACATCCACATTGTGGTATATTTGATTGGGGTATCTTTTGCTTGATAGATTAGTTGTTCCATCTCTGAGATTTTGTCCACCCGCTTGGCCCAATCTGCCACTGTGGGTGGGGTTGCCGACCTCCAATAGAGCGGTATACATTGATTGGCAGCATTAAGCAGATGTGGTATGATTGATTTCTTATAACTGGATTGTGGTATGGAGGCATGGTGTAGCAAGAATTGCATTGGTGAAAAGTCGATCGTGTGTGACGAGATTTCTGAGACTATCTTGTGAATTTTTTCCCAAAAAGACTTAATCAGAGTACAATCCCACCACATGTGTAGTAATGAACCTAAATCTTTTCCACATCACCAGCACATCGGCGAGACTGAGGGGTAGTACTTATGTAGAATGTCTGGCGTTCGATACCATCTTGCAAAAATTTTCTATGAGTTTTCTTGGGCTGATATATTGACAGAGCTTTTGTGAATGTTACCAAAAATAATTTCCCATTCCATACCAGATAAATCCAATTCAAGATCTCTCTCCCACTTACGGACCGCTGCTATGTCTTTAGGGTTATGGTTACTAAATAGAAGTGCATATACCTCTGAGATGAGGTGCCTGAGAGGTGTTGTGCTTGTGCAAAGGGCTTCAAAAGAAGTCTGTTGTCTATTCCATTGTGTAATATGACCAGCGCGATTCAGGAAGTGTCTGAGTTGTAAAAATTAAAAAAATTTAATATTATAGTCGGGAAGGTGGGAAATCATCTCGCGGAATGATAGGATGTCACCATGTTTTACTAATTGGGAGGCCCTAAGGGAATGCATGGTCGAATCGCCCGTGTTATCACGCAAGGATATCCCCGGTGTGAATTCTGGGTTGTCATTGATCGGGGTCATCGGACCTGGGGATGGTGTGCAATTATATTGTGAGGCTATATTCCTAAAAATGTGTAGTGACGCTCCCGTTAGTGGGTGAGTGGAGTATGCCTTAGGTATTTTCTTCGCTGAAATCCATGGTAGGTGGGCTATAGGAATTGGGTCTAAGGAGTCCTCGAGGTTGATCCAATCCTTTGTAGACTTGTGTGTGTGCCAGTCTATTATCCTCGTGAGGTGACACGCTGAGTGGTATCTGTGAATGTCGGGTAAACTTAGGCCCCCTTTAGCTTTGGGTATTACCAATTTGTCCCAACTTATCCTAGGGGATTTGGAGGCCTATATGAAGTTCTTGCATAATTTCTTGTATGTAGTGAAGAATGGTGAGGGGAGTTTAATCGGCACAGTTTGCATTATATATAAAATACAGGGTAGAATGTTCATTTTTAGAATGGCAATATGGCCAAACCATGAGAATTTGCCACTTGTCCAATTGAGGAGATCAGTTAAAGTGATTTTTTTTTTTTTAACCACTACAATACAGGGCACTTTCGCCCCCTTCCTTCCCAGCCCAATTTTCAGCTTTCATCGCTCTAGCGCTTTCAGTGACAATTGCGCGGTCATGCTACACTGTACCCAAATGAAATTGTTATCATTTTGTTCGCCCAAATAGAGCTTTATTTTGGTGTTATTTATTCACGACTCCGTTTTTTATTTTTTGCGATATAACTGCAAAAAAAAGCGGAAATTTGGAAAAAAAGCTATATTTTCTTTTTTCTATTTTAAAAGAAATCCAATAAAATCTTATTTTGTCATAAATTTAAGCCAAAATGTATTCTGCTACATGTTTTTGGTAAAAAAAATTCCGTTAAGTGTATAATAATTGGTTTGTGTGATCACGGACATATGTACGCAAATGATCATGTACATATGTGTGCAGATAATCATTGGGACATGTGATTTTAGTGGGACATATGTGGGGGACATGTTTTTATTATTAGGGACATGTGTTTTTATTATTTGGGGACATGTATGTTTTGGGGACATATGTGGGGACTGTGTTTACACTGTGTTGTGTGTTTACACTAGACTGATGATCAGTGAGTAAAAAGCTGTAAAAAACAGCTCATACTCACTGATCATCAGCCGGCTGCAGCGTTCTGCTCTCCTCTCCTCAGCGATGACTTCCGTGTGAGGAGAGGAGAGCCGATTGCCTAGCAACCGGCTGTTTGTTTACATCACATGACGGCCGTGATTGGACACGGCCGTCATGTGATCAGGAGGGCCAATCACAGAGCCCTCCTGCCGATCTGAGATGTGCCGTGTCCGGGTGACACGAGCACATCGGGATCACGCCGCTGCCTGAACGTCCTATCAGGAGTAGACGGCTCCCACCCGGCCGTATATATGCATTGGCCGGGTGGGAAGTGGTTAAATCACAAACATATAATGTTAACTGCTCTGTGGAATGGTTTTGTCATATCAGCCTTATACCTCCTCTGCTCGGGTCCCCCACCAGCGCTCCAGGCTGCTTCTCTTCTCCCAGTGCCCCCTTAACAAGCAGCCGACTATGAGGGCAGTCGTGCATGTTTGCTTCCTAGCCCAGCTCTGTGTGTGCAAAAGACACACTGAACAAGACTTGATCCTGCCCCAATCCTTCCTCACTGGCTGTGATTGACAACAGTGTGAGCCAATGGCTTCTGCTGCTGTCCATGTGCACATCATTCGATTGCTATCGGGCTTGGGCAAGTATCAGGGGGGCTGTGGGGGGAGCTGCATATTGAAGGTTTTTTTACCTTCATGCATTGAATGTATGATGGTAAAAAACCTTCAGCCTTTAGAATTACTTTCATTTTGTCTAAGGCCTCTTTCACATGAATGATCCATTCAGGTCCGCCTGTCAGTTTTTTAGGCGGACCTGAACGGATGCTCCATAGACCTCTATGGAGCGTCGGATGTCATCGGTGACATGTCCGTTGACATCCGACCCGCTCCGATCCGAAAAAGTGTGACGGAGGAAAAATCTACTTTTCCATCCGTCTGAGGATCGGATTGGGTGACGACTGACTCTGTGTTCCATCCTCATATGATCCCCCATAGGGGAGAGCGGCGCTCTGACAGGTCCATCCCTGCACAGTGTGCAGAGATGGACCTGTCATCTGTTTGCTCAGCAGGGATCGACGGAGTGATCCCCCGCTGAGCAGAGCGGGCTCTGTACATGGACACGTCCGTGTGAAAGAGCCCTTAGTAGTAAACTGAAAAATGTTCCTTTTATTATGAAGTTCTCCAGAAAAATAGCAGTGCCTAGGCACCCCTGTGTCTACAGCCTCATAGCTGAATATCAAGTGCCTGTGATTGCTAGTCTCATAAGATATATTCTCCCACCAGGGACAAGCTTTGGATTCATGTGAAATGTGAGTTTGACCCGACTCATGAATGGCCCAAAAAACTGCCCGTATTTGGCCAGTTTGCCTGTTTGAACCCCTGGCTGATGTTTGTTCACGCAGGAGTCAAGTGGGGACAAGGTGCATTTCAAGAAAGGAGGCTTTATCCTTTCAAGGTACCCTAACAATTTTGATGGCATATGGCCTGGTATAGTTCAGAAGAGGGAAGGGGGCCCACACTCACAGCACTCCCTTTCCTGGCCACCTAGGCTGCATGTATGGTTAAAACAAAATTCCAACATTTTCTGGTGTCAGAGCTGAATCTCAAACAGTGTATAATCAACCAATGAGTCTATAGGTGGTCCATAAGAGTCCATTATACCCCATCGGCAGGGCTGGACTGGGAATAAAAGCCAGCCCCATAGAATTATTATACCAGCCGAACATCATTATGTAATTTTCTTATTCATAAAAGGGAAAACCATGCACCTAAAAGCACATTTGAAGAGTGTATTATATATAAATAAGACAGATGGGAGGTGACCGCTTTCCGCAGGAAGAGTACACTAAGGTAAGGGGTGGCTGATTTAAGGGGGAAACCTTTATATCAGTGGCCCTTACATTATTGTATTCACTCCCCCCTTACATCACTGACCCCCCTCCGGCTGGCTTAAGGGCACTGATGCTGACCTCCTTTCGGGTGCAAGAGATGAATGCATCAATGTAGCCTCAACAGTGCCCACCAGTGCCCATCAAATGCAGCATCACCAGTGTCCATCAAATGCAGCCCCACCAGTGCCCATCAAATACAGCCTCACAAATGCACTGGTAGGCGGTGCTTGGATTTCAATTGCCCACCAGATGCACCCCATCTGTGCAAAGCCCACCAGATGCAGCCCACCAGATGCAGCCTACCTGTGCAATGCCCACCAGATGCAGCCCACCAGATGCAGCCTACCTGTGCAATGTCCACAAGATGCAGCCCACCAGTGCACTGCCTACCAGATGCAGCTCACCATTGCAATGCCCACTAGATGCAGCCCAGCAGTGCAATGCCCACCGGATGCAGATCACCAGTGCAATGCCCACCAGAGGCAGCCCACCTGTGCAGTGCCCACCAGAAGCAGCCAAACAGATGCAGCCCACCAGATGCAGCCCACCAGTGCAATGCCCACCATATGCAGCCCACCAGTGCCATGCCCACCAGATGCAGCCTACCAGTGCAATGCCCACCAGATGCAGCCCACCTGTGCAATGCCCACCATATGCAGCCCATATGTTCAATGCCCACCAGATGCAGCCCACCAGAGCAATGCCCACCAGATGCAGCCCAGCAGATGCAGCCCACCTGTTCAGTACCCACAGGGCCGGATTAACATAGTGGTTATTGGAGCTGCAGCTCCAGACCCCTTACCTTAAGATAGGCCCAATTAAAAAAAAAATCACAAAATAAAACCCGATTGACTTTGAGGGTCATGGCTCCACAACCAGGGGTCACATTTGGGGGGCAGTTAGCTGAAGACCTACTCAACCACTGGTCAAGATTTGGGGTTACTATCATCTATGGTTCCAGAGATATTGGGCTCCTTGTGCAGCCTGTCAGAAACTACATAAAGAGCGGGTAGTTTAAATACAAGCTGGCACACTCTGTTTGCAGCAGACTGAGAGGATGAGCTCACAGTGCCTCTCCTCACTTCTTGTCAGAGGCACTGGGCTCAATAGACAGCTTGGAGCCTGCAGAGTTTGACAGGCAGCACCGCCTGTCAAACTCGCCTATTGATTTCCATGGGGTAAGGCCGCGTACACACGGGCGGACTGTTCGTCCAACTTTGTCCGCTGAACAGTGTTTGGGCGGACAGTCCGCTCGTGTGTGGGCTTTCAGCGGACAGTTTCAGCGGACAGTTGGACGGACAAGGTTTTTCGGAAATTCCGTAAAACTGTCCGCTGAAACCTTGTTTCAGCGAACAGTCCGCTCGTGTGTAGGCTTGTTCGTCAAACAAAGTTGCGCGCATGCTCAGAAAGGATTTTCACGCCGAAAGCTATAATGCAGTGTATAGGACGTCGTGTTTTTCGTCCCGTCGTACGTGCCGTTCACGTCATCGCGCACGGTTTCAGCAAACTGTTCGTCCGTCGTGTGTGGCCATGTCCGTCCATGCTAAGTTTGAGCGGACTGTTTGCCGAAACTGTTGGACGGACAAAGTTGGGCGAACAGTCCGCGCGTGTGTACGCGGCCTAACTCTACAACTGCAAGCCAAACTCATTTGCAGTAACAGCATAGTCCAACAATGTAAATCTACCATTCAGCAGTATAAAAAAAAAAACAAGCAGGCAGCAGTAGCACCTCATGAACCCCTGTCAGCTGCTGCTATACCACTCGTTGAAAAGCAATACACCACACATCACTTTTAAGAGGGCAGCAAGCATTACCGCAAATGTGAAAGAAACTTGAAACACATCATCCATTTCACACTCACACCACAGACCAGGTCACTCCCGAGCCACTTCCCATGTTAGCCACCTCCCTTCAACTTATATCACAGGTGACCATTTCCCAACCTTCAGATGACAGACCCTACTCCAAAAGATATCTCTTCCAGTTACTCCCCTCACCCACTGATTGACATCCCTCCATGACCACCTCACACTCCTCTGCTGACAGACCTCACACCCCCCTGCTGACAGACCTCTCTCCCCAGCCTGTCCCAACACACCCTCTCGCCTACTGATCTGTGGATGGGGGGAATCACTCTCGCAGTATTATTGTGTTCTGCCAGTAGAGAGCCTTCCCAACCCACAGAATACAATGATCAGTGTTGCTAACTATAATTGGCGGCAGCACTGATTGTTTCGGGAAAAACCTGACATACTGCTCACTGTCATACCCTCCACATTCCTCTCCTATATATAGTGCCCACTATCATACCCTCCACACTCCTCTCTGTCATTCCCCTCCACACTCTCTCTTGTACATACTGCCCACTGTCATAACCCCCACACTCCTCTCCTGTACACACTGCCCACTGGCATACCCTCCACACTCCTCTCCTGTGCATACTGCCCCATAATACCCTCCACACTGCTCTCCTGTTCATACTATCAACTGTCATATACTCCACACTCCTCTCCTGTACATACTGTCAACTGCCATACCCTCCGGCACTCCTCTCCTGTACATACTGCCAACTATCTTTCTCTCCACACTCCTCTCCTTTGCATACTGCCCCATCATGCCCTCCACACTCCTCTCCTTTACAAACTGTCCACTGGCATATCCTCCACACTTCTCTCATGTACATAGTGCCCACTGTCAACCCTCCAAACTCCTCTGCTGTGTATACTTCCCACTGGCATACTCCCCACACTCCTCTCTAGTACATAGTACCCACTGTCATATCCTCCACACTCATCTCCTGTGCATACTGTCCCATTATACCCTACACACTCCTCTCCTGTACATACTGTCAACCTTCATATACTCCACACTCCTCTCCTGTACATACTGTCAACTGTCATACCCTCCACACTCCTCTCCTGTACATACTGCCAACTATCTTTCTATCCACACTCCTATCCTGTGCATACTGCTCCATCATACCCTCCATACTCCTCCCCTTTACATACTGTCCACTGGCATATCCTCCACACTTCTCTCCTGTAGATAGTGCCCACTGTCAACCCTCCACACTCCTCTGCTGTGCATACTGCCCACTGTCTTACAACCCACACTCCTCTCTGTACATAGTGCCCACTGTCATTCTCTCCACATTCCTCTCCTGTACATAATGCCCACTGTTATACCCTCCACAATCCTCCCCCTCACCTGCACATACTTCCCACTTTTTTTTATTTCAAAAGTTTTAATTTTATTGTAAAGAAAAGCATATATATGCATTCTGAACATTGGAACAACATGAGAGGTATTTGTTCTTACAGGATAAGAAACATGAGGATTCCAAGTTGAAGTCCAGGTGAGTTAACAATTACTTGAAGAATTGAGGCAAGGGGCCTTTCGAGGACATTGGCAAACAATTGAAAATCTCTAGAACTGTCAACCTTGCCCAAAGAATTACCCAGAGTCGTAGTCCGGGGAATGATGAGCGACCATAAGCCAAAGATTGCTAAAAGGTTTGACTAGGGTAGGACGCTCTCGGAGGGACCCCTTTGGCACCTGGCACCCCCAAGGGATCAAGATGTGCCAGGTGCTCTTCTAAACATGTTGAATTCCTATGGACAGGATATTTCAATAATACAACCGTGAAACAAAACTCCAAACGTTCATATACAATTTTGTTACTCAATGTATTCGGGAGTCAACTGAAGGATGGGTTAAGTAGAGAAAAGAGAGAAAGAGTAGAGAGTGGAGAGAGAAATAGGGAGTAAGAATTGCCTAACATTAGGTTGTGGGGGGTCCGCGGTCTGGCCTAGAGCTGGTAGAGAGAGAGAGTTGCCTACATGTTGTGCCCAGGGTTCTCATGTCGCTTAATTTTTACTGTGTCTGACAGTATACTTGAGAGCTTTTCTTGTGCCATTATCCAGGAAATGTTCAGCTTGACTGGTTTAATGGAAATTTTTGGTTGTTTCCATGCCCCGGCAACTGTAAGTTTGGCAACCACTAAAATAAAGTAAATCAGCATGAGCAAGGGGACTCTTGGGATCGTGCCATTGAGAAGAGCTACCATTGGGGACCTGGGTATCTGGCAGCCTGAAACCTTATCAATAACATTGAAAATTTTCTCCAGAAAGGGAGGACTCTGGGGCATTCCCACCAAATATGGGCCATCGTTCCAAACAGTTTGCATCCTCTAAAACATAGAGGGTCTACTGAGGAATACATAGAGGCCAGTCTGACGGGAGTATAGTACCATCTGGAGATCACCTTCACACTGGCCTCCATGAAGGAGGTGTTTAAAACTCCCTTAAAGGAACTGAAGCAGGCCAACTGCCATGCTTCCAGATCCCAGCTAAATTGGAGGTCTGACTCCCAAGCATCCATGAAAAAAGACTTAGAGGCTGGGAGAACCAGTGACGAATAGATGGACGGGATCCTCCCCTCTGTTCTGAGCCCTGACCACACCACAGTTCACATGCTGTAAGCTTGGGCAGAAGCAGTTACTCAGACCATATAGAGTGTAAGAAATGTGATATTTGTCTGAATCTGAAGTGTTCAGAGGCAGGAAAATCCAGTTTGTTGATACAATGCTGCAGGGAAAAGGGGGCCTGAGGGGGTGAGAAAATGTTCGATTTGGTATAGTCCTTTGTCCAGCCACCATTTGAATGCTAGTATGTTCATGCCTGGGGGAAAGTATGGATTATTGAATAGGTGAGACAATGGTTTGCTCACCGAGGTCAGAGCCTCCTGTGAAATATTATTTTAAGAATTGTAATTACATGTCCCTGTTAAACAGGGGCAGAAAAATTGGGCCTTAGGCACTGGTGCTGGTGCCACCACACTGCAACCTCTCCCATATACTCTAGTTTTATTGCAGGAATTAGCCCTGCTGCAAAGCATTGCATCAAAAATTGTACTTAAACGCCCCTGTTAAACAGGGGCAGAAAAATTGGGCTGATGGCAATGGTGCTGGTGCCACGACACTGCAACCTCTCCCATATACTCTAGTTTTATTGCAGGAATTAGCCCTGCTGCAAAGCATTGCATCAAAAATTGTACTTAAACGCTCCTGTTAAACAGGGGCAGAAAAATTGGGCTGATGGCATCACCCAGAACCAGAAATGTTCTTCCAACATATCAGCGGAGGAGGAAGAGGATAGACAATCAACATAACAGGACAGTCACTCAGCATCAGCATAGGCAGTCTTGAAGGGATGTGATATTTCAAAAATAATTATTCGGTTACATCAGCTTCAGGTGCTTGGTAGCTGTGGGTGATCCAAGACTGATTCATCTTGATGAAGGTCAGTCGATCAACTGATGGTGGACAGGCGCACCCTGTGATCGGTAACAAAGCCACCAGCAGCACTGAAGGTGCGTTCCGAAAGAACGCTGGATGCAGGACAGGCCAGTAGCTCAATTGCATACTGTGCAAGCTCTGGCCAGTGATCCATCTTCAAGACCCAGTAAGCCAGAGGATTTTCGGTGGGAAAGGTGTCCAAGTCTGACCTTGCCCCTAGGTATTCCTGCACCATGTAAATCAGACGCTGGCGATGGTTGCTGGAACCGATCATACCTTGGGGCTGCAGACTAAAAAATTGTCTGAAAGCATCAGTCAGACGGCCACCTTCTCCACCGCTCCTTCTGACCGATGCCTCAGCAACACGTTGTCCAGGACCAGGAGTTTGTAACCTCCCAGTCTCTGGGAACGCGTTGCACAGACCTTTCTGCAAGGCCTCCCGGAGATGTCTCATCCTCTGCTCCCTCTGCAATGGCAAGATAAGGTCGGCAACCTTACCCTTGTACCGTGGATCAAGGAGAGTGGCCAGCCAGTAATGGTCCCTCTCCTTGATCCGAAGAATACGAGGATCCTTCCGCAGGCTTTGCAGGATCAGGGAGGCCATGCAGCGTAGGTTAGCTGAGGCATTCGGTCCGGAGTCCTCTGGGTCACTAAGGGCAACATGATCTGCAGCTACCTCCTCCCAGCCACGTACAAGTCCACGTGTTTCTTGGGACTGTAAATCCTCCTTATAAGACTGCTGCTGCTGCTGATGCTGAGTGCCAGCCTCCACCTCCATGCTGACACAATCATCCTCCTCCTCCTCTTCCTCCTCCTCATCCTCTTCCTGTGTGATGGGTGGCACAGCAGGAACACTGTCTGGATAAAGGGGGCCTTGAGAGGCAAGGAAGTCCTCCTCTTCCTGCCTCTGTTCTGCCTCAAGTGCCCTGTCCATTATTCCACGCAGCGTATGCTCCAAGAGGTGGACAAGAGGTACAGTGTCACTGATGCATGCACTGTCACTGCTCACCATCCTTGTGGCCTCCTCAAACGGTGACAGGACAGTGCATGCATCCCTGATCATGCCCCACTGGCGTGGTGAGAAAAAACCGAGCTCCCCTGACCCTGCCCTGGTGCCGTAGTCGCACAGGTACTCATTGATGGCCCTCTGCTGTGTGTGCAGCCGCTGCAGCATGGCCAACGTTGAGTTCCACCTGGTGGGCATGTCACATATAAGGCGGTTCTTGGGCAGGTTCAACTCCTTTTGGAGCTCAGCCAGCCGAGCACAGGCATTAAATGATCGGCGGAAATGCACACAGACTTTCCTGGCCTGCTTCAGGACATCCTGTAAGCCGGGGTACCTGCCCAAGAACCGCTGCACCACCAGGTTAAGGACGTGAGCTACACAGGGCACATGGGTCAGTTGTCCCTGTCGGAGGGCGGAGAGGAGGTTGGTGCCATTGTCACAGACCACCATTCCTGGCTTAAGCTGGCATGGCGTCAACCACCTCTCGGCCTGCCCCTGCAGAGCTGACAAAACATCCGCCCCAGTGTGGCTCCTGTCCCCCAAACAAACCAGCGCAAACACGGCATGGCATCGTTTTGCCTGCGTACTTGCGTAGCCCCTGGAACGCCTACAGAGCACCGCTGGTTCTGAGGACAGAGCACTGGAAGAGGCCATGGAGGAAGAAGAAGAGGAGGGGGTGGAGGAGAGAGGTGTGTCACAACCAATAGTAGCATTTTGGAGGCGTGGTGGCGGAACAACCTCCAACACTACTGCACCTTGTCCTACATCCTTCCCAGCTGCCAGAAGAGTGACCCAATGGGCCGTGAAAGACAGGTAACGTCCCTGTCCATGCCTGCTGGACCATGAGTCAGCGGTAATATGCACCTTACCGCTGACCGCCCTGTCCAGCGAGGCAAGGACATTGCCTTCCACATGCCGGTAGAGAGCCGGAATCGCCTTCCGTGAGAAAAAGTGGCGTTCGGGGACCTGCCACTGAGGAACCGCACATTGTACAAACTCACGGAAGGGGGCTGAGTCTACCAACTGAAAAGGCAGCAGTTGAAGTGCTAGCAATTTAGCCAAGCTAGCATTTAACCGCTGGGCATGTGGATGGCTGGGAGTAAACTTCTTTCGCCGGTCCAGCAGCTGGGGCAGGGACATTTGCCTGCTATAATCGGACGTGGGTGTACCGCTAGCAGAGTTCCCGGAAGCACTTGGCTGTGACACTCCTAATTCTACACCTTCATTCCTCTCAGAGCAGGTTTCAGAGAGGACTGAAGGTCTAGTGGGGTTGGAGATGCCAGCTGATGAGGAGCAAGGAGAGGTCCGCTTTGTTCTTTGGTCTGGGTCTTTGAGGTACGCTTGCCAACGAGCTGCATGGCAGGTCAACATATGTCTGGTCAAGCATGTGGTGCCCTGCAGATGGCTCTATTAGAGAACAGCAATAAACGGTAGATACAGGTGTATATTGTGCTGGAGTCACACAACACCCACTAACTCCTGCAGATGCCTTTATTATAGAACACCAGAGATAAAGGGGTATACTGTAATTGAGTCACACAACACCCACTAAACCCTGCAGATGCCTCTATTAGAGAACAGCAATAAAGGGTAGATACAGGTGTATATTGTGCTGGAGGCACAAAAAACCCACTAACTCCTGCAGATGCCTTTATTATAGAACACCAGAGATAAAGGGGTATATACAGATGTATACTGTGCTGTGCTGGAGGCACACACAACTTTCAATAACTCCTGCAGATGGCAAGTGGGCTCAAATAGAGAAGAGCTATGTAGGTGGATATAGCGGTGTGTACTGGGTACAGAGCACGCAGACAGCACGCACAAGCTCCTGACACTACTGACTGCAAGCTCTATTATAAAAGATAGATCACTAGCTATATAGGTGAGGTGAATATAGCGGTGTATACTGCGGTCAGGGCACACAGACAACAACCACTACAGAAGAGCAAGATCGAAAATCGTCCGATAACGATCGGTGTGTAATGTGTTGAAGGTACACAGAACACCCACTAACTGCTTCAGACGCCAACACACTACACTAGCCTGCCGCGCTGGTGGCCTTATATAGTGTGGGGCGTGTACTACACAGCTTCAGCTATGATCGGCCACAGGCATCCTGCCTGTGTCCAATCATGGCTCTCCTCGCTGCTGGCGCTGTGATTGGCCAAGCATGCGGGGTCACAGTGCATGCTTGGCCAATCATGAGCCAGCAATGCACTGTGATGACACAGTGCATTGTGGGCCATGAGCGCCACACGAATTTGGCGCGAACGGCCCATAACGTTCGGAATTCGCTGAACGGGTGAACAGCCGATGTTCGAGTCGATTGTATGTTCGACTCGAACACGAAGCTCATCCCTACTGATGAGTCAACAAAGCTTGTGGTGTAACACACCCATGGAAGAAGATCAGCATATACGGTTTCCTATGTAGACCAATCATGCAGAGGTCCATCACAATGTATAACATCAATGGGTATCCACCAAGGGAACAGTGACCAAAGATCAAGAATGGATTCTCACAATATTATATATGTTAAAAGGAATAAAAACGGGCCACATAGTGTGATTCCATTTACATAAAAGGCATTTTATTGAAATAAGTAAAATGGTCACTCACATTTGAGAAGGCATTAAAAGGCATGTAAGTAAAATAAAAAAAATCGCAGTGGCATCAGCAGAGCCTGTCCCGATCAGTTTCATCGCAGTAAGACATCATCTGGGGTCCACTGCAGTCACTGCGTATTTATAGAGCAGGAGGATCACCCCTAATGAGAGCCAGCTCCATGGCCACCGAAAATCAAAAATCCATCACTTCCAGTTTGTAAAGAGGGGCGCTTGGCTATGGTATCTAAATCAAGCTTCAATATGAGTCTACCCAGGAAGTAGTGACTCACATTCAAAGCATCACTTTCAGTTTGTAAAGATGGCAACTTGCCTTGCTATGCAAGCCTCACTATAGGATTTAGATCAGACCTCAATATGAGTCTAACCAATAAGTAGTGATTAATACCAGTTTCAGATTTATTCTTGGCTTGCTGTGCAAGCTCCTGACCAGCCCCCAGGAAGGCTATGGCCTGGGGTGCGGATCCACCCGAATGTATTGTCTTGGGGCTGGCTAGCCCGAGGCAAGGAAACTAAAGGAGGATTCTGAGGTGGTTGGGTGCCATCTCCGGTTTAGTAGAAACCCAGTATACTTCGAGCATTCCAGGGGAGGACTCTTCAGAAGAACACCACGTACGGGTTGGTTTTCTTAGCAAGAGCCTGGAAGGGTTGAAGTAACAGAGAGGAATCCGATCTTGTGGGTATCACAAAGCAGACTGAAATATCCAAGGAATCCTACAAGTGTTCTCAAGCTTAGTTTTCCTACGGGTTTTACAACGTCTGTGGCAGAGACATTATCTTGTACATTTCTACAACAACATCTGTGGCAGAGACTTGTTCTTGAGTAAGCACCTTGTTGGCTGCTAGGCTTTGTGAGAGAGGGACTGTCCAACCTGAGTGATCATCCAGTTGCGAATGGCTGTTCTCTGGATGTCAAAGTGAGCAAGTTCTTCAACAATTTGACTTTGACAATAAGAGTACCTGAACTTTCCTTTCCAACCCTCTGATCCCAATTTAAGAGACTGTTCATAGTCTACATTTTGCAAATAAAATCAATTTAAGTGGATCTGTTATCGGTCTCTCAAGTTACTGGGCCATCTACCACGGGAACCCCAGACGTACAACGAGGAGAACAGAAGGTAACGGTAAGCCCAAATCTAACCAGCAGCTCCTTCGGGGGTTAGTGCTACATACATATACATCTCCGTAATCAGAAAACACACATGAGAACATAAATTCAGATACCTGTACATCATAAGTAAAAAAATATATATCATAAGTAACAAAGTATATATATATATATATATATATATATATATATATATATATATATATATATATATATATATATATATATACATATATATATATATATATATATATATATATATATATATATATATATATATATATATTAAGAAATAAGAAACACAATTAATTAAACGGTTTCAAAAAATGAATGGATAGAGGATGTTTAAAATTAAAAAGGATTATAAAACAATTGGAAAAGCAATTGGATGACATTATGAAAAAAAACATAGTGGTAATGGTTATAGATTTTGGGGGGGCCTATAAATGTGTCCATGTGTGCACATATACGCAGGCACATGCACACACCAACACATGGCTGCAGGTGCATGGGAGCATGAGCATGTACACACAAATACACATGTTCACAGACAAGCACATGGAATCCATGTATTGGAGGGCATTTAAAAAAATTATGCATCGTCATATAGATATATTGTTAAGTGAATCTCAAGATAGAAGAGCGGAATTAAATAACAGAATTAATTTCCATGTCTTCGTCTAAGTCTTTGTTTATTGCCTAAGGGCATTTAGGGTATAAATCCAAAAAAGTTTCCCTCTTGCAGAGACATTTGAAATGTTCTGCAGGAGGAAGAGTCCTGGGCATCTGGTGAATTACCCAGACCCATAGTCCAGCAGTGGAGCCCTGGTGAAATTCTTAGAAATTTTAGGGGATGCTAAAATCATTGTCATCTTCCACTGACCTACAATGTTCTCCGAACCTTTTGCATATGGTCCTGATGGTGCGACCAATTTAAAGTAGACAGGAGACAAAATATATAACACAATCAGAAGAGCAGTTGTAAAATTCATTTAGAGGGTATGTTTTCCCTTTAGTGGTGAATGATTTCTGATGGTGGATTACAAATTTACAGGTCAGGCATTGTAGTTGCTTACATTGATACATGCCTTTGATAGATAAGAAAGTGAGGGATGGTGTGGGTTTGTTGTTTGTAGATTTTAATTTGTTTGGTGCAATATATACAGTACATTTGTTCATAATTTTGTTTTTAGTAAAATTAGTTCTTTGTGTTGTCATAAGTAATACAAAAAGGTAAAGTCTGGGTAGGTATGTTTAAAGATACTGAGATTAATGAAGCAAGCAGCAAGTGTGTGCAATCTTTTGCAGTACTGATACTCAACAGAGATGTAAAACACTTCTACATCCATTTTGCTGTTCACAATGATGACTGTTATTATATTAATAATAATGTAAAAATAGACTTAATAGTGTTAGAGAAAGAAAGAGTTAGTTGGGCTGTAATATGAATTTTATTTTAACATTTTAAAATTGATTTAAATGTATGCTGAAATAATCCAATTTCTTTCAGCGTTCTTGCTGGAAAATATAAGAAATTAGCTATTCTTAACCTAATTCCTCTTTTCTTGATAAAAAGTATCAACAAGATGTGGGGACAATTGGCCACACTAATATGCTTGCCTGCACACAGCAGTTATGACAAAGTAAACAACATATCATAGGCAGGAGTGAGCGAAACCTTGCTGGCGCTTCCAGCTTGTGAACCTATGATCGCGGTAAATCAGGTCAGAGAGTTCTCAATGGTTAAAGTGCATTCTGCTTGGTACATTCAGTTGCAGTGTTAATTTGTGCTTTTAATTTTTTTTCATCCACTTGTAGAATAGTCCATCATATAAAGACGTAATCCATTTGTACTCTTTCAGCCTCTGACGCATTATATTGATCAGAGTTATGCATTTTGTTAAGATTAAGGACACTTAAGGCTTTGGTGGTGAAGTCTTGTTGAATGGGTTGTTATGACAACAAGAATTACTTTCCGTGACACAGCTGAACAGATGTCTTTGTCCTGCTTCATCTGGGGATCAGTCTATTCCTTAAAAAATGTGCTTAACTTTTTTTTACATGGAATAATATGACAACCTTAGTGTATTTTCAGAAAAAAAAGACACGGTTTTATGGGAACTCGTGTCTCACTCTCTACCAATCTGTCATATGTGACAGGTCGGTATTAAACTGCTTAGGCTAAAAACAAGAGTAAAAATCTAGCAGTTTACTATTCCTTGGAGCTGCATTAATTTTTGTTTTTTTAGCCCTTTATTTTCACCCGGTGATCCTGCCAGTACACGCGCTGTGTTTTGGGTAACAATACTCTTTCACCTGTCAGGGGTTCACTCCAAGTTTAGCGCTTTAAGGACACCACCACTCACTTTAATACGTTTCAGGGCTGGTTTTGCCCACTTTTATTTAAAAGAAAGTTCAAAAGAAACACAGAAGATTCCCTTGTAGGCGTAATAAGTATTTCAGTCCTGCTACCAAAGTAAACGATTTTCAGCCCTCCTGGCTTGTAAACACAGCTCTCCAGCTCAGGCCTAGCACTTTAGGGCCTTGGATTGTCTCCCACAGACCGGACGCTCAGCACCTCCGTGCATACAGCAAGTAGCTTTGTGCTACACTGGCTCCCACCTCTCTCTCCTAGGTGAAGCACTACTGACTCCCATGCCCAGACCTCCTGTCCGCAGGGTGGAGTCATCTCCAACTGGGTGCCTAGAGCCTTGGACTGGTGATTACTTAAAGCCCAGAACACAGCAGACTCATTAGTGAACTGGCTGTTTATTAGACCTGGATCCTGGCACCTTACTGTATCTTTGGTGGAGCAGCTTTATCAGCCTAGGACAAAAATAATTGTAAAACTATTATTATTATTATTATTATTATACAGATTTATTATAGTAACAACAGTTGGCACAGCACTTTACAAACAAACAAGGAGATGGTACAATTTCAATGCAATTGAAACCAAGAGGGTTAGGGAAGGGCAAATAATACGAAAGTTAATAAGTGTGTGGGGATGGGACATTCGAGAATTACGATTTCAATTGTTTGATAGAAATGGGATACTATAGGTTGAGAAGAGGTGACAATGGACCAAGATAGCAGAAGGTCTTGGGAAGTGTGAAGAGGGCGTTTTAGGTGATATTTTGAAATGATTGGCCATGTAGCTTAGGGCAGAGATGTGGATCACTTTGTTTGCCAATGATGATGTTGATGGTTGATGTTGAGTGGAAGGCAGTAGATGGATTAACAGAGCGCTGATGCGAGAGAAAATAAAGGCGTGAATGAGTATCTTGGTGATATCATATGGGGTATACCTTGGAAATGTTAAAAAGGGAAAGACAGCAACATCTGGACAGTGAGTGGATGTGGGACTGAAAGGAAATGTTAGAGTCCAGGAGTCCAAGATTACACATAGCACCTTGGCATGAGGGGAGGAAAGAATGCCTGTGCTATATACTGTATCTTGATGCATTATTCAGGGAAGGGGGCCTGAAAAGGGGAGGTCGGGTATTATGAGATTCGTTTTTGAAGGAATGGATATTAAGAAGTAGACATGGGCGCCATAAAAAAATTTGTTTCGTTTTGTTACGTATGAAAAAAAAATCGTATTTCGTAATTCGTGTACGCAATTTAATTCGGATTCGTACAAAATACGAATTTTCGTTAGTTTCGTAAACTTTTCGTTAAAATAACGAAAGTTTGTTTTGATGAATGTATCATTATGAGGGGATCCCACCATCCCTGTGCTGTGCTGACTTCCTGGGTTTTTAACTTTTAGGTTTGTTGACTTTTTGTAACAATTACCAATGTTCGTTATGATGAATTAATCATTACGTCCCTGTGCTGAGTTCCCACTTCCCGGGTCTGTACACCTGCTGTGTGTGCATTATGAGGGGTTCCCACCATCCCTGTGCTGTGCTGACTTCCTCTGATTGGTGAACAAAACACCAGTCATGTTTCTGTTAATTTGGATCCGAAATTCGTATGAATGTATGAATTTCCAGAAATTTGTACAAATTTTCGATTCGTACGAAACTAATCGCACATGTCTATTAAGAAGTGGCATGACATCCATATTGCTATGCCAGTTACTAAATTATTGATGTTTAGAAATGCTTTATGAAGCATTCATAGACACAGAATGCTGGACTCGGACCCACCCCCCAGCGCCCGTATCATTGGATTTGATTAACAGCAGTGGGAGCCAATGGCTGTGCTGCTATCAATATGTGCAATCAAGCGCCGAGAACCCTAGTCAGAGATGTAGAGCACGTCTGTGGTGGGGGAATAAATGGGTTCAGATGAGTAAAAGTAAAAAGCTAGGGGCTGCTCAGTGACACAGGTTTTTTCACCTTAATCCATAGGATGTATTATCATGAAAAAACAGGAGGGTTTACAACTCCTTTACCATACAGGGGAGGAGTTTTGTAGGCACGTGGAAGCAGATGAGTAAATTGAATAAAAAACTGCTTTAATAGATTCAAATAGTCATATTTTTACATATTTATTGATAATGCATTTTGCTATATATCAATTTTTTAGATTGCATTAGAATCTAATATTGCACAGTAATATATAATCCAACAAGGAAATATTTACGAATACATAGAGAATTTGATGCATATAATGCACTCGTAGAGATTGATCACCTATACATATTGGTGACTCACTGGAATGTCACTTAATGGGCATAAGAAAAAAGAAAAACAGATCTAGATGTAACGTCCATGCATAGTTGATATTTGTATACGCATATTGTTAGTTGATAAGCTCTACGTGTTTCGGGACCTTATAGCCACTCATCATGAGAAAAACTGTAGTGATCGTCTATGAATGGGAAAAAAAACATATTAAAAATAATCTAAGGGAAGGGAATCGGTGGGTAAATGTAAAATATGAAAAACCCACACATATACACATTTGGGTTATATATTACTGTGCAATATTAGATTCTAATGCAATATAAAATATAGATATATAGCAAAATGCTTTATCATTAAATATGTAAAAATATGACTATTTGAATCTATTAAAGCTGTTTTTTATTAAATTTACTCATCTGCTTCCATGTGCCTCATATAAAGTCCTGCCTTTGCTCTCCTTTTCTAAATTATTAATATTGAACCAGGATGGAGGAGGGGACTTGAATGGCCCTTATTACCTAATTTAAAGTCCCAAAAATCCTTCTTCCTTTTTTTTGTCAAATAATTAGGGATGGAGGCACACGGTCACATTAATAATACAATTCCTTTTATTAATTTATATCACACATAGCTGCTACTCAGCTGCTTCTACTTTTTTTAATTATCCATCTTTCAATCTTTCAATCAGTCTTATATAGAGACAATAAGGGTTGGATTTTGTATTTCCATATTCCCAGCTATTTTGAATACTTGTTCAACATGTGCGCATTGGTGATTTTGGCCGCTGTTTGTCACGTGGCCATGCTCTTCCTGTTTCGTTCCAGAGCTGCGACACACACTGGGGGCCTCCCCTTCGCCCTGTTCCGATGTGAGGTGAGCGTGGGCTCCCCCACTGCGAGTCAACATCACACTTTCCACACCGGACATGTGGCGTACCACAGCTGGCTGGGTGATTTACGATCTACATCGCTTTGGGGGTTTGGTTTGGCGCCTCCTGCTGGGTGGCTTGGGTGGTTTGGCTGCCAGCTTGTTGGCACCTCCCTCGCCCCCTTTTAGCTGGTGGAGCGTGACGTTGGGGGCTGGGCTGTGGCAGCGCTCCCTATATGAGCCTCTCCCCTTGACGGGTCCCACACCCAGATATTTTCATGCAACCCTTCCTTGTGGAATAGCACGCTCCTTGTTTTTTTTTGCCTCTATTACGTTGCAGTAGTTAACTAATCTCTTTTTCACCATTTTCTAACCTATCTGCTCCTTATCATCCCTTGTTTCTTCTTTTTCCCTTCTTCTCCTTCACTCTTGTGTTTTTCCTCTCTGCCTTTTAATTTTTACCTTTTCCCTTTTGTTCCTTATCCCTTCACAATTTTCATTATTTTTCAATATACACATTTTTTTGTTCACTTACAGTACCTGACTGCGAGATTGTGCTTCCAGTGCAATCTCGGCGACAGGGCACTGTACATAAAAGAGCGTGGAGAACGGGACTTGATAGGTGTGGAGTCAGATGAAAAGTAATCAATATATAAAAAATATTCTTTTATTGGAAAAATAGAATACACATACATATATTCCATAAAACCAACTAGACAAAGGAAAGGAGGTACAGATAATGGCTAAATGCCTAATGTTTTTTTTTTTTTTTTTTTTTAAATATATTTTTATTGAAAAAAAGAACAGGACATAACAAGACATTATATATACCATGGAATAAGGTGTATATGGTACACATGACTGGTTATAATAGCAATTACAACATTTTGAACAACCTTGGGAGGGATAACAATCAAACCCTTGATACTAATCATCCTGATGGCTACTATAAAGCTAGAGGGGGATAAGTGGGTTTCGTTGTGTAGTGACTGAATACCTGATAGGGCAACGGGTCAGTTGGACAACCCAAGGGTAACTGATGAAAAAATATGAGTTGTTACTGTTGTTGAAGCAGTTACCTAAGGAAACTGGTATGGTATAATAATTTATAATAAGCTTAGATAACCGTATTTAATATGTTTTACATAGGTTGTTGTCTGAGGCTATAACTGGTGTGTGTGTCCAGCACACCACCAACATTTTTAAAGAGGGGGGGAGGGGTGGGGGTATAAAGAAAGGGGAAAAATTAGAGTGGGGGTCATGGGCGTCCGCAGCAGGGGGCAAGGGGGGTCAAGTGCCCCCCCCCCTGGAATCCCCAAGGTGTTGCCACCGCCGCCGCCGCCATGCTGCATTTTTTTTCTGAGTCTGCTCTCTCCTCTGGATCACAGCGCTGGATGGCTGTGTTCGGCGGCCGCTCTGTAACACAGTCCCCCCCCCCCCAGACCAGCTCGTGTGATAGTAGAGAGAATCAACGTTCCGCCTATCACATAAGCCGGTCTGGGGGGGGCGGGACTGTGTTACAGAGCGGCCGCCGAACACAGCCATCCAGCGCTGTGATCCAGAGGAGTAGATGCCCCCCAGTGCTCTCTTCCACCACCGCACTCTCCTGCCCCCCCAGTGCTCTCTTCCACCACCGCACTCTCCTGCCCCCCAAGGCTCTCCTCCACCATCGCACTCTCCTGCCCTCCCAAGTGCTCTTCTCTTCCACCACCGCACTCTCCTGCCCCCCCCAGTGCTCTCCTCCACCACCGCACTCTCCTGCCCCCCCCAGTGCTCTCCTCCACCACCGCATTCTCCTGTCCCCCCCCAGTGCTCCCCACCACCGCACTCTCCTGCCCCCCCATGCTCTCTTCCACCACTGTGAACTCCTCCACCCCCACCACACTCTCCTGCCCCCTCCCCAGTTTTCTCCTCCCCTGTTCTTGCTGCTCTCCAGCTCTCCCCATCCTTCTCTAGCCACCATCCCAGTGCTTTCCCCCCCAGTGCTCTCCCCCATGTTCCCCCCAGTGCTCTCCGCCCCAGTTCCCCCCAGTGCTCCCCCCCCGTGCCCTCCACTCCCCCCAGTGCTCTCCCCCAGTGCTTTCTCCCCCCAGTGCTCTCCTCTCTCCCCCTGTTCTTTCCCCCCAGTGCTCTCGCCTCAGTGCTCTCCACTCCCCCCAATGCTCCCCCCTCTGTTCTTTCCCCCCCCCAGTGCTCTTCAGCTCTCCCCATCACTCTCCAGCCCCCACCCCAGTGCTCTCCAGCCCTCCTTACTCCCCACCCCTGTTCTTTCTGCCCCCCTGGTGCTCTCCAGCCCCCCCAGTGCTCTCTACCCTCCGTGCTCTTCACCCCTGTTCTTTTTGGCTCCCCCCCCAGCACTCTCCACTCCCCACCCCTGTACTCTCCACTCCCCCTGCATCTTGCGCCCACCCATGTGCTCTCCACCCCCCATAGTGCTCTCCAGTCCCCCATGCTTTCCACCCCTGTTCTTTCTGGCCCCCACTGGTGCTCTCAAGCCCCCCCCATTGCTCTCCACTTCCCCCTGCTCTTTGTGCCCCCCAGTGCTCTTCACCACCCCACATCTTAGCACCCCCAGTGCTCTCAGCCTACCGTGCTCTCTACCCCTGTTCTTGTTGGCCCCCCAGTGCTCTCAAGTTCCCCCCAAGTGCTCTCCGCTCCCCACCCCTGTGATCTCCACTCCCCCTCGCTCTTTGCCCCCACCCATGTGTTCTCCAACCCTGCCAGTACTCTTTGCTCCCCCTTCTCTCCAACTCCCACTCAGTGCTCTCCACTTCCCCAGGACCAGAGGGCAGGCTGACTGGGGCCAGAAAATGAGGACGGCTGAAGGTGCAGGTGGCCAGGGACCACTCCATCTCACAGCAGACAGATCCTCTGGAAGGAGCACCGTCATCATCCAAAACGAGAACAGACCCTGCCTGCTGCTGGCCATCATGGATATCCTGCTGGCATGCAAGGTACTGTACCGAGCATCAACAACACACCTTCCCACAGACAGGGACTGCAGACTGGGACATGGGGCACAGGAGGGGTTGCAATGATGGGCACAGTAAAACTGCATTCACGGCACAGTAAAGCTGCATTTGATGGACACAGTGAGGCTGAATTTGAAGGGCACAGTGAGGCTGCATTTGAAGGGCACAGTGAGGCTGCATTTGGTGGGCACAGTGAGGCTGCATTTGGTGGGCACAGTGAGGCTGCATTTGGTGGGCACAGTGAGGCTGCATTGGTGGGCACAGTGAGGCTGAATTTGATGGGCACTGGTGAGGCTGCATTGAGCTCTTGCATCAAGTCTGCAGTCTCTGTCCATCTCCTGTAGCATGTCTGAAGTCTCTGAGGGAGTTTGGAGAGGAGTCAAGAGTGGGAGCACCGCCGGGATGGGGGTCATGGGAGAAGTCAGACTTGTGTGGACTGTGGACAGGAGACTATAGGATAAAACCTCCAAGCTGGAGCCGACTGACTGAGCCCTGCACAGTGCACCTGAGAGGAGGTCAGTGAAAGCACCGCCAGGCAAGTCGGGGGTCACTGATGTAAGGGGGGAGTGAATATGATAATGTAAGGGGCACTGATATAAAGGGTTTCCTCCTTATATTAGTAACCCACCCCCCTTACCTTAGAGTATTCTTTCTGCAGAAGGTGGTCCCCCCCCACGTTCTGAGTTCCTGGGGTCCCCCTTGATGATCGATCACTTACCACTATTAACTGGAATTTGAATATATATATATATATATATATATATATATATATATATATATATATATATATATATATCCCTATGTGATTTCATATCTATATGTAATACTCTCTTCATCAAATTTACTTTAAAATGCATGTTTTTTCCCTTTCATGAACAAGAAAATAATGACGTTATGCTGTTGGGCTGGTATAATAATGCTGTGAGGCTGGTATGACATTTTTTCCAGGGCTGGTTTTTGAAAGCATGGGCGTCCGCAAGGTTACTCAGGTGGCTGCGTATCATGCCCATATAGCCTAGAGAATGTACATCTTTTTACATTGCAATACATCTGTTGTTGCCATATTTTTATCTTGATGAAAACAGCCTATACAGTGACAGTATGAGATCAAAATATGGCCACAACAGATGTATTGCAATGTAAAAAGATGTACATTCTCTAGGCTATATGGGCCTGGAACACAGCCGCCAGAGTAACTTCCAATACAAAGTGAAGATGAATTATCTGTTATATAACACATATGTATTACCAGTGGAAAGATTTTCATGAGATTGTCGAAAAGGGGCGGAGCATGAGTGGCATTGAAATGATGCCCCCCCCCCCCTGGAAAAAGTTCTGCGGACGCCCATGGTGGGGGTGGGTAACTGCCAGGTTCCATAGTAGGTGTATATTATAAAAAGAGTGAAAGGAATAGCCCATTTGAGGATGTGTCTCAGCATCGTAACCTATAGAAGGTATAGAGGTCAAAGTAATTATGTCGATCGGTCATTCTTTTGAGTTGGGCAGGTGGCCGCATTACCAATACTAGATTGTATCTTGGGGGGGTCTAGTAAATGGCCGATAATTATCTCAAGTGTGAAATCTTCGTTTGTATTCATCAGTTAATTTAAAGTGTATCCAGCAAGCCCATAGGGTAGTGAATTTTTGAGGTGAGTTGTGTGAGATTGCTATGAGTTCTTCCATTTCTGCAATCTTGTTAACTCTCATAAACCAATCCCTTATGGAAGGAACTCTTGGGGAACCCCAAAGAGGGGGTATACACAATTTTGCAGCATTAACAAGCATCATGGCCAATGATTTAAAGTAGGGTAAGTTTCCGGAGGTATGGAGATGGAGTAGGAATTGGGCAGGTGAGAATTAGAGTTCATATGTGGTAATTTTTGAGATCAGTTTGTGGACTTGAATCCAGAATGATTGTATGTACGGGCATGACCACCAGATATGGAGGAGTGTCCCCCGTTCCCCTTGGCATCTCCAACATTTGTCTGACTGGGATGTGTTGAATCTGCTTAAAAGGTAAGGGGTGCGGTACCATCGTGAAATTATTTTAAAGTTTGTCTCTTGGGTGGAGACGTTTATAGATCCTCTATGAGTGTTTCGGTATATTATGTCCCAAGAGTCTTTTGTTAACTCTAAACTCAGATCTCTTGCCCAGTCTTCACAGGCCCTGCCTTCGTTGGATTGGACGTTCCACCAGAACATATTCTGTATTTTGGATATAATATGACGTTGTGATTCACTACTTAGACACATATTTTCGAACTCAGTCAACTCGTCAGAGAGATCTGATTGATTGTTGACACTATCAGTAAAGTGTTTGAGTTGCCAATAGGAAAGGGGAGTAAGTTTGTGTGCTTGCCACGTCTCAACTAGCTGTTCCCGGGGTAGTAGTTGACCTCTCCTGACTATGTGATGCAATCTTATACCTATAGTTGGTTGCGAATGTGTAAACGGGTGGCGATCCATACCAGGTGGGAAGTGTGGATTAGAGAGGACTGGCGAGAGGGGGCCTGGGTTTTTTGAGAGATGAAATAGGCGATTGGTTTGTTTAAAGCATTTCAGTGTGGCGCTTATTGTTCGGTGATTCTTAATGTTTTCTGGTAGAAGTTCGTACTTGGTCCAGGGAAACCCGGATATGGGGTGGTCAGAGAATGCATTTTCTAAAGCTATCCAGTCTTTTGATTTTTGATTCGTGTGCCAGTTTATAACACGTTGTAACTGACAAGCCCAGTAGTAGTGTTGAATGTCTGGTAATCCAATTCCCCCTTTGGTTTTTGGTTTAATCAGCTGTGTATAACTGATTCTGGGCCGTTTGAGATTCCAAATGAATTCTCTACACATTTTAGAGATGTTATTTAGAAAGGGCTTAGGGAGTTGGATGGGGATTGTTTGTAAGAGGTATAGGATGCGTGGTAAGATGTTTATTTTTACTATTGCCGCTCTTCCGAACCATGAGAAGTGGGCCTTGTTCCATTTTGTAAGATCCTCTTTGGAGGTTTTTAGTAATGGGAGATAATTTTTTTGGAAGATACCAGATAAATTAGCGGGTAATTGGATCCCCAGGTAAGTCAAAGCATCTGATTTCCAGATGAATGGGAAGTTTTGCTTACTGAGGGCTACTTGTGGGTCTGGTAGTGAGATATTAAGGGCATGCGATTTAGCGAAGTTAATTTTAAGGTGGGCTATGTATTGGAATATAGCAAAGTCTTTTAAGAGGTTGGGGATCGTTATCAGTGGGTTGGACAAAAAAAGGAGGATATCGTCCGCAAAAGCGGCCACTTTGTAACTTTTCTGTGCTATGGATAATCCATGTATATCGGGATTGTCTCTCAGTCTGCGTAAGAAGGGTTCAAGTGTAAGAATAAATAGGATGGGGGATAGGGGACAGCCTTGACGCGTACCGTTGTTAATATTGAAGGCCTCTGACAGGGTGCCATTTACTCGGACTCTTGCCTTGGGGTTTATATATAGGGATAGAATAAGGCTTATAATGCGATCCCCAAAGCCAAAAGTTCTTAAAACCGCTTCAAGATAGTCCCAGGCTAGCCTGTCAAAGGCCTTCTCCGCGTCTAAAGATAGGAAGAATCCCGGGGTTTTAGTGGAAGAGAGCCAGTGATGAATATTGATAGCCTTAAGGGTGTTATCCCTGGCTTCTCTTCCAGGGATAAATCCCACCTGGTCTGTTGATATGAGCATAGGGATTAAGGGGAGAATCCTATTGGCTATAATTTTTGCGAAAAGTTTCAAATCGGGAATTTAGTAGGGAAATTGGGCGATAGCTAGAGGCCAATTCTTTGTCTTTACCCGGCTTAGGGACAACACAAATGTGTGCGTCTAATAGGGAGTTAGAGATTGTGTTAGGTTTTGCTAGTAGGTTAAAAGCTTTCAGGAACGGCGATGTTAGAAGGTTTGAGAAGGATTTGTAATATGTCAGACAGAATCCATCTGGGCCGGGGCTTTTGCCTGTTTTCATATTTTTAAGGACCATGAGATACTCACTTTCTGTTATTGGGCCGTCTATTAATTTAGCTTGCTCAGGGGAAATAGGAGTAGGGCAATTGTGTTGGAGGAAATCAGCAATTATATCTCCCCGGCTTCTGCTGTCTTTGTGTGGTTTGAGTTGAGGGGGGAGGTTATAAAGGTCCTCGTAATAACGAGCAAAATGGCTCGCTATTTCCTCACTACTAGTAATAGATGTTGTCGCAGACGATCTGAGTTTATGGACTGTGTTGTTTGCTTTTTTTGTTTGTATAGCCTTAGCCAGTAGTTTACCACTTTTATTGCTGTGCTCATAAAATACTTTTTGGGATAGGATAAAAATTTCCCTGTTTTTTTTCCCTAATTCTTCTCTGAGAAGATTACGGGCTTGCTCCAGTTCTTGTAGGGAATCTTGGGCTAGGGTAAGTTTGTGTATGCGTTCTAATTTGCGAATGCGGTCTAGCAATGCATTTGTGATATCCTGTTGTACACGTTTGCGATGAGACGCAAGTTTTATTAGCTCTCCCCTGACCACACATTTGTGGGCCTCCCACTGCATCAGATGCGACGTATCCGGAGTATCATTTGTTACAAAGAAATCCTGGATGGTCTTCATGACCGTGTTCAGGTATAGCTCATTTGTTATAAGAGATGCGTCTAGTCTCCAAATTTTGGATCTCTGTGTGTACTCTGGAAATTCCAGAGTAACAGTGATTGGATTGTGATCAGATAGGAAAGCCGGTTCAATTGTAGTCTCTGATAGCAGTGGTAGGTCCCTTTGTGTTAAAAAGAGGTAATCAATTCTGGAATGACGGTTGTGGGGTACAGAATAGAAGGTGAAATCTCTGACTCTGGGGTGAAGTGTACGCCAGGAATCATGGAGGAGGAGATCCTGAAGTTGGGTTTTAATTTGTTTAAGGGCTCTAAACGGGATTGAGGACGTTCCAGATGAGGCATCCTCCAGCGGGTTTAGAGCTACGTTAAAGTCGCCGCCAAGCAGGAGGATGCCTGACTTGAAAGAAGCTAGGGACATAGCAATCTCGCGAAAAAAGCTAACCTGCTTTGAGTTCGGGCTGTATATATTAGCTATCGTAATAGGATTATTCCAAATGGTACCTTTGATAAAGGCGTAATGGCCATTTTCGTCAATTAGTGAGTCAGTGATGTCTAAGGGTATGCGTTTTGAAATTAGAATAGAGACCCCCTTGGTTTTCGCGACTGGATTCGTTGCATGGTAGGATGTCGGGAACGCTTTATTTGAAAATTTGGGTACTTGTTCAGATTTGAAATGTGTCTCCTGGAGAAGGATGACATCAGCTTTAAGTTTTTTCATATATGTCAGGAGTTGTGTTCTTTTTTCTGGGATGTTCAACCCTTTTGCATTAAGAGATATTATTTTCAGCTTGTTCTTGATGGAGGTTGTTTTTGTCATAGGCATTCTGGCACGTGTTACAAAATGCTTATAGTGTGTCAAGTAATTTATAAGTGTTTCGTCTGGCTGGTTTAAAGAGAGAAAAACGAGAGGGGATGGGGGAGGGCGGGGGTGGGTAGGTATAAAAAGGGCTAATAATTTGCGGTATAGATATTAAAGGGGAATGTGGAGGGGGAATGTGGATAAGACCGACTGCAAGGATAGTCCCGCTATCCAGCCTTGAAGGAGTTGTCTCCTGTCGGGGGGAGTCAGTACAGCTTTGAGGACTGTACTGTTGTTGGGAGCGGTAGGACTAGTGAAGATGGGTTTAGGATATATGTGTTAGATGTAGAAATAGCAATCCGTAGCTACTCAGAGGGTCATTACAGGCAGTGAGAAATTTAAGGGGACTAACATATTCATTAAAGGGGGATACATACATGGGGGATATTAAGGCACTTTGTAGGTCACAGGTTTTCAATATGTCTAAGTTGCGCTTGATTTAGTAAATGGTGTAAGGCTAACATTCAGGAAAGAAAATAGCGTCTAGGTCCAAATTTTTATGGACTCTAAAAGGATACCCCTATACCGATGCAAAATTAAGATCAGGAACAAAGAAATATTATCAACTGAATGGAGCTATATAAAATACAGTACCGTCTTGAAATAGATGCGTATACGTATAACTTTTATATTGAACAGACACTACTTATAAAGGAGAAGGAACCCAACTAGAAGAACCAAGAGATTCAAAGAAATTCAAAGTCCACATTCAGAAGTATTAAACAGAATAGCTAAACATCTTGAATGGTAGACCCTGTCACCCCAGCCTCCAGCATCGTGTAGTGGCTACTCAAACGGGAGGACAACAGAAAATATTACCGTCTCGTGAACGGGAAATGGATAGGTATAGATTGTGTCCTACTAGGTGTCTGGGTAACAGGACATACCTCTAGAGACATATGTTCTTTAGGATGTCTCAGAAATGGAACATGTAATTGGTAGAGGTAACCGGCTAACAATATTTGCAGGTCAAACTCGGTGTTCCGGAACTCTTTTGTACTGCTACAAAGGGATGCGTTATTTCCCTGCGTTATTTCCCTGCGTGTGTAGGGTGCGAAAAAAGAAAAAAAAAAAGGGGGGGGGGATTCAGCAGTTTGATTTTGTACTCCAACTAAATAGTCTTAACCTCCTTTTAATAGGCTGCACCTTCTTGGCCTGTAGTAACGAGTGTAAGAGTTCCAATTCTGCGGGGAAAGCAGATTTTGAATTGCGACAGATCAAGCCGTTTCAATCTGGTCCAAGTCTCATTATTAGGGTACTCTAATGAATTGGACAAGACAAGGAGAGATTTGGCACTCCCCTGGCCTGTTTAGCGGTAGAGGCTTTGGAAGAAGTGCATTTCATGTCCAATAACAGAGAAGTCATCTCTGAATGTGTAGACGTAGAGAGTGTAGGATTTCTCCAGTTTGAGGAGATACTGTTATAGCACGTGTGTCAAAATGGAGCTTGACATACCTTAAGTTCGGGGTAAACTCAGCTGAATGCAAGAGGTAACAAGGTTCAGTCTTTCCTAGCCTTTCTGTGCACCGGGGATGCCGGGACACTACCTTCTCTCGGAGAGCGTCGGTTCGCTGGTGCAGGCGATGCGCGGTTGGAGAGTCTTCGACGTCTGGATGCTGAAGGGTTGTCACGGTGTTGTATCTCCATTATTTCTTCACGTTGTGGAGCGTCAGAGCGTGTTTCGTAGTGCCAATCTGGGATGACGATTGGCGGAATACCCAAACTTTCGCAGAATGTGGTAGCGTCTCCGGGGTGTCTTATGGACGCAAATCGTCCTCCAGAACCCGCCTGTAGGCAAAAGGGGAACTTCCACCTATAGGGGACATTTTTCTCCCTCAGGACGTCTAAAATCGGGCATAAGGCTCTTCTCTTCTGCAAGGTAATTTGAGATAGGTCTTGATATAAGTTGATTTCTGCCCCTTGAAACAGAATATGTCTTCTGAGCCTAGCTTGTTGCATGATGTCTTCCTTCAATCTGAAGTTAGTGAGACAGCCGATGACATCTATTGGAGGGTCCGTGTCCCTGCCTCTGGGACACAGAGCCCTATGAAGCTGTTCCATATCTATAGGAAAATCAAGGGGGCGACCCAGGAGGTCATTGAAAATGCTTAACACTGCTTGGGGCAGGTGTTCAGAATCAATCGCTTCAGGAAGACCTCTGATTCTGATGTTGTGTCGACGGCCCCTGTTGTCCAAATCTTCGATGTGCCTTTGCATATTTTGCATTTGGACATATTGTGTGTTCAGAGAGCTCTGTGCAGCAGTAATGGCCACTTCATGACGATCAGCAATATCCTCCACTTCCTCAAGGCGACCAGCCACAGCATGCAAGTCTAATCTGAGCTCAGAGATTGCTGCAGATTGGTGTTTTTAATATCGGCAGCCACTGCTCTGAGGTCCTCTAAGCTCAGGCTGCTTCTAGGAGAGGGCGGTGTGTCACTTGTACGAGTGCCTGTGTGCCTCGTGGGGCTGCAGCTTACCTCTCTGGAGGCCTGAGATGTCGGAGCGGGGCTCCCGCGATCGGGACCTAAAAATCTCCGGAATGCTGCCGGTCAGCTGTGCTTCGTGGCGCCGCGGAGAGCGCGAACGGGTGGCGGAGTGATCTTTGTCCGTTTTCCCCATGATGGGCGAGTGTGTGTCCCGCTAATGAAGTTGAAGGACCTCGGAGTAGCGGAGGAGAGAGTTCAAGCAGCCATCTTCCGCCGGGTCCAGACCACGCCCCCCGCCTAATGTTTTACAGCTCAAACAACACAGCAGTAGATGACAAGCATCCCAACATGTTTCGCCCTCCAACCGGGCTTCCTCAGGGGATGCTGGTCATTTGCGATATGTACCGCCTTCTAATAAAAAAATACATAACAATCCACAAATTAATTGACATCACAAAGTTATAACAATTACATCAACAAAATACAGTGATTAGCATGTGACTGCATTTTTACTATGGGAATGTCAATGCCCACCCATGTTTCTAAAAATAAAGAGACCAGAAACTGCCGGGACATCTAGATGAGCTGCCTTGTCAAACCAACTGTATGCCAAAGGTGGCCATAGATGGCATAAAAAAGACCAGCTAAAAAAGAAGGGAAGGGATTGAAAAATATCTATGTATGTATATATAAGAAAAATATATATCAATATCCCAATAAACCAAACCCTAAACCAAGGGGATGATGTTTTACCCCTTGGGCACAGGGAAGGGAAAAAGAGGGGTACAGCAAAAAACAAGCTAACTTACAACACAATTTAAGCGGTGAGTTGACACCAAGGGTGACACATCAACCAGGATCAGAAATGCTCAGAGTATCTAAGAACACAATAAAAGCAGGATCAATGCTAGGAACAAAGTCAATTAAGTAAGAGGGTCACGATAGAGAGGCTAATTGCTCACAGAGTACAAAGTTCAATAAGAATACCTGAATGGTAATGAGCAGCATATATCTGTATCCTGACTCCCGCAGCATCCTCACGCCGCCAAATGCGGCTGATTTATACCATCCATCCGGGAACAATACTGAATGCGGATGTATAGACCACATCGCGCACACGCGTGCGCACTATCCACTACACCCGCACACTCGTGCGCCTCCCCCGGGTCCATAGACTTGGTCGGATACCCAAAGATGGACCCCCTCTAGTGGAGGGAGGAAGGGAGGGACAGAGGATCTCTCTTCTAACAATAAGGTTAGAGATATTGGGAATGGTGAACAGCGCACGTACAGCGCGCGCAGTGTAACGGTGCCCAGCTAAAAGCATAGACACCTCGGGCGTCCATATGACCACCTAAAAAGGCCCGGAAATTTCAACAGGTGCACAAATAATGTCTTAAGGCAGCCCAGTCTTAGAGATGGAACCAAAAAGGAAAGGGGGGATTATATACACATGCGAACATATGTATACACGGGTAGGCAGTATATAAGCACACAGACTAAGACGCAATCACATTACACAATTTTTATTTAAAACATTTTTTTTACAACTCTACAAATAGACGAATAATAATGCTCAAATCTTAATTAGTATAACAAAACTCACTCATAATAAAATATAAAAAATATATATTTTTCTATAATTCACTAACTAATCATCTAAATGCAAAACTCATCAATTATTATACTAAAGGCCAAAAGATGTAAGGGGGAGGAGAGACAGAAAAAAATCAAAAGGTGCTTCAACAAAGTTGTACAGTTTATAGGTCACATTAAAGGTGGACAAAAATTTTGAAATGATTTATCTTTGTCTCATTTTTATACATCACAGAAACCTGATATTTTAACAGGGGTATATACACACATATATATATATATATATATATATATATATATATATATATATATATATATATATTTTTTTTTTGCTATGTTCAAACGTTTTAACTAACATAATAAAATCTATGAATTTGAGATAAAAATATAAAAATCCCAGCTCATGATTTGAGTATTTTTTTTTTCATGTGTTCTTTTTTTATACTACATAATTTTACTTCATGATAAAAGGGTGTCACCAAGAAAACAGTTTCCAGTGTAAGTTACACAATGCCTGGGGAATTATACAAACTTCAGATGACCTATGGACTATTTTATAGAGATTACCAAACTAAGTTTTCCATTTCCACTTCTGGGGAAAAACAGATCTTGTCTATTTTTCTCAAATCTATAATTTGACATGAGAAGTTTATATTTCAAGAAAAAGTGTAGATATGACAAAAAAAAAGATTGGAAAGAAAACAGGTGAGCTGATACATTGGTTAAAGTCTATCTTTTATTTTTCCTCCACTGAAAACAGTATTAGTGTAACATAATCTTAATAAAATGTTCATCAAAAATGTAAATCGATCCACACATTTAGCTGGATTATTTTGATTATTGTTCAAATATTGTAAAAATCAGTAGATCAATTGCTTAGAAGAGTTATGCAAACAGACAAAACTTTAAAAACGGAAATTCCTTCGAGAAAAAAAATGTAAAAAATTTGGTTCAATATTGTGTATTTTGCACAGAGATAATTTAGCAGTAATGATGACTGTGCTGTCCAAAACAAATAGGTGCAACAAATGTAAAATGATTATACTTGAAAAAGCAACTCAAATAAATTGGACATAAATGTTACTTTATTAACTAAAAAATCTTAGTCACAATTGCCTTCTTGTAGCTGAACACTCTATTTTTATGTTTCATGTAAGTTCCAAAAAATTCCAAAAACTCATTGGTGCTGGAGGTAGAGGCTGAATTCTTAGATTTGTGAAAAGAGCCATTAAAATTAATACAGGAATGGAACAAAGTCTAGCCTGCTAGCATGTCTTTCCCTATCCACTGTGACATTTGTACTGTGTCTAGAGGTGGTTTTGGAATGTCACTACTGAGTGTCACTTCCACTGTTTCTCTTCTTTCTAGATGGCGACACCATATTTTTTATTTATTTATTTATTTCAACCTGAACTTTTTATACTTGTCAGTTGCAAGTTAGATCCATGGTCTGACAGAGATGCTGAAGCTTGTTCCTGAATGACTAAACTGAACATAGCCTACTGGAAATAAACTCTCACTTGTCTCACTGGTCTGAAAGTCAAAATATATAGGAAAAAAATATATAAAGTTTTACCTTTAAACAAGAATTAGAGACAGGTTGCTTTGGTCAATTATAGTAGATTTAGCACATGCAACTTGACTAAGGTTAACATGTTGATAAATAATAATCTGCTACAGTGCTCACTGTGGTTCTGAATCACTGCAAATCATGGAGGGTCTGCCTAGTACTGAGTAGAAACATCTAGTACCAGTGCACTCAGAAAATTGTGTTTACCAAGGTCCTGCATTATTTCACTATAGGATATGTAAGGGAAGTGACATTCATAGAAAATTATTGAAGGCCATGCAAAGTGTCCTGGAGGCAGGCCTGGACTGGCCATAGGGCAGACCGGCATTTGCCCGGTGGGCCGGGGTCGCCTGCTCCATATGCTCTTGCTCTATATGCTCCAGAATGTTGCTGTTAGGCCGCACAGCGGGAGATAAGCGGTGACCGCGGCCTGAACATGGTTAACACAGGCCGTGGCCGCCGCTCGCCGCTACCGCTATGCGGCCGTTCCGTGTCTCCTCCGGCGGAACTGGCAGCTGCATGGGCTGAGCTGTGTGTCTCTCTCACACACAGCTCAGACTCAGCGCCGCGCTGACAGTCCCGCTCTTTGCTCCCAGGGGCTGCTCCTCCTCCTCCAGCCAAGGTTTTCGCACGGTGAGGCAAAGGGCATGGGGCTGCTGTCAAGACGTTTCCCCCACTCGCGCCCCCTCCTTCTCTTGTCGGCAGCACATGTGAGGAGAAAGCTTCCCTCACCATTGGCCAATCGGAGACCTAGAGGGGCATCATGGGAAATGTAGTCCCAGAGATAGGTAGCCCAATTGTTTTCAGCAGGGAGCTGACTACACTCCCCAGCATGCATACTGCTGGGGGGGAGAGAGAGAAAAACCTGGAAACAAGCAGAAGTGCCTGTAGCAGCTACTACAGGAAACATAAAAAACGAAAGAGAGGACTGTGCTGGGGAACTAATAGCCCCAGCACCACCAGAGAGAGCCAAGCTGCACCGCACCACTGGTGGTGCGGTGCAGTGTGGCTCTCTCTCCATATGCTCCAGAATGTTGCTGTTAGGCCGCACAGCGGGAGATAAGCGGTTACCGCGGCCTGAACATGGTTAACACAGGACGTTGCCGCCGCTCGCCGCTACCGCTATGCGGCCGTTCCGTGTCTCCTCCGGCGGAACTGGCAGCTGCATGGGCTGAGCTGTGTGTCTCTCTCACACACAGCACAGCTGAGCTGTGTTTCTCTCTCACACACAGCTCAGACTCAGCCAGTTCCGCCGGAGGAGACACGGAACGGCCGCATAGCGGTAGCGGCGAGCGGCAGCCACGGCCTGTGTTAACCATGTTCATGCCGCGGTCACCGCTTATCTCCCGCTGTGCGGCCTAACAGCAACATTCTGGAGCATCACCGGAGAGAGCCACACTGCACCGCACCACCAGAGAGAGAACCACGCTGCACCGCACCACCAGAGAGAGAGTCACGCTGCACCACACCACCAGATAGGGCGCCACGCTGCACCGCACCACCAGAGAGAGAGCCACGCTGCACCACACCACCAGAGAGAGAGCCACGCTGCACCACCAGAGAGAGAGCCACGCTGCACCACCAGAGAGAGAGCCACGCTGCACCGCACCACCAGAGAGGGAGTGCCACACTGCACCTCACCACCAGAGAGAGCCACGCTGTACCGAACCAGAGAGAGAGAGAGCCATGCTGTTTCCGCACCACCAGAGAGAGCCACGCTGCACCGCACCACCAAAAAGAGAGCAGGTCAGTGTCACTGGGCAGTGTGGGCACAATAGGAGACAGACAGTACTAGAGTTGTATGGCCACAATAGGACTGGGACACTGTAATATAAAGGGGACTGCACTGTAAAGGGGCACTGTAATCATTACAGTGCCCCTTTACAGTGCAGTTCCCTTTATATCATCGTGTCCCTGCACATTACAGGGTGGAGGACCGACACCAGCCACCCCCGCGAATGTCTACCAAATCCCCCCCGGTCCCTGGAAAAGTTGGCTGCCCAGTCTAAAATGCCCGGGCCTATTTTTTTGCCCAGTCCGAGCCTGCCTGGAGGAGTAAAAGTTTTGCTGAATGTTTTAAGTGTCTGCATGTAATCTGGTTTATTTTAAATTCTAAACCAGACAATACTATACAAAAAAAAATTTTCTCTGAGCTTTCTCCATAATAAAAGCCTAACCAAATAGCTACCCCTATAGCTTATCAGGTTGCAAAGCATGCACTCTCACTGTAAACCAGTTGTGAACTTTAAAAGCAAGCCTTAATGCACAGTAATTTCCTCTGTTTACAGTCAGCTCCACCCATAGGCATGCGCAGCCTATTAGGGTGTGCACCTCAAACCAAAGCTCAAACACATGTGCTTCTGTATATATATCATACACGCACACACAAGCACACACACACACTGTTATAAATAAATGTTAACAAACATTTTAAAATGTATTAAAACATTTTTAATTAACCACTTGCCTACTGGGCACTTAAACACCCTTCCTGCCCAGACCAATTTTCAGCTTTCGGTGCTCTCACACTTTGAATGACAATTACTCAGTCATGCAACACTGTACCCAAATTTATTTTTTGTCCTTTTTTTCCCACAAATAGAGCTTTCTTTTGGTGGTATTTGATCACCTCTGGGGTTTTTATTTTTTGCGCTATAAATGAAAAAAGACCGAAAATCTGGAAAAAAAACCCCATATTTCTTTGTTTCTGTGACAAAATTATGCAAATTATTAATTTTTCTTCATAAATTTTGGCCACAATTTATACTGCTACATATCTTTGGTAAAAATAACCCAAATTAGTGGATATTATTTGGTCTTTGTGAAAGTTAGAAAGTCTACAAGCTGTGGTGCGAATCATACAAAATTGATCACATCTGATGTATTGGTGGCCTATCTCACTTCTTGCGATCCGAACAAGTCAGGAAAGTACAAATACCCCCCAAATGACCCCTTTTTGGGAAGTAGACATTCCAAGGTATTTAGTAAGAGGCATGGTGAGCTTTTTGATGTTGTCATTTTTTCCCACAATTCTTTGCAAAATTAAGATTTTTATTTTTTTTCCCCACAAAATTGTCATTGTAATAGGTTATTTCTCTCACGTGGCATGTGTATACCACAAATGACACCCCCAAAAAAAATCTCCTAATCCTCCTGAGTATTACAATACCACATGTGTGGGACTTTTTCACAGCCTGGCCACATAGAGAGGCCCAACATGCAGGGAGCGCCGTCACATGTTCTAGGAGCATAAATTACACATCTAACTTGTTGACTACCTATTACACTTTTGAAGGCCCTGGATCACCAGGACAATGACACGTGGCACTGATGACAGATGGCACTGATACGTGGCACTGATGACACTTATACGTGGCACTAATGACAGATGGCACTAATATGTGGCACTGATGACAGATGGCACTTATACATGGCACTGATGACAGATGGCACTTATACGTGGCACTGATGACACATGGCACTAATACGTGGCACTGATGACACGTGGAACTAATACATGGCACTGATGACACGTGGCACTAATACGTGGCACCGATGACAGATGGCACTAATACGTGGCACCGATGACGCGTGACACTGATGACAGATGGCACTTATAAGTGGCATTGATGACATGTGACACTGACAACAGATGGCACGTGACACTGACAGGTGGCACTGATCACATATGGCACTGATACGTGGCACTGATGACAGATGGCACTAATATGTGGCACTGATGATAGATGGCACTATGCGGCACTGATGACACGTGGCACTGATGACAGATGGCACTTATACATGGCACTGATGACAGATGGCACTGGGGACAAATGGCACTGACAACAGGTGGCACTGGGGACAGATAGCACTAACAGGTGGCACTGGGAACAGATAGCACTAACAGGTGGCACAGTTAAGCAATGTATAAATCAATGAACAGGCAATCAAAATGATTTCAACATGCTAAATACTAGATAAATGGGCACTGACCGACAAGCTGGCAATCAATTGAACTATAGGAATGTTAAACCAAATTATAACTGGTACAAAACAGGTTTAAAATATCCCCATGAGCTAACCCAGGAAAATAAAGGTCTTTGTGTGCACCCTACACATACAGCCCCAGTAGCAGTTGGGGGTATGCATTTCTACCAAAGGTGTACTCCTGGAGGTGGTTGCAAAGTACCTGGTACCTAATTGCTCATGTTGATCGACTTTTATTGGGGCCCTTCTGTGGTGGTGCGTCCCTTTGTCCCTTTGCAAGTGTGCAATGGATGGCTAGTAGGCTGCTAAACAAGGGAGCAGTCTCTACTGCATAAACTGTGTCAGCAGTAAGAAAAGCACAGGTGGTTCAGCTCACCTCTCTTGGTACACAGGAATTTGGTCCAGATCACTTGCTGGTTTGTTGTCTTTTGAAGTCAGATCCTAGCGGCTCAGTCTCTCAGCTTGGATCCCCACACTCAGTCTCTTAGCAGACCCAGCCCTCAGCAACTTACCTCTGGCCACACAGTACACAGGTCTTAGGCCTCTAGCCCCTGTGTGGCTGGGTCCTAGGTGTTTAATCCCAAGGCTCTGTTCCTCTGGTGCAGTTGTGGCAGGTTCAGAAACAGTTCTCCTCAGCTCCCCTTCCTTTTGGCAAAGACTTAGCTTTTGTTCAGACTTGCCTTGGAAAAATCTGTCCTTACCTTCTCTGAAGTGCAGAGGATCCTGAGTAAAGAAGTCCATAGATCTTTAGCTTCCCGTGACTTTTATTGTGCAGTACTCCTTTAACGTGGTTGTAAACCCCATTCATGAAATCTGACCTGGAAATAGGGATGGGCCCTATTTGTTCGACTCGAACATCGGTGTGTATGCTTTGGTCAATCACAGCTCGCTCTGCTGTGAGAGCCATGATTAGCCAAGGGGTGAGTCCATACCCCACACTGTATAATGATGCTTACACAGCAGCCGTACATAGTTTTATGAATGAGAGCAGCAAAATTAAATTTCTAAAGGAAAAAATGTAATCTAAAACTGCTCGCGGATGTAATGTATTGCCGGATACCAGCAATATAGATAAAAATCATTGACAAAAACAGCATGGGTTCCCCCCAGTCCATTACTAGGCCCGTTAGGTCTGGTATGGATATTAAGGGGAACCCCACACCAAAATGAAAAAAAAATTGCTTGAGGCCGCCCAAAATCCATGCCAGGCCCCTCAGGTCTGGTATGGATATTAAGGGGAACCCTGCACCAAAATAAAAAAAAATGGCATAGGGCCCCCCCAAAATCTATACCAGACTGTTATCTGAGCATGCAACCTGGCAGGCCACAGGAAAAGGGGGGACGAGAGAGCACCCCCCTCCTGAACCATACCAGGCCACATGCCCTCAACATAGGGAGGGTGGTTTGGGGTCTCATCCCCACAAACCATGCCCGGAGGTTGTGGGGGTCTGCGGGCGGGGGCTTATCAAAATCTGGAAGCCCCCTTTAACAAGGGGGCCCCCCAGATCCCGCCCCCTATGTGAATGGGTATCGGGTACATTGTTCCCCTATACATTTATCAAAAATTGTAAAAATTGTAAAAAGGACAGTAGACAATTTGGGACAAAAGTCCTTTATTTAAAAAAAAGTGTCCCGCAATGTCCATTCATCTTCAATCGCAGTGTCTGACAGACTGAGAAAAAAAAGACTCTGCCTCCATGGGAGGCTCCCGCTGACTGCTTGACAGCTGTTATATAGTTGTGGACAGGACCACCCGGGGACCTAAATGGGGACTCCGCCCCCTCTGATGTTACCTTGTCACACGGTGCCAGAAGGGGCGGGGTCACCCGTTTACATTACCAGTTGGCCCTGCCCTCAACTATATAACAGCTGTCAATGCAGAAAGCATGCAGTCAGTCCCCCCCCCCGCAGATCCCCACAACCTCTGGGCAAGGGTTGTGGGGATGAGTCCCTTGTCCCTATCTACATGGGGACATTGTGTTTTGGGGCCCCCTCCCCATGTTGAGGGCATGTGGCCTGGTGCAGTTCAGGAGGGGGGATGCTCTCTCATGCCCGGTTGTGTGCTCAGATAAGGGTCTGGTATGGATTTTGAGGGGGAACCCTACACCATTCTTTTTTGTCTTGGGGTTCCCTTTAAAATCCATACCAGACCTGAAAGTCCTGGTATCGATTTTTGGGGGAACTCTATGCCATTTAAAAAAAAATTTGGAGCAGGGTTCCCCTTAGTATTCATACCAGACCTGAAGGGCCTAGTAATGGATGGGGGGGGAACCCATGCCATTTTTTTCAATGATTTTTATCATTGGATCTGACAATTCTTTACAGCCGCACGCAGTTTTAAATGACATTTATTCCTTTAGAAATTTAATTTTGCTGTGGTACTGTTTTAAACATGGGAAAGACGCACTAGTTTACAGACAGACTAAGGACACCCCCAGGCACGATATTTAAAGGAATATTTCATTTTTATTGTTTCACTTTAAGCATTATTAAAATCACTGCTCCTGAAAAAATGTCTGTTTTTAAAACTTTTGTTTGCATTGATACATGTCCCCTGGGGCAGGACCCAGGTCCCCAAACACTTTTTATGACAATAACTTGCATATAAGCCTTTAAAATTAGCACTTTTGATTTTTCATGTTCGTGTTCCATAGACTTTAATGGTGTTCACAATTTTTTTTTGCCTGTTTGCAAGTTCTGGTGCGAACCGAACTGGGGGATGTTCTGCTCATCCCTACTTGGGGACATATATCTGTAGTGTTTACTTATCTCTCTCCAAAGCTCTAAGTGACGTGTCCTTCTGCTGCTCTGTTCCTCTGTTATCAACAGAATCACTTCTGACAAGTTCTCCAACAAAAGAGATAACAGCAGCTGAAAATTTGTGTCGGGGAGGGAACTTACAGGTAGATTAGCAGAGAGCTTATATAATGACAGTACAGCTCTGCATGTTCCTTCCTTCCTCTGCCTATATGGAGGGGGGTGCGTGCCTTTCCTCCAATCAGCTCTCACACACTGTATGCCTAAACTCCACACCCACTGCTGAACAAGATTTCTAACATGATGTGCAATTTTTGAAGAATGTAAAAAGGGAAAGACAGCAGATATGCCTGTAAAACTTATGTAGGGAGATTTGTTTAATCTCTGTGTATTATCTGAGGCTATTCAATTCACTGGGTGAAGGAGAGGGTTTACAACCACTTTAAGAACTACAATTCCTATTATCCCTGATGTCTGCATAGCAAGTTCCACTTTTCCCCTGATTGGCTATCTGCTGCTGCACGGAGGGGGCGAAGGAGTGAGCGGGGAGGATTTCTCACAGAGCCTGTTCTAGCATCAGCTAGCAGGGAAGCAAGGGGTGAGAGGAAAATCTGCATCCTTGGGGTGAGTGAGGGATCACACAGCCGGCTGCACCCCACTACACTTTAATTTCTTTATAATTTGTTTATGATTATTATTAGTACCCCCCTCCTTATACTTACCTGAACCCACTTGTGCTCAAGAGCAGCAGCTCTCTCCACTCTATCCCTCATCACAGTGCAGAATAATAACAGTGGCAGCCATTGGCTCCTGCTGCTGGCAAAAATATCCCATGACAAGGGATCATGGGGTGGGGCTGAATAGCACTGTCTGTATATAAAGATTGCATAGCTTGGGATTGAGCCTTCAGGTGTGCCACAATAGGAAACTGAATCCTATAGTGTCACACCAAGAAGAGGAGGAGCAAGGAGTGTGTTTTTGTAATATTGTAATACATGGCAGTGAACCATACACGCCTTTTGGTGCCATTTATTTTTGAAGGCACTCCAACAAGACTAAGATGCATCTCTGATACACATGTGTTGCAGTTCATCATAATGCGCTGTAATGACAAATTTGTTGTGGTGATTGCACTTTGGTCTATTTTGGTGAGCTGACACAGCGCACATTGACACAAAACAAATCATTTGTTAATATATTGCAACAAACCACTAATGGATCCTAAAACCCCTTTCACACAGGGTGGATCTGCTCAGCCCCGCTGAGCAGGCGGATGGCAGGTCCATATCTGCTCACTCTGCAGGGGAGGACCTGTCAGAGCCCCGCTGTTCTCAATGGGAAGATCGGATGAGCATGCATCCGAACATTTCATCTGATCCCATCCGATCCCACCCCACCTGCAAACATATCATCATCTATCTGTTTTCAGCGGATCTTGTCAGATTGGATGGAAGGCAGTTGTTAGCAGATCTCCACTGACTTCTGCCTGCCCATACAAGTCAATAAGTTCAGATCCACCTGAAAAACGGACAGGCTGATCTTTGCGGACCGATCGCGTGAAAAGGGCCTAATACTTTTCCATACAGCTTTACCATAACAACAAACAAAATGTATATATGACTTATTATGTATGTTCAGGCAAAATCTTTTTAATTTTGGTTTTGCTAGAATAAGGAAGGTTAACCACGTAAGCCCCGGACAATTTTGCTGGCCAACGACCAGAGCACTTTTTGTGATTTGGTACTGAGTCGATTTAACTGACAATTGCGCAGTCATGCGACGTGGCTCCCAAACAAAATTGATGTCCCTTTTTCCCACAAATAGAGCTTTCTTTTGCTGGTATTTGATCACCTCTGTGGTTTTTATTTTTTGCGCTATAAACAAAAAAGAGCGGCAATTTTGAAAAAAACACATAGTTTTTTACATTTTGCTATAATAAATATCCCCCAAAAATATATAAAAAAAACATTTTTTTCCTAAGTTTAGGCCAATGCGTATTCTTCTACATATTTTTGGCAAAAATGGTTTGGGCAAAAGTTATAGCGTTTACAAAATAGGGGATAGTTTTATGTTATTTTTAGTAATATATTTTTTTTACTAGTAATGGCGGCGATCAGCGATTTTTACCATGACTGCAACATTATGGAGGACACATTGGACATTTTTGACAAATTTTTGGGACCATTGTCATTTATGCAGCAATCAGTGCTATACAAATGCACTGATTCCTGTGTAAATGACACTGGCAGTGAAGGGGTTAACCACTAGGGGGCAGTGTAGGGGTTAAGTATGTCCTTGGGAGTGATTCTAACTGTGGGGGGGGTGGCTATGTGTAACATGTCACTGATCTCTGTTCCCGATCAAAGGGAGCAGAGATCAGAGACACTGTCACTAGGCAGAACGGGGAGATGCTTGTTTACATTAGCATCTCCCCGTTCTTCCTGAGACAATTACGAGTATCCCCGCGGACATTGAGTCCATGGGACCCGTGACCTGACTCACGGAGCTTGCCGTTGGCATGCACGCCTGCAGGCCGCCTCTTAGTGGGCAATGTACAGGTACGTTAGTTTGCCTGTACGAGCCCTTCTGTATATCGGCGTGAGGTGGTCGGAAAGCGGTTAAGTAACCTATCTTCACTTTCTGTCTTGCTGATAATGGTTTTACAAGACAGCTTGTAAGGCAAAATCTGCAACAGTGACACAGACAAAAATGGACAGAGCAAATCTCTCCAGCATGCCCTGGATGTCAGCAAAAATCTAACAGGGGTTCTAACCTATCCCTAGTCTATTAAAAACTGAGATAAATTGTTCTCTTTAATGCTATATGCCAGTGGTCTCCAAATTCTCTAAACAAAGGAACAGTTTACTCTCTTTCAGGCTTTAGGGGGGTGGACTAGATCCAGTGGAAGTAAGCAATGCCCTATGTTTGGTGTCAGTGGAGGAGTAGTGCCCCATTGTTGGTGTTAATGGAAGGAATTCTGCCAAATCGTTGGTGTCAACGGGAGGAATAGTTGCCCATCATTGGTGCCAATGGAAAGAATTGTGCCCCATCATTGGTGTCACTGGGAGAAATTGTGCCCCATTGTAGGTGTCAGTGGATGGAACAGTACCCCAAGGGCCAAATAAAGGCAAGCAAAGTGCCACAACTGGGCACCTAGGGCCACAGGTCGGAGACTGCTGCTTTATGGTTAAGAGATTAACAAATAATTTCTCAGGGAAATTACTTTATAATGTACATATACCAACAAGATTGTGACATTCTCAACCTTACTCTCTACCAATCAGAGAACGCTTTGAATGCTTGCAAGGTGTTCTCTGAATGGTGGGCGTGCTGAGTGACCTCCCATGATTACTATGCAGAAAAGCAGCACCTGAAAAATCATTTTAGTGGCTCAGGCTACTACAGTAAATTACAGCTTATACAGAAGCTGATCAGGTATCACATCACAATGTAAGTATTCAAAATATATCATTGTTGCAGTTCAACTTGAAATCTGCTTTGCAATAAACCAGATAATGAACCCTTCCATTAAAGAACGCAAACAAAAAAAAGTTCCAAGATTTTATTTTTAAAGTAATATTGTTTTTATGTATTTAATTAACATTATTGTATTGTAATTGTATAAAAAGATTCCCTTCAGCCACTCTATGAGTTTTCACACCTCCCCAAAAAGTCAAATTTTAGAACTCTAATAACTTGTGTAAATCCTCTAACAGCACTTTCATGGTTCTGCGTCCATGTAAATGACTGTGCATGTCTATGCCAGGTCAGAGTTATGGTACTGGTTGCTTCCTATGTCATTGTTTCATCATTTGCCTGTCTCCCCCTTGCCATGGCTTAACATGCTAATGCTTTGATAATAGACATCCTGAGCTGTACAGGATTCAGTGCTTGTGACAATCCCCAAATGTCCCTTTCATAAAACAAGCACATTCCTTCAACAGTCCATTATGTAAATGAGATTTGAAAATAGTTTCTCAGGGAAATGACTTCATACTGTCAAAGTATATGGATTCTGCACCATAAAAACCACTGAGATGGTAAGGAAGCACCAGAATGAATCTGTGCAATACTCATTACTTTTCAGAAGGATGTCATAAACTCTGATGGACAAGGATTGAAATTTTTACTGCCTTAGCAAAGTGATACAACTTGGATTGAATATTGCCAGAGTCTTGGTGAGATGGGGAATACAGCAGGGAATATGAAAAATACCTGACTCTTCAACAGTGCAGAGCAGAGGGTATGTGGAGTAACAAGCAAACTGTTTATTGTTTCATACCTACAACTACAATTATACTAAGAAAAATAATTCAGGCAACAGCTTAAAAGAAGGGAGGGAAGAAAAGGAAGGAAAAAAGGAGTAGGAAGCATAGGGTGAGTACATGGATTGAAAACTGGCTACAAGTGTGAGTTCAGAGGGTGGTGATAAATGGGGAATACTCAGAATGGTCAGAGGTGGGTAGTGGTGTCCCCCAGGATTCTGTGCTGGGACCAATCCTGTTTAATCTATTCATAAACAACCTGGAGGATGGGGTAAACAGCTCAATTTCTGTATTTGTGGACGACACTAAGCTAAGCAGGGCAATAACTTCTCAGCCGGATGTGAAAACCTTGCAAGAAGATCTGAACAAATTAATGGGATGGACAACTACGTGGCAAATGTGGTTTAATGTAGAAAAATGGAAAATAATGCATTTGGGTGGCAAACATATGAATTCAATCTACTCACTAGGGGGTGAACCTCTGGAGGAATCTAGGATGGAAAGGGACCTTTGTGTCCTAGTAGATGATAGGCTCAGCAATAGCATGCAATGCCCAGCTGCTGCTAACAAAGCAAACAGGAAAAAAGCCGCACCTGGAGTATGCTGCCCAGTTCTGGGCACCAGTCTTCAGGAAGGATATACTGGATATGGAGCGATATGGATATGGAGCGAGTACCAATTAGAGCAACAACACTAATAAAGGGTCGGGGGCGTGGCTTGGAGCAGAGTCGAGATGGCCGCTTGATCGCTCAGCTCTGTCCATAGGAGTCCTCACAGCGGCGAATTTGGAGCCAGCCTGCTACCAAACTTGGGGAAATCGAGAGGACAGGGGTCGTAGTCCCACTCCCGCTCCCCGAGAGGTACCGACACACAGACCGGGCGCAACATCCCAGAAATCTTTAGACCCCTTACACGCGAGGCAGAGGCCTCATATCAGGCCGGCGCGGAGGCACGCTCTCCAAGCCGGAGCCGCCGACAGATGAGGCCTCACTGGGAGTGGAGAGCCCGCCAAGCACCCATGCTCTCACCATGGCAGATCTCAGATCTGTGGCGGCAGACATAAAGAACTCCCTCACGGCCATGATCTCGGAGCTCAGGAGAGACATCCACTCGATGCACGTGCGGTTATCAAAAGTGGAGGAAACAACCGCCCGCCGTGACACTGCCATCCAACAGCTCCAGCAGACCTCCCAAAATTACAATACCCAGCTGAGAGAGATCAACAGACACATGGAGGACCTCGATAACAGAGGCCGCCGCCACAACCTACGGGTAAGAGGAATTCCAGAAAACATAGAACAAGCCCACCTAGCACAAGTCACCATACAGATCTTTAACGACCTGCTAGGCAGACCACCTGAGACTCCCATCGAATACGAGAGACTGCACAGGGCCCTTAAACCCAGAGGCAGGGATACAGACCCACCGAGGGATGTAATGTGTTGCTTAGTGAACTTTAAACTTAAGGAGGACATCCTAAGAAGAGAGAGAGACCACCGTACCTTGCTTCTCCAGGGTGCAGAGATCAAAATATTCCAGGATTTGTCTCTTATAACCCTCCAAAATAGGAGAGATCTGCGTTCATTGCTTGTCCTTCGCCGCAAAGGACTCCAATACAAATGGAAGTTTACCTTCTGCCTCTCAGCTTCAGTAGTGGGTCACACCGCCAACCTGAGAGTCCCAGAGGACCTAAGAGGATTCTGCAACACACTGCAAATACCCCCAGTTGAGCTTCCAGATTGGTACAAAGCATTCTGTACCACTCAGCTTCAAAGAGTCAACTCAATGGACACCATCGCAGAGAGAGAAGACTTACACATCAGGAGGCGCAGATCTTCCTCACCGAGACTGCTTCCACAGAGGGGCCAGAGAGACAGACCTTGCACAAGCCCTACAGCACCCCCTGCTCACAGAAGGGCCAGGCCAGATTGTACCTAGACTGTCCTCGGGACACCTGGTACCCATGAAACCATTCGTTGCAACCTGCAATCCCTGCAAGCCACCCACACCTGACATACCTTCATCTTTGACCCTGTGAGGCCTCACAGAACATTTCGAGATGGATACTCACCCAGCCCACCTCCCCGCTAAGCTAAGTGGATCTACATAGCTTCATTAAGACAGCTATTTCCCCTACCTAACTCATGGACCAACACGGAGAGACAGGTCTCTTCTAGCAACCCCCTTTTTTGTCTTTTTTTTGCTCCTGTTTCTCTCTCCCACCTTGAGCCACGGAGGCCCCTACATATCTCACCCTATGGCAATGTGACATTTATCCTACCCAGCAAGGACCCCCACATTACCCATAATTCATTGGGGAACCTGGCAGCAAGCTGGCCGAATAGCATCTCACAACCAGGGCGATCCGTGGCCCGAATCAACCTGGGATCAGCTTTTGAATATAAGTTAACACCAGATGGAACTAGAGGAGCAACCCCCTTATGGCTCAGGCACAGGACTTTTTCAGAGTTGGTATTGCCTGAGAATCCCATCCTGTCATCCACATCTGGGATCTACACCCTATGTGCCCTGCCCCGGCCGTGCTCCTTACTCTTTCCCCCCCTCCCTCCTTATTTTCTATCTCTAATGGGTTTAGCATTGAGTCCTCAGGTGCGAGTGAAAGGGTAGACCTAATTACTCAGTGAGACCTTCTGCCCATGCCCACTATTCTAACTCAGCCTGACAGAACACACACGGAGCAAGCTGGTACAGGGTGACATTCCCCCACCCTAAAACTACTTAAGGGCCGCCAGCCATCAGAATTCGTAACAGACTACCAAATAACAGAGGACTACCTACAATGCACACAACAGGAGATTGGAAATCCCCCTCATGTAAAAGTCCCAGCTGACAGTGATCCTGATAGGTATAGAAAAATTACTATCTCTAAGCTGTACCGACTCCCTACCCACCTTCAGAACCTGCTTCCATGAGTACTCCTTTACAAGCCATAACCAAAATGAATATTCATAAAGCCCAACTAAGGTGCATTTGACCATGAGCATATCATTAAGCAATCTAACAACACACATAGTGCACCAGAACTCTCTGACAACGCGACGGGGGGTTGGGGAGTGGAAACTAAAGGGGAAATGGTTTGCATAAATAATTGACATCTATGCTAAGGTAAACAGATATAGCCTGCATGAAAGATACCACAGTTTGCTAGTTACGTTATGTAATTTGTTACGTTTTTAATCTTAGTTACATTCAAAGTTTACAGGTGGAGGGCCCTCCCCTCTTCTCCTTGTCTCATGCTTAACTTACATGGACTAATCTCCTACAGATATATTGTGAGAAAAAGGTGATTTGTATATGCTTTTCTTTTATTTACCAACTTTTTGTTTCATTTTCTAATATTACTACTGACCTAATGTACACCCACAGTGTCCTGAGATCCTTAAGTGGCTAAACCTAACATCTTCCCCTTGTATTACTTCTTGTAGTAGGCTCCTGCTTGACACTAAATAACGTTCAATGAGGACTCCTGTTGGACTGATCGCTACACGGACTCGCCTTGGACCACCCTCCATGCCTCCACACAATGGGAGAGTGCCTCGACCCTTGACCCATCCCGGACTACACGACCCAAACTAGGGTAAGGTAGCTGTGCTACACATCCCTCCGGTTCTTACGTCACCCCCCCCCCCCCCCAACCGTCCCTCTTCCTATTGATTCCTACTTCCCTCACCCCCTTCTCTACCCCATCCTCTTTCCCTCGCCTCCCTCTCACTCCTCTACACATACCCCCTTAAACTTGACCTCTCCTCCGCAGCCCGCATCACCTAATAGACTAGGACTCCCCCAGGGAACTCTAACTCCCCCCTGCTAGGTGACCCCTTGAAAAACCGACCCAGCACACACAGCAGGCAATACCTGCATAGAACCCGAGAACCATGACCCCCCAAATTCAAACTCAAAATCTGCTACCCTCAAAATAGTCTCTCAAAATGTCAAAGGACTAAACATACCTGAAAAGCGAAGCCAAATTTTTAATTTGATGTCTAAACTTAAAGCAGACGTCATTTTCTTACAGGAAACTCATTTTTGTTCAAATAGCATTCCGAAAATCACAAATCATAAATATCCTACAGCCTTTCATACCACCAACCTGCTAGCGAAATCTAAGGGTGCCTCTATTCTACTATCCAAAAACACTCCCTGGCAGCTAGTAGACTCACTAATTGATCCTGAGGGACGTTACATATTTCTAAAGGGAGCCATTCATAAACGTCCAGTCACCTTAGCGAACATCTACAGCCCTAACACAGCTCAGACAAGTTTCTTCCGTTCAGTAGCTGACATCCTGGCAGGCTTCCAATCAGGAATTACCATCCTTGGAGGAGACTTTAATGCGACACTCCAACCTCTCTTGGACTCATCATCAGGCACCTCCTCCCATCCCTACAGGACCCTGAGGCAAATCAGATCACAATTAGAAAATCTCTCCCTACACGACACATGGCGCACATTACACCCCAGCGTTCAAGATTACACATTCTTTTCAAACCCACATAATAGATACTCTGGGCTCGACTATCTATTCCTCTCCCAAAAAGATCTCCTCCTGTTGAAGTCCGCCACTATCTAACCCTTACTCATAGCCAATCACCACCCAATCACACTTCTTCTCACACTCCCAGAAAGGAAGTGGGCCACAAAAACATAGCATTTAGATGCCTCGTTACTCTCATCAGAAATCGACATCAACCAGATTAATACCAGCTTGAACAATTATTTTCATGAGAACAATAACCCCCAAATCGCACTCCTCACAATCCGGGAAGCCCACGAATGCACCATTCAAGGGAAATTCCTAGAACTCGCTGCCACAAGGAAAAAAGCACACCAAGCTAGAATGACAGCTCTAATCAATAAAATAAAACAACTAGAACAAGCCCACAAGCAATCTCTAGCGCAAGACACTCTCCAGGAGCTAGCGGACACTAGACAGCTGCTCCCAGAAGTAATGGACCGCAAAACACGCCGTAAATTAATTCTCAATCAAAAGCTCTTCTATGAACAAGGCAATAAATGTGGAAGACTACTAGCCCAAGCAATCCAAGTGAAAAAAGCAAACACGAACATTCATACCATAAATGATTTCTCAGGCACAGCACACACCTCATTAGAGGACATATTTGAGCGATATTATAAGGGACTATATAACCTATCATGCCAATCCAAATCCACCAAATATCAGAAACAGAGAGAGACACTCATCACATCACACATTTCTTGATAAGTATAGCCCCAACATGCTATCCAGAGAGGAGACACAAGAACTAGACAACCCCATCACAGAAGAAGAACTTAAAGTGGAAGTAAGCCCATCGATTTAAACAGTTAAAAAAAAAAGGCATGCCGGAACTGATAACTGCACATTGGCTGTGCTCTCAGCCAAACTATCAAACCATCCAATGACTGGTGTCATAACGGATCACATGTGCAGCACCATAGCAGTTGAAGATTAAACAGAGGCAAAGATGGCAGCTTCCTTGGCTAAAAACGATATGGGAGTTTACTTCCACTTTAAGCAGGCAATCAAACAGCTAAAACCGGGCAAAAGTCCTGGCCCAGATGGCCTTTCGACCCCTTATTATAAAACATTCATTGACATCCTATCTACACCTTTCCTTAGGGCATTTAATTCACTAAATACAACACCCATATCATTCCATAAGATTTTAGAAGCACATATCACAGTGATCCCAAAACAAGGAAAAGACGCCTCTTCGGTTACCAGCTACAGACCAATTTCACTACTCAACGTAGATTTGAAGCTGTTTGCCAAAATATTAGCCAACTGCCTCCTCCCTCTCCTTCCCACAATTATTGGGAACTACCAGGTGTTATTTTGTCCCTGGCAGGGAACAAAAGCAAGAAAAGTGATCAATCTACACCATTGGATTTCCACCCAAAATCAGAGAGGCTTTTTTCTGTCTCTGGATGCAGAGAAGGCATTTGAAAGGCTGGCCTGGGACTACCTAGGGGCAGTTTTATGCCACCTGGGATTACCAGATAGGATGTATAACCTGATCATGTCCCTATATACCATACCAACCGCCAGAATAAGAGTCAACGATCACCTGTCAGATGCCTTCCCAGAACGGAATGAGACAGAGATGCCCACTTTCCCCAATCCTCTTTATCTTAACACTAGAGCCTCTACTGAAATGCCTCCAGGCAAACGAAAACATAAGAGGTACACACATAACCAGGCACAAATATAAATTAGCGGCATTCGCCGACGACATTCTTTTGTTTCTAAGCGATCCGCTAACTTCAATCCCAAACTTGCTCAAAGACTTCGAATCATTCGGATGCATTTTAAATTTGAAAATAAACTTTTCCAAATCCAATGCCCTGAACATCTCCCTTCCAAAAGACCTAGTCACACAATGCCAAAGCAATTTCCCTTTCTCTTGGAAACAAGACCCCATAACCTACCTAGGGATCCAACTCCCCACACATCTCCAAGATCTGTATTCGAAAAACTACCTCCCATTGTCCCACGCTATAGCGGAAGACCTGTGTAAATGGGACAAACCCCACTTTTCGTGGTTCAGTGGCGCAGCCATTCTTAATATGAATGTCCTCCCACGGGTTCTCTATCTTTTACAAACAATTCCTATTCTGCTCCCAACATCCTTTTTCAGACCATTAAATACCAAACACAAACGTTTGTCAAACACAAACGCCCCAGAATAAGCTTCAACCAACTCACAAAACCCCAAAATAAAGGGAGGATTGGCCTTCCAGACCTACGAAACTACTCTCTAGCTTGCCACATGGTTAGAATCGTAGACTGGTAAACACATGAGAAAGACAAAGACTGGGTCAACTTGGAGGACTCGTTCTCAAATCTTCCAATCAAGACCATGCCTTGGGTTCTCCCTTCTAACATACCCAAAACGTTGAAGGAACACCCTCTAGTGGGAGCCACTTTAGACAACTTCAAAGAGGCGTGCAAAAAGTTTCGACTCTCCTCCAACCCAGGACCACTCACACCCATTCGGCTTAACCTGGCCTTCACTCCTGGAATGTCCAATAACTTTCTAAAAAACATCTGGCCACACAAGGACATACAAGCCCACCAATTTTACAGAAACGGGGACTTATTAGACCCCAAAGCACTCCCTACCAACCCAGACAGGGCTCCCATACCTAATTGGACATACTTCCAGATACATAATTTCCTCAGAGCAACAAACCTAGATGAAGCCCTTTCAAGACAGATTACCCCATTTGAGACCCTCTGCTCCCAATCTACACCACAACAACACCTGATCTCGACGATACACTTGATGCTTTTCATGCTAATATCCTCGAAAGAGGGGAAAGCTTGTCAGGCCTGGGAAAGAGATCTACAAACTAAATTCTCAGAGGAAAACTGGGAAAGAATTCTGACGAGCGCACATAAAGGCTCCCTAAATGTAAATAGCCAAGAGAACAACTTCAAAATCTTACCCAGGTGGTATCGGACACCTGACCTAATCAACAAATTCAACTCAGACATTACAGATAAATGTTGGAGGTGTTTAAATGACACAGGGACACTCTTACACATATGGTGGGCATGTCCAAAAATCCAGCCTTTCTGGACCCAGGTACACAGAATCACCACCATGGTTACTGACTGCCCAATAGAGTTCATGCCAGCTCGGCTCATTCTCCACCACTCCCCCATTCCAGCACACTCCTATAGGGAATCCCTGGGTCTACACATGCTAAATGCTGCTAAGCTATGCATTCCAACCCAGTGGGGCTCTACCAACATACCCTCCACGTGCAAATGGTTAAACAGGGTGGGGCAAGTAGCAGAAATGGAGGAACTCATTCACATTACATACTACTCTCCACACAAATATGCCCAGATTTGGGAAAGGTGGACCCACTTTCGCTCTACAGAGAGGTTGGAAGACTGCATAGGCACTGACCCCCATGACCGCACAAACGGCTAAGAATAATTTAGCCTTACCCTCGTTTGACTTAAAACAATGTCTCTAAATGAACGAAGCACCATATATACACCCAGAGTATATAAATAGGGGCATATTATTACCACGGATTTAACCACCGCCACATACTCTCATCAACTTATCTTAGGCGCGGTGGAGCCCGGAGAGACGATCCCCCCTGCCCATTGCCCCTCACCCCCCCCACTACCTTACCTTCTCTTACTACCCCTTCATTTCCCCTATACCCTCCCTACCCTTCCCTCCCTTCCTCGCCCCCCCACCCCCTCTCCCCTAGCCCCTCCCACCTCTACTCTGCCATATCAGATGCAGACATCCCAGACTCATAGACGGCCGGCCGGCTCCACTCGGCTCAACGCTCATACCCCTTTCTTCTCACAGTAAATGTCCAGCTGAGAACACCCCTAAGCACAGCCGATACCCTTTACAGCCCCAGACAGATTGACACACCCTTCCAGGGCGACCCATCTTAGGCAGTTTAGACCTCTCAGAGGCCTATCCTCCTACAACCACAACTTTAATCTCACCGAAGGATCTCAGAACATGGGGAGCTCTCTTAATGTTGCTGATGCTCCAATCTAAGGATATCAATGTGAGAGCAAGAGTGTTTTAAGACTATAGCAATTTCTGTTATCTGAACTTAAGTTGTATGTTTTGTATACTCTGTACACTGTGTGCTACCAGTTATTTTCGAAAATAAAAACTTTTATGGAAAAAAATAAATAAATAAAGGGTCTGGAGGATATTAGTTATGAAGAAAGGTTGCAAGCACTGAACTTATTCTCTCTGGAGAAGAGACGCTTGAGAGGGGATATGATTTCAATATACAAATACCATACTGGTGAACCCACAATTGGGATAAAACATTTTTGCGGAAAGGAGTTTAATAAGACACAGGCCACTCACTAAGATTAGAAGAAAAGAGGTCTAACCTGAAACTGCATAAAGGGTTCTTTACTGTAAAAGCTGCAAGGATGTGGAATTCCCTTCCACAGGTGGTGGTTTCAGCAGGGTTGCATCAATAGTTTAAAAAACTATTAGATAAGCACCTGAACGACTGCAACATACAGGGATATACAATGTAATACTTACATATAACCAAACACATAGGTTGGACTTGATGGACTTGTGTCTTTTTTCAACTTCACCTAAAAGCAAAAGGAACAGGAAAGGAAAAGTATGCCTTAGCGACATAACTAATGCGGTTATTTTTAGACCTGGCAGCATGCAGGTACAAACAAGATTGCAGCAAGTTCACCAACAAGAGAATATTGTTTTCAGAATTGCAGGGGAAAAACACACCCCCAAAAGGCAAGAGATTATAAGCATGTGTAAAGAGTCAAGAATAGTTAGTTAAGTAAAGAACCACTGCATATGCCACCGTACTAAAAGGGTCAATTATCCTCCAAAGATTGCTTAATAGAGGCTAAAGCCGCGTACACACGGGCGGATTGTATGGCCTACTTTGTCCGTCATACAATCCGACGGACAGTCCGTCATACTTTCGAATGAACGGACTTGACCACACACGGATGCACAAACAGTCCGTCAAAAGCTTGCGCGATGACGTGTACAGCACGTACGACGGGACTAGAAATAGGAAGTCCAATACACAGCAATGCAACCTTTCGCCGTGTAAATCCTTTCTGAGCATGCGCCATTCTTAGTCCGTCGAACTAGCCTACTGACGAGTGGATTGTCCGCTGAAACCAAAGTATGACGGACAGTATTTCGGAAATTCCGAAATACTTAGTACGCCAGACTGCACGCTGAAAAAGTCCGCTGAAGCCCACACACGAGCGGACTGTCCGCTGAAATGTGTTTAGACGGACTAAGTAGGCCATACAGTCCGCCCGTGTGTACGCGGCTTAACCCTTAACAGAGGTTAGCCTGCTAGTGCTACCCAACATGTTTAATCACAAATTGACATGCATTGACCACTGACTAGTTCAGGATGGGGGGGTGCTCTCTCCATCTACCCTCTTTTCCTGTGGCCTGCCAGGTTGCGTGCTCAGATAAGGGTCTGGTATGGATTTTTGGGGGACCCCCACGCCATTTTTTTAAAAATGTTTTCTAAAAAAAGTTTTATTAAGGAACTATGTACAATCAATCATTATTAGGACTATTGGCGTTTGCGACAAGAATCATGCCTGCGTTCAGGATATTCTCTTGTCGACTATGTTTAGCCATGTCCAGCCTGAAATCTCCTTTTTCACATTTCAGATTCACAGCTGACCTCAAAGAGGACCTGTTAGTTTGGATGAAATTGTTTGATATATACAATGGTCAATAATTTTTTCAGAAAAAAATTTCATCCGACTTTGAATTATATACAGATCCTGCTGGTTCATGCAAATTCTCAGCAATTTGGAACACTTACTGGTGCTGTGGTAAGTGGCTAGATAGATGGGTAAAAATTAGTGCCACCAAAAGTTTAGTAGTATTGGAACTATTCTCTTTAGTAGTAACTCTAGAAATCTGGGACGAGCAATTTTCCAATAAAAGGATTTTGATTATTCTGATAATAAAGGAGTTATATATGCTGTCAATAGCTTGTCAGCTAAATCCATATTTATGGTCAAATTGCTTAGATACTTAGTATTTCTTTGCTTAAGATTTAACATTTGGCTAAAAGCCAGACATGTTCCAGGGAAGCAGAATCAAATTGCAGATGTCTTGTCTCTATTTCAGGTATGCAGATTCCCTCAACGTTTGCCCAATGTGGACAAGGAAAGTCTTGCGTGTGCAAAATATCTGTGGAGCCTAATTTAGAAGTTCTAGCAAATTCAATCAGACATTCTGTTAAAGGATAGTAAATGCGCTGAATCTTCAGCCACATGTCACAGGTGGACCAACTTTCTTGTGCATTCAGATGGGTCCCCTCTCATGAGGTATCAGTTCAATTTCATTGAACTTACAGAAATTAAAATTTACGTCTCATTCTTTCAGAAGCCGCTAAGATGGGCTTAGATGATGCAATGATCAAAAAGTTGAGGAGATGGGAATCACAACGTTTTCAGATTTATGTCAGACCTGATCTATCTCTTTAACTTTAGGCACTAGAAGATATATTTGGAACCTGAGTCACTCTTTTGTGCACTGGGCAAATAAAAGAGCTGCAAAGCACTGCTATACAACCAATTTGTCTCTGGATCTGAAAAAATTTCAAGTATACTAGAAAGGAATTCAAGGTCTTAAATGGTCTAATTTATGTTTCTATCTCTCCAGGTGGCTTGAGTTATGGCCAGCCCCCGATTTGGAAATTATGTTGGGAAAGTAAGAACACTGGATCTTATGTTTATAATGAAATGTGATCTTCATCAATTCAAAATGATTATTTCAGAAATAGTACCTCGGCTCATATGGCCACAGAATGCCCAATTAAAACATTTTGAAAAAATTAGAAGAATTAGAATTAGAAGAATAAACAAATCTATAGAAAAATTCATGCCACGCTTAGGCAGTTTTTCCTACAGACATAAAGATTTAGAGGGTGGTTTTGCTGGGTTAAATAGATCAGAAGGCATCCGTCTATCAGATGTAGTAGTAGACATATTTAACGTAAGGTTGCAGAACACCATTGAATTGGCTGTGGTTGTGGGGTAGGCAGGGCTGGAGATTTTAACCTAGGCGTATGGGGACTTTGGTTATAAATATTCTGTATGCTTGAGTCCTGTAAGACTGAGTTGTTTTAAGTTTATTGTTTGAAAACATATTAATTAATTCAATTATCAAAATGATGTTATTATTATTTATTTAATTTATTACACCAATAAACGTGCCGTGGGCAATTTTTTTCCAACAATTTGTTATGTTTCATTATTTAAATAGGTATTAGCTTTTATGGTATTCGGGGGGGGGGGGGGGGGGGGTAAGATGTGGCCTGCATTCCCATGGACAAGGAAGGCTTAAGGCTTTAAGCCTGACAGCATGGGCGTGCGACCGCCCCCTCCTGCTTGCTAAAAGAAAAAAATATATATTATAAAAGGGTAAGGTCCCTTTAAGAAATGTAAATGGAGTTTGGGGTGGGAAAACATTTGGGAATTTCCCAGAATGTCATATGACCCCTGGGAATGTTCTGGAAAAGGGGCTTATTATATAAGGCCCTATCACAGCAATGTTCCTGCCAGTGTCAGTCAGTCACTGTCGGTGCAACAAGCTACCCACCCTCCCTCCCTAGTCTCTAGGCACGTTATGTGGTCCGTCGCCATCCAGATTTGAAGGGGGGACTTTGGTTATAAATTTTCTGTATGCTCAAGTCCTGTAAGTCTTAACTGTTTTAAGTTCATTTTTTGAAAAGTTATGAATTGATAAAATTATCAAGATGATGTTATTATTATTTATTTTATTGAATACACCAATAAACATGCCACAGCCAATTTTTTGACAACAATTTGTTATGTGACATTAATTAAGTAGGTATTAGCTTTTATGATATTTTGGAAGAGTAAGGTGCAGCCTGCATTCTCATGTCCTTTGTAAATCTTCAGGTCACAAAACACTAAAAACAAGATGCAATTTAGTTATTTGTCATGAATCTAAAATTGTACATTTAAATTTTGTAGTAAGTCTTGTGTCCAGGTTTAGTTCCTATTTTGGAGTGCACAACTGCTGAAGAGCGTACTTTTGCTATTCCAATAGACAAGAGACTTAGGGATGTATGTAAAAAAAATCTGCAGAGTTATTTGGCCTGCAAAACTACATATGTATTTATTTTGTGTGAATGTCGAAAAACTTGAATATTACTAGGCTATCACTATGTTGTATATCCTAATTAATAAGAATAGCATAAACCAGGAAAATATTGAATTATGGCCACTGGATGAAGATGGCGATCATTATAAATAAATAAATATTTGTTTCCTATGATTTGATTTCACAGCCATTTGCACTGAACAAATGTACATACAGTTTTGCTGTACGAATAGCTCTTCAGTTCTTTTTCTAAATACACCACCTAATTTTTAAAATTATTAGCCAGTGCCAACACCAAGTGGCTTCATTTCAACAGGTAAAAAACATATTCATATTTTTTTTTATTTGAAATGAGGTTTCAGACACTATTGTCACATATTTATACAGGTGTTTCCTTTTTAATTTTTCCTTTCATAACTTAACAAAGTAGGCGGTGTTTAGGATCAGCTCTGTACAAAAATACTGTATATTCTAAACATTAAACTGTTAAAATCTTTGAATCTGCTATGGTTTTATGGATCAAGTTAAACGTGCAATTAAACATGCTAGACAGATGGCATCTGCTTAGAGTATTAATACAAACTAATGATATGCATAAAAATAGATATAATTTCTTGCTAATTGCTGTCTATCTTAAAATGAATAGGTTTTCCAGTATTAATTTTTGTGTCAATGGCAACTGTCCTTAGGATGAGATTTGTATGGGCTGCACAGGCATGGGTTTTATATATACCGTATATATGAAAATCCAGGCAAACAGCTTAAAACATAATTTGATAATTTGCCATTTTGTCCAACCAGTCTTGAAGTTTATTAAAGTGGGATAAATAGCACAAGACCCACTAAGATTTCTTAGTATTAAAGAAAAATAACTTCAAACATAAAAGCCAGCACTAAAATAATAATAATAAATAGAAGGCTTCTAGCAATTATGGATGAGCCAAACACCCCCCGGTTCGGTTCGCAGCAGAACATGTGAACAGGCAAAAAATTTGTGTGAACACTGTTAACATCTATGGAATGAGCATGTGAAAAATAAAAAGGGCTGGGGGGGGGGGCGTGGCGACCGCGCAGCGTGATGGCCGCTATCTAAAGGAGCTCCGCTCAGCGCTAGGGGAATCAGGCCACAATAGCCCGCTACAGGCTCGATACAGCCGAAAGAACGACCGATCCGGGTCTCAGAGACACCCGCCGTGCAATCCACCATGCCGCGGAAATCTCAGAAGCCGACGAACGAGCTGAAATTGCCGGACTTCTACCCGGCCATAGACCGGGGGCCACGGAAAGATGGCGGAGGGAGACAACACGCGCCGTAGCTCCAGCAGCCTCAAGTGCGTACAGAGCTACTAGCCAGAGCGGAAGGCACAGCGCAGATGGAGGAAGACACAGGCACTCCATCTTCAGACTCAGACTCTCCAAATACATCTCCGTCGACCAGAAGCCCTGCCAAATCCAAACCTAGGATGGAACCTGTCACCCACCCGCAACCCAGAGCAACCGACTGGGACATGGAGGTGAGTGGCCCGCTCAGCGGTCGATCTGCCCTTCACTGTACACAAGACCCCATTGCACAGTTCCCGACCACAGGGCAGCCCATCTCAGATACTACGCTGAAAGAGTTATTAATGTTACTGAGATCTTCTTTGCAAACAGACATGACGACATGCCTACGCCAATGCAAAGCTGAAATAAATGAACTGGGTGAGAGAGTGCAACAGGTAGAATCCAAAATGAGCGATGTCACCTCCTCATTCAATGCACTGGTGGACTCACACTCAGTACATCATGAGGCGATAGATAAACTCCAACGGAAAATGGCGGACCTTGAGGACCGTTCCAGTAGGAACAATCTCAAAATTCAGGGGGTTCCAGAAGCGGTAACAACACAACAACTCTTGCCCTATGCTCAAGACCTCTTCCATACCCTAGTACCGTCATTATCACCACTGGATCTGACAATCGACAGAATCCACAGGGTCCCTAAACCGTCTTTCCTGCCTCAAGAAATTCCTAGGGATGTTCTGCTTCGACTCCACTTTTTTACCACTAAAGAAAAAATCCTGGAGACATTGCGTAAAGGAGATAATATCCCTGAGGCGATATCCACCCTCAAGATTCTGCCTGACCTGTCGCAATATACTTTGCAACTCTGCCGCAACATGGCAACGTTAACTAAGGCCATGAGAAATCACAAGATTTTATATAAATGGAAATATCCCGCTACCCTGCAGGCAACCCATAATGGTTCCACCCACATCATCCGCTCTTTGGAGGAAGGTCTCCCCCTTCTGAGGCAATGGCAAATAGTGCTTCCCGACTCAGCACCTTCTGTTCATCAACAGGTAGGACACCTTCCAGCCAAGCTTCATGATGATTGGCAAGTAGTACAGCCAAGAAGGTCGAAAACACGTCGCACCTGAACTGTCCACAAGATCTCCCCCGTTTAATGGATCTATCAGGATTCCCCGAGTGCACCTGGTACCTGTCATCGTACCATTACCCCCCCCACACTGGGCATCTCAGTGCCCGGCTCCTGGAGGCCTTACTTTTTACTATGGTTATAACGTTTTGTTTTACTTTGTTTTAGGTTATTTATACTTTTTTTTCCAACCATTGCATTCACGATTTGCTATCTCTTGGCGCTCATCCTCGTTTAACAGTTTAACAGTCTACAGAAGGAACTATTTATTCACAGGTTGCCTTCCTTTGTTACTCACCTTGCAGAGTTTCTACTATGCTTTACATTTGTTTGGTCACGGATGTTCATTTTCTACAAGATTATGCAGAGTTTCTGCTACCCTGCAGCGTACCTTACCTTTTTGGCCCTGTTTTCAGGTTCAAACTTCTCCAACAGAACCTTTCTAAGACCCCATTGTTAGTCTGATCTCTCTGTTATTCCATCACTTACCGCTGGGAGTACTCTATAGGACAGCACTACGGAGTCCATTTCATTGTAGCACATACCACTTCACGCTAACGGCTTATGAGTATTAATATACTATCGCTTAATGCGCGGGGACTCAATCACCCTGCCAAGAGACGATCTTTATGGCAAGAAGCAACTAAACTGAAAGTGGATATACTAGCGGTACAAGAAACGCACTTCCACAAGTTGTCTATGCCTACTTGTACCCATAAAAACTTTCCATTCATCATGCACTCTTCGACCGCAGCAAAAAAAAGGGGTGTCATGGTTGCGGTAAGAGACTCAGTTGATTTTGAACTTAATGACTCTTTTATTGACCCTGATGGAAGATTCCTTATTCTAGTGTGTAAAGTGAACAAAATCCCTATTACTTTTGCATGTATCTATGCCCCTAACTCGCACCAGATAAGGTTCTTGAAAAAAGTTCTCAACCGCATAGAGCTGATGCGGGTTGGCAGCATTTTAATATGTGGGGATTTCAACATGATATTGGATAAGGATTTAGACACATCCTCTGGAGTTCGGAATCATCTCCCCAAATTGAAAGAACTCCTGATTAAAGAGGAGTTATTTGATGCCTGGCGTTGCCTCAATGCTAGTGAAAGATCTTATACATACTACTCCCCTAGATTTAATTCCTACTCCAGATTAGATATGTTTATTACTGATAAGACCATGTTACATAGGATTACGCAATCCTCTATTTTTGATATTACTTGGTCAGATCATGCCCCCGTTCTAATTCATATTGAATGTGGTAGAACCCATGTCCCAGTGCGCATTTGGAGAAACGATGAAACCATTCTACAAGACCCGAAATTGCACAAAGAAATTGCCCAACAGCTCGAAGAATACTTTACTCTTAATGACCCTAACAGTACTAGCCCTTTCAATAATTGGAATGCACATAAAGCATTTGTAAGGGGATTCCTAATTAAAATCAAATCCAAGATTCCAAAAATCCAAGCTTCCACATTAAATGACCTATTAACTGAATTATGTAATTTAGAACACCGTAATCAATCAGATCCGTCTGTTGATCTCGCAAACCAACTATTTAACGTACGGTACAAAATTAGAGAATGGTACTGTGCAGTACATGACCGAGCCCTGAAAAGGCTTCGTCTTAATTACTACGGGAACAATAATAGAGTGGGTAAATTCTTAGCCAATCGCTTAAAGGAAAAACGAATTAAAACGGCAATTCCCTACTTATTCCACCCTAAAACTGCAAATAGAATAGAACACCCTCAAGAAATCGCAAATGCCTTTGCGGATTACTATGCATCCTTATACAACCTGCACACTGACCCTAACACCTCCAGACCATCTAAAGAACAAATAACTTCCTTTTTAGATAAAATTCACCTACCTTCACTATCCAGTACCCAACTACATGACCTTAATAACCCATTCACGCTTAGCGAATTAGGGAAAGCCTTACATTCCCTACCGTCAGGAAAGTCCCCTGGCCCAGACGGACTCTCAAATGCATATTACAAAACTTTTTCCAACATACTGTCCCCCCACCTCCTTTCTATCTTTAATATAGCCAGGATGATGGGATCGTTCCCAGCAGAAATGCTCAAGGCATATGTTGTTACCTTACCCAAACCAGGCAAATCCCCCGATACACCAGCCAATTTTCGCCCCATCTCCCTCCTCAATGGAGACATCAAATTATATGCCAAGATGGTAGCCAATAGAATTTTTGAACTCATGCCAAATTTAATAAGTCCGGACCAAACTGGCTTCATGAAGGGGAGGCATGCGTCGGACGCCACACGGCGCTTGCTGAATATTATTCACCAGGCGGAGACTCGGAGAACGCCTTCTCTGCTTCTCTCTATAGATGCAGAGAAGGCGTTTGATAGGGTCCAGTGGGACTACATGGCGGTGGCACTGCGGAAATTTGGTTTTCGGGAAGAGGCCCTTTCGGCTATCCTTGCATTATATTCCAACCCCTCAGCTCAGGTGTTCACCATGGGACACCTGTCTAAATCCTTCCACATATCGAATGGCACCCGCCAGGGGTGCCCTCTGTCACCTCTTATATTTAATCTGATGATAGAACCCCTGGCGGAGGCCATTAGATCACATCCACACATATTAGGACTCAAGGTCCAACGCAAAGACCATATAGTTAATTTGTTTGCAGATGATCTCATTCTATATTTAACCACTTCAGGACCGCCGTATTGCCAATGTACGTCAACACAATGGCACAGGCAGGCACAATCACGTAGATGTACGTGCCTGCCTTCCAGCGGGTGGGGGGTCCGATCGGACCCCCTCCCGCTGGTAACGGCGGTCCGGTTCGCTCCAGGAGCGCTCCGTGATGAGGGGATGGCCGTTGGTTTTCGGCCACCCCCTCTGGATCGCTCCTGGCCAATGAGAAGCTTCCTCCCACTGTGTATTGTTTACACAGGAAGGAGGAAGTGATGTCATTCTCCTCGGGGCGGTCTTTTTGACCGGACTACGAGGAGAAGACTAATGCCCCGTACACACGAGCGGACTTTTCGACATCCAAACTCCGACGGACTGAGTCCGGCGGACTATCCGCTCGTGTGTGGGCTGCAACGGACTTTAGCTTCGCAAAAGTCTGACGGACTTTAGAAATGAAGCATGCTTCAAATTTTCCCGACGGAACTCCGCCGGACCCAGGTCCGATGTAGAAGTCCGCTCGTCTGTATGCTGTTCCGACAGTCCTAAAACGACGCATGCTCTGAAGCAAGTACGAGACGGAAGTGCTCGGTCTTGTAAAACTCCAGTTCGTATTGGAAGTAGCACATTCGTCATGCTGCAAATTCTGTGCTTGTTTAAATGTATAGCGCATCTTCTTTATAATGCTAGAAGAACGAAGCCTTTTTATTTATAATGCTAGAAGAACGAAGTTGCTTTGCTGCTCATATTCACTCACAGAGTTCTCACCAAACACATTTCTGTTTTATTTCTCCTCATCTCATGAATGATCTTGTTTTTATTTTAAAGCCCCATCTCAATATTTTTTATTTTTATTTTTTTTTTAATAATTTTTTTTACTCCATATTTTTGGTACAATTCTTTACCATGTTTTTCTTGTGATCTCCATATTTAATTATTCTGTCAATTAAAACCAAAAAAAAAAAAAAAAGTTGTTAACTTGACCGAATAATTAAATATGGAGATCACAAGAATAAAAATGTTCATGATTTCACCCAAAAATATTGATGAAAAAATTACTCCAAAAAAATAAAAAAAAACAAGAAAAAATGTTGGTGACTAATTTTTGGCCTACATATTTTTGGTACAATTCTTTACCATTTTTTTTTTATTGTGATCTCCATATTTAATTGTTCCGTCAAGTTAAAACCAAAAACTTTATTTTATTTTATTTTTTTTTCATTACCACAATAACCTTTTTATTTTTATTCTGGTGACAAGTTACCACAATAACATTTTTATTTTGTTTATAACCTCAAGGAGGTTAGTGTCCCTTGTTAATTTCACATTGTCTTTTATAGAAAGGTATTTGACCAAAAAACACATAGGCAATTATATTTTCAAACAAAAATATCCATTTATTCTGGTTCTACAAACAAAAAAATGAAGGCAACACTGGAGAAAATTGTGACATTTCTGTAGCCTTTTGGCCCCAGGGCAAACGTGAAACTATGTGGACAAGAAAATTCAAATATTACAAAATCCAATATGGTCCCAGAATCCCAGACATCAAGAGCAGCATCAGATGGTATATATGTCCCCAGGCTGTGGTTGGTCGGACCAGAGTGAAGCCAGGTCATCACCTTCTTCTCTTCGCTCCACCCTTCACTGCACCCTTCCCTGCAGACTTCCCTGTAGCCTTCCTGGGAGGCTGTGTCTCCGGTGGTGGACTCGTGGCAGGAGGAGGAGGAGGAGGAGGAACAGGAGGAACTTGCTCCACAATAGTACTGTTGGCCGATAAATCTCCACTGAGCCCCTTCTGTAACGACAGGAAAATGAGCCTTTCGCAGTGGAGACGTTGGCCCATCTCTAGTTGCTGGAGCCGGCTGGCAATGTAGCAGCCATAGGCCTCTTCTGCGTCAGGGGGGCTGTTTAAAACATTAGTCGCCTCTCTAATTAGTCGCAGGGATTCCTCCTGTGCCTGTGTATTTTTTTTGGCCCTTTTGGATGGAAGACGGAGGGGAGGCACTTGAGAAGTCGTCATGCTTCTACTAGGCCCGGCCACCTCCTGCCTGACAGAGGGCATGGACTCCTCCTGGCTGAGAGTGGGCATAGCCTCCTCCTGCCTGCCACTTTCACCACCTTCCTCCTGGCTGAGCTCCTCCTGTGTATAAAAAAGGGACATTGTTTTAGTTTTTTGTTCATCAATCCTAAACATTTTTCAGCTCCTGACTTCAAAATTCTGTTAATACATATAAAAGAGTATCATTATGACACCACTATTTCTTGTTTCTGCTGGTGACAAACATTTGTGGCCACTACTGTAAATTGATATGTCCAAATTGTAACTATTTTTTAACATCAATAATAGCGTACAAATTCGAATAACATCTAGTTAACATCATTAATATTCTGAATATCACTATTTTTGTTAAAAAAATACCTGGCTCCAGCTGGGTGCATCCGCTTCCTCCAGGATGGAAGGCTCATCAGCCTCTGCTGAGGTGTAGGGAATGCTGCAGGGAAGGGTGGAGGGAAGGGTGGAGGGAAGAGTAGAAAGCGACTCCCTGGGTCTACACCGGTCGTCCAGGAACCGTAGCTTTTCAAAGTACCACAGCCTGGGTACATATACATCACCTGGTGCTGCTCCTGATGTTTGGGATTTAGCGATTTTCCTCTTTTCCTTTCGGAACATATTTTGCAATATTTGAATTTTCTTATCCACAAAGTCCACGTCTGCCTCTGGGATCCAAGTCTGCACAAATGTCACAAATCTCTCCAGTGTTGCCCTCCTTACTTGTTTATTAAAATAATCCTTGTGCTTGGTATGCCACAGATTAGACATTTCTTTATACTTGTCGATAAACAGACTTAAAAATTCTGGATCCCTGAATTTTTTATTCATTTTTCTGCAAGACAATACACAAGCCAAAAAACATAATGTTAGCTCAGACTCTCCTAATCTTAGCCCAAGATAGACTCCAGGATCTGCCACTTATTTGGGGAAATGGTTTAAACTTACCTTCGTTTTTCTTGCTCCCAACTTCTGTTCCTATTTTCGCAAACGAACATACGACATGTGATTTTTGTCGTTATATACAGTGCGTACGCGTAGAACTACGCCTGCGTTGCCCGCCCCTGACGTTCTTTTAGTCAAGTTCATGGTTTCCCGCCCCTTTCTGCGCACTTAACGTACGTACGACATGTGCATTTTGGCTTAAGATCCAGTGCGTACGCGTAGAACTACGCCTGCGTTGCCCGCCCCTGACGTTCTTTTAGTCAAGTTCATGGTTTCCCGCCCTTTCTGCGCACTTAACGTACGTACGACATGTGCATTTTGGCTTAAGATCCAGTGCGTACGCGTAGAACTACGCCTGCGTTGCCCGCCCCTGACGTTCTTTTAGTCAAGTTCATGGTTTCCCGCCCTTTCTGCGCACTTAACGTACGTACGACGTGTGATTTTGGCGTAAGATCCAGTGCGTACGCGTAGAACTACGCCTGCTTTGCCCGCCCCTGACGTTCTTTTACAAGAATATTTCCCGCCCCCTTTTCTCTACGGTGCGCAGTAGGAGAAACATGGCGGAAACACAACAGGTGCTTGATATGAACGACTCCAGTAGTCAGGAATCCCCGGAGCCACAAACGTCCCGATCCGGAAAGAGGAGATTTAAGGCCTCAAATATGGCATTTCAAGAGATGGTGGAGATGGTGGGAATCTTGCGAAGTAAGGATTATGATGGCAAGCATGGACCATACACCCATCCGAACTTGCGCAAGGCCAGAATCATGGCCAAAGTAGTTAAGACCCTGCATAATCGTTTTGGGGTACGACGGTCAAAAGACCAATTGAGGAAACGGTGGTCCGACCTGAAATTGAGGGAGCCGGATCAATACAGAAGGATCAAGAAAGTTCTGAAAAAAAGTAAGTACTTGTCGTGTGTTCCTATTTTATGATTATTGCATACAGATCCATATGCTTTACCTTTGTACAATGTAAAAAAATGCTGCTTTCATGTTGTATACAGTAAAAGAATCGTATCGTTTTTCAAACCCTCGCAAATTGTTCGTGGCAAACCTCGTTTATGATACAGGGTTTGAACAGCATTTTTTGGGTGTGTAATTTTTAGGACACAACAAATGATTAGGACATTGTGGTTTAGATGTGTTTCAAAATACAATGACTAGAAAAGAACATTCAGTGTAATTGAAGGAGAGGACACTTGGCAGCTGGGTAAAAACACATCTGCACTCATGAGCAAAGGTGTGGGACACCAGAGAACATTTATTAGGGTAAACCACACGCCACACGGGGTTCCCTGGTATACTTGGGGGGGGGGGTTGGGCATGTGTGAACCTTGGCACAAAAAGCAAATTATTTGCTTTTTTGGCAAAGTGAATTGATTTCTCATGTCTTCACATTTTGCATCTCTTCATAAACCGACAATTGTACAACACTTCTAATCAAGGTTTCATCTTCCTAGTTCTGGCCTTAAATATCTGTGTGCTAAAGTATACCTTTTGGTTTGTTAATTTCTCATAGGGGAGAAAAGCCTCACAAAGCAGGATCCCAGGGACCGCCATCCTTGCCAGCAGGAATGTGAGGTTAGCCCCATCCCCCCCGTGGATGTGCATGTGGAGGAAGGAGAGGTGGAAGAAGGAGAGGAGATGGGCACCCCACCAGGTGAGTGTCTGACACCACAGCTTCAGGTAATCGATGTATACCTGCATATTTCCAAACACATGTTTTTACATCTATTTTAGGTGATGTTGTGGTTGTGGAAAGCGACACATTTCCAAGCACCAGTGCCCCCCCCGAGGATGTCGAGGAAGGAGAGGTTGAGGAAGGAGAGGTGGAGGAAGTAGGGGAGCTGGGCACCCCACCAGGTGAGTGTCTGACACCCCAGCTTGTTGAAATCCATGTATGACTGCCTAATTTTTGACCCAATTTTTCCCATCTATTGTAGGTGATGTTCTGTTTGTGGAAAGGGCCCCATTTTCCAGTGACAGCGCACAAAGGCTGATTGGCCAGATAATGGGCTGGAATGGGGAACTAGATGACATGCGGACTAGCCTGGATCTCATGAAGACTCAGATTGACAATATGCAGCTGGAAATGAAGAACATGATCGATATTTTGGGGAGAATATAATCCGTTTCTCCATAATATCGATCATGTTCTTCATTTCCCTTGTTTTAGTTCAAAGATTGTTTTACTTCACCAATTTTTACGATTGTGGCTGATTGTTGTTTTATAAATTTTTCATATTTTTTCTAGAAAAATAAAAACCACCAAAAAAAAAAAATACAAAAAAAAGTTTATAAAAAATTGAAAAAAAAGGAAACCAAAAAATGTTTGGCAAAGAAAGTTAAATAAACCCCAAAAAAATTTTAGATCACTAAATATTCAATGGCACATGTGAATGTGGCCAAATTAAAATTTTGAATAATCAAGAATGTGTGGCGTATTCTTTCAATGCTTAATACCAGTTTGGGAAAAGGGATTTTGTGTATCCAGTGACAATGGGCCTTATTGAATTTAATGAAAATGCACTTGGCACTACAAGTGCACTAGGATAACATAGGAGACAGCACAAACCAAAAGCAAGCAAGAAAACACATTTCAGATTTGAGGTTATTTTATTATTTTCCTCTTTTTTAAAATTAAATATTGGGTGGCATTGCAATGGCCCCCCTACCATTAAAATAAGTCACATATCTTTCACGCACTTCCCGTGCACTTTGGGGGGCCAAGCCAGTACGGCCAGTATCCAGGCCTGTCATGGATTCTGGCCCAACTCCAGCCTCCGGCATTATTCCTGATAAATATGTATTGGAATATTTGTGCAAAAAGTTGTGCAAAATGCAGCACGTAAGGATGACATAGTTCAGTTTGTATTCCGCTAGGTTGAGATCCGTCAGAAATACACGGAACCGGCTGGCCATTATTCCAAAAGCATTTTCCACCACTCTTCTCGCTCTGGCCAGCCGGTAGTTGAAAACCCTCCTCTCCGGGGTGAGGGCTCTTTGGGGGAATGGCCGCATTATGTGGTTGTCAAGAGCAAAAGCCTCATCCGCAATGAATACAAAGGGTAGTTCCTCCACATTCTCCGAATCAGGTGGCAAGCCCAGGCCACCTGTCTGTAGACGGCGGTAGAACTCCGTCTGGGCGAAGACTCCTCCATCCGACATGCGGCCATTCTTCCCCACGTCCACATAGAGAAATTCATACTGTGCCGACACCACCGCCATTAACACAATACTGTGAAACCCCTTGTAATTAAAAAAGTATGACCCCGAATGGGGTGGTGGCACAATGTGGACGTGCTTCCCATCTATGGCACCACCGCAGTTAGGAAAGTCCCACCGGGTGGCAAAATGGGATGCCACAGTCTGCCATTCCTGTGGCGATGAAGGAAACTGGGGAGGCAAAAAGCAGAAAAAAAACTAAATAAGTACTTTGGCACATTAAACATTGTACATTACAACACAAACTTTATTTCACGCTTCTGCCTAGTCACATGACACCGATCGTCTGCTCCCTGTCATTGGGAGCAGTGATCAGGGTCATGTCACTGCTAGCCCATCCCCCAGACAGTTAAGAAAAACACTCACCCAGAACACACTTTAAACCATTCCTTGGCCCCCTTGTGCTTAATAAAACACCTTCACTGCATGTGACATTTTTACAGTAATCAAGACAATTTTGGACAGCATTGATCACTGTATTAATGACAATGGTCACAAAAATGTATGGAAATTGGCCAATGTGTCCGCCATAATGTGGCAGTCACCAGAAAAAAAAAAAAAAAAAAAAAAAAAAAAAAAAAAACGGTTAGCAACGCCATTACTATTTTCAAAAATGGCAAGATTTTACAAATGCCAGCAAAATAGACCATATTTACTAAACGATAGAACTTTAAAAAAAAAACAATCAAGAAACGCTTAAATTGTGATTCATTTTAACACATTTTGGTTTACTAAAAGACTACGTATCAGCATCAAATGATGTCCCAAAAAATCATGGTGATATATTTTTGTGACTATCTTTCTTTAGAGCGAAAAGAGAGAAAAAAAAGCATATTTCGAAAAATGCATTTTGGGTTTGTTGGTGGTTAATCACCAAAACTAAAAAAGCAGAGGTGATCAAAGACAACCAAATACAAAATCGCTTTGTGCTAATAAAATGAAGATAATTTACTAGGAGGAGCCATGTTACAAGGACGCACAATTGTCAATTCAAACAACGCACTGCCAAATCACCCAAAAAAGTGATGAAGGTCAGGAAGGGGGGAAAATCATTCCAGGGTTGAAGTGTGTTAAAAATACAATATATAATTCAACATTAATTTAAGGACACACAGACTCGTTGGAATTATATTAAGTGTGTGTGGGGGGGATCCAGTTAAAGGACACACAGACCATTTGGGATACTATTAAGGGGGGGGGGGGGATTCAGTTAAGGGGACACAGACCATTTGGAATAAGCTTTAAAATGTTTGGTTTTAGGATAAAGCAATAGAATGGAGCTGACAAAAGACATTTTAAGTGACTAGACTAGGTGGATATGGGCCTACCATAGCATGTTGGTGAGGTTTAATGAAGGCAAATATGCATGAAAAAGAAAAAAGGAGCATTAAAAGATTGCAGCATGCATGAGGACAAAGGGGACATTCACAGCATATTGCAATCATGGTAATTAGAGATTGAGGAAAGAAATACAAGGCATTAGCAAACATTAAAGACAATAAAATGTGATGTTAAATGCTAAAATCTTACCTTAATATAGTCCTCCTGCAGGACCTGTATAATGGCAGAACAGGTCTCTGGGATAATGATCCCCAGAGCCTGGGGGGAGATGCCTGTCGAGAACTTCAAGTCCTGAAGGCTTCTCCCTGTCGCCAAGTAGCGCAACGTGGCGACGAGCCTCTGCTCCGGAGTGATGGCTTGCCGCATGCAGGTATCCTGCCTGCTGATATAAGGGGTCAGCAAAGCCAGCAGACGGTGAAAAACGGGGTCCGTCATCCGGAGATAATTCCTGAAATCATCAGGATTATTCTCCCGGATCTCACGAAGCAAAGGCATGTGCGAGAACTGGTCACGCTGGAGCAACCAATTCTTCGTCCATGAACTCCTCAACACCCCGTCCAAGGACTGTTCTTGGGTTGCAGAATGAACTACAACACCAAGCGCAAGCAAAGCACGAACTCGACGACGAGTACGTACACGCAACATGGCTTCAAAACGGTCGGATTGTCAGAGCGAACTTAACAGACGTCACTGAAGAACAGCAAGGCCTGTGAAGAGCGAGCTGAAAGTCAGCGAGCGCAGTTAGATCGCACTGCAAAATACAGACACGAACTGATTACACGCACTAAAAAACAGATACAAACCTCACAAGCACAAACTGAAAAGCAGTGAAAAACGTTCTGGAAAATACGAGTCTGAAAACCGCGAATCGTCTCTCACCAAACTTCTACTAACACGAGATAAACACGAAATTAGCAGAAGGAGCCCAAAGGGTGGCGCACTTGGTATTGAACTTCCGTTTTATAGTCTCGTCGGACCTGGTGTACGTCACCGCGGACCAGAGGGGCGGACTTTAGTGTGATCGTGTGTAGGCAAGTCCGTTGCGTCGGAACTCTGTCGGAACTCCGGCGGAACTCCGGCGGAACTCCGTTGGGAACTCCTTCGGAATTAAGTCCTCTCGTGTGTACGGGGCATAATAGTAAGTGTGCACCAACACTACACTGACATGTAGGTACACACAGGCACACAAACCCCCCCCGATCCCCCCCGCCCCCCCTCCCCCCCCAGTCACAGTGTCACTGATTGCATTGATCATTTCTTTACTGATCAATGCATTCAGTGTCAGTTGTGACAGTAAAAACTGTCAGGACAGTTAGTGTTAGGTCCAGGGTAGCCCCCTATCACCCCCCCAATAAAGATTTAACCCCCTGATTGCCCCTAGAGTTAACCCTTTCACCCCCTTTTGCCAGTGTCACTAAGCGATCATTTTTCTGATCGCTGCATGTGTCGCTAGGTAGCTAGTTATTTTTTTAGGTTCACCGCCAGGTTTTTATATCGCTAGGTACCCCGATATACTACCCAATAATGGTTTTAACCCCCTGATTGCCGCTAGTTAACCCTTTCACCCCCTTTTGCCAGTGTCACTAAGCGATCGTTTTTCTGATCGCTGCATTAGTGTCGCTACAGTCGCTAGGTAGCTAGTTATTTTTTTAGGTTCACCGCCAGGTTTTTATAGCGCTAGGTACCCCGATATACTACCCAATAATGGTTTTAACCCCCTGATTGCCGCTAGTTAACCCTTTCACCCCCTTTTGCCAGTGTCACTAAGCGATCATTTTTCTGATCGCTGCATGTGTCGCTAGGTAGCTAGTTATTTTTTTAGGTTCACCGCCAGGTTTTTATATCGCTAGGTACCCCGATATACTACCCAATAATGGTTTTAACCCCCTGATTGCCGCTAGTTAACCCTTTCACCCCCTTTTGCCAGTGTCACTAAGCGATCGTTTTTCTGATCGCTGCATTAGTGTCGCTACAGTCGCTAGGTAGCTAGTTATTTTTTTAGGTTCACCGCCAGGTTTTTATAGCGCTAGGTACCCCGATATACTACCCAATAATGGTTTTAACCCCCTGATTTCCGCTAGTTAACCCTTTCACCCCCTTTTGCCAGTGTCACTAAGCGATAATTTTTCTGAACGCTGCATCAGTGTTGCTAGTGTCGCTAGGTAGCTAGTTATTTTTTTAGGTTCACCGCCAGGTTTTTATAGCGCTAGGTACCCCGATATACTACCCAATAATGGCTTTAACCCCCTGATTGCTGCTAGTTAACCCTTTCACCCCCTTTCACCAGCGATCACAGTATAAGTGTCACTGGTGACGCTGGTTAGCCAGTTAGTTATTTAGGTTCCCCGTCAGGTTTTTATATAGCGCCAGGGACCCCTATATACTACCTAATAAAAATGTGAACCCCCTGATTGCCCCTAGTTAACCCTTTCACCACTGATCACCGTATAAGTGTTACGGGTGACTCTGGTTAGTTTGTTTTTTATAGCATCAGGGCACCCACCATTTATTACCCAATAAAGGTTTAACCCCCTGATCACCCGGCGGGTGATATCAATTAGGTTTTAGGGTCAGGGTCTGCGTCGCCCCAGGCAGCGCTAGGTTAGTGCCAGTACCGCTAACACCCACACGCAAAGCATACACCTCCCATAGTGGTATAGAATCTGAACAGATCAATATCTGATCTGATCAGATCTATACTAGCGTCCCCAGCAGTTTAGGGTTCCAAAAAAACGCATTGTTAGCGGGATCAGCCCAAATACCTGCTAGCACCTGCGTTTTGCCCCTCTGCCCAGCCCACCCAAGTGCAGTATCGATCGATCACTGTCACTTACAAAACACTAAACACATAACTGCAGCGATCGCAGAGTCAGGCCTGATCCCTGCCATCGCTAACAGGTTTTTTGGTAGCATTTTATATTCAAATCCGGAAGGCAGTGCTTGGTTTTCGGGGTCCCGTACGTGGCTAGGCTCCAAAAAAGTCCCCCACATGTGGTATCCCCGTACTCGGGAGAAGCAGCAGAATTTATTTTGGGGTGTAATTTGACTTCTGCCCATAGCATGTGTGAGCAATATATCATTTAGTGACAACTTTGTGCAAAAAAAAAAAAAAGTTTGTAATATTCTTATTTTTTTTTTTTTTTTGTCATTATTCAATCCCTTAGGACAAAAAAAATAAATATTCAATGGGCTCAACATACCCATCAGCAATTTCCTTGGGGTGTCTACTTTCCAAAATGGGGTCATTTGGGGGGGATTTGTACTGCCCTGCCATTTTAGCACCTCAAGAAATGAGATCGGCAGTCATAAATTAAAAGCTGTGTAAATTCCAGAAAATGTACTCTAGTTTGTAGACGCTATAACTTTTGCGCAAACCAAAAAATATACGCTTATTGACATTTTTTTTACTAAAGACATGTGGCTGAATAAATTTTGCCCTCAATGTATGACTAAAATTTAGTTTATTCGATTTTTCTTATAACAAAAAGAAGAAAATATATATTTTTTTCAAAATTTTCGCTCTTTTTCCATTTATATCGCAAAAAAAAAATCGCAGAGGCAATCAAATACCATCAAAAGAAAGCTCTATTTGTGGGAAGAAAAGGACGCAAATTTCGTTTGGGTGCAATATTGCATGGCCGCGCAATTACCAGTTAAAGCAGCGCAATGCGAAATTGCAAAAAGACCTCTGGTCCTTAAGGTGTTTATTGGTCCGGAGCTGAAGTGGTTAACAAACCCAGTTGTATCACTACTAGGGATGAGCCGAACACCCCCCTGTTCGGTTCGCACCAGAACCTGCGAACAGACCTAAACTTCGTGTGAACTTTAGAACCCTATTAAAGTCTATGGGACTCGAACGTTCACAATCTAAAGTGCTCATTTTAAAGGGTAATATGAAAGTTACTGTCCTAAAAAGTGTTTGGGGACCTGGGTCCTGCCCCAGGGGACATGGATCAATGCAAAAAAAAGTTTTAAAAACGGCCGTTTTTTCAGGAGCAGTGATTTTAATAATGATTAAAGTGAAACAATAAAAGTGTAATATTCCTTTAAATTTCGTAGCTGGGGGGTATCTATAGTATGCCTGTGAAGGGGCGCATGTTTCTGGTGCTTAGAACTGTCGCTGCACAAAGTGTCATTTGTGCAGGAAAAAAAGTCTTTTAAAATCACTTGCGGCTAAATTGTCGGGTCTCCGTAATACAGAGAACACTCAATGAGTGTTCTCTGTATTAGCCGACAATTCATTCATTCATTGATTAAAACAAAAAAAAAAAAAAAAAAAAGCGTGGGGGTTCCCCTAAATTCAATCAAAAGGCCCTTCAGGTCTGACATGGATATTAAGGGGAACCCCGTGTCAAATTTAAAAAAAAAAATTGACGTGGGGGTCCCCCCAAATATCCATACCAGACCCTTCAGGTCTGATATGGATATTAAGGGGAACCCCGCATCAAATTTTAAAAAAAAATTGACGTGGGGGTCCCCCTAAATATCCATACCAGACCCTTTATCCGAGCATGCAACCTGGCAGGCCGCAGGAAAAGAGGGGGGGACGAGAGAGCGGCCCCCCCTCCCTCCTGAACCGTACCAGGCCACATACCCTCAACATTGGGAGGATGCTTTGGGGGTCTGTGACCCCTCAAAGCACCTTGTCCCCATGTTGATAAGGACAAGGGCCTCATCCTCACAACCCTGGCCGTTGGTTGTGAGGGTCTGCGGGCGGGGGGCTTATCAGAATCTGGAAGCCCCCTTTAACAAGGGGACCCCCAGATCCCGGCCCCCCCCCCCCTGTTTGAAATGGTAAGGGGGTACAAAAGTACCCCTACCATTTCACAAAGAAAGTGTCAAAATGGTTAAATAAGACAAACACACTTTTGAAAAATTCCTTTATTAAAAATAAAAAAAATAAAAAAAAAATTCCAGCGGTGCTAATCCACTCTTGCTATCCAGCGACGGGTCTCCGGGGTCCAGCGATGGATGATCATATCCAGCGACGGGGGATCTCTCAGTCCAGCGCTGTCCATACCTCCTTCTTCTGTCTCCACTGCGGAGACACTGCAGAGAGCCGAGCGCTGACATTTCTTATATTGGGAGGGCGGGGCCACCCGTCACCTGACCCCGCCCCTCTGACGCAGGAGAGGGAAGCCAGGGGTTCCCCAGTGACGTGTGGGTGACCCCGCCCCCTCTGATGTAACGCAGGTTTCCGTTACATCAGAGGGGGCGGGGTCACCCACACGTCACTGGGGAACCCCTGGCTTCCCTCTCCTGCGTCAGAGGGGCGGGGTCAGGTGACGGGTGGCCCCGCCCTCCCAATATAAGAAATGTCAGCGCTCGGCTCTCTGCAGTGTCTCCGCAGTGGAGACAGAAGAAGGAGGTATGGACAGCGCTGGACTGAGAGATCCCCCGTCGCTGGATATGATCATCCATCGCTGGACCCCGGAGACCCGTCGCTGGATAGCAAGAGTGGATTAGCACCGCTGGAATTTTTTTTTATTTTTTTATTTTTAATAAAGGAATTTTTCAAAAGTGTGTTTGTCTTATTTAACCATTTTGACACTTTCTTTGTGAAATGGTAGGGGTACTTTTGTACCCCCTTACCATTTCAAACAGGGGGGGGGCCGGGATCTGGGGGTCCCCTTGTTAAAGGGGGCTTCCAGATTCTGATAAGCCCCCGCCCGCAGACCCTCACAACCAATGGCCAGGGTTGTGAGGATGAGGCCCTTGTCCTTATCAACATGGGGACAAGGTGCTTTGAGGGGTCACAGACCTCCAAAGCATCCTCCCAATGTTGAGGGTATGTGGCCTGGTACGGTTCAGGAGGGAGGGGGGGCCGCTCTCTCGTCCCCCCCTCTTTTCCTGCGGCCTGCCAGGTTGCGTGCTCGGATAAAGGGTCTGGTATGGATATTTAGGGGGACCCCCACGTCAATTTTTTTTAAAAATTTGATGCGGGGTTCCCCTTAATATCCATATCAGACCTGAAGGGTCTGGTATGGATATTTGGGGGGACCCCCACGTCAATTTTTTTTTTAAATTTGACACGGGGTTCCCCTTAATATCCATGTCAGACCTGAAGGGCCTTTTGATTGAATTTAGGGGAACCCCCACGCTTTTTTTTTTTTTTTTTTTTGTTTTAATCAATGAATGAATGAATTGTCGGCTAATACAGAGAACACTCATTGAGTGTTCTCTGTATTACGGAGACCCGACAATTTAGCCGCAAGGGATTTTAAAATACTTTTTTTCCTGCACAAATGACACTTTGTGCAGCGACAGTTCTAAGCACCAGAAACATGCGCCCCTTCACAGGCATACTATAGATACCCCCCAGCTACGAAATTTAAAGGAATATTACACTTTTATTGTTTCACTTTAATCATTATTAAAATCACTGCTCCTGAAAAAACGGCCGTTTTTAAAACTTTTTTTTGCATTGATCCATGTCCCCTGGGGCAGGACCCAGGTCCCCAAACACTTTTTAGGACAGTAACCTGCATATTACCCTTTAAAATGAGCACTTTAGATTTCTCCCATAGACTTGTATAGGGTGTTCCGGCTTTTCGAATTTGCTGCGAACAGCCCAAATTGTTCACTGTTCGCTGAACAGGCGAACAGGCAATGTTCGAGTAGAACATGAGTTCGACTCGAACTCGAAGCTCATCCCTAATCACTACCATTCGCACATGAAATCTTAGAAACATTCGGTCAGATATCATACTATAAAGTGAATTTTACTAAGTCTCTAATATTAAACTTAGGAATAAACCAACACACGAGCTCATATCTCAAACAAACATTTCCATATGTATGGACCTCCAAACAGATCCCCTACCTAGGTATCCAATTAACGACGAATCTATCTCATATAACAGACGTTAATATTAAAAACCTTCTACAAGACGTGAAGAAAGCTATATCACACTTTTCTAAAACAGAGTTGTCATGGGCAGGGAGAATAGCGTCCTACAAAATGATGATTCTGCCGAAAATACTATACTTATTCAGAACCCTCCCGATAGTATATAAAAAGTCACATTTCCAAGACCTAAATAAGCTCCTTAAACAATACATATGGCAGGGCAAGAGGGCCCGGTGCCCTTCTAACAAGCTCATACTGCATAGGAATGCGGGAGGTATGGGCCTCCCCGACCTTAAAGATTACTACTGGGCAGCTATCTTAGCACAAGCCAAACATTGGTTCCTACAAAGCCCTGATCCTCTGTGGGCTAACCTAGAAGCCTATATAGCGAAAACCTCTCACTTGAGTCTTTTTCTACTGGCAGACTAGAGCCTTAACATATCTCTCCCCTACGATCATGGCGACTATCTTCGCTTGGAGACATTTATGCCTGCAACAACCGAGGGAAAACCTTGGTGCTGCCGTTAGAATCCCAATTCAAACACTGGAAATTCTACTCCCGTACAGTAAAGTTACTTTATGGAAGGAGAATGGGTTAGAGTGGGTTGACGACTTATACTCCAAGCAAAGTTACTGCCTTTCCACTCCTTGAAATCCAATCACAACATTCCCCAATCGAGCAAATTTCTATACAACCAGGTTTCATCTTTTCTCCTGAAGACCCCCCCACCAGTCATTGAAATAGATAGTTCGGCATGGAAATTCCTTTTCTCCTCCACCATGGTGGGCAAAGGTATCTCATTGCTATATAACATCCTCCAACATAAAAAAGAAGTGGTAAAATCCCCGTCCATGCTTACGTGGGAAAGGGACTTGAACAAATCCTATGATGTTACCCACTGGAGTAGAGCCCTTAAATATACTTATATGGCTACTCGCTGTGTCAGTCACTGGGAGCTTACCCAAAAGTTATTGCACAAATGGTATCGGACTCCCCATCAACTAGCTAGGATGTTCAACACACAATCTCCTCTCTGTTGGAGAGACTGTGGTAATGTAGGTACTATATTACATATATTCTGGCATTGCAAGGGTATTTCTAGTTACTGGAGGAAGCTGTTCAGCATCCTTGCTGAAATTACAGGCGTGTTACAAACTCCGGATCCCGCCTTAGCAATTTTACACCTTGGTATTGATAATTATCCGACCCAATTCCGTACAGTAGTGATTCAAGTTCTGAATACAGCCAAATTGATTATCGCCCGCCACTGGAAAAGCACACTATCCCCCAATCCATCGGAAGTTTTAATTCAAGTGAACCTCAATTTTCAATATGAAAGGTTGTTGGCCCTTAGGAATTCTTGTGGTAAAAACATAGACGCGCAGTGGCAGTGTTGGACTGAGTGGTATAGGAAATAGCCTCTTCCTCCCTATCTAGTGCACTGCCATACTTTTTGATTCTAATGTGAGGTACTGTCGTGATAGTCAACTCTACCCAATTAAGTTCTGGATGGCCCCTCTGTCACAGTGTGATCCCATTAGGGGTGCGGAGGAGTCATACAGATGTCACTTCCTCATAAGGGTATACATTTCATTTTAAAGCATCAGTTAACTATGTTGCGCCAGAGCTAAATGTTAGAGATAAGCCTATTGTACTTTGCTGTGAATTTGAACCAAGTGAGAAGAACTGGTTTTATGCTTTCAATCGTAATGCAATATCTTTTCTCCTTTCGATTTCCCTTTTCTTTTTTTCTTTGATTTTATTATTTTTATTTTTATTTTATTTGATGTAAGTCATATACTTGTATCACATTTTCATCTGAAATGATTGCATTATACCTGTAATGTATAACGATTCTTTTCAATAAAAACAATTTAAATATAAAAAATAAAAAGGGCTAATTTTAAAGGCTTATATGCAAGTTATTGCCATAAAAAGTGTTTGGGGGTTGCCGGCTCGTACGGATGGCTGACTGATTCTTCTGCTCCGCAGAAAACCAGCCACAGCGACAGCTTAAACGACTCTTGAGAAGGGGGAAAACACTCCTAGAGCATCCGAAGGCTCCACACACTAAGCGGACATGCTGAAAAGAAGAAAGAGATCCTCTCTCCCTAAAAAATTAACGGACTATTTCCCCTCACCTGACGAGCTGAGCGGCCAAAATGGCTGCGGCGGCGGCGGCCGAGATTCCTCAGTGCGGTCCTCCTCCTCACAGCCACCTCAGAGTTCCCTGCCGGCCTCGGGACCCCAGCGTTCACACACCGCACAGGGTGAGTGTTCCCCACCTACCTCTCCTACAACTTCCAGCCCTGCTAAGTCCAGGCTCAGGACGGAAGAGCCATTACAACCTCCCTCAGCTCCCAGCTTGTTCTCCCTCCCCTCACCGCAACAGGCCTCTGTGCTGGAGACTTTCCCTGCCTCAGATCAACCTCTCTCAGAAAATACCATGAAGAACATGCTGCTCTCACTGAGGCAGACACTGTATTCTGATATATCCTCAGCAGTCTCATCCCTCTCTATTGTAGTGAACAAACATGACACTGCTATCACCCATATAGAGAATAAATTGGGAGACATGCTTTCTGCACATAATGATTTGGTTGACGGCTTTGCAGACCATGAAGACGAGCTACAATTGATCAACCTTAAAATCGCAGATTTGGAAGATCGTTCCAGAAGGAACAATATTAAATTCCGCAATGTCCCAGAATCGATCCAACAATCCGAGCTCATACAGTTTATACAAGCTTTGATGCAGGCTCTTTTACCTGACCTGACTACCCGTGATCTGGAAATTGACAGAGCGCACAGAATCCCCAAGCCGCCGCACCTTCCTGTCTCTACTCCCAGGGATGTATTGGCGCGCATTCATTTTTTTTCTGTCAAAGACAGAATCCTAAACGCAGCCAAACGAGCAACGAATCTCCCTGACCCCTTCACCAACATTGCATTGTATGCGGATCTTTCAAAAGCAACGATGGATAACCGCAGACAACTGGTGACCATCACAAAAGCGCTTCGTAATCATAATATACCCTATAAATGGGGCTTCCCTACTAAGCTTCTTATCACGCATCAAAACAAAACTCATGCAGTGCGTACCCTCCCCATGGGGCTTTCTCTCCTGAAGCAATGGCGTATCATCCCAGACGACTCGCTGATCCCTTCTGTCCAAATGCCGACTCTCATGGAAACCGGAGGAGATCCTTCTGATGGGCATCCAGCGTAAACTTTACCCTTCTCTACAAAATCAATATGGCTGGCTAACTGCAGCACTCCTATCCAGCACTTGCCTGCCTGTTCAGAGATTCCTGTCCCACGTTGTGGACGTAAAATCTCACTACCCCACTTTCTTTTTTGCAGTAGTTTCTGCACATTGAGCTCAGACCCTTTTTTGTTACTGAGCTCTCATTTTTTAATCCCTATCCCTTGTCCATACCCGGCACCAGTTACTCTTCTTTCACTTCTTCTAACAAGCTGCATCAGGCGCCTAGCACTATAACATACAGCATACTCCTCACATAGCCGGACTAGCAAACCAGCTCTACATATCTTCCTACTCTGCTGTTTATACGGACATCCACACTTCTATTCAATCCTAAGAATGGCTTTCAAACTAGTCTCTATTAATGCTAGGGGCTTAAACTCCCCTCAAAAAAGATCTACACTCATTAAAGAGGCTACCAAACAAAACGCTGACATCCTCTTAGTACAAGAGACTCATTTTGCAGCTGCAAAATCTCCTACACTCCAGATGAAAAACTATGACCATGTTATCTTAGCCTCAGGGCCGAAGAAAAGAAATGGTGTCCTCACTGCTATACGAAACACTGTACAGTTTTCGCTTCATCAATCCATTGTCGATCCACAAGGCAGATTCCTAATTACCATCTGTGACATTAACCAAATTACCTACACTCTAGTAAATGTATATGGTCCAAATACACATCAACTGCGATTCCTTAATCGATTATACAAAAAAGTCACGCAAATTCGAAAAGGGAGGCTCCTCATGGGCGGAGACTTTAACATTATTGGAAATTCCTCTTTAGACACTACCTTTACGCCTAAAACCCAACGCTCCATCATAAATCCCTTTCTCCATGCAAACGACCTTTATGATCCTTGGAGGTGCCACCATAGCCATGAACGGGACTTCTCCTACTTCTCCTCATCCCAACTTTCTTATTCCAGAATTGACTTCTTTGTTGTTGATAGACTCACTTTGCAAGATGTAACGAAATCTGAAATTGGCAGTATCACGTGGTCGGATCACGCACCTGTCTCCCTCTCTGTGGGAAACTGCAGACTTAACACTGCTCGGTTGTGGAGACTTGACTCTTCTCTCCTCTCGGATCCCAAGGTTATTCAACTTCTCACTGATGAACATCAATTGTATTTCCAAACCAATGATCAACCGAATACTGATAAGTTTGTATTGTGGTCAGCCTATAAAGCTTACATGCGTGGCATTTTAATTAAGCTACATAGTAATCTTAAATATCAGAGGTCTAAGCAAGTTGACGAGGTCCTCCGCCAAATTGCTCTCCTGGAACATCAAAATAAACAGAAACCCTCCCAAAAATTGACTGCTGAGCTCCTAGAACAGAGACAGAAACTCCGGTCTCTTTTACTTTCCAAATTTGAGCACAACCTCAAATTGACCAAAGCCAAATACTACGCCTTAGGCAATAAAGCTGGCGCTCTACTAGCCAGACAGGTCAAAGCCCAACGCCTTAAAAATAAGATAAGTTCCCTCAGGCACCCTACCTCCGACACACTCTTGACAAATCCTCAGGATATAGCTAATGCCTTTAGCGACTATTACTCTGCGCTATACAACCTGTCTAACGATTCAGATACCGCCCAACCAAATGACCAAATTATCCAAAATTTTCTATCCTCACTGGATCTTCCGACTATAAATAGCCACCAACTAGAGGAGCTCTCTCATCCATTCTCCTTAGATGAAACCCTAAAGGCCATTAACTCTCTTCCACTTCACAAATCTCCGGGTGAAGATGGATACACTAATGAATTCTATAAATCATTTGCCTCCATTATTGCTCCCCATCTTACGGACCTCTTCAACTTTGCTGCCACCTCTGGTTCTTTACCGGTAGATATGCTGCGCTCCACCATCACCACTATCCCCAAACCGGAAAAAGACCACACCTCCACTAAAAATTACAGACCTATCTCTCTCCTCAACACCGATATAAAATTATTTGCTAAAATTATTGCTTCCAGACTTGTAGACTACCTTCCCGACCTTGTGCACCCCGATCAAGTTGGCTTTATGCCAGACAGACAAGCCCCGGACGCCACTAGAAGGGTCCTTAACCTGATTCACCAGGCCACCCAAGCTCGAACACCTTCTCTGCTGTTGTCGCTAGACGCAGAGAAGGCATTCGACAGGGTGCATTGGGGTTTCCTCAGAGAAGTACTATCCAAATTTGGCATCACAGGATGGTTCCAAGCGGCCATACTCTCATTGTACTCAAATCCTTCAGCCAGAGTATTGACTAATGGTACTCTTTCTAATCCCTTTATGATTTCTAATGGTACTCGCCAAGGATGCCCGCTCACCCCTCTCATTTTTGCCCTGATAATGGAACCCCTTGCGGCAAAGATTAGAGAGGACAAGAGCATTTCAGGAATTATACATAACGACACTGAGCATAAAATCAGTCTCTTTGCTGATGATGTCATTTTAATGGTCACGAACCCAAACATCTCCATACCTGCAATTCAAGACATCATTAGCCAATTTAGTGCGGCCTCCTTTTACAAAATTAATTCTTCAAAATCCTTAATCCTTCCACTTAATCTCTCACATAGACAACAATCTCTTTTAGAGAGTACTCTCCCCTACTCTTGGACTAAAAGCTCCCTCCCATATCTCGGAATAAATTTAGCCCCTACCCTGTCCCAACTTTACGACCTCAATTATCGGGCCTTCCAAAAACGGCTACCCCAACTGCTGAATCAGTTGCGCACAACGGGTCTTTCCAAACTAGGTCGTATAGCATCTTTTAAAATGCTAATTCTCCCTAAGCTACTTTATCTTTTTAGGACTGTAATATCACCAATACCCCACTCCTTTTTCACCTCCATTCAAAAACAAATCTCCAGATTTGTATGGGACAATAAACCACCTAGATGTGCCCAATATATCCTAACCAGACATCACAGAAAAGGAGGGACCAGCCTTCCCAATATTCAGAACTATTATTACGCCTCCATTCTAGACCAACTATACTATTGGTGGCATCCAAACCCTAATAAGGCCTGGTCTGTTTTAGAATCCTTGTCATTCCACCCTAATACCCTACAAGAATCTCTGATCGCTACTTCGGCAGGCTTCCCTATCCCTTCAACTCATAAATCCCCGGCCATAATGGCCTCTTTAATAGTCTGGAAGAAAGTCACCCAGAGGAAAATCTTAGATCAACAGTGTCACCTACTACAAATTCCATTTAGATCGATACTGTCACACTTACCTGACATAAACTTAAGCAATTGGTTGAAACGTAAAATATCAACTTTATCAGATCTATACCACACTAATCACAACTTGAAAACCTTCACTACTCTCCAAAATGAATTTGGCCTTCCCGACACTGAAACCTTCACATATACGGTATTAGGATCGCACACCTTCTTCGCCATGCCAACCTCTCTACAGTACTGACTTTCCCTGAGAAATTCCACGACTTTTACACCAGCTCGACATATCCGAAACGCGGTATTTCATTGATGTACTCTATTCTGAATGATAATCGGCCTTACTCGCAAATACCATCTCTATCCAGATGGATGGACGAACTAAATTCTCAGGTCACACCTGACATGTGGACACGTGCCTTTAGATTCACCTACACAGCCTCCCGCTGCTCTACTCATTGGGAATCTTATCAAAAAACTCTCCATAGATGGTATCTCACACCTTATCGTCTCTCTAAATTTTTCCCAGACCATCCCTCTATTTGTTGGAGATCATGTGGAAGTACCGGTACCATAGCGCACACCCTATGGTTCTGCAAATCTTTGAGCTCCTTCTGGAAACAAATTTTTGCCTTGATATCCAACTTGTCACAAATCTCTACACCCCCCGACCCTTCATTGGCTCTTCTACACTTAGGTATTGACAAATTTCCTAAGAGTACACGAGTAGTGGTCATCCATCTACTTCTTGCAGCGAAACTGAACATAACTAAACTTTGGAAAGCCTCTTCTTCTCCTTCTCTCATACACACAATTGCAGACTTAAACTTTCAATGTGAGATGGAAAGGATAGTAGCTCGAAAACAATTAAGTGTGAAAAAGTTTTTTTCTGACTGGCGTATTTGGCTTTCGCACCCGAAATGTACGGTAACTACCTAATCTTAGTTCCTACTTGATATTCCTTATCAATATTATTGTCCGACTGCTGTACTTTCCTCTGTAACCATTCCCCCCTGATGTTTCCATTATATTCCTAACTGGCGCTCTCCTATCTATACTCTTCCCCTCTTCCCCACGACTAGAGATATTACATATCTACTCTCTTGTTCTAGCATTTGTACCCAATACTATTTTACCTAGTTTGCACAATTGACTAGCCACGTGTTACGTTACTCTGTTATATATGATCTGTATCTGTTTTCTCTAGTCGGAACATCTGATAAGCTGTTATAATTGTTATCTTGTTTCAAACACTGAAAATCAATAAAGAAGTATTGAAATAAAAAAAGTGTTTGGGGACCTGGGTCTTGCCCCAGGGGACATCTATAAACGCAAAAAAAAAGTTGTAAAAACTGAAGTTTTTTCAGGAGCACTGATTTTAATAATGCCTAAAGTGAAACAACAAAAACAAAATATTATTTTAAATATGGTGCCGGGGGGGGGGGGGGGGTCCTCAGTCTGTCTGTAAAGTATCACATCTTTCCCATGTTTATAACAGTACCACAGTAAAATTTAATTTCTAAAGGAAAAAATGTCATTCAAAACTTGCGGCTGTAATGTATTGTCGGATCCCCAGAATATGGATGAAATCATTGAAAAAAACACCTGGATCTCTCTATATACTCCAGCTCTGTGGCTTTTCTAAAACACTATGCCCTGTTCAGCTGTGAAGTTTCTGGTGTGTGTGTCTTCTGAGGCTACTGGGGGGAAACCTCAGAACATCTTTTCTGTGGTTTACAGATCCAGTAAAGCTCTTTGTAACCTCCCTGAATAAGGGGGATTCTGGCTTTCTGGTAAGCCTTAATTTTATTTGTGGTGATGGGTATCACGCTGTCACGCATTTGATCATTGTTTTCAAAAACACCCTCTTCATGGGACTCCTTCTGATGAAAATCAGCTGCATATGAACTTTTCTTTTTGTTTGCACATTGTTTACACTTGTGATATTACATTGCACATATTGTATGATATATTTCATTTCAAACTGTACCAATTATTGCACAATTGCACTGCATTATACCATTTTTGGATGTACGCACATCACATGTTTTGTGTAATTTGTATGAAATGCACTATTTGGCCTATTGCTGCACTTTTATAGAAGCACTATATACTCTGAACATCAGTATATATACTATAAAGACTGCACTATACACTCTGCATAAAAATTGGGCCTTAGGTGTTGGTGGCGCCAGAACACTGTAACCCCTCACAGTTACTCTTGTTGGGTGCAGGAATGGGCTCTGTGGGAAATATCGTATCAAAAATTGTAATTACATGCCCCTGATAAACAGGGCAAGAAATTGGGCCTTGGGTGGAGGTGGTAATTCCACAACACTGTAACCCCTCACAGATACTCTTGTTGGGCACAGGAATGGGCCCTGCTGTGAAATATTATATCAAAAATTGTAATTACATGGCCCTGTTAAACAAGGGCCTAAAAACCGAGCCTTGGGTGGTGGTGCCCTAAACCAAAAATATTGTTGGAGGCTAGCATCATCAAGATTGAGGAGGAATAAAATAGGCAGCATATGCAGTCTTCAAGGGATCCCAGATCCATAGCAAAGTCAATCAGTTACATCAGAAGCAGGTGCTTGATAGCTGCTGATTAATTTTTATAAATGTGAGCCTATCAATGGAGTCTGTGGACAGGTGCACTCTTTGATCCATTACAAACCCTCCAGCAGCACCGAATGTGCGTTCAGAAAACACGCTGGGTGCAGGACAGGCCAGTAGATCAATTGCATATTGAGCAAGTTCTGGCCAGTGGTCCATCCTTAAGACCCAGTAACACAGTGGATGCTCTGTTGAAAAGGTCTCCAGTTCTGCTCTTGCCTCTAGATATTCCTGGACCATATAATGCAGATGCTGGTGATGGCTGCTTGAACCAATCAGACCTTGGTGCTGAGGACTGAAAATTGTTTAAAGACATTGGTCAGCCGGCCACCTTCTCCACCGCTCTTCCTCTGACCTCAGCAACAAAGCTTTAGCAACAAGTTGTTCAGCACCAGGAAATTGTAACCTCCCAGGGTCTGGAAATGAGTTGCACAAATATTTCTTCAGGGCCTGCTGAAGATGTTTCATCCTCTGCTCCCTCTGCAAAGGCAGGATGAATTCTGCAACTTTACCCTTGTAACATGGATCAAGAAGGGTTGCCAGCCAATAATTATCCCTCTCCTTGATACCACAAATCCTAGGGTCCTTTGGCAGGCTTTGCAGAATCAGGGAGGCCATGCAGCGTAAGTTTGCAGAGGCATTCGATTCTGAGTCCTCTGAGCCACTAAGGATAACATGATCCATAACTACCTCCTCCTAGCCACGTACAACTCCTTGGACTGAAAACCATCCCTTGAAGACTGCTGCTGAGTGTTATCCTCTACATCCAGGCTGACACAATCCTCCTCCTCCTCCTCTTCTTCCTGTGTGTTTGTTGGGCCTGCAGGAATGCTATCTGGATAAAGGGGGCCTTGAGAGGAAAGAAAGTCCTCCTCTTCCTCCCTCTGTTCTGCCTCAAATGCCCTGTCCATAATTCCGCAAAGCATGTGCTCCAGCAGGAAGACTAGAAGGACAGTGTCACTGATGCTTGCATTTTCGCTGCTCACCATCTTGTGGTCTCCTCAAATGATGACAGTACAGTGCATGCATCCTTGATTTGTAGCCACTGGCGTGGCAAAAATAAGCCAGGCTCCCCTGACCCTGTCCTGGTGCCATACTCACACAGGTACTCATTGATGGCCCTCTGCTGTGTGTGCAGCTGCTGCAGCATTGCCAACGTTGAGTTCCATCTGGTAGGCATGTCACAAATGAGGCAGTTAGGCTGCATTCACAGCTGAGCGTAGCCTTTTCAAGCAGAAAATCGAGCAAATTTACCGTGATTTCGCTGCGTTTTGTACCGAGATTTGCCGCGATTTTGTGCAGGGCAAAAGGTCACCAATGTTAGAAGAAAAACGCCTAAATGTGCTCGATTTGCGCAGCAAAAAAGGGTCCGGAGCTTGTTTAAGCTTCAGGCGTTCGGCTTCAGGCAACATGGAGTGGAGATGTGAACCATCTCCATTGAGAATAATAGATTTTTTCCCCTCTAGCGTTTTGTAGCTTCAGGCTTCAAGCTACAAAACGCTCAGGTGTGAATGGGGTCTAAGTGGGCAGCTTGCATTCCCTTTGAATGTAAGCCAGCCGGGCACTGGAATTGTATGACCGGCAGAAATGATCACAGACTTTTCTGGCCTGCCTTAGGAGATCTTGTATGCCTGGGTACCTAGTCAATAAATGCTGCACCACCAAATTCAGGATGTGTGCCAAACATGGAACATGGGTCAAGTGTCCCTGTGGAGGGCAGAGAGCAGGTTGGTGCCATTGTAGCATACAACCATTACTGACTGAAGCTGCCATGGTGTCAACCACCTCTGAGCCTGCCACTGCAAAGCTGACAGAATCTCTGTCCCAGTGTGGCTCCTGTCCCCTAGGCAGACCAACTCAAGCACCACATGGCATCTTTTAGCCTGACTGCTTGTATAGCCCCTTGAACGCTTACGGAGCACTGCCGGTTTAGAGGACAAATCTGCAGAAGAGGCCATAGAAGAAGAAGAGGAGGGGTGCTTCTTTTTTTTTTTATTATATCCATATACAAAAACAGATTCCGTAAATTCCAACATGATTACATTTGATGTATATATTTTACACCCCACCCCCCGTAAATCCTCCCCACACCCCCCCCCCCCCTTCTCCATCTATCCCTATCCATCCCTTATCTAAAATTTCTCCTTTCTCCCAGTTCTCCCAATGTAACCTGTCTTATCCTCCTACAGACTCCACATATCTCATCGTCTTCTTAAACACCTTCCATTCCCTCCTCTCCACACTATCTCAGATATTCCATATTATATGTCTCTTCTACCCTTACAATCCAGTATTTTTTTGTGGGGCTTTCTGTTTTTGCCAGTATCTTGGTCTGACTTTTGGCTGCATTAATCAGGTGAGGTAACAGATTATTTATATTGTTTAAATGAACTTTCTATCCCGTGAAACAAGCACGTCCAAGGTTCTTCTAAAATTTCTCTCTTAGTGATTTATTTTATTAACTGTAATATCTCTTTCCAGTAGCTTTTTATTTTTTCGTCAGTCCCACCATAAATGTGACATTGTTCCCACTACTGGCAACAGTATAGGGATCTCCCTATTTGATATTGACTTATTTTGTCAGGGGTTATATACCACCTTGTAAGGCATTTATAGTTCATCTCTGCTGTGTTAAAGTCGACTGCGGAACTATCAGTCTCAAAATTTTTCCTAATTTTTGTTTATTCCCTCCCTCGTGCTCCCAATTCTTTTTCCCATTTTTTTATGTATGGAGGGACCTCCATTCCTTTCTCTGCAATTAGAATTTTATAAATCGTGATTTACCATTTTTTGTATTTGGTGCCATACTCCATCACTCCAGTGGCCTTAGGTCTTCCACTGATCTTTTTGGTTGTGGCAAAGTTCTGATAAAGTGTTTCAACTGGAGGTACCGCCATTCATTAATCACCGTTAGATCTGTCTTGTGTTTTAATTCTTGAAATGTGCATATCCTTACCTGTTATATCCTTTAACCGCTCGCTGACCAGCCATCCTCATTATACTGCGGCAGGTCGGCATGATCCCCCAAGCCATCATAGCTATACAATGGCTCCTTTAAGCAGTATAGCAGACGCGCGCCCGCTGCTCTGCAGGAGTGCCGATGCTCATGGCCCATGGTTGTGATGACTGCTGGCCATGAGCGATCCCAGGAACGAGAGGCAGAACAGGGAAGTGTGTGTGTGTAAACACACAAATCCCTGTTCTGTTCTATGGGGAGAGACAGATTGTGAGTTCCTATTAGCTAGGATCTGTCATTTCCTCTAGGTCAGTCTCCTCCCTCTACAGTTAGAAACACACACAGGGAACACAGTTAGCCCCTGGATCGCCCCCTAGTGTTAACCCCTTTTCTGCCAGTGACGTTTATACAGTAATTACTGTATTCTTATAGCATTGATCTTTGTATAAATGGCAATGGTCCCAAAAATGTGTCAAAAGTGTCCGATGTATCCGCCATAATGTCACAGTCCCGATAAAAATCGCAGATCGGTGCTATTACTAGTAAAAAAAAATTATAATAATAAAAATGCTATAAATCTATCCCCTATTTTGTAGACGCTACAACTTTTGCGCAAACCAATCAATATACAATATATATTATTACGATTTTTATTGCCAAAAATATGTAGAAGAATACATATCAGCCTAAACTGAGAAAAAATTTGCTTTTTTAACAAAAAAATGGGGATATTTATTATAGCAAAAAGTACAAAATATTGTGTATTTTTTTCAAAATTGTCGCTATTTTTTGTTTATAGTGCAAAAAATAAAAACCACAGAGATGATCAAATACCACCAAAAGAAAGCTCTATTTATGGGGAAAAAAATTACATCAATTTTGTTTGGGTGCAGCGCCTCCCAACTGCGCAATTGGCAGTTAAAATGACACAGTGCAGAATCAAGAAAATGGCCTGGTCATTCAGCAGCCAAATCTTCCGGGGTTGAAGTGGTTAATTGTGTGTTTTTAATGTTTTATCCAGTCTCCAAATAATTTCCCTTTTCCGGGTGTAAAGTAATTTGTTTCTTTCAGTGAGATTAGTGGATAATTATATTTTCATTTAGCTTGTTTGTGTATTAGATCCCAAATTCTAAGTACATTCATTTCATGTCATTGCACGTGTGTTCTCACTCAGTGCTATGTATTGAGGTGGGCTCTAAATGATTCTACGCAACTGTGTATCACTCATTATGTTCTCAAGTTGTACCCATCTTTTTTCATTTTTCTCCTTTGTCAACTCCATTAATCTCGTGAAATTAACACTGTATTATAATGTTTTGTAAGGTCTTGTATTTTTAGCCCACCTTGCGTTTTACCTCTCCTTAATACTGAAAATGAACTTTTTGGTTTCCCATTCTGCCAAATGGTAGGGAGGTAGGGAAATAGCCCAAATTTGAAATTTGTACATAACTTTTGGTACTATTACCATCTTTATGGTATTTATTCTGCCTGTCCATGAGAGGGACCTTGTTGCTATTTTTCTTATTTTAGTGGGATGTAATTTACCTGGTATAGTTTCCCTGGGGATAATGTCAATCTTATTCCTAAATATTTTAGTTCTGCCTTCCAAATGAATTGAAATTCTGTAGGCAGTGTTCTTCCTGTTTATTTACATTTATGTTTAAAATTTCTGATTTAGAAAGATGAATTTTTAAGTTTGATAATTCTCCGTAATATTTCAGAGTCTTCATTAGGTTGGGCATTGTAATCCATAAGATGCTATCTTATGTTCCTCCTCTCCAATCTTAATCCCTCCTATATCTGGGTTATTTCTTATTGTTGCCAGCAGGGGTTCTAATGATAATACAAATAATAGGGGTGATAGGAGACACCCCTGTCTCATTATGCATTTCAAAGGGGGGCAAAAGAGTCCCATTGACCTTTACATTTGCAGTAAGATGCTTATAAAAAACTTTAATCCATTGGATGAACCCCACTTGGTCGGTATGTACCAAATCGGTCATCAGTTCTTTCATCCTGGTATCTAATACTTTTGTGAATAATATATATCTACATTCAACAGAGCTAGTGGCCTGTAACTTGAACATAAAGTACTATCTTTTCCCCTTGTCTCCTGTTCCAGTAGGTATTTTAGCTCATTCCTTTTTATCACCAGTGCCTGAAGCCACTCCCCTTCTCCCTTTTTTCTGGATTTCTTTTATTAATACTTCCATATTTTTTTCCTTTCCTTTTTTGTCCTTGTTCCTATCTCTATCAGGATGCTTCTAATGTAGGCTTAACGGGCCTCCCAGAGGGTGGCCTCTGTTATCTCTTTTGTGTCATTTATTTTGAAATATTGTTCTATTTCCTCTCTTATTTTCTCTTCCTCTTCAAAATTCTGTATTAGTTCTTCATTTAATCTCCATGAATTTAGTTGTCTTTTGGGCACCTGGTATCTTCATTTCCATGCTCACCGGGGAAATGGTCTGACAGTGTTGTTATTTCAATATTCGTCTTATGCCGTGTACACACGATTATACTTTTCGACGGTCTAGGTCCGATAGTCTTCCTGACAGACTTTTAGCGGAGTTCCGGTGGACTTTCTGAATGACCGGACATGGGCGCGCACGATCACACCAAAGTCCGATGGATTCAAACGTGATGACGTACGACCAAACTAGAATAAGGAAGTTCATAGCCAGTAGCCAATAGCTGCCCTAGCGTCGGACTAGCATACACATGAACGGATTTCATGGCCCGGCTGAGTTCCGGCGGGAAAATTTAAAATATGGTCTATTTCTAATGGCCGCCGGATTTTTGGCAAGCAAATGTCCGATGGAGCCCACACATGATCGAATTGTCCGATGGACTCATTCCGTCGGACCTTTGCTGTCAAAAAGTCCGGTCGTGTGTACACGGCATTAGTCCCCAACTCTAATAACCTATGTTCAACCATTATATAATCAATCCTTGAGTATGCCGCATGCACAGGGGAGTGGAATGTATAATCCCATGTCTTGGGGTGCTGCACTCTCCATATGTACAGCAATTGACACTGAAACAATTTTTTTCTTATTATTTTCAGCTGTACACTCCTAATCACTTTTTCCCTTGATGTACTATCAATTCTTGGTTCCAAGCAAAAATTTAGATCTCCTGTCATGATCACACTTCCCTTTTTAAAGTTAATTAACTTCCCGATAACCTGCCTCAAATAGTCTGTTGGGTTCTTATTGGGGCAATAGATGTTTGCCAGGGTACATTCCATTTTCTATAGTTTCCCTTTTTGGAAAAGGTATCGATCTTCAGGGTCTGTCATCCTTTCCTCCAATATGAACGGCACTCCTCTGGCCACTTGTTGTAGAATCCCCATAGAACCATGTTGGATAATCTCTCGAGAACAGCCTTACATTGGCCTCATAGGAGATATGCGTCTCCTGAAGGAACACTACCCCAGCTTTATACTGTTTAAACTCCTTTAAGATATTATGCCTTTTTGTTGGTGTGTTAAGTTCACGGACTTTATATGATAGCAATTTTATTGATATCATCTTTGATCACAGTACTCTCTTTTTGACCTATCTGGGATGAAAATTGTTAATTTAATGTAACTCATGTAGATAGGGATCTCCGTGACCCTACCTCCCCCCAATTCCCTTTCCCTCCCATCGCACCCCCTCCATGCCCAACCCCCTTTCCCTTCCATCATACCCTTTTGGCCCCTTTCCGGCCCCAGAACCATAGGTGGATCTGTATTTAGTTTCCACCAGTGATTCTGTTGTCCTGGAGTGAGACTCTGACCATGCCTCCCCCTCCCACCCCACTCCCCCCAGTTAAAATAAAGGGGGCTGGGAGCGTGCCAGTGATCCAAGTTTCTCTGCCCTCCAACCCCTTTCAACCCGCTGTCACAAATCCACCCCCATCCACTCCCATCCTGTCAGAAACCATGAATCAGACTGAGACAGAAGTACAATTAAATCACACTTGTTTATTAATAAAAATAAAAAGGTAAAGAGAAAAAGCGTAGTCAAGCATAGCCAGAGTCCAGTAACCAGATCGGGTAGTCAGCCAGGCCAGAAGTCAGGGATCCAAGTAGCGAAACAGCAAGCAGGATAAGGAGCCAGAAGGTATGTCAGCAAGCCAGTCTTTAAACAAACCGCAGGAGATGTTTTCTAGGGATGTGACCAAGGCGAAGGCAGAGATGAAGTGAGCTGGAAGGCTTTAAGTAGGCAGGTCAGACGAGCATCATCAGGAACAGCTGGTAACTGTGGAGAGAGAAGAGAGCTGGCAATTAGCCGACAGCTGAGCGGCCAGCCCAGAGAGGGAAGGGCTAAGCCAGCCCTGACACATCCCCTGCTGTTGTTGTTCTTACTTATTTTCTTCTGTTTCTGCTCTATTCAACTTAAACTCTGTTTATCTTATCACATTCTCCCCAGCCACATTTTCTATTCAGTCTCTGGGGTGTTCTTAGTTTTTGTTTATTGTTTTTACGTCTTTCTGTGACTCTAAGCGACTTTTGCCAATTCCCATCTTCTTTCTGTGATAAAGTTTCTTCTTCTGACCATCCTGGGATGACCAGGACTTGTAGGTCCAGTTTATTACAAAATTCTTGTAGGTCTTCAGGAAACCTTAATTTCATCGATCTTCCGTCCTTCTGGTCTATTAGGCAGGCTAGGAATCCCAAGCTGTACTTATTCATTGTTCGCATTTGCTCAAGTAGAGGTTTCAGGAGTCTTCACCTAGCCAGTGTTTCTGGCACCAGATCAGTGAAAACTTGAAGGTCTACCCCTTCATATTTTTATTGGTTGGCTCTCATTTTCCCCCAGATTTGTGCTTTTTTTTCATATAGTTGAAATCAGCTGATATGTTTTGAGGCTTTCTGATCTGATGGAGTCTCAATCTTGAAACAGTTCTCCACCACTTTGTCCAATAGAGGGTTAATATTTTATTCATTATTTTTCTTAAATCAACTCCTCTTTGTTCTGGCAAACACCCAGATCCTCAAATTCTGTCTTCTGTTTTGATTTTTCTGATCTTCCAATTTATATAATAGTTTCCTCTGATCTAATTGCATTTCTTTAACTTGTTCTTTTAGTTTTATTAATTCTTGAGCTTGTTTATCCATTTTCTCTTTTGTTTCCTCTACTTGTGTCAGCAACTGTCCCAAATCGAAAAATATAAACCTTAGCGCTTTGGATAAAATAACTGATCATCAAACTCCAGCTGCAGTAAGCAAATGGCAAAGAAGCAAAGTGAGAATATAAAAACAGTTTGCTGCGCTTAGGGTTGATCACATTCATGTAAACATGCAGAGCACACAAAAAATGTATAAAGTCCCATTAGGTGATGAAACAAAGTGCTTGCATGTAAATTGACATCACCTGTGCAATGGAGTTCAGACTGGGTGCACCACATAGATGTACACTCACCCTGGATGATGACCAACTATCACTAATATGGTCATTTAGGCATGTGGGGATGCCCCTAGGGAGCCAGTTGAAATTACGTCTCATGCATGAATGCACCTCATAAGTATAGAGGGAAATGACAAAGGAGAACCTGCATTGCGCAATGCCGTAAAACTGGGTTTATTAAATATACAAATTAAAATAATTCAGTCACATTGCAATTCAGTGCCTTATAATCCTGGCAACCGGAGTGTGTAACAGGTGATTATTAAGGGTAATCGGCCCTGATAGGAAAAGTCGTCGTTTTGCAGTGTTCAGCTTGATTTCCGGATAGTTTCATATGGGCGGAAGTAATGCGATGACACGGTGTAACCTACGACGTTTCGGCCTATCACAAACCCATCATCAGGAAGTGGTCCACTCCTTCATCCACTCCCTCCTCCTCACTGAAGCAAACTTAGCAGTATACTGCAGCTGGGGGAACATGACTGACAGTTTCTTGTCCTTTTGTGGCACCCCCTCTCTCTAAGCTCCCTTTATTCCCTTCCTCAACCTGTGAACCAACATCGGAGCCTTCAAATCGCTGCGCATCTTCCAGCAGCATGTAACCAACATGTGGTTGAAGAATACTGAGGACTCCTCCGTGCATGATGGTGGGGCTACAGAAGGAGTGACTGTGGACAAGAAGCCGTTGGAATAGGTCACTTTGGCAGCTGCATTGGAAGGCAAACTACTTTGAGCCTGGTTGACAGAGAATGAGGTGGATATAGACAGCTTTGTTATCCACTCTACCAACTCTTCTGAATGTTGTGGCTCAATAACATGGCCAGCAGCAGAAAAATGGACAAGAGTGCCCCATGGCTACCTGCAGGGGATGCACAATGTCCACGACCACCACTGTTGACTGTAGACACAGAGGCTGCTTTTCCTCTTTTAGTGACCTGTGAGCATCTGCCTCTCCTTGGTGGCCTTCCGGACATCATGTATTTTTTGTTTTGCAACACCACACTACACTGTATTATATACTGCATACAACGTATGCATACATGTATATACTATACATATACTAGACTGTATATATATATATATATATATATATATATATATATATATATATATATATATATATATAAAATACACCACCTGAAGTGTATTAGAAACTGTACACACTGTACTAGATACTGTGTACATCACCTGCACTGTATTAGAAACTGTACAACAGCTGCACTGTATTGCATACTGTGTACACCATCAGAAGTGTACACACTGTGTGGGGCCATATGTTGGACTGAGCAGATGTTTCTGAGGAGAGCTCTGGATGTCCCTGGGAGTCACTGGTGTTTTTCGCCACCGGGCAGGCCTTTCCTGCTCTCTCCATGGAGCTCTGTGTCTCCAGGGCAGAGGGTGCAATGCTTGGGGCCATTGGCACAGCAATCCCCTCCGCGCCAGCCACCTGAGACACAATCTACAGCTCTGGCCTAAGCATGGGGAGCAGCAGCCATCTTGCTACACCCGGCTGCTGCACCATTGCTCCCTCTTGGCCTTCCTGGCTCTCCCATGCCCACCGTCTACCACACACAGCAATTGGGTCAATCCAGTTAGTGATTCGCTACCTGTGAGCCTCGGAGATTCAGCAAGTAAGTGGCAGCCATCTTGTTGTACCTTAGCAGATGCTCGGGGCCTCACCCATGTCTCCTGAGCACAATCCAGACCCTACCCCACCACTGGAGCATCCCAGCCGGACATAGCGAGGATAGCGTGGCCCCATTAGAGGAGTGAAGTTTATGTCCTCTCCCATAGATGGTACAGGTTGCAGCAGCGGCCCTGATCCCAGAGCCACATGTGGTGGCCATCTTGCTACACCGTAGCAGACCTCCCCATCTCATCTGGTCTCAATCCAGGCCCCATCCCACCATCGGAGCATCCCGGCCAGACATAGTGCAACCCCAATAGAGGATTAAAGTTGATATCCTCCCCCATTTGTGGTGCTGGGAGCTGCTGTGGCCCTGACTCAAGAGCCAAGTGAGGTGGCCATCTTGTTCCATCCTGCTTCTCTATTACTGGGGTCTCCCTTACTCCTCTGTGCCTGAACCGCTCCCTGGAATACAGTCAGAGCTACCTAACCTATGAGACTTCTACTGGTAGTCCCCATCAGGAGTACTCGTCTGCCTCCACAGGCACATAATGAGCAGGCCACAGCAACTTTTATAGGAGTAGCAACCACCTTACTACAACATAACAACTTCCTTTTGGCCTCCACATTTCCTCTGTGCCCACCCATTGCTCCATCAGGGAGCCGCAGTTCCCTCACCAAACAGTTTGATACCACAAAATAATAGGGCAGCCCGGCTACTTCCTAATCTGTGATAAAGTAGACAAGATGAGATAATGACATATCTCTAGCTAAGAGGGGGAGCACATGGGATGAGATGCAGATCAGCAGCTTCATGTAGGAGCTCCCTCGGATCAGTGGGGATTTAACGCACAGTGCAGGAAGGAACCACCCCAATTTCCATCACCAACCCTGCAAGACACACTAGTGCATGCCGTCAGGCAAGAAGGCGCAATGTCACCATTCACAACAGCACTCTTTGACCAGCTATCTGTTGCGCAATAAGAAGTAAAAGAAAATGGCTCATAAAGGTGCCGGCTCCCCACAGCCGGTACAGTCTCCTACAACAGCGTGCAACCCTCTGCAGGAGTTTGCTTCCGCACAAAATAATAGTGAGCACCCTTCTCAGCACACAAAAGTGGATTTAGATGCCAGCTTAACTAAGATATATGAAAAGCTTGCTGGTAAAATACAGTATGAGCTCCAAAAAACAACAAGCACACTCACACAAGAAATAGCATCCCTGGGGGGACACACACACGTTCTAGAAACCAAACATGATGAGTTATCACTTGCACATAATGATCTTAGAAAATACTTTGAACTTCTAGCGGAAAACTACTCATATTTACAATTACAGGTGGAAAAAGTACTCCGACAGGGATCTGTTCAAATAATATACAATACTGGTACCAGCATCCCAAAAATTTAAATTACAGGTGGAAGATTTGGATAATCAAAACCGCAGGAACAACCTAAGGATTCAAGGCATCCCAGAATCAGTTTCTGACCTGATGCCTACAGTATCCAAATTGTTCCACAATCTCCTTCCTGAGTCACCCCTATCTTCGTTTGCATGTGACAGAATCCATAGGGCCCTGCACCCTAAACCACCTCCAGACAAACCTCCACGTGACATCATTCTGTGCATGAAGGACTTGTTCACAAAAGAAAGCATATTGAGAGCATCCAGAAACATGAACAACATAGAATTGGATGGCACAAAAATCCTAATTTTTCCTGACATCTCCAAAACTACCCTGGAAAGGAGATGCAAATTGAAGGAGATAACTTCTGTAAATTACAATCTGCTCACTGTAAATACCGGTGGGGATTTCAATGTGAAATCCACTCAATATCTATACAGTCGTCAATGTCTCAGAAGGTAAAGATCTCCTGGTGAAGTTGGGACTTTAAGATCCGGTTGCAGAAGTAAGACCCCTTACTACTCTCCACACTTCACCTATTTGGGCTACCCCAGCCACACGTCAGGATCAAAGATGATGACAAAAATCCTTCAGTAATATGGATGCCTGAAGAAAATGAACTCATTCCTTTGGTTAACAGGGTTTTCCCTCTTCAAATATACAACGTCAAGGAAAATATGGGAATTAAAAGGAATTAATGATCAAAGATTTCCACTATCTCCATCAAGCTTAAAGAAAAGCTATTGGAAGTTTGCACGTTTAAATGACAGCTCAAAGTAAACAGCTGATCTGCTCCTTTAAAAGGACACTAGTTGATATATCATATTATCTTTTATAAGAAGAGCTTCTGTTAGTTTGTCCCCCCTACTCACAATAGGACCCCAAAATATGGTTCAGTTTGTGATGATTCTTATATGACTGATCATGTTATCTATTATTTTGATAGCTAGGGCTCCTTATGTGAGTTTTGGACATTCCAGAAGTGATGCAATGACACTGTATAGTCCCTTGGGCGGGACTATACAGCGTCATTGCATCACTTCTGGTTTCGAGCCGTGGAGCGCAGATCACTCTGGTTTCCTATTTTTAAATATTGTTTTTGCTTTTAATGATTTTATTAATTGTGAGTACCCATCAGTATTATTAATACATTTTTTGGATATGTGTACAGTATCACACTATGGAGTCTCTTTCCTCTCTACATGTGGGCAACATCTAAGAGGTTAATAGTGAGGAAGCAGACCACTTACTTTGCAGACAAGGAGGCACTTGGAGAACACAGGACAGGAAGTTTCCTCCCAGGCTGCACAGTGGCTTATACTGTGAAGGGGAAATACCTCCTTGTGGGGTGAATAATAGTGCATTTCTTATGGGGCACTGTTTTCCAAGAAGTACAGAACAATTTGAAGGAGCACATTGTCACTTTATTGGACTTTTTATTTATACACCAGGGTTTAAGGACAGTATTTGCATATTTCTGAACCCAGTTTCAAAGCAACAATATAAACCATTCATATATGTTGGGATTTTTTGCACAGAAATGTCACTTTGAATTGCAGGTTTTGCACAGGATTTTGTTTATTTTATTTTTGTTTGAAAATCGGTTAGGAAGTTTACACTTTTTTTTGTGGATTTTTGTGAATATACAAATATTTATTTTCTGCAATTTTAGTCACTTTTAATAAGAGCAGCGCCATACCTATCCCCTCCTTTTCAAATTCCTTTTAGATTTACCTTTTGGGTGAATTTATTGATAGAGGCTGCAGCTCCTCATTTTTCATTTTCACTATGAGCGCGGGGGTCAAATTTTTTTCACTATCACCTCGTAAATGTAAAAAAAAGCATTCTGTAATTATAAAAGATTAGGTGCGGATGTTATTTTACTACAGGAAACCCACTTTGCCACCAATAACCACCCACAATATTTTGACAAATTTTATAGTCAGCATTATTGTACAGACTATATTGTCAAGAATTGTGGTACTGCCATCTTCATAAGGAAATCACTAGTCATGGAAATACTCAATATATACAAGGACCCAGAAAGTAGATTCCTGATCCTGAAAGGCATCCTCAAAGGTCCCCAAATCGCTATTGCTTCAATTTATTTCTCAAATGAGGCTACTTTCTTCAAAAACATTTTTGATATTCTTGACAGATATCATTCCCCCCCCCCCCCCACCTAATAGTAGGAGGAAACTTTAATTTGGCAGCAAATTCCGTACTTGATAGAAGTAGAATTACCGTATATATCGGCGTATATCAGGGGAAATCATGGGTGCGTGTTATACGCCGATCCCTCCGCCGATCTGCCGATCTGCGCTGTCTGTGGAGCGCCGCCGACATTTACCGAGCCGAGCCGAGTGTACTGTGTACTGGGCTCCACTCTCAGTCACGCCCAGTCCTGCCTCCTAGCCTTTACGTCCCACCAGGACAAGGGGCTGGACGGGGGCGTTACTGCGAGCAGAGCTGAGTAGCCAAGTACTCTCGGCTCGGCTCGGTTTATGTCGGTGGAGCCGAAGATCTCGGCGGCGGCGGCGGGAGGAGCCGAAGATCTTGGAGGCGGCGGCGGGAGGAGCCAAAGATCTTGGAGGCGGCGGCGGGAGGAGCCAAAGATCTCGGCGCGGCGGCAGTAAATTTAAAACTAAACCATGCTGCAATTTTGGGGAAGGCTCCAGGGGGACAGTGCAAGGCTGCAGGGGGACAGTGCAAGGCTGCAGGGGACAGTGGAAGGCTGCAGAGGGACAGTGCAAGGCTGCAGGGGGACAGTGGAAGGCTACATTGATAGGCATTTAAAATGTAAAGTTTTTTCCTTAAACTTGCCTCCTAAACTTGGGGTGCGTGTTATACACCAGCGCGTGTTATACACCGATAAATACGGTATCTTATCATCAAAGACATTCCCTAAATCTCTTTCCCATTCCCTACACAACCTTCAATTAATGGAAGAGCTCATAATTTTGGCACGAGGGCTTATACTTTTTATTCTCATCCACATGAAAGCTATGCAAGATTAGACTATTTTTTTGGAACCCCAATCCTTTTAGCTAACTTATCTAAAGCTGACATTCATATATGCCCTTGGTCTGACCATCATATTGTTTCGTTCACTACATATCACATAGGCATGGTCCTTACACCATAAACATGGAGTATTAATGACTCTCTATTAACAGACCCCACTATAACTCAACAACTTTCAACACAATTAGCAGATTACTTTACTCATAATATAACTTCTGATATACCTACTACCACTTTATGGACAGCACATAAGGCAGTTACAAGAGGTCACCTAATTAATTCTGCTTCAGACAAAAATAAATCAAATGAATTGATGTTAATACCCTAACTAAAGAATTAGACAAGATATATTACAAACATTTCCAATCCCCATCTCCAGATTTATATAAGCAAATCCAAGATAAAAGAAGAGCTCTTGACACATTGTTGTCTACTGACACAGAAAAGGCCTTGAGATGGTCCAAAGGAGAATTCCCATTATATAGCAACTCCGCCTCTACCATGTTTTCTATAAAGCTAAAACAATCTACAAAAACCCTGCATGTCTATAAATTACCTAATTCCAGGGGAAATTTAGTCTCTCATCCCAAAGAAATTATGGACATTTTCTGAGATTAAGTATTGGTCAAAGGCCTGAAAAACACCCATACACATTTAGCACCACATCCCAATATAAAGCAGTGAGATGTATAAAAATGGGAAATAGGGATTTTTACGGTGCTTAGAGTACAATTATGGAAGAAAAAATATAACAACTTAGAAATATATAATTTATTGAAATAAATATTAAAATCGATTTACACATAAAAAAAGTGCAGAGATTTTACATAAAAGGTGGCATTCAAGGTCAGAAATGGATATCACAGGAAAAATTTATTGCACATTATCCCGACATGTTTCGCTGATATGCTTCCTAAGGGGATGTGCAAGCGAGTATGGGTACTTCTCCTTGTGGACATTGTGATGTTTGCCAATAGGTTGATTTTAAGTCAAAATTTAAATTGCCAAATGGTTGTTCAAAGTTTCTAGTCACCTGCCAGACACCGGGGTTGTTTATTTGGCACAGTGTTTGTGCGGTGGCTTTTATGTTGGGAAGACCAAGAGACCTTTTTTTAAGAGGATTAGAGATCATATAAAACTTATTAAGAATAAAAAGATGGACACTGCAATAAGCAGACATGTCGGCCAATACCATGCATTTAATCCAAATTGTATAAAATTTTTGGCACTGGAACATGTCCCCCTGGACTCAAGGGGTGGCAGTGTCGATAGGACACTGCTCCAACTTGAGGCCCATTGGATTTTTTGATTTGAAGGCTACGGCCTTTCCAGGGTTTAATGAAAGTTTGAGCTTTAAGCCCTTTTTGTGATTGTTTACCCATGCAATTGATTATGTCCTCTTTTGCCCTGCCCCCTTTCTCTACTAACTCGCATGCTGGGGCCCTCCTCCTTTTCCCTCCCCTTCCCCTCTTTATATATATATATATATATATATATATATATATATATATATATATATATATATATATATATATATATATATTCATGTTTTTTCTCACTGTTCTGGTTTAATTTAATCTTTTGATTGTATGGTTCTTATTTTGTTTATATTATATTTTTTGTATATTTGATGTATTTACATTGTATTGATTATCTGTATTACTTGGAAGCGCATAATTTTTCCAGCATCTCACATTGAAGCTACTATGAAGAGGTCCATAGCTGTTTTGTTTATATTTACAACATGCCAGCCCCCCTGACCCTTTTCTCTTATGCCACTTTGTCCCTTCTGCCCCTTTTCCCTCTGGACCTGTGTGCCATCAGAAGGGGTCATACGGACACCCAGGGTATTTGTGGTGATTTTTCACTCAATTGCCCGCTTTAGTGCCATGCGTTGCCCCCTTTAGGACCTGTATGGATATGTCCCCCTAGTGCAATCTATCATCGTGTCACTTTTAAATCATGACGTGTGCCCACTGAGTTCCCGCGGCTGTGTCTGGCCGCATTCTGGATTGTGATGTCTCCATCGCCCTCCTTCTGCCGTCGTGCCTTGTGGGCAATGTAGTCTCCGGGGTTCCTCGGTCCTTGGGGCATGCGCATTGGCGCTCTCACGTCTGTATCTAGCCGGTGACATCAGACGCCGACTCGACGTAGGGCAGTTTAAAAGCTGGCCAACTTTCACTATCCCCCACGGCCACCTCTGGAGGGTATGCACTCTTCTCTGCGCTGTCACAACTATCGGTATGTTTTGACATCGCTTCCGCCCTCCTATTATATAGAGACGAGTGGTGGCCATCTTAGCCTCACTCGTCTCCATATCCAGCACAGAAAAGGACCCGATCGCCTCCGCTGCTACCGACAGCTCCGGTAAGTGGCGGAGGGCATAGGATAGCGGCGGGAGGGGGGGTGGCCCCTCTCCCACTGCTGATAACAGTGATCTCGCGGTGAACCCGCTGCGGAGACCACCATTATCGTAAACACGACTACCTCATGTAAAGATGGATATCTTGGTTGTGGCAGCAGCTGCTGCTGTTACCGAGATATCCCTCTTCAAAGTGCCGACGTATATATACAGGAGGCGGTCGGCAAGTGGTTAAATTATATAACCTGATAGGAAATATACATATCTAGATCGCACCTTTATTGTTCTTATATTGTATTGTTATGTCCTTCATATATATATATATATATACTATGTAGCCACCCAAAATCTAAGGGGTAGATCTGAAATGAGTGGAAGTCAGATGATTTATCATCTAATCATGTGCAAGCTACAATGCTGTTTTTATTTTCCTTGCATGTCCCCCTTGGATCTACAATGACTTTACTTCCAAGTGCACTTCAAGTGCACTTTCAAGTGCATTTGCAGTGCAAAGTGGATTTTGCTTTAGTAAATAATCCCCTATGTAAGCAGCCTTATATAGTGTGGGACGTGGACTTAGTTCCCCTGATTCATGATTGGCCAAAGGCACCCTGCTACCTATGTTTTGGTTACACATTTGTACTAACTTTTGACTCTTTACAATCATAAAAATTGTTTGTAAACAAAAAGAAACTGTAGAATGGCTGCACTGTATTGTAAACTGTGAAAACCACCAGAAGTGTAGTAGAAACGGTACACACTGTATTAGATACTATGTACACCGCCTGCACTGTGTTAGAAACTGTACAATGGCTGCACTGTACTGTTTACTGTGTACACCACCAGAAGTGTAGTAGAAACTGCACACACTGTATTAGATACTGTGTACACCACCTGCACTGTATTAGAAACTGTACAATGGCTGCACTGTATTGTATACTGCGTACACCACCAGAAGTGTAGTAGAAACTGTGCACACTGTATATTAGATACTGCGTACACCTCCTGAAATGTATTAGAAACAGTACACCACCGAATGAACTGTATATATAGACTAGGAATATCCACTTTGCACTGAAAGTGCACTTGGAAGTAAAGTAGCTGTAGATCCGAGGGGGACATGCAAGGAAAATAAAAAACAGCATTTTAGCTTGCACATGATTGGATGATAAAATCAGCAGAGCTTCCACTCATTTCAGATCTACCTCTAAGCCCTTGTACACATGGTCGGATATTCCTATGGACAATGTCCGATAGGGCCGTGTTGTCGGATAATCTGACAGTGTGTGGGCTCCATTGGACTGTTTCCATCGGAGTATCCGACGGACCAAGTTTTACAACGTGTCTATAAAATTTTCTGACAGCATGCTCCGATCGTACTGTGTAGAGAATTCTGATCAGACAAAGTGCCACGCATGCTCAGATCAAATTTCTAGACCAAAGCTATTGGCTACTAGCCTGAACGTAGTCCCGCCGTAATGAAATAACGTCATCACATTAAGTACGATCGGATTTTCTGACAACTTTGTCCGACTGTGTGTATGCAACAGTTTCGGACAAAATCCAACGGATTTGGTTGTCGAAATGTTCGACCGTGTGTACAAGGGCTTAGATTTAGAGTGACTGCACTTCCAAGTGCACTTGCAGTGCAAAGTGGCTTTGCCTTTTGTAAATAACCCCCTATGTAAGCAGCCTTATATAGTGTGGGGCGTGGACTTAGTCCCCCTGAGCCATGACCCTGCCTTTGGCTAATTATGGCTCTCTTAGCAGAGCACGCTGTGATTGGCCAAAGCATGCAGGTCAGGTGCATACTTTGGCCAATCATCATACAACAATGTGATCTCACAGTGCATTATGGGGCAATCCGTGGCACTCAAATTTCCCGCGAATGCCCCATAATGTTCACTGTTCTGCGAATTGGCGAACACCCAATGTTCGAGTCGAACATCGAGCGCATCCCTACTAGCAATAGGTAAGCATGCAAACAAAATAAATATAACAGTAATAAAGGTGCAGTGCCCTAATATAGCAACAGCAAATTATAAGTAAATAATAAATTAAGGCATCCACTATAAAACATGTGCATAAAAACATGAAAGCAAAAATCACACACAAAACATGCATAAATAAACTAAAAAGTCCTTTAACTCCAGAAATGTCTGTGCATTGCTTCCACCATCCAAAAAACGGGACACCACAAACAACTAAGGCCGCGTACACACGCGGGGACTGTTCGCTCAACTTTGTCCGTCAAACAGTTTCAGCGGACAGTCCGCTCAAAATTAGCATGGACGGACTTGGCCACACACGATGAACGAACAGTCCGCTGAAACCGTGCGCGATGACGTGAACGGCACGTACGACGGGACTAGAAAACGACGTCCTATACACTGCAATGCAAACTTCGGCGTGTAAATCCTTTCTGAGCATGCGCGGAACTTAGTTTGACGAACAAGCCTACACACGAGGGGACTGTTCGCTGAAACAAAGTTTCAGCAGACAGTTTTTCGGAATTTCCGAAAAACTTTGTTCAGCAGACTGTCCGCTGAAACTGTCCGCTGAAAGCCCACACACGAGCGGACTGTCCGCCGAAACACTGTTCAGCGGACAAAGTTGAGCGAACAGTCCCCGCGTGTGTACGTGGCCTAGGAGTAAGACTGCACTCTGCAGCTCACAAGCTGCCAAAGCAGCAAGTCACGCTTCGGGAATTTACAATCTCAGCTTCCACTCTATGGACCTAAAGCTCCATCCATCCACCTGATGTCTTCTGACTGTAGCAGCAGCAGCCCACCACTGGGGGGAAATTTGGAAGAGCCAACAATACTTCTAGATGGAAAAGAAATGCTCACACAAGGAGTCAAATATCAAAAAAGGCAAGATAAAGGGGTTGATTTACTAAAGGCAAATCCACTTTGCACTATAAGTGCACTGAAAGTGCACTTGGAAGTGCAGTCACTGTAGATCGCTGTAGATCTGAGGGGAAGCTTTGAAATGAGGTGAAGTTCTGCTGATTTTTTTTTTTTTGTAACTTAGGTTTTTATTGATAATATTTGCGGTACAGAGGCATAGACATGTTTCACAGAAAGGAAGGTGTGAATACATTTTATCACGTAAAAAGAACAAAAGAGAAAGATCAGGTTACAGAATCATGTTTGTCGATATCAATTGGTATTAAGACTGATAACAACATTGCTGAGATAATAGAAAACATATAGCAACAATTCAGACATAGCCGCACGTGAAAGGCCTAATGGTCAACATATTTGGATATAATACAGAATACAGCCATCGTTTAAAACAATTATGAGATTTACGTATATCTAACTGGAGCTGTAAGGAGAACAATGTAGGCATAGTTCGTAAAACAGAATGTTACAGCGAATCTGGTGCTAGAGATCATGTCAGTTTCATGCTCCTTGGGTCATTGATCCAAGGATCCCAGTCCCTGAGGAATTTATTTTTGGAGAGGTGCGCTTTGGAGAAGATATGTTCCATTTCGAAATTGGAGTTTAGAATAGATATCACCTCTCGGAGGTCTGGGGGTTGAGCAGATTTCCACCTACGAGCGATAGCCAGTCTTGCAGCAATTAGAACGTGGGTGGATACTGTTTGTAGCTTTTTGGGCCAGGATGGGATCGCCAGTCCAAGAAGGATATCCAGGGGGGTTAGGTTCGAGGCAGCACAGTTTATTGTGTGAAGGATGTTGCGTATTTGTGACCAAAAAACTGTTAGCGATGGGCATTCCCACCAAACATGGAAAGGTGATCCTACAGAACCGCACCCCCTCCAACATAGAGGAGATACATCCGGGAAAATTCTTGCAAGTCTGTCGGGTGTGTAATACCAGTGGTGGAATACTTTTTGTAAGGTTTCCCAATGAGTCGTGCAGCGTGAGAGTTTGGCAGGAAGAGAGAGAGCCTGGAGCCACACATTGTTAGGTGGGCTAGTCGGGATGTGTTTAGTCCATTTTGAAATGTGGGTTTGAATCTGGTCATCTGAGGATCGGGATAAGTCTTTGTAGATATACGATATGCCTTTGCTTGCAAGATTGCTCGTGGTGAAGTATGTGAATGTGGTGTGCAGTATCCCACGTTGGTGTGACCATTCTATCTTGTTAAGTAGGGATCTGATCCTTAAATATATGTAGAAAGATTTGTGAGAGATTCCATGAGCGGATTGAAGCTCTGCAAAGGATTTCAGACGTGAGGCGGAAAATAATTTTCCTAGATCCGAGATGCCTGCTTCAATCCATTGTTGCACAGGCAGGTCAGGTAATATTAGAGTTAGCGACTGAGTAGGAATAAAGGGTAGTATAGATTGAGGTATGCCTTTCGACAGTTGTGGTAGAGATGTCCACACTCTAATAGAGGCAGACACTGTGTCCAGTGGGAAATGTCGTGTTCCAGGTGCTATAAGATAGGCGGATAAGAATAACCTGGGTTTGTCGGGTAGCGTTTCCGATTCTATCTGTGCCCAGTTAGAAGAGGCAGGTGAGATCCACCAAACTCTAAGTTGTTCCAGGAGGACTGCTTTGTAGTAAAGAGTGACGTTGGGAACACCCATTCCCCCTCTGCAGGTTGGAGTGGTTAGAGTTTTCTTGTTTATCCTGGGTTTTTTACCTTGCCAGACAAAGGTATGGAGAATGTTCTGAAGAGAATTTAGGTGCATCGGTAGAAACGGTATTGGGAGAGTGCAGAAGATATATAGAATGTGAGGGAGTAGAAACATCTTAACTAGCGCAATCCTACCCGCCCACGAGACAAAAGGGTGGTTCATCTCATGGGACAACTGATGGAGCCTCGCCACGAGGGTTGAGTAATTAGACCGTAGAAGTTGTGTACTGGAAGAGGTTAATTGAATTCCTAAATAAGTTAGAGACGCAGAGGTAGACCAGGAAAAGGGTGATTCTGCGGATATATGCTGGATCGTCGGTTTGTCAAGACCTAGAGCTAACATCAGGGATTTACTGTGATTTACTTTGTAAAGAGAGATTGCACTGAATTGATCTAGAATTTTTTGAACTTCCTTCAATGATTGTCGTGGGTCGGAGAGTGATATTATTACGTTGTCTGCGTATAATCCTATCTTATGTTCCACTGGGCCTATCGTGATACCTTTAATGTTGGGGTTGGAACGAATGTGTTGGGCTAATGGTTCCATGACCATAGCAAATATTAGAGGGGAAAGAGGACACCCTTGGCGTGTGCCATTAGTGATATAAAAGGGGTCTGAGGTGACTCCTGATGTCCATACACGTGCACTGGGGGAGGAATAGAGACAGAGGATGGCTTGGAGCAAATGGTCGGAGATACCGAACTTACGTAGCACCGCTTCTAAGTATATCCAGTGTACTCTGTCAAACGCCTTCTCTGCGTCCAAAGAGAGGAGCAGAGAAGGCGTTTTGTTGTGTTCCGTCCATTGAATGATGTCAATAAAACGACGGGTGCCATCCGAGGTTTGCCTACCAGGGATGAAACCCACCTGGTCCATATGAATCAGTTGTGTCATCACCGTGGAGAGTCTAAGGGCCAGCAACTTAGCATATAGTTTGGTGTCTGTGTTCAGGAGTGAAATAGGTCTAAAATTGCCCGGGGTGTCCGAAGATTTACCCGGTTTGGGTAATGTCACTATAAGGGCATTCAGGCACTCCTTTGGCATAGTGCCAGAGGAGGCATAATGATTAAAGGCGTTGCAAAGATGGGGGGAGAGAATGTCATTGTAGTGTTTATAATATTCATTGACAAATCCGTCAGGGCCCGGTGCTTTGTGAAGCGGGAGTGATTTGATAGTTGAGTGGACTTCGGCAGGCGAGAAGGGAGTGGATAAGTCTTTAAGTTGAGTCGGAGTTAGCGTCGGTAACTGGACTGAAGAAAGGAAAGAGTCTATAGCGTCGGTAGTGATTGGGGTATTCGACCCTGAGGATTGGAGATTGTAAAGGTCTGAGTAGAAGTCTGCGAATGTGTTGGCTATGTCTAGGGGATTGGTCATACGTATGCCTCGGGAGTTTAGAAGGTACGGTATTTTCGACTTGCGTTGTTGTTTTTTGATTTGTTTGGCCAAAAAGGCTCCTGATTTTTTGCTGAGGGTATATGAATTCAGTTTCAGTCTTTTGATATAGTAGTCAAATTTGTTGTGTAACAATTCAGTAAGTTGTCTTCTATGGTCCCGAAGGGAGTCTAGAAGCATATCAGTGGGGTTGGCTTTGTGGGCTAGTTCCAGGGATTTAAGACGTTGTAGTAAATGGTCTACCTCTGCGTCTCGTCTCCTACGTTCTTGGGCTCCCAATTTCATAAAGAGCCCCCGTAACGAGGCTTTGTGTGCTAACCACACAGTAGCTTGATTGTCTACCGACGCACAATTGTGCTCAAAGAAATTCCTAATCTCGGATTCTATTTCCTTGTCATAAATGGGATTGGTAAATAAGGATGCATTCATACGCCACACAGAGTGGTTAGTGGGACGTTGAGAGGGGAATAGAGTCAGGGAGATTGGTGCATGGTCTGACCACGTAATCGTACCAATGTGGGATTCAGAGGAGGATAACAAAGCTTTTTGGTTTGTGAGAAAGAGGTCAATCCGAGAGTAGGAATTACCAGGGTAGGAATAAAAGGTGTAATCGCGCTCAACATCGTGTGTGCATCTCCAGGGATCATACAGGTTCTCATCAGTCATAAATTTAAAGAGGGCGGTGGATGCCTTCCTATCGGGGTTGGTTGTATCTAACATAGGATCAGGGATATCATTAAAGTCCCCACAAATGATTATGGGGTTTTGTTTAAACAGTTGTATTTTGTGCTTCAGACATTTGAAGAACTTCTTTTGAGAAGTATTGGGTGCGTACACGTTCACCAATGTTAAGAGATGATTGTCGAAGGACGCAGTTAATATGATGAACCTGCCTTCTTCATCTGTGTCAACTTGTTGTGGGATAAAGGATAAATCGGAACTCACAGCAATCATCACCCCACATTTCTTTTGGGCGTGGTTAGAGAAAAAATAGTGGGAGTATCTTTTGTGTGTACATTTGGGTGGATTTTGTTGCGTAAAGTGGGTTTCTTGTACACATATTATGTCAGCTTTTTGCTTATATGCCTCCTTCCAGAGGAGGTTTCTTTTGAAAGGGGAGTTAAGCCCTTTGGCGTTAAGGGAAACAATTTTAAGTGGCATGATGGTTATGTATGGTGGGTGTTGCACAGGTGTTGAGCGCGACCACAGGTATTACGAGAAAGCTTAGTACAGTTTATATATAGTACAACAAGAAATATAATCATATGCAAATCACATCCTATAATGGCTGTAAATTCAATGCTAATAACAGGATAGAAATCGCGTATACGATCCTAGAATGTGGAATGTGAAGAAAGCGCTTGTCCTCAGGGACTGGTAGTTCTATCAAGGCTAGTTGGGCACCAGTGGTTAACAGAACGATGGAGCAAAGGGCGGCAGGAAAATAAAATAAAGAAAAATGAAAGAAAAAAAAACAGAATAATAAGGGATTATGAGTCAAAAACTGTAGTATCAACAATGGTCAAGCGTAACAAATGAACAAATTACCTTTGTAGTAAAAAGAGGCACAGGGAGAAAGATGTATCAGTGTGCGTGGCACACTATAATTCAACGGGGTGTGAAACTGGAAAAAAAAAACGCCCAGGCAGGCTTCACATGCCAGGGACATTGCTGGTCATGGAGGTCCATCAGGTTTTGTTGGATTTATTCGAGCCACGACGGGGAGGAGGCGGGGAGCCTGTAGGATGTTTCGCTGAGTTGTGCGACTTTGGTCGGAGAGGAAGCATTCCCCAGTTGGTTAGCTTCTTGTAGCCGTCCTTAGGTGATAGGATCGGAACCACTTTCTGTTGGTAAGTGACTAGAAGCTTGGTGGGGAAACCCCAGCGATAAGCAATATTGTGCTCTTGAAGCAAGGAAGTGACCGGTGAGAATGCTCTGCGAAGTTCCATGGTGGCGGGAGACAAGTCCGCAAAAAGTGATATTGCATTGTAGGGAGATGGAAGAGGCCTCAGGTTCCTGGCCGCGCGAAGGAGTTGTTCCTTAACTTGATAGAAATGGATCCTGGCCAGGACATCTCGAGGTGTGTCAGCTGGTAAATGGTCCGGCTTCGCAATTCTATGTGCTCAGTCGATGGTCATATCTTGGGGTGTGAGATCAGGGAGAAGGGTAAGGAAGAGTTGATGCAGGTACTTGGGCAGGTCGTTAGGTTGCATGGTTTCAGGGATACCTCTAAATTTTATATTATTACGTCTGGACCTGTCTTCGAGGTCTGCGAGTTTCAGCTTTATTTTCTGAATCTCTTCTGTATGATGGTCGTGCGCATTGAGGATTTCATTATGAGCCCTGTTCATATCTGAGAGGTGTTCCTCCGTCATGTCTGCCCTGTCTTCCAGGCAGTCCAGCCTGTCATGTGCTTGGGATAGAGAGAGTTGCAGCTCCCTGTGGAGATCCTTCTGCAGAGTGAGCAGCATAGATTTTAGCATGCTTTCAGAGACAGGATTGTCAGTCACTGGCATGGTAGCCAGAGTAGATAAGGGGGCTGAAACAGCAGATGCAGGGCCTGGGTCAGAGCCATTATGCTTTTTAGCTGTGGGTGCTTTCTGAGGAGAGTTACAGGGAGAGGAGGCCATTCTCTTACCTCTCTCCTGCGGAATGTCCCCTGCGTGGATCTGAGGGGGGGGTAAGCTGTCCATCTCCTCATGTTCTCCCCTGCTGATCCTGTCTGTGCCAGGTCGCTCATATGGCAGATCGAGCGGTGTTGGGCTGTGTCTTGCAGAGCCTGTGTGGAGAGCGGCCTGGTCGGCGCCATCTTGGAGTCCTCCGTGCTCCATGCGGCCGAAATACTCCGTCATTCGGCGCGGTTGCAGTGGCGGATGGCAGCGTCCGGGCATACCGCCGTGTGTCCCGCGACTTCCCTTCTCTGGTGGGCCAGAGAACGGTGGTCCGTTGCGCTGTTGTAGCGAATTAAGCCTGCTGTGGAGCGGAGCTCGTCAGTCAAGCGGCCATCTCGCTCCGCGGCTAGCCACGCCCCCCTGAAGTTCTGCTGATTTTATCGTCCAATTATATGCTGTTTTTTATTTCCCTTAAATGTGCCCCTCTGATCTACGGTGACTTTACTTCCAAGTACACTTTCAGTGCATTTGTCTTTAGTAAATAACCCCCATAGTGTAGTAATTTATTATTGATGCATAAAAGTCACAAAAAAACTATTTTAAAAATCCAGATGCCAAGTAGTTAAAACATATACAGCAGTGCGCTTACTTAGATGGCTGCCATTTCCGAAACTGTGACATCAGCATATAGTCCCACCCCCAAATATATATGTTTTGGGGGTCCAGAAATGCCCTTTTCAGCTTCTGACAAGGTCTGTTCTTGTAATCACAATAGAAGGAATACCAGCTCACTTCTAGTTTATTTCTTTGCATTGTGTTCAATCAAGCCAGGGCCGTCTTTAAGGCAGGGCAAAAGGGGCAGCTGCCCTGGGCCCTGTCATTGTTGTGGGGCCCAAAACAGCTGCCTCATACTTACCAACTATCCAGGTTTAAATTCCCTTGTCCCTTGAAGTTTTATTCCTGTGCTGTGTTCTAATATCTGTGTGAAGTGCTGGTACTAATGCTGCACAGCTCTGCCCTATTGTTGTGTGCAAGTGACTCACCTGCAGACCCTGTGTTTACATATAAATAACCAGCATTCATATGTAAATAGCGGCGAAAATACTAAGTAAATAGCTGCGGCTGGCGGCATTGATATGTAAATAAAGGTGGCATTCCTATGTATATCATGCTCCCCTGCTGTGAGGAGGTGATGTGCTGTAACCTCTAGCAACTAATCAGTGAGCCGTAATGTGTGCTGTAACCTTTAGCAACTAGTCAGTAAGCAGTAATGATATGCTGTAACTGCTGACAGCCAATTGCAATTGCTGCCTGATCTGATACAGAAAAATGATTTTAGGTCTAGCTGCTATTTATTGCATGTCTCAGAGTAGGTGGAGAGGAAAATTGCATGGGAGGGGGCCCCCAAGAAAAATTTTGCCCAGGGCCCAATCTATATTAAAGACGGCCCTGAATCAAGCCCTGATGAAGGGAGTGTTTCTGTACCCTCAAAACGCATTGAATACTCCTTGGGTTGTCCTGATTTTTATTGGAATATAGATGTATCTGGACCTCTTAGCGGTGGTGTGGCATTTCCGTTTCCATTTTTTACAGTCCTGAAATTTACAGAGTTTGAACGGATAGCTAAGACATCTGACCTAACTTTTCTCTACTGCCGTGAAGCAATGCAGCCTGAACATCACCCTGCCCTTAGACTGTGACTGGACAGTAAACATGTTCTTTGTCAGTACATGTGCATGCAGGAGAGATTTCAGGGCCCGAAGGTGTGCTTTACTGTTTTGAGAGGATAAAATAAAACTCAGATTTTGCTTAATTAATTATTAGTTAATTAATATCATCAGTAGGACAATTGTTTTCTCTTGTAGCTGTCCCTGTTGACCCTTGTCGGTATAAATCTCCAACATTTGCAATGCATTTTTAGATTTGCAATTAACCCTTTATTTTTTGTTCTGTAATACTTTCTAAAGCAATCTACTGCTAGCGTATATTTTCACATGTTTCTCTAAAGAACCTTATTCACAGTTGGACATTATTGTAGATCTAGAAAAAATAAATGTGGGGAACTGAATCTATTTTGCAAGGGGTGTTGGTTGTGCTTGGTGATTTTGAAGAGCACCAAACAGTCAAGGTTACATAGATACATAGTTACATAGATTGAAAAATAATAGTCCTTTTAGTTTAACCCCTTAGCAACGAGTGTACACACATTATGCAGCCTCACAAAAGTGGGTCTTCTTCTGTGGAGCCACATATATGTACCTCTGTGTTTGTAGTGAGAGCACACTGCACAGCACGGTCCCAGTACAGAGACTGAGCTCTGGGTCCTGTACTAGCAGTCAGGACAGGACTGATCATCTGATCGCTGTTATAACCTCTGATCAGTCACTGCACAGCCAACCCATGTGTTTTTTTTTCTCCTTGTGAATAGAGAAAAATATGCTTTGGTCTTTATCTCCTTGCTAGAGGAGAAAACTGTAAACACCAAGAATTGTGTGTAAAAAATTAAAATAAAATCCTAATAAAAACAAAAGATAAAATAACGAAATCAGGGTTTTAGCTAGACTAGTATCAGGGTTAAAGTGAATGTCAAGGTTATGGTCACATGCCATGGTCAGAGTCAAAGGTCAGGGTCAGTGTATTTCAAGTAGGATTAAAAAAGCTTTTTAAAATGTATTAGTGTCAGTGTGTTCAGGCGTTAAGATTTGTTTTACCCTCTGTCATAAAGGGGTTAATCAATAAAAACATGTATTAATAAATAGAAAACTCTCATATATCAAACCTTATGCCCACAGTTCACCCAGAGGAGGACAAAAAACCCAATAAAGCATTGTCCACTTTGGTCCAGCTGGGGAAAAAAACACTTTCTGAACCCCTGAAGGCAAACAGAGATTGCTTGGATCAACAATATCTGGTGTAACTATAAATGTTAATGTCCAGTTATATTTGGTGCATTTAAGAACGCATGTAGCATTTTTATTAAAACAATCTGCTGAGCTGGTCATAAGTATGTCTGATGAAAATGATTTCACATTTTCACAACTCTAATGCCGCATACACATGATCCAATTTTCCGACAGGAAATGTTGGATGTGAGCTTGTTGGCAGTAAGTCCGATCGCATGTATGCTCCATTGGACATCTGTTGTCGGACTTTCTACCAACATATGTTGGCTAGCATGCTCTCAAATTTTTTTTCGCAAACAAATGTTTGTTGTCGGACTTTCCGATCGTGTGTACACAAGTCCGTCGGAAAAAGTCCAAAGTACAAACATGCATGCTCGGAATCAAGGATGAGCCAGAAGCGCTCAGCCTTGTAAAACTAGCATTGGTAAGGGAAAGATCACACGGCAAATTATGAAATCTCTCAATGCAGCGCATTCTCTTCTTCTTTACAATGGAATAATAATGAAGCTGCTTTGCTGCTGATATACACAGAGTTCTGACAAACGTATTTTTTTTTTTTCCAGTGATCTCCAGAATAATATTTATTTGTGTTTTTTTTCTAGTGATCTCCAGAATAATTATTTTTTGGGTGAGAGGAAGGGGTTGCACCCTTGAAACACGTCCATTGATCCCCCATGATGGGAGCTAGAACATGTTGACACACTGGGGCTTATTTTAAAAAGGCAAAACCACCTTGCCCTACAAGTGCACTTGTAGGGCAAAGTGGATTGTCCTTTCTGACATAAGCCTCAGTGTGTCAACATGTGCTAGCTCCCATCATGGGGGATCAATGGACGTGTTTCGGGGGTGTAACTCCTTCCTCTCACCTACTTTAGTTTGGAGGAAAGGGTTGCACCCACAAAACACGTACATTGATATCCCATAATGGGAGATAGCACATGTTGACACACTGGGGTTGATTTACTACCAACTGTGCCCCCTCTTACTCTTACGCAAACCTGTACCTGGGGAGGTGGGAATGTGATCTCTTTGCAGATGAATCAAGATCAGCAGAGATTGGCCAGATACTCTCATGGCATCGTTATATTGATGATGTTTTCATGGTGTGGGCAGGATCAAAGGAGAGTTTGTTAGAATTTCTGGACAGCTTACAAGAAAATACGTATAATTTGAAATTCAGATATACTTTTGAACAATCAAGGATTACTTTTCTGGATGTGGAAGTTTTTATGAATCAAAAGTATTCCTTATAGTAAATTTCTAAGATTGAAGCCCAGTTGCACACGATATGAAGATTTCAAAAGTGAGGCAGATTTATTGCGTGATCGTCTACTGATTAGAGGCTACAGTAGAACATGCCTGGAGAAGGCATTTAATAGAGTGAAAAACCTGAATAGACAGACATTACTATGTAAGCCCAGGCGGGACAATACAACTACGTCAACACGCATCATCACCAAATGTAATTTTCAACATGCTAAAGTGCAAAATATTTATTGGTACTTATTGGCAGATGATCAAAGAATCTCTAAATTCATTCAACCTTATCAAAAAATTACGTACAAAAGGTCCCGATCATTAAGAGATACTCTAGTAACTAGCCATCATAAGAGCATTAGTACAGTTAAAGGTAAACCACCAGGCACCTACCCTTGTGGCAGGTGCAGTGTTTATCCTTTTATTATTGAAGGAAAAAGCATCTTGCTTCCCAATAACACTATTTGGACCCCTAAACATAGAACTGACTGTCGATCAATTGGCTCAGTATACTTAATGAAATGTTGTTGTGAAGCTTTTTATGTGGGAAAAATGAAATGTACCCTGTTTTGTAGAATTTGAGATCATGTATCTCTGATCTTTAAACATAGGATGGAAACACATATAAGTCGACATGTAGGGTTATACCACACCTTCAATCTCAAGTCCATTGTTTTTTTCAGTCTCGAACATTTACCTCAACATGAATGTGGAGGTGACATTGATAAAAAGTTTCTCCAATTTGAGACAAGATGGATATATTTGTTAGAGGCAACACCTTCCCCTGGTTTTAACGAGAGACTTAGCAATAAGCTTTTCTTATAATAGTGGGTACCTTGTTCACACATGGACATGGGACACTTGCTATGTTGGATTCATTCATTCCTTGTCATTACCTTTTATAATTTATAATATTTTTTTGAGTCTTTTTGTGGTCACTAGGGTGTGTGTGTTGGATTGTTGCCTGGCGGGATGTCCCAGACGATGTTGCCAGTTTTTCTCTCCTCTAATCGAGGAGGATATGTATGTACAAATAATAATTATCTTATGCTGTTTGTATTATATTTGGATATATAGGACAACTTGCTGTTGTTAAAGTTGATATAGTATTTGCAGATGTTATGCACATGTGTTGACCACACCTGCACTCACGTAATAATCAGGCAGGGTTTTGGGTGGGAAGGGGGTTGTTGTTTTTTTTTTTCCTGATACACATTCGACCCACATGCATTTTGATCTACCCAATTTGCAAATAGATTCCTGTACGGACACCCAAGGGTGTGTAGCGAAACTAGTACTTGGCCTGATTTGGGTGGCACTGTTCTAGCTCCATGCCCGCTGAGGGACCCCTTTGTCGTGGCTTCCGGGTGACACTGTTCCGTTGCGCACCCTTGGGCTGGAGATGTGTCCCCGGTCTGTGGGTGTTTGCACGGAATGTTCGTTGTTAGCAGTTAGATCACGCACCAGAAGTGACATACACTTCCGGTTCCAGTCGTTAGTCCGTGGCTTGTGGTACCCTCGTTATTATGTCCGCACTGTGCCATAGTGGCGTGATGTCACGTGCTGCTTTTTGGCACCACGGGGAGGGATATTTAAAGCCTACATGATGAAAGCCATTTTTGGGTTTCCTGGGAACTCACTAAATGAACAGACGGTGCATTCAGGTATTTATCTGAATTTGGTGGGATGGCATTTTTCTTTTATAAATGATTTGATTCTAAGGGTTGCCCTTCTTGCTCTCATCTTTTTGAATAGTTGCAAGTCGGCCACTTTGGTTCCTCTGGCATAGCGTACTTATTTTCACCGATCCTTCTTGCCCCCCCCCCCCGTCTAGGTAATGGTTGGATGGGTTTCCCATGCAGCATTAGGACTTATTGAGGTGAGAGATTCACTTTGGCACTATAAGCAGACACCTGGAATGGTCCATTTGGAATAATCTCTGACATATATATATATATATATATATCTTTCGAATTTTTTAAGACGAAAAAGGCGAAATTTAGTTGACACAACTACATATGCCTATGCTCCTTCTTCTTTGCATCCACATGAACTCCCAGAACATATGTTTTTCCGTTAAACATTGGGATTGAAGTGAGTACGGTCTATTTATCTGCCATTGATGAGTGCTTAATCTCCCTCCCCAAATGGTTTATATTTTCTATTTATTGCAGGCATGATTGCTTTTTTCATATATTGGATTGACCGGCATCATTCGGGTTGCCTTTGGATATGGGTGTCGGTGTTATTCGGGCCATTTTCCAACTGCATTCACTCCTGTGCCTTATTATGAGGTAGGAGGTTTTTGCTCTTGGGGGTGGGGGGTGGCAAAATAGGGGCCCTATTTTACCACCCCCCACCCCAAGAGCAAAAACCTCCTACCTCATAATAAGGCACAGAGGTGAACCTGATTTGTGGGTGGTGTGTGGCCACACATGTGCAAGTCATAGTATGTTATGGTATGTTATTTGGTTAATTTGTTAATATGTTGTATATTAATATATTTATTTTTCTTTTGTTTTTGTATACACCTAAGGTTGAGTCAAGAACGCTTCTATTTATATGATAATTAATGACAATTTCGGCCTGGGATCATGAGGGAAATTACAATTTTGAGTCCCAATTTGTGTGCATCATCAAAATTTGGCTTTTAGAGGGGTGAGATCAACCCATCTTATGAAGGTAAGATCAACAAAGTTTTGACATACTACTGTCTCATGTGGCCTTCACTTTAGCAAAGTCGAACTTTGTAAGTTCCTAAGTTGGGGATGTGTATTTTATGTTTTTAAACATGCCTGTTTAGCCCCAAAAAAGGCAAATTTATGTCAAACATACATGTTTTACACCAACTGTTTATAACGCACATGTGAATGTGCTTGGAGTAAAATGTTTTATACTCGTGTGTAATGTGTGGCTTCTTATATAAGTGCTCAATACCAGTTTATTTGTTAAGTTGGTGTAGTTACAGTGACAATGGAGGTTATTTACTAAAGACAAATCCACTTTGCTGTACAAGTGTAATTTCAAGTGCACTTGCATTGCACTTGTAGTGCACTTGTAGTGCAAAGTGGATTTGCCTTTAGTAAATAACCCCCACTGTGCTGTACAATTTGCCAAAATCAGGTCATTTTAGGGACTCCAAGCAATTCATTTATGGAGTTGAAAAGGTTGATTATTTTTATCATTAATGCATTACATACATTAACAACAATAACATTATGTGTGTGTAGCAGACCCACAGCACAACATAATATTTAGCTGATAAAGTGATTGTCACCTCATGTATCAAATAAGTTATAAGTTTGCACTATTCAAGAAAATGCCCAAAATTAAAAGGCCATTTGAGAAACTATGAGACAGATAAGAAACACAAATAGTAATTCAAATGAAATATGAGTTTAGATTTTCAAAAAAATGTATTAAACATCTGCAAGATTTTGTTGTAAATCAATTGCCCTCCTACCCACAAAGTAATCAACGTAGTTTTGCCTGGACGGCCACTTTCGAGCACTCATTGATGCAGGTTATGCTGAAAAGTCAGACTCAGTCGCAACTGAGGCCAGATAGCTGGCTGCATTCTTTCGAATGTAGTTGTGCAGAACGCAGCAGCTCAACACAACGTGATTAATTTTTTATTCGGCCAGGTTGATAGACGTAAGGAAAAGCCTGAACCAGTTGGTGATTAAGCTTCAAAAGAAAAAAAAAACATGTTTTTCACATGTGTAATAGTCTCTTACAATATCTTACTTGCATAAATCATGAATTCTACAGCAATCAGATGTTTCTACCATATGTCTTGCTAGTGATGAGTGAACTGAGCAAAGTTCAGTACTCTGGATGTTCAATCAAAACTCCATTGAAGTCTACAGCAGAGTAATCATTTATTTTTTTCTTGCCCTTTCAAAGCTAGTTTGCAAGCTTTTAGTAAATAAGAACATTGGGAGCTGGGTACTGCCATGGGGTAAATTTACCAATGCAATTTTGTTTTAAATACTGTTCAGAAGGTAGCAGATCGTTTAATGTGACAAGCAGTTATAAACCCAAAACTAAAAATGTAATATATTGCAGCTTACCTAACATTAGTTTGCTTTTTTTAGGCTTTTTTCCCTGTTTTTACCTGATGATCTGACAAGTAACACACCTCTTGTATTAAACAGACATCACTCTGGATAGAGGTTAAGTGGAGTAGGGGAGTGGTGTGCTGTAATGCATAATCCCATTAGAGAGTTTCATCCCTAATAGGGATGAGCTGAACACCCCCCTGTTCCGTTCGCATCCAGAACATGCGAACAGGCAAAAAATTAGTTTGAACGCGCGTACAATGCTAAAGTCTATGGGACACGAACATGAATAATCAAAAGTGCTAATTTTAAAGGCTTATATGCATGGTATTGTCATAAAAAGTGTTGGGGACATGGGTCCTGCCCCAGGAGACATATATTGATGCAAAAAAAGTGTTAAAAATTGCCATTTTTCCGGGAGCAGTGATTTTAATAATACTTAATTTAAAACTACTCACGGCTATAATGAATTGTCTTGTCCGACAATACACATAACAGGCCCTTCATATCTGATATGGATATTAACCTCCCTGGCGGTACGATTATTTCGGATTTTAGGTGCTAAAAGTGGTACCATTATTTTGCATGAAAATTTGGCGTTTTATATTGTAGTCCTGCAATTCTTAGGGATAACTCTCTTAAATCTGTCCAAACCAGAGTCTAGCAGACATCCCGGGTATGATAAAGTTTGAAAAATTAAATCATAAATTATAATATAATAAATAATTATAAATAATTGTACCAAATAATAATATAACAATAATAAAAATTATTCAATAATGTAATCAAATCAAAAACACTGAAATTTGCTCAGTTGCAGAATTGTCACTGTCATTACTTTTCAGTATTTGATGACAGATCTCCCCACAAATCGCTATCGCTCAATTCTGCGAGTGATTCTAATTTATTATCGCTGTTTTCTAGCTGGTCTAAAATCATTTTTGATGTAAAGTGACAGTTTTGGTTGCTATGGGCAATCTCCAGTTTCCAGGCATAAAGAACAGTTTTTATTATATAAAACTGCATGCAGGACACTGGGCAGACCACTAGGGACAACGGGGATGTGAAAGATTTACATACAGCAATGTAATCTGTAAGATTACATTATACTGTATGTTTGCTGTTTGTTTCACTTTTTGAATTTGGCGCCGATCTCCGTGCCCGTGCGTCGCAACGCTCGCAGGGCACGGAGATCGGCGATGTAATGCATCGAGCGAGACACGGCTCGCTCGTACAGCGGGGAGACAACGCTGGATCCGAGGGAGAAGGTAAGTAAACCTCCTCCTGGATCCAGCGATGCAGTCCCGAGTCTGACTCGGGGATACCGCTCTTGGTATAAAAAATCCACCCCGAGTCAGACTCGGGAATACCGTCAGGGGGGTTAAGGGGAACCCCGTGCCAATTTTTTTTTTAAAATGGCGTGGGGGCCCCCTCAAAATCCATACCAGACCCTCGGTATAGATTTTTAAGGGGAACCCCGTGCCAAAATTTTTAAAAAAATGGCGTGGTGACCCCCCAAAAATCCATACCATACCCTTATCCGAGCACGCAACCTGGCAGGCCACATGCCCTCAACATGTGGAGGATGTCCCCATGTTGATGGGGACAAGAGCCTTATCCCCACAACCCTTGCCCGGTAGTTGTGGGGGTCTGCAGGCGGGGGGCTTTAACAAGGGGACCCCCAGATCCCACCCCCGTGTGAATTGGCAATGGGGTACAAATGTACCCCTACCATTTCACAAAAAAGTGTCAAAAGGGTTAAAAAACACAAGAGATGTTTTTTGACAAGTCCTTTATTCATTTCTTCTTCTTGCTGCTTCTTCTTCCATCTTCTTTCTTCTGGTCTTCCTTTGGTGTTCTTCTTCCTCCATCTTCTTCTTCTCCATCTTCTTCTTCATCTTCTTCTTCCTCCACTCTTCTTGTCCCGCATCTTGCTCCGGCTTCTTCTTATCTGCTCCATTCACGATCCGCCTCTGTGGGAGTCTTCCGCCGTGTGAAGCCTCTGTTCTTCTGACACTCCTTATATAACATAGAGAGGGGCCACCCGGTGGCCGCCGCCCCCTCAGACGCATGGGGAATGCCATAGGGAAGAAGAAGCTGAAGAAGAAGATGGAGGAAGAAGAACACCAAAGGAAGACCAGAAGAAAGAAGGTGGAAGAAGCAGAAAAAAGAAGAAATTAATAAAGGACTTGTCAAAAAACGTATTTTGTGTTTGTACCACATTTGTACCCCATTACCAAATCACACAGGGGGGGCCGGGATCTGGGGATCAACATGGGGACAAGGTGCTTTGGGGGGGCCGCTGCACCAAAAGCACCCTCTCAATGTTAAGGGCATGTGGCCTAGTATAGCCCAGGATGAGGGGCCGCTCTTTCATCCCCCCTCTTTTCCTGCGGCCTGCCAGGTTGCATGTTCCGATAAGGATCTGGTATGTATTTTTGGGGGGACCCCACGCCATTTCATTTTGGTTCGGGGTTCCCTTGTGGGGAAATTACATGCCTTTTTTATCAATGAACTCTTATGTGTATTGTCCGACCAACAATTCATTATAGCCACAAGTAGTTTTAAATTACTTTTTTTCCTTTAGAAATGTAATTTTGCTGTCAGACTGTTCTAAACATGGGAAACATGTGCCCCTTTACAGGCATACTATAGACACCCCCAAGCACGAAATTTTAAGAAATATTACGCTTTTATTGTTTCACTTTAAGCATTCTTAAAATCACTGCTCCCGGAAAAAAGGCAGTTTTTAAAACTTTTTTTGCATTACATAAAGCTCATCCCTAATAAAGTACAAGACCAAAACGTGTATAATGAAAGGAGCTTTAACCGATTACCAACCGTGCTATAGCCGAATGATAGCTACAGAGTGGCTTGATAATTCTGGGAAGGCGTACTAAGATGTCCTCCCAGAATCACGACACTGAGCACCCCAGAGTTCACGGGACCCGGCTCAACGTGGAATGTGGTAAAGGGCCAATGATAGCAGCCCTTTACCATGTGATCGTTCCATCCAGTGAGAGAGCGATCACAACGTAAACACAGCGGGGAAATCCAGGGGTCCAATGCTCTCCTCTACTCACACGATACAGCGTAAGTGGGGAGGAGAGTGATCGAGTGCCAAACAGTGAATGTTTCATATATTACAGTGCCAAGCAAGTGCCAAGAAAGTGCCCAGCAGTGCAACATCAGTGGTCTATTGTGACATCAGTGCCACATCTGTGCCACACCAGTGCCACTACAGTGCCACATCAGTGGCCTACAGTGCTAATCAGTGCCCTATAGTGCCAATCAGTGCCTCTACAGAGCCACATTAGTGCCACTACAGTGCTCACCTGTGCTATCAGTGTCATGTCAGTGTCACCAGTGCCACTACAGTGCCACCTGCACCCATCAGTGCCAACTGTGCCCATCAGTGCCACTACAGTGCTCATCTGTGCCATTAATGCCACTACAGTACCATCAGTGCAACTACAGTGCTCATCAGTGCCACTACAGTGCCCAGTAGTGCACATCAGTGACCATAAGTGAGTGCTCATCAGTGCCACCCTATCAGTGGAACCTCATCAGTGGCAGCTAATTAGTGCAGCCACAGTGCATTAGTGCACATCAGTGCAGCCTCATTAGCACCCATCAGTGCACCCTCATCACTACCAAGCAGTGCACCCTCACCAGCACTAGGGTTGGGCCGAACACCCCCCCGGTTCATATCACACCAGAACATACCGAGCAGGCAAAAAATTTGTCAGAACACACGAACACCGTTAAAGTCAATGGGACACGAACATGAATAATCAAAAGTGCTAATTTTAAAGGCTTATATGCAAGTTATTGTCATAAAAAGTGTTTGGGGACCCAGGTCCTACCCCACGGAACATGTATCAATGCAAAACATTTGTTTTAAAATGCCTGTTTTTTGGGGAGCAGTGATTTTAATAATGCTTAAAGTGAAATATTCCTTTAAATTTCTTACCTGGGGTGTGTCTATAGTATGCTTGTAAAGTGGCAAATTTTTACAATTTTTTTGAACAGTCCCTGCACAAAATGACATTTCTAAAAGAAAAAAAGTCATTTAAAAGTACTCGTGGCTATAATGAATTGTCTATGGTAGAAATCAAAAGTGCTAATTTGAAAGGCTTATATGCATGGTATTGCCATAAAAAGTGTTTGAGGACCTGGGTCCTGCCCCAGGGGACATGTATCATCGCAAATTTTTTTTTCAGGAGCAGTGATTTTAATAATGCTTAAAGAAAAACAATACAAGTGAAATATTCCTTTAAATTTCATACCTGGGGTGTGTCTATAGTATGCCTGTAAAGTGGCACATGTTTCCCATGTTTAGAACAGTCCCTGCACAAAATGATATTTCTAAAGGAAAAAAAGTTATTTAAAAGTACTAGCGGCTATAATGAATTGTCAGGTCCCAGCAATACAGATAAAAGTCATTGAAAAAAATAGTATGGATTTTAAGGGGAACCCCGCGCCAATTTAAAAAAATGGCATGGGGTCCCCCCAAAAAATCCATACCAGACCCTTATCCGAGCATGCAACCTGGCAGGCCACAGGAAAAGAGGGGGGATGAGAGAGCGCCCCCCCTCCTGAACCATACCAGGCCACATGCCCTCATCAAGGGGAGGGTGCTTTGGGGTAGCCTCCCAAAGCACCTTGTCCCATGTTGATGGGGACAAGGGCCTTATCCCCACAACCCTTGCTCGGTAGTTGTGGGGGTCTGCGGGCAGGGGGCTTATTGGAATCTGGAAGCCCCCTCTAACAAGGAAACCCCCAGATCCCACCTCCTCTGTTTGAAAATGTTAAAAAACACAAGACACACTTTGGAACAAGTCTTTTATTAAAAAATAAAAATGTCCCACGAAGTCCTTTCTTCTTCTTCTCTCGCTCCGCCGATGGACCGAAAAAAACAAAACCCTACTGGCCATCACCTATCTGCCTCCATGGGAGGCTCCCACCACCTGACACGTCCTCGCAGGTGACAGTGCTTATATAACTGATTGCGGGGCCACACGGTGACGTACCCGGGTGACCCTGCCCCCTTTGACGCACGGGGACTTTCCCATGGCTTTCCCGGGGCGTCAGAGGGGTGGGGCCACCCGGTTATGTAAACAGGTGTCCCCACCCCCTTCGGACGCCACGGGGAAGCCATTTAGACGTCAGGTGTGAAACGTCCACATGCTCACATTGATCCATAACGACACGTACGTGTAAGTCCCCAGAAGAAACAGCCCAATCCGGAAACCAGCTTGTGTCCATGACTATCATTTTTTCATGGGGGGAGTGGACTTCAATGATCAGATGATCGAACCCTACCTTCCCACAAGAAAATCCAGCCATTGTTATAAAAAGTCTCCATTTATTTTTTCAGTTTGGCCATGTAATACAAGCCCCCTAAAGTAGATCTCCCTGTATCAACAAGCATTGGCAAGAGGACAGGATGGCACGTTAGGCAGGTGATCTGCTAAGGAGGACGCCCATACCACCCCAATATCAGTCCGGTATTTTTGTGTTTTTTCACCTGATATAGACTATATCAATATATATCAGAGTAATGTGAGTACCCCAGATGGGGGTTGTTTTGCTGTGATACAACAAATTGTTTAAACTGTATTACACTATCTTTATTCTATATACTTACTGAGGCATCACACTAACGAATCCAGTTTAACTGCAGGAAACCAGAGGTGGTTTATAGGCGTGTATTGCCTGCGCTTAATTGCAAAGTCAAACTCCCTGAGGTGAGCATTCAATACCTAAGGGGAGCACCAGAGTGAAATCACTACAGCATGCTTTGGATCACCTTCTTAGCGGTTTCAGAATCGCATGGACTTTAAGCAAACGTAATAGTTTCAGAATTGCATGAACTTTAAGCACATTTAAACTTATATAGTTGGATGTCACGTATCTGCACAGGAGAACTTTGGTTCATGATTAATTTAGGAGTGGGATCATTGCTTATTTAATACATGATCCGTTTGACACAGTTAGAAGGGGTATAATTGTTAACCATGTGTATGCACAGATGTACTTTATTTACTTATTTATGTAATTATATGTATGTTGTTGCACTATTGTCACTTTTTAAAGTTGATAGAGACTGATTGATTTATACCACTGTATGACTTACATTTGTTTGCACTTGGTTATCACATTTGTATAGTGTGCAGTCTATTGGGTATATTAGAAGAACAGCGTATATATATTTTATTATCTAGCATTTACATGATTTTATGAGACATGTTTAACGCTTGCAGCTAATTTACAGTAATTAGGCATTTTTTGTTAGTGGAGGCTCACAAGACTTTCTACATCAGAGGACTCAAACTGGCGGCCCTCCAGCTGTTGCGAAACTACAATTCCCCTGAGGCATTGCAAGGCTGACAGTTACAAACATGACTCCCACAGGCAACGGCATGATGGGACTTGTAGTTCTACATTAATATTTCTCTATGGTTTTCTCTGCCCTGAAAGTAGGGATGAGCCGAACACCCCCCGGTTCGGTTCGCACCAGAACTTTCGAACGGACCCCAAATTCGTACGAACATTAGAACCCCATTGAAGTCTATGGGACTCGAACGTTCGAAATTAAAAGTGCTAATTTTAACGGCTAATATGCAAGATACTGTCCTCAAAAGGGTTTGGGGACCTGGCTCCTGCCCCAGGGGACATGGGTCAATGCCTAAAATGACGATTAAAGTGAAAAAAAAGTGAAATATTCCTTTAAATATGGTGCCTGGGGGGTGTCTGTAGTATGCCTGTGAAGTGCCACGTGTTTCCCGTGTTTAGAACAGTCCCTGCACAAAATGACATTAAACGGAAATAACACCATTTAAAACTGCTTGCGATTTTAATCTTATATCTGGTTCCTGCAATATGGTTGAAAATCATTGAGAAAAATGGCATAGGTAGCCCTCCCTGCCCATTACCAGCCTATTTGGGTAAAAAATGAAATGCGTGTGGCCCCCAGGCCCTATATACTCAGAACAGCAGTGTACAGGCGGTGCAAACAAGACAGGGACTGTGTAGGTTTGTTGTGTTAAGTTGAATCTGTTTGTAATTTTCAACTGGTACATTTTTAAAGTGTAGCTCCAGTCAAAAAAACTATTTTTAAGCTTTTTGGAAAACATAGGGAAGGGTTATCACCCCTGTATAATTTGTTTTGTCGTCCATCTTTTTTCATCTCACTTGCTGTTGTCTCCATCCGTTTGCAAGTAGGAGATGTTTGTAAGTTGGATGTTTGAAAGTAGGGGCCTGCCCTATATGCTCTGCAGAAATGGCAGAACAAGGTGTTGGTTTTGCCACAACATTGTAAGCCCTCAAAGTGACTCTTGGTGGGCGCTGGAGCGCCCTGCTGTGAACGATTATATCAAGAATTGTAATTACATGCCATTGTTGAACAGTGGTAGAAAAATTTACCTTTGGTGGTTGTGGTGCTGGTGCCACAACACTATAAGTCCTCACCGTTACTCTGGGTGGGCACAGGAAGGGGCCCTCCTGTGAAATATTATATCAAGAATTGTAATTACATGTCCCTGTTAAACAGGGGCAGAAAAATGTGGCCTTAGGCACTGGTGCTAGTGCCACCACACTGCAACCTCTCCCATATACTCTAGTTTTATTGCAGGAATTAGCCCTGCTGCAAAGCATTGCATCAAAAATTGTACTTAAACGCCCCTGTTAAACAGGGGCAGAAAAATTGGGCCTTAGGCACTGGTGCTGGTGCCACCACACTGCAACCTCTTCCATATACTCTAGTTTTATTGCAGGAATTAGCCCTGCTGCAAAGCATTGCATCAAAAATTGTAATTAAACGCCCCTGTTAAACAGGGGCAGAAAAATTGGGCCTTAGGCACTGGTGCTGGTGCCACGACACTGCAACCTCTCCCATATACTCTTGTTTGATTTCAGGAATTAGCCCTGCTGCAAAGCATTGCATCAAAAATTGTACTTAAACACCCCTGTTAAACAGGGGCAGAAAAATTGGGCTGATGGCATCACCCAGAACCAGAAATGTTCTTCCAACATATCAGCGGAGGAGGAAGAGGATAGACAATCGACATAACAGGACAGTCACTCAACATCAGCATAGGCAGTCTTGAAGGGATGTGATATTTCAAAAAAAATTATTCTGTTACATCAGCTTCAGGTGCTTGGTAGCTGTGGGTGATCCAAGACTGATTCATCTTGATGAAGGTCAGTCGATCAACTGATTCGGTGGACAGGCGCACCCTGTGATTGGTAACAAAGCCACCAGCAGCACTGAAGGTGCGTTCCGAACGGACGCTGGATGCAGGACAGGCCAGTAGCTCAATTGCATACTGTGCAAGCTCTGGCCAATGATCCATCCTCAAGACCCAGTAAGCCAGAGGATTTTTGGTGGGAAAGGTGTCCAAGTCTGACCTTGCCCCTAGGTATTCCTGCACCATGTAAATCAGATGCTGGCGATGGGTGCTGGAACCGATCATACCTTGGGGCTGCGGACTAAAAAATTGTCTGAAAGCATCAGTCAGACGGCCACCTTCTCCACCGCTCCTTCTGACCGATGCCTCAGCAACACGTTGTCCAGGACCAGGAGTTTGTAACCTCCCAGTCTCTGGGAATGCGTTGCACAGACCTTTCTGCAAGGCCTCCCTCTCATCCTCTGCTCCCTCTGCGATAGCAAGTTAAGGTCGGCAACCTTACCCTTGTACCGTGGATCAAGGAGAGTGGCCAGCCAGTAATGGTCCCTCTCCTTGATCCGAAGAATACGAGGATCCTTCCGCAGGCTTTGCAGGATCAGGGAGGCCATGCAGCGTAGGTTAGCTGAGGCATTCGGTCCGGAGTCCTCTGGGTCACTAAGGACAACATGATCCGCAGCTACCTCCTCCCAGCCACGTACAAGTCCACGTGTTTCTTGGGACTGTAAATCATCCCTACAAGACTGCTGCTGCTGCTGCTGCTGCTGCTGCTGATGCTGAGTGCCAGCCTCCACCTCCATGCTGACACAATCATCCTCCTCCTCCTCTTCCTCCTCCTCATCCTCTTCCTGTGTGATGGGTGGCACAGCAGGAACACTGTCTGGATAAAGGGGGCCTTGAGAGGCAAGGAAGTCCTCTTCTTCCTGCCTCTGTTCTGCCTCAAGTGCCTTGTCCATTATTCCACGCAGCGTATGCTCCAAGAGGTGGACAAGAGGTACAGTGTCACTGATGCATGCACTGTCACTGCTCACCATCCTTGTGGCCTCCTCAAACGGTGACAGGACAGTGCATGCATCCCTGATCATGCCCCACTGGCGTGGTGAGAAAAAACCGAGCTCCCCTGACCCTGTCCTGGTGCCGTAGTCGCACAGGTACTCATTGATGGCCCTCTGCTGCGTGTGCAGCCGCTGCAGCATGGCCAACGTTGAGTTCCATCTGGTGGGCATGTCACATATAAGGCAGTTCTTGGACAGGTTCAACTCCTTTTGGAGCTCAGCCAGCCGAGCACAGGCATTAAATGATCGGCGGAAATGCACACAGACTTTCCTGGCCTGCTTCAGGACATCCTGTAAGCCGGGGTACCTGCCCAAGAACCGCTGCACCACCAGGTTAAGGACGTGAGCTACACAGGGCACATGGGTCAGTTGTCCCTGTTGGAGGGCGGAGAGGAGGTTGGTGCCATTGTCACAAACCACCATTCCTGGCTTAAGCTGGCGTCAACCACCTCTCGGCCTGCCCCTGCAGAGCTGACAAAACATCTGCCCCAGTGTGGCTCCTGTCCCCCAAACAAACCAGCGCAAGCACGGCATGGCATCGTTTTGCCTGCGTACTTGTGTAGCCTCTGGAACGCCTACGAAGCACCGCTGGTTCTGAGGACAGAGCACTGGAAGAGGCCATGGAGGAAGAAGAAGAGGAGGGGGTGGAGGAGAGAGGTGTGTCACAACCAATAGTAGCATTTTGGAGGCGTGGTGGCGGAACAACCTCCAACACTACTGCACCTTGTCCTGCATCCTTCCCAGCTGCCAGAAGAGTGACCCAATGGGCCATGAAAGACAGGTAACGTCCCTGTCCATGCCTGCTGGACCATGAGTCAGCGGTAATATGCACCTTACCGCTGACCGCCCTGTCCAGCGAGGCAAGGACATTGCCTTCCACATGTCGGTAGAGAGCCGGAATCGCCTTACGTGAGAAAAAGTGGCGTTTGGGGACCTGCCACTGAGGAACCGCACATTGTACAAACACACGGAAGGGGGCCGAGTCTACCAACTGAAAAGGCAGCAGTTGAAGTGCTAGCAATTTAGCCAAGCTAGCATTCAACCGCTGGGCATGTGGATGGCTGGGAGTGAACTTCTTTCGCCGGTCCAGCAGCTGGGGCAGGGACATTTGCCTGCTATAATCGGACGTGGGTGTACTGCTAGCAGAGTTCCCAGAAGCACTTGGCTGTGACACACCTAATTCTACACCTTCATTCCTCTCAGAGCAGGTTTCAGAGAGGACTGAAGGTCTAGTGGGGTTGGAGATGCCAGCTGATGAGGAGCAAGGAGAGGTCCGCTTTGTTCTTTGGTGTGGGTATTTGAGGTACGCTTGCCAACGAGCTGCATGGCAGGTCAACATATGTCTGGTCAAGCATGTGGTGCCCAAGCGGCTGATGTTTTGGCCACGCGAGATATGCTTGAGACATATGTTGCAAATAGCAGCGGTGCGATCTGATGCACTCGTCTCAAAAAAGGCCCACACCAAAGAACTTTTAGAATAACGCGCAGAGGCAGCGCCCTGCACAGGCGGAGCTCTGCGGTGTGATTCAGTCGGTGTGCTGCCCCTAAGCTGGCCCCCGGAGGGCATCCTGCCTCGTTGGACATGCGCCTCCTCCTCCTCCTCTCTCCTTCCAGGCACCCACGTGGAGTCAGTGCCCTCATAATTCCCTCCCTCTTCATCGCTGTAGAAAACCTGGCAGTATGCTGCAGCTTGTGGAACATGACTGCCAGATTGCTGTCCTTCTTGAGCATCCCCTCTCTCTGCGCTTACGCTACTGCCTTCCTCTAGCTGAGTGTCATCATCAGAGCCCACAAAACACTGGGCATCCTCCTGGAGCATGTACCCAACACTGTGCTCAAAGAGTTCAGGAGACTCCTCAGGAGGACGTGGTGGGTCTAGGGAAGGAGTCACTGATGATGACATTGAGAGGAGGGAAGACGATGCGTTGGCAGCTGCTTTGCTAGTACCCTGAGCCTGGGTGAGAGAGGATGAGGAGGATGAAGAGGGCTTGGTCATCCACTCTACCAAGTCGTTGGCATGTTGCGGTTCAACATGTCCAGCTGCCGTAAAGGAGGACAAGCGTGTCCCATGGCCACATGCTGATGACAATGCACCGCGTCCACGACCAGCACTGTTGTCTCTAGACACAGAGCCTGCTTGCCCTCTTTTATCGGCTCGCGCCTGTCTGCCTCTCCTTGCTGGCCTTCCAGACATGGTAATGGCCTGAAGGGAGTTGGGTAAAACAGCAGTGTAATGGAGTCACACAACACCCACTAAGCCCTGCAGATGGCTCTATTAGAGAACAGCAATAAACGGTAGATACAGGTGGATATTGTGCTGGAGTCACACAACACCCACTAACTCCTGCAGATGCCTTTATTATAGAACACCAGAGATAAAGGGGTATACTGTAATTGAGTCACACAACACCCACTAAGCCCTGCAGATGGCTCTATTAGAGAACAGCAATAAAGGGTAGATACAGGTGTATATTGTGCTGGAGGCACAAAAAACCCACTAACTCCTGCAGATGCCTTTTTTATAGAACACCAGAGATAAAGGGGTATATACAGATGTATACTGTGCTGTGCTGGAGGCACACACAACTTCCAATAACTCCTGCAGATGGCAAGTGGGCTCAAATAGAGAAAAGCTATGTAGGTGGATATAGCGGTGTGTACTGGGTACAGAGCACGCAGACAGCACGCACAAGCTCCTACCACTACTGACTGCAAGCTCTATTATAAAAGATAGATCACTAGCTATATAGGTGAGGTGAATATAGCGGTGTATACTGCGGTCAGGGCACACAGACAACAACCACTACACAACAGCAAGATCGAAAATCGTCCGAAAACGATCGGTGTGTACTGTGTTGAAGGTACACAGAACACCCACTAACTGCTTCAGACGCCAACACACTACACTAGGCCGCCGCACTGGCGGCCTTATATAGTGTGGGGCGTGTACTACACAGCCTGAGCTATGATTGGCCACAGGCATCCTGCCTGTGGCCAATCATGGCTCTCCTCGCTGCTGGCGCTGTGATTGGCCAAGCATGCGGGGTCACAGTGCATGCTTGGCCAATCATGAGCCAGCAATGCACTGCGATGAAGCAGTGCATTGTGGGCCGTGAGCGCCACACGAATTTGGCGCGAACAGCCCATAACGCTCAGAATTCGCCGAACGGGCGAACAGCCGATGTTCGACTCGAACACGAAGCTCATCCCTACCTGAAAGTAGTCTTCTGGTTGGGTACACTGTATCCAGGTGATCCCTGGTGGCCATCTTGGGTCAGCAGAGCCATTTTAAGTCCCTGCCCCCAGGTTTTGATGATACATTGATGAGATGGATAGGGAAAGAGCACCTGTCTCAGGAAAAATGATTAGCGGCAGAGAAAGGTTACTGATGAGTAGGGACATGCAATCCTGCATGGAAGCCTCCCCATTGGGACCAGACAGGCCGCATCCCACCCTCTCAAGACAGACATTGTCAGTGCATATTTTTCTGCTGAACCTCTACACAGAACTGTGAGTGTTAACCCAGAGTGTCACTCTTCCAATAGGGTTGTTTGTAATTGGACATTCTCTGCAATACACGTTTTGAGTTATCTGCAACCGGACTCTGTGTCATTACTGCCACTGCACCACGTTTTACCTACCCACACACTTTATTTACAAGTATGGACTCTTCCATAAGTCATTGATAGAAGCGCAATATGGATGTTCTTTTGGAGACCCATGCTGCTTGCAGACTCATTATTTTTGTCCATAATGTTTCTGTATAGTTAAAGAGTATGTTACCCCAACATTTCATATTCCTGATATATGTCTGTGCTGACGTGTATTTGTGTTCTGTTCTCTCTGCATTGCTTCCTTTGTGTGAAATACCTGGTGATCCTGCCAGTTCCCCTGCTTTCCTATTTCAGACTGGTCGCACTAAGCATAAAAGCACATCCATCCCAGCATGGTCAGTTTTCTGGCTGTGCTGAAGCACACCCTGCCTGTCCTCCAATGGCAAAGCCTTATTTTGACATGCCCCCCTGCATAGCTCTTCACTGGAAAGATCAGTGTACTGTTTTATTCCTGCCTTCTGTTGGCAAGCCCAATGCAGTCTATACCCCCAGCTCTCTAAGCCCCTTATGCAGCTACGAACAGAGGTCATGTGATCACCTATAGAAAAAGAAAAAGGTATCTACAATATATATTATGTATACATACATGTTTTGGTCTTGCATTTCTATTGTACTTTTAAAACTGAAACACACTCCAATATGTTATCTCTTTAACCTGTCCTTCTAAAAGACATCAAAAGAATAAATGTTAACAGACAAGTCTTGTGAAGAATCCAGCAATATTTCTGTAACACCAATTAAATTAGGTTGTACATCAGTATCACAATCCCTGTCATTTTTTCCAGGCTTCTTTTGCATTCATGCACATACATTTTAAATTGCACATTTAATTCAAAGTATCATTTGTAGGATATACAGTAATTTAAGCTGCATCTGTCATCATTTTTTTTTGTAACACAGGGCTATTTTCAACTGTCATAACCTTCGCCCCCAAATTCTCTCATCATGCCTTTTACTGCTGCCTGGTCCCTCTCAAAGCCATAGCGATCACTGTTTTTCTGGATTGCTCTCTCACCCTTCAACCTAGTTTAAATTTATATTCATCTGTTCCAGAAACCATTCTCTCAGCATACGGAGTTCAGATGTAAGCCATCTTTAACATATAGGATGTACCAGAATGCAAAGTCAGCCCAGTGATCACAACCATTAGTGATTTCTCTCCATTACCTTACCTTCACAAAGCTGATTTTCGCAGTGATTTACACAGTTCCAGCATTTATATAGTTAAACAATTTAAGAAGCTGGGCTTTGATGGATATTTATAGAGTATGTCTTTCATTGCTTAAGAACTAAATGCTGCACTCAAATTCTTGGAACTCGAAAGATTGATTTTGTTTGCCTTTTGATTAAGAGAACAGGATTTGGACATGAAAATCCAATTAGATGATTGTAGAGGAAGAAGCCGGTGCCTGCAGCAGCATACAGATATCCTCCAAGAGCCAGGCTCACAAATCTGAGCCACGTATTCCAACTCTTTATATTCTTCTGTGTTTTACTGATCTGTTCTAAGAAGAACATGAGTCTTGGATTTAGGGTCATTCAGATGTAACTTGGGGATGTTTTAACGCACAATAAGTATGTGATATGCATTTATTGGAATCCTAGAATTGAACTCAAGGTTTTATGTCTTATACAAAATAACTACACTGAAAAAACAGTTTATATGTAAATATAATTGGTTGCATTAATCTAACTACAGTATATATGTATTTCAATTTTTCCCCTTGCAATTCAGATTCCAACTGTAATTTTTCCAGATGCAAGTCTGCAAATAAAAAAAAGTTGATTGACTGAGTGTAATTTACTAAATGATTGTGAATGTTGACTAATGCTTCTAAGTAGGGCTGAGCCCGATGTTCGAGTCAAACTTAAAGGGGTTGTAAAGCTAAGTTTTTTATTTTCTAAATAGGTTCCTTTAAGCTAGTGCATTGTTGGTTCACTTACCTTTTCCTTCGATTTCCCTTCTAAATGTTTTTTTTCTTTGTCTGAATTTCTCACTTTCTGTTTCTCCTCAGTAAACTTCACACCATCATCCAAGCGGTGTTTAGTCAGCCAGAACAGCTTACTGAACAGTTTACTGAGGAGGAGCAAGAAGTGAGAAATTCAGACAAAGGAAACAAAGAAAAAAAAACAATTAGAAGGGAAATCAAAGGAAAAGGTAAGTGAACCAACAATGCACTAGCTTAAAGGAACCTATTTAGAAAATAAAAAACGAACCTTTACAACCCCTTTAAGTTCGACTCAAACATTGGGCGTTTGCCTAACAGTGAACATTATGCGGTGTTTCCGGCAAATTCGAAAGCTGCAGAACACTGTTATAGTCTATCAGACACTAACATGAAAAAACAAAAGTGTTCATTTTAAAGGCTTATATGCAAGTTATTGCCATAAAAAGTGTATGGGGGCTGGGTCCTGCCCAGGAGACATGAATCAATGCAAAAAAAGTTGTTAATGTTTAAAGTGAAACAATAAAAATGAAATATTCCTTTAAATATCATGCCTGGGGGGTGTCCTTAGTATGCCTGTAAAGTAGCATATTTTCCCTGTGTTTAGAACAATACCACAGCAAAATTTAATTTATAAAAGGAAAACAAGTCATTTAAAACTGCTTGTGGCTGTAATGAATTGTCGGATCCCAGTAATATAGATAAAAATAATTTTTAAAAAAATGCCATGGGTCCACCCCCCCCCCCCCAGTCCATTACCAGGTCCTTTGGGTCTAGTATGAATAGTATAGTATGGATTAACCACTTCCGCCTCGGTAGAATTTACCCCCTTCCTGACCAGAGCACTTTTTGCAATTCGGCACTGCAACGCTTTAACTGACAATTGTGCGGTCGTGCAACGTGACTTCCAAACAAAGTTGACGTCCTTTTTTGTGGGTGGGCGTGGCTACGTGTGACGTGTCACTGATTACAGGGAGCAGCGATCAGTGACACTGTCACTAGGCAGAACGGGGAGATGCTTGTTTACATTAGCATCTCCCCGTTCTTCTTCTCTGTTAGACAATCGCATGCATCCCCTTGGCGATTGAGTCTGTGGGACCCGCAACACGACTCATGGAGCTTGCCGCTGGTGGCTGAGGGTAGGGGCTTATCGGAATCTGGAAGCCCCTTTAACAAGGGGACCCCCAGATCCCGCACCCCCTCCCATGTGAATGGGTATTGGGTACATTGTACCCATACACATTCACCAAAAAAAAAAAGTGTGAAAATGGTAAAATAAAAAAAACTGTCCCGCAATGTCCATTCGCAACAACTCCGCCTCCATGGGGGGCTCCCGCTGACAGAAGCCTCTTTGCGATGACAACTGTTATATCGCTGTGAGCGGGGCCGCCTGGTGACATAAAACGGGTGACCCCACCCTCTCTGACACCACGTGACATTAGAGGAAGGCAGGGGGCCACACGGTGACATAAACGGATGACCTCACCTTCCTCTAAAGTCACACAGTGTCAGAGAAGTTGGGGTCACCCGTTTACGTGAGTGTGCAATGTATGTGTAAATTAATGGCACTATATGGGTACCTTAAAGAGGAAGTAAACCCTTATGAGTTTACTTCCTCTTTGATTCCCTGCAAAGGTAAAGCATAATGGACTACTATGCATCACATAGTAGTCCATTATGTGTCACTTACCTGACACAGGAGCCAGCGAAGTCACCGCTATCCCCTGTAGTCTGGAGCATCCATCTTCTCGGTGGGTCTCGCTGCTCCGCCGCTGTTATTCGACGAAGCCGCGATGGAGTCACTCCCGTGCATATCGCCGTTGACAGTGGCGTGCTCAGGTGTAGGTACATGAATTTGTTGCTGAAAAATTCTGTCATTGAAGAGGAGTATACACAGCTGAGGGTTCATTTACTGTAAATCTCAACTGCAGGTAAACAGCTACGTAAATATACATACCTGAAAGGATCACAGTTTTCTACAGCACGTCATGGTATAGCTAGTAGTGATTATATTAAACTGGACTTGTTCAGTAGTGTTGGGCGAATAGTTTGGCTCATTTGTCCAACGCCAAAAATCCCAGGGTGTTTGGCAGGGCGTGCACTGCAGAATGCATTTTGCAACCTGATTGGGCAAAGCTTTGCCCAATCATGGCACAGTATAAGCATGTTGTTAAAGAGTGGTCCGGAAAGCTGGCCAAGGAGTCCTTAACAACCAATGAGTCATCAGTTGTTAATGGGTTTCCCCGCTGACAGCTGAATGAAAAAAATAGCCAGTTAAAAAAGAAAGAAAAAAATGATGTGGGTTCCCCCCCAGTCCATACAAAGCCCTTTGGGTCTGGCAAGTATTTTAAGGGGAATTCCACACCAAAATTGAAAAAACAAATGGCGTGGGGTCCCCCCAAAATCTATACTAGACCCTTATTCGGAAATGCAGCCTGGCAAGTCAGGAAAGGGGGGACAAGCAAGCCCCCCCTCCTGAACCATACCAGGCCACATGCCCCCAACGAGAAGAGGTCGGTGCTTATTCTTCAAATATATTAATAGTAAAAAGGTCAGGTCTGAGCATGTAGGCCCTAGATTACAAAATAATCTAGAGTGGGTGACTGGGGACAAAGAGAAGGCAAATTTATTAAATACTTTCTTCAGCCCTGTGTATACAAAGAAGCATGGGGGAGCTCATGTCCATAATAGGGGTGGTAGTGACACAGGCCCGATTGATCCACAATGGCTCAAAAGGGATATGGTCCAGAAATATTTAGACAGAATAAAGGTGGATAAAGCACCTGGACCAGATGGCATCCACCCATGGATCCTAAAGGAATTGAACTCTGTAATTAAAATGCCATTGTATCACATTTTTAGGGACTCATTAATGGCGGGAATAGTACCACTGGATTGGCGTGGTGCCTATATTTAAAAAGGGAACAAAGTCTTTACCAAGTAACTATAGACCTGTTAGTTTAACTTCTATAGTCGGGAAGATACTGGAGAGTTTATTAAAAGACCACATAGATAAGCGAATGCGCGGCGGCTTCATGGGCGGTCACATGTCCTGAGAACTCCGCTCCGCTATGGCCCACTAACCACGCCACAGCCAACATCAGTGGAGAATATTTTCTGCCACTCACCCCACGGCTCCCCGAGGCTCCGGACGATCCCCCCGCATGATTGGAAGCACTGCCAGCGAAACTTATCCAAGCAGCTGGCACTCGATCTGCCGCACGCGGCCCATGCCAAAAAGGCGGCATCCCCATCTGCGCGAGGCCTAGCCCAGGATCTGGACGAATACATCCCCGACCCAGCCCCTAACGCTCCACACTGCGAGGACCGGCTTCCTCCAACTGTGAGTAATCTGCAGATACCATTATTGTCCGCCTCTTCTATGGAATCACTGCTGGGCAGAACTCTCAATGGCACCCCACGAATGCCTATGGAGGACTTCTCTGCTACCCCTGACCATCCCGGTTCCCATCTCAAATCTTACCCTGCTATCTCCACTAACTTCACAGCCCTGATGGAGACCTTCTCTAGCATGCTCTCCAGAGGACTGGCCCAAAATACTTTGCAAATCACGTCCAGATAGAGGCGATTGAACTTAAGTCAGACCAAACCATCGCCATGGCCAAACAAAACAATGACAGGATCCAAGACCTCCAGGATCAGCTTGAAACTGCATATTCTAAACTCGATGACCTTGAAAATAGGAATTGCAGATACAACTTAAGGCTCCGGGGCCTTCCTGAAACATTTAAAGACACAGACTCCGTCATTCGGTCATTTATTATAAGTATACTCCCTGACATACCAGACCATAGACTGGAATTAGACCGCGCTCACAGAGCACTTCAACCACCCCATCAAGATGGCCTCCCCAGGGACATTGTTGTAAAGCTGCATTTTTTCAAACTCAAAGAAGACGTTATGCGCAAGGCCAGGGAGTCTGATAACCTTTCGTTCCAGGGTCATCCAGTTCAAATATTTGTGGACCTGTCGCCCTATACAATACAGAAGTGAAGATCTTTGAAGCCGCTCTTGCAAGTCCTGTCCCAAAAATCGAATATACATGGGCTTTTCCGTTTCTACTGAATTTCTCTTATTTGAACAAATCTTACAGCTTTGCTAATATTGTTGACGGCGAACGCATCCTACTCCACCTGGGTCTCATCTCCCATTCTCCTGCTCCTTCACTGGATCCTAAACATTCCCTCTCAACGAAAATACCTCCCCCTATGAGCCCCCTCAAACCTCTCTGGCAGAAACAACAAGCAAAGAAACCCAAGGATGGCCATCCGTCTTGAAGACATCTCTCTGACTGTCCTCCTATTCTCCTTTTCTGGGTGGTGTCAGAGACTGGACTGCAGTCTAACTTCTACCCGGGGATCCCCCATCGACTCACCACCAGCATAACCACCATCATCTACAATTATTTAAAGTACACCTTGGCTCTTACAGGACTGACAGCCGCCTGGGGTCCCTCGTCTCTCCCACTAACATAGATGGGGGAGCGATGATGGACACCAGGGTTCTTGAAAAAGTTTGACTGTGAATTTCAGCATTTAAGTGCTTATTATATTATTATTATATTATTTGCAGCCCCCCCTCCCAGCAGGAAGACTTCGGTCTCTGATAGGCTGCGCTTAATTAAGGAGTACTACAGTAAAATATGCATTGCTCTTAATATATTGTTTCTCTCTTTCTCAGGACTGTCTCCCTACCTTCTCCTTGCTACCTCTCTTCTCTTATCTTCTTCCGGGTCTCCCAGAGGTACATCTCACAATCTGTAGCTGACACACCAGATCCCTGGGCCACCGCTGAATATTCCCAGACTCTCATCCCAGGAGATCAGGGTAAGAATTCCCACTACACAGCACGCATCCTCCCCTCTGATCCATGCCTACTGACACCAACTGTTCTAACAATCTAAGGATTGTAACCCACAACGTGCAGGGTATGAATTCCCCTGTAAAACAACGTAAATTTAAGTTTAAACTCTACCACTCCCAAAAAATTGATGTCCTGCTATTACAGGAAACTCATTTCCCAACGTCCTACAATCCCCCATTCCTGTATGGGCAGGCACTGCCCCCAGTTCTTCCTCTCCAATGCTATTAATAAGACGAAAGGCATCGCAATATGCTTTTGCAAAAATGTAGGCTTCTCTCATTCGGACACATTTAGAGATCGGGAAGGTATATTGGTTAAGGGCTCCATAGAAGGTACTATTTACTCGTTCATTTCTTACTACACCCCAAATAAGAATCAGGCCCGCTTCTTTTCCTCCATGATGTCCACCCTCGGTCCATTGCTAGAGGGGAAAATTGTAATGGGTGGAGATACTAATCTCCCCTTTGATCATTCCCTTGATAAATCAGCCTCGGGGCCTCCTCACACAGGAAACCCCCGAGACAGAGTACCAAAATTGCTTCCACATTATACACTCTGGGTCTGGTAGACATCTGGAGGGAATTAAACCCTAGATCTAAAGACTATACCCACTTCTCTGCTCCTCACCAAATCTTTTTTTTTTACTTTAATACTTTTTTTTTTATTATTAATTTATAGAGTAATATTACATAAGTGGCCTAACAATGACAAAAATTGCAATATAAAAAGTAACAGATACCTTTCTATGTATTATAAATATTGCAAGACTTATATAATATAGCAATACTCTTTCCTCAACTACCCAAACCCTCCCCACCCTCTCCCCCGCACCATCCTAATGTACATATATCAACTAATTATATATTACAAAAGCTATCAGATAAGGAAAAAGGCGGGGAAAAAGAAACGAGAAAAACAAAACAAACAGCAAAAAAAAAAGGACCGAAGTACAACTCCATCCCCCCTTAGGGGGAGTACCCCATCTCATCTAGCCAGGGTTGCCACATTCTGATAAATTTCCCATAGTTGCCCTGTCGAGTATACATCACTCTCTCGTTAACTGTTTCAACCCAACTCTGCACTATCGGGGAGGTATGAGCCTGCTATTTCTGCATGATCATTTTTCTTGCCTGAAAGAGGCATCTCAGTACTGGCTCTAAAGTATCTTTCAGAACTGTACCCCTCTCCACACTTTCCAATAGGCAGATCTTAGCCGTTGGTTCTCACCAAATCTACACCAAAATCGATCACATCTTCATCCAATCCCAAAATATCCCATCGACAACTAAAGCTATTATTAGGGATTCACCCATCTCTGATCATTCTATGGTCATCGTATACATGGGAACAAGTATATCTGGCGTCTCAATGAAGGACTCTTAAGTGATCCCGTCCAATGCACAATTCTCACTCGTAACATTCAAGAATACTTCCTACTAAATAATACTGACTCCAGAATTCCAGAACTCCATAATTTCTCCAGAAACCCTGTGGGCTGCCCACAAGGCAGTAATCAGGGGGAAAATTATTCAAATTTCCTCCCAACTTAAAAAAGAACGAAAGACAGAGATAGACAACCTCACCAGGGATTTCCATTCCTTAAGTAAAGCACATAAACTCAACCCAACTAGTGAGTCTTTGAAATCTCTTGAAGCGTCCCGCACCTCTTTGAATTTAGCGCTTACCACTGCAGCAGAGAAACATCTTAGATGGTCGGGTGTGCGATTTTATACCCAAAAGGACAAAATAGGAGCCAAAGTTGCAGCTAAATTATCTCCTAAGCCACGCACCCTCACCTTTCCCAAAATTTGCACCCTTTCAGGTGAACTGTCACATAATCCACACAGCATTATGGAAACGTTCCATAAGTTCTACTGCACCTTATATAAAAATGACCACCCTATTCCCCAGTCTCAACTAGATGACTTCCTTGATTCGGTCAAACTCCCGAGACTTTCCTCGGATCACTCGGACCTTCTAGAGCAGTGGTCATCAACCCTGTCCTCAGGGCCCACTAACAGGCCAGGTTTGCAGGATAACTGAAATACATCACAGGTGATATCATTTACTGCTCAGTGATTGCAGTATTCTAGTCTGCATCTCACCTAGGTAATACATAAAACCTGGCCTGTTAGTGGGCCCTGAGGACAGGGCTGATGACCACTGTTCTAGAGGACCCGATTTCTGAAGCGGAAGTCCAGGGACTTATAAAACAGCTCAAACAGAATTCAGCTCCGGGTCCAGATGGCTTCTCAGTAGGGATGAGCTTCGTGTTCGAGTCGAACGTACGTTCGACTCGAACATTGGCTGTTCAGCCGTTCGGCGAATTCCGAACGTTTGGGCCGTTCGCGTCAAAATTCGAGTGACGCGCGCGCGGACCACAATGCACTGCGGTGGCGCAGTGCATTGCTGCCCCATGATTGGCCAAGCATGCACTGTGACCCCGCATGCTTGGCCAATCGCAGCGCCGGCAGCGAGGAGAGCCATGATTGGCCACAGGCATCCTGCCTGTGGCCAATCATAGCTCAGGCTGTGTAGTGCACGCCCCACACTATATAAGGCCGCCTTTGAGGCGGCTTCGTGTAGTGTGTTACTTAGCATCTGAAGCAGTGGGTGTTCTGTGTACCTTCAACACAGTACACACCAATCGTTTTTGGCTGATTTCCTATCTTGCTGCTGTGTAGTGGTTGTTGTCTGTGCCCTGACTGCAGTATACACCACTATATTCACCTCACCTATATAGCTAGTGATCTAGCTTTAACCACTTAACTGCCCATTGCCGATTAACGGCTTCAGGGCGGTTGTTTAACTCTGAGAGGCCGTTAATTAACGGCCTCCCAGAATTCTGCTCTCGCGTGCCCCGAGGTGTGCGCACTCGAGAGCATCCGTGACCGCCGGGTCGCATCACGGATCACGGTAAACGGCCGCTCATAGCGGCCGTTTACCACGTGATTGCTCCGTCAAATGACGGAGTGATCACTTGGAAACAAACCGGCGTCATGTTATGACGCCTGTTCCTCCCTCCCCTCTCTGTACCGATCGGTACAGCGGAGGGGAAAGAGATCGGTGTCAGCAGCGATGTGGGCTGCATCTGCAGTGCCCACATCGCTGCTCACCGAATTTAACCCCTCAATTCCCTGCCAATACTCTGCAATACCAGTGCATACTCTGCAGTACCCTGCCATTACTCTGCAGTACCCCGCCATTACTCTGCAGTGCAGTACCCTGCCATTACTCTGCAGTGCAGTACCCTGCCATTACTCTGCAGTACCCCCCATTACTCTGCAGTAACCCCCATTACTCTGCAGTACCCCCCAATACTCTGCAGTACCCGCCATTACTCTGCAGTACCCCCAATACTCTGCAGTACCCTGCCATTACTCTGCAGTGCAGTACCCTGCCATTACTCTGCAGTACCCCCCATTACTCTGCAGTAACCCCCATTACTCTGCAGTACCCCCCAATACTCTGCAGTACCCGCCATTACTCTGCAGTACCCGCCATTACTCTGCAGTACCCCCAATACTCTGCAGTACCCTGCCATTACTCTGCAGTGCAGTACCCTGCCATTACTCTGCAGTACCCCCCATTACTCTGCAGTAACCCCCATTACTCTGCAGTACCCCCCAATACTCTGCAGTACCCGCCATTACTCTGCAGTACCCGCCATTACTCTGCAGTACCCCCAATACTCTGCAGTACCCTGCCATTACTCTGTAGTACCCCCCAATACTCTGCAGTACCCTGCTATTACTCTGTAGTACCCCGCCAATACCCCGCCAATACTCTGTAATACCCTGCCATAAATTGCCATACCCAGCCATACTCAGAGATACCCAGCCATACTCGGTGATACCCTGAAATACCCAGCCATAGACGCCCCCCACCCCTCACCGCCCTCCGGTGCTTCTACCAACTCGCCAGTACGATCAAAGCCAGAATCTTTTTTTTATTTTTTATTTCAGGCTTCCCAGCCTAGAGGTGAGATGTGGGGTCATATTGACCCCCCAGATTTCACTGTAAAGAGGACCTGTCACCCCATATTCCTATTACAAGGGATGTTTACATTTCTTGTAATAGGAATAAAAGTGATCAAAAATATATTTTTGTAGAAAAAAATGTCAAACTAACATAAATAAAGTAAAATGAACAATAAAAAAATAAAATAAAAACTAAAGCGCCCATGTCCCCATGTGCTCGCATGTGCCACACATGTGAGGTATCGCCGAGAATGTTAGAGCGAGAGCAATAATTCTAGTCCTAGACCTCCTCTGCAACTCAAAACATGTAACCAGTAAAAAAAAAATTAAAGCGTTGCCTATGGGGATTTTTTAAGTAGCGACGTTTGGCGCCATTCCACGGGCATGTGCAATTTTGAAGAGTGACATGTTTGATATCTATTTACTCAGCATAACTTCATCTTTCACTTTATGCAAACATTGGGCTAACAAGTGGTTAATAATAGAGCTTGCAGTCAGTAGTGTTAGGAGATAGTGCATGCTGTCTGCGTGCTCTGTACCCAGTACATACCGCTATAATATAGGGCAGGCCCCTACTTTCAAACATCCAACTTACAAACATCTCCTACTTGCAAACGCAAGGAGACAGCAGCAAGTGAGATGAAAAAAGATGGACGACAAAACAAATTATACAGGGGTGATAACCCTTCCCTATGTTTTCCAAAAAGCTTAAAGATAGTTTTTTTGACTGGAGCTACACTTTAAAAATGTACCGGTTGAAAATGACAAACAGATTCAACTTAACACAACAAACCTACACAGTCCCTGTCTTGTTTGCACCGCCTGTATACTGCTGTTCTGAGTACCGTATATACTCGAGTATAAGCCGAGATTTTCAGCCTCTTTTTTGAGGCTGAAAGTGCCCCCCTCGGCTTATACTCGAGTCATCGCTGTCTGCCCGCTCGATCAGCGTGTCGAGCAGACAGACAGCGGCCATTCTATCATTCAAAAGCCGCGCCTCCGGCTCCGCCTTCGCCTGTGATAGGCGGAACACTGAATTTCCCAGCAGCCTGTGTTCCGCCTATCACGGACATCGTATCATCCTCGTACTACGGACGAGGATGATACGATGTCCGTGATAGGCGGAACACAGGCTGCTGGGAAATTCAGTGTTCCGCCTATCACAGGCGAAGGCGGAGGCTTTTGAATTTTACAATGGCCGCCGAGGCGCCGACGAAGAGGGCACGGGACGGAGGCAAGGCAAGGCACGGCACGACACGGGACGGAGGCAAGGCACGGCGGCACGGCGGCAAGGCACGGCACGGGACGGAGGCAAGGAGGCAAGGCACGGGACGGAGGCTCGGGACAAAGGCTCGGGACACAGGTAGGCTGGACACACACACACACACACACACACACACACACACACACACACACACACACACACACACACACACACACACACACACACACACACACGGATGGATGGATGGAGACACACACACACAGGGATGAATGGATGGAGACACACACACACAGGGATGGATGGGTGGATGGATGGAGACACACACACACAGGGATGGATGGATGGATGGACACACACACACACAGGGATGGATGGACGGACACACAGGGATGGACGGACACACAGGGATGGACGGACACACAGGGATGGACGGACACACAGGGATGGACGGACACACACACAGGGATGGACAGGCATGTCTCACCCTCGGCTTATACACGAGTCAATAAGTTTGCCAGTTTTTTTGGGGGTAAATTGGGGGCCTCGGCTTATATTCGGGTCGGCCTATACTCGAGTATATACGGTATATAGGGCCTGGGGGCCACACGCATTTCCTTTTTTAATATGGGTACGGGGTTCCCCTTAATATGCGTACAAGACCCAAATAGGCTGGTAATGGGCAGGGAGGGCTACCCATGCCATGTTTCTCAATGATTTTCAACCATATTGCAGGAACCAGATATAACATTAAAACCGCAAGCAGTTTTAAATGGTGTTATTTCCGTTTAATGTCATTTTGTGCAGGGACTTTTCTAAACACGGGAAACACGTGGCACTTCACAGGCATACTACAGACACCCCCCAGGCACCATATTTAAAGGAATATTTCACTTTTTTTTTCACTTTAATCGTCATTAAAATCAGTGCTCCCGCCAAAACGGCAGTTTTTAAAACTTTTTTTTGCAGTGACCCATGTCCCCTGAGGCAGGAGGCAGGTCCCCAAACCCTTTTTAGGACACTATCTTGCATATTAGCCGTTAAAATTAGCACTTTCCAATTCGAACATTCCAGTCCCATAGACTTCAATGGGGTTCTAACGTTCGTACCGAACGCGGGGGTCGTTCGCAAGTTCTGGTGCGAACCGAACCGGGGGGTGTTCGGCTCATCCCTACTTCTCAGTCAGTTACTAGAAGAAATTTGCCACATCTCTAGCCCCGTTTATGGCTAAGTTCTATAATTCTCTCAGATCCGGCTCTCCCTTGGATAAAGCTCTAAACCTTGCATACATATCAGTTATCCCTAAGCCTGGTAAAGATACCACATTAGTATCTAATTACCGTCCTATCTCACTTATCACTAACGACCTCAAAATCTTCACAAAACTACTATCCAATAGGCTTTCATCCTTTATAGCCCATTATATCCACAAGGACCAGGTGGGCTTTGTCCCGGGGAGACAATGACCTGACCAGAGTAGAAGAATGGTTGATATAGTGTCCCTCCTCAACTCCCGCTGGGATGGCGGATCCCACCAAGAGGGTTTTTTGTTGTCAATTGACCTTCAAAAGACTTTTGACACAATTGCATGGCCATATCTGTTTAATGTTCTACAGAGATGGGGCTGTGGCCCACATTTTCTGCAATTACTACGAACCTTATATTCGACCCCTACCGCTCAGGTCAGATTACAGGGATGCTATTCGGATCCCCTCACGATAGAAAAATGCACCAGACAGGGATGCCCTCTTTCCCCCCTTCTCTTTGCCATAGCAATTGAGACCCTGTCAATAGCTATCAGAGACCACCCAGATATCAGAGGGGTTACCTGTGGAAAACAGGAGCACAAATATTTGCTGATGATTTACTTTTGTTTGTCACATCCCCCCTGATTTCCACACCTAACATTTTCTCTGTTTTGGAAAAATTTGGCATCGTCTCTGGACTACGCATGAATGCCTCGAAATCCTTAGCCCTTAACATCACGGTATCACCAGACCGTCTCAGTAGCCTACAAAGCCACTTCCCGTTCTCTTGGTGCTCATCCTCGCTCCCTTATCTGGGGGTCAATATATCCCCAAAAATATACTCTCTATACAACTCTAACTATCCGCCAGCTTTTCAGAAGCTTTCAGCAGATCTTTCTAACTGGAATAAACAGAATATATCCTGGCTGGGTCGAATAAACACAATCTAGATGACCTTACTCCCTTGTCTCCTTTACCTGTTCATATCGCTCCCTATTCCGATTAGGAAATTACAAATACAGGCTATACAATCCAAAATTCTCCAATTCATTTGGAACCCAAAGGGCAGGCGCTGCTCAAAACATATCCTATACAGACTAAAAGCACACAGAGAGCTAGCTTTACCTAATCTCTGGTGGCACTACCAAGCGGCACAACTGGCACAAATATCTATTGTCTATTCAAAGGGCCCAAAACCGGATTGAGTTGCTATGGAGAGACAAGCCATACCGCTTCACACGGTAGACTATATAAAATGGTACCCTACTAAACTTAGACCTCCAATCTTAGCCACTACTCTCTCCAACTCAATAGCCTTGTGCGACCAATTACACAAACATACCTCTCTGGTATCTCCCCTTCGCTCACTAACGTATATGTTCCATAATCCCTCCTTTCCCCCCGGGTATGAATATCCTAGCATTCAGTTGGTGGCTTAACAAAGGATTGCTGAGGATCGGGAACTTCTTCACATCCACAGGTCCCATTACCGACACATACTGCATCAGTAAACTTCAAATGCCTGCCTCTGAGCGATTCAGGTACTTACAATTACTACACTTCCTTCATTCACTCTGACCTAACTCTGACCCCTAGGGCTAAACCCTATAAATCTTGGTGCGAGGAGATCATGGATCAGAGGGGTGGGATCTCCATCATATACACCTCATTAGCCTCGGCGATCTCTAAACCTTCCTATGCCATCTCCTGGGAAAGTGATCTGGACATATCTTGGGACCAAGATAGATGGTATTCATGCCTCCAATGATCTTTCACATATCTCGCTAATCGAAGCAAACCTTAAAGTTCTCACCCGGTGGTACAGGGTCCCCTCCCTATCTATCCAGATGCTTTGCCACTGTGCTTCCGGAACTGTAACCATATAGGTTCAATGTTACACATTTGGTGGACCTGCCCGAGAATACGAAGTTTGTGGAATAAAGTTTTCCGCTTGATTTGTAAAGTTACTTCTGTCCAGGTACCCCAAACACCAGAGATAGCCCTTCTCAACCTTAAAATAAATAAGATAGACAAATATACCCAGCCATTAATTTTTTTCATCCTGTTGGGGACCAAAATTACGATTGTGGCTTGTTGGAAGAAATCCACGGCCCCAATCGCAGCGGTGAAGCACAAAATCTCCTGGATCATGACACAATAAAAAATAGTCAGCATTACCCTAGATAAAACCTGCATATTCAAATGCATCTGGGTACCATGGGTAAAATATTGCCACATTTCTCTTATCCCTGGTGTGCCCCCCTTGACTACACACTCTGGATGACCCGGATAGATCTATTCTCTCCCTCTCTCTAATCCTCTCTCTTTTCGGATCCCTTTCTCTCCCTTCCTCCCCCCTGTTTTCTCTTCTTCTCTTCTCGTCTTTCTATTTCTTTTGCAAAAACAATGTACCGGATCATCTCCTTCTCAGCTTTTGTACTCCTTTTTTTTGTTAAACAATTCATTTTATTGTTTTTTGTAGGGCTAAGGAATACAAACGCGGTGCTAGGAATTGCTGAAACCCTTCTATGCTCAGCACCCTGAGTCTACTTGTTCTCTGATCATCCCACTATAGTTCTTGTTAAAGTTGTCTCCTTGACCGGGTTAGCAGTACACTTTACTATAATCCATCCTCCCGAATAATCCAGTGTTATACGCCTATTCACAAGGCCTTTGGGTTCGGTCATTGGGGGGGTTGAGATTCCTCCCGTCACAGCAAGTTCCCCTCAGGGGCGGCAGGGGGGTTTCGTCCCTCCATTCTCTCTTATACATGGTTAATGGGCATATGGACTATGGTCCCTTGCTCGACTATAACTTAGTCAATTGTTTGTTAAAAGGCTCGGTCTAAGATTTGATTGCCATCTATATGTGGTTGTTGCACGCCGATGCTGGCTATTCAGTGCACACTTCATACTGTTTTTTAGGTCTATGCCTCAAGCTACATCGCGGATTGTTTTGGCATGCTGAAAAACCCTTAAACTCTCTGTTTACTGTTGTACTAAACGTTGCCTGATGTATCTTGGAATCTTGTATGTTTTTTATTCTTGTTGTGAATTTCAAAAATCTAATAAAAACCATTGAAAGAAAAAAAAATGAAAAAATAAAAGAGCACATAGATGAGTTCTTGCTGGAAAAAAATATTTTAAGCAACAGACAGCATGGATTCATGAAAGACAGAAGTTGTCAAACAAACCTGATTTCTTTTTATGAGGAGGTAAGTAAAACCTTGGACAGGGGGGTGGCAGTGGACATGATATATTGAATTATGCAAAAGCGTTTGACACAGTTCCCCACATACAGCTCATGTGTAAGGTAAAGTCTACAGGCTTGGAAATACCAGTTTGTAAATGGATAGAAAACTGGCTAAAAGACAGAATTTAGAGAGTAGTGGTTAATGACTCTTACTCTGAATGGTCTAAGGTTATCAGTGGTGTACCTAAAGTTTCAGTGCTGGGACCCTTACTTTTTAACATCTTAATAAATGATATAGGGTCTGGCATTAAAAGTAACATTTCTGTCTGTGCAGATGACACAAAAATATGCAGTGGAATAACCTCCTTACAGGATGTCTCCAACTTACAAGCCAACCTCAATGCTCTGTCTAATTGGGCGACTATGTGTCAGATGAGGTTTAATGTTGATAAATGTAAAGTTATGCACTTGGGGGCTAAGCATATGCATGCATCATACATACTAGGGGGAGTATAACTGGAGGAATCAATGGTGGAGAAGGATCTTAGGGTTTTGGTAGATCATAAGCACAATAATAGCATGCAATGCCAAGCTGCAGTTTCCAAAGCAAACAAAATCCTTTCTTGTATTAAGAGAGGTATGGACTCCAGAGAGAGTGATATCATTTCCCCCTGTACAAATCTTTAGTAAGACCTCATCTGGAATTTGCATTCAGTTTTGGGCACCAGTTCTCAAAAAGGATATTGGAGAACTGGACAAAGTGCAGAGAAGGGCAACCAAACTGATAAGAGGCATGGAGGAGCTCAGCTATGAGGAAAGATTAGAGGAACTGGATTTATTCACTCTTGAGAAGAGGAGAATAAGGGGGATATGATCAACATGTACAAATAAATAAGGAGTCCATATAGTGAACTTGGTGTCTAGAGGAAAAGAGATTTCATTTCCAAATATGGAAAGGTTTCTTCACAGTAAAAGCTGTGAAAATGTGGAATCGATTCCCTCCAGAGGTGGTTCTGGCCAGCTCAGTAGATTGCTTTAAGAAAGGCCTGGATTCTTTCCTAAATGTACATAATATAACTGGGTACTAACATTTATAGGTAAAGTCGATCCAGGGAAAATCCGATTGCCTCTCTGGGATAAGGAAGGAATTTTTTCCCCTGCTGTAGCAAATTGGATCCTGCTTTTCTGGGGTTTTTTTTTGCCTTCCTCTGGATCAACTGTGGGTATAGGACTGGGTATATGGGATTGTATGATTTTTTTTTTTTTTTATGGATGGACTTGTGTATTTTTTCAACCTAACTATGTAATTATGTAACCTTGCCCCCTTGTTGATAGGGACAAGGGCCCTTCCCCACAACTGTAGCAAGGGGTTATGAGGGTCTGCGGACAGGGGGCTTTTCGGAATCTGGAAGCCCCCTTTAACAAGGGGACCCCTAGATCCCAGCCCCTCCCATATGAATTAGTATGGAGTACATAGTACTCATTTACCAGAAAAGTGAAAAGAGAAAGCACAAAGTGTCCCCTAATATAAATCCATTGTGAATCAACCCGTCCACCCCTCCCGAAAAATAAAAAAACGCTCCCACGTCTATGAAGGCTGGCTGCCTACTGCAGGTTCCGCCATTTGACTGTTCTTATATAGGTAAGGGGTGAAGCCATCTGGCAATGTTACTTGGTGGCACCGCCCCCTTGTGACATTGCCAACCTAGCGTGCACTGGTCTATGATGTCCCAAGGGGGGCGATGCCTAGTATAGACTGGGGTGGACCCCATGTCGCTTTTTTTATTTTATTTTTTCAATAGCTGGGTGTCGGCAATTGCAACCTGGAGTCAATTTAAATGTGATGTCACTCATTTTCTTTTCTTTAGAAATTTAATTTTTTCTGCAGCATGTTCTAGGCATGCTACAGATGCGATAATTTACAGATAGACTAAGGGGACCCCCAATGCACTCTATTTAAAGGAATTTTTTGTTGTTTTTGCACTTTAAGCATCATTAAAATCAATTCTCCAGAACAAACTATTGTTTTTTTTTTTTTTTATTGCATACAGGGCAGTACCCGTATCCCTATACCCCTTTTATGGCCAATTACTGGCATATAAGCCTTAATAATTGTCACTTTTGATTTTTCCTGTACAGCGTCCATAGACTAATGGAGTTCGCCATTCGAGTCAAAACTTTTTCCCTGTTTGGAAGTTCTGCTGCGAACCAAACAGGGGGGTGTTCGGCCCATCTGGTTGCAGGTTGGGATCGAGTGGAAGTGTAGTCGAGGAACAAGCCAAATGTCAATAGCGAAGATCTGGACAGCAGCAGGAGTGACAAGAGTAACATAATGGTTGGAGAGAGCACATTAATTTGGCAAGCAGGTGCAAGTGCATGTCTTAAACAGGAAATTCATGAGAAGAGCAAAGAGTTCAAGGTTCACAAGAAACAAGGTTAAAGACAAGGTTGTCCAAGAAATTGTACAGGGAGCTGTCAAGCATCTTGGGTAGCTCAGCAAGAAGAGATACTACCAGACACAGCAGAGGTTTCAGGTTCAGATCTGGAAAATACGATTGCCTCTCTGGGATCAGGAAGGAATTTTTTCCCCTGCTGTAGCAAATTGGATCCTGCTTTTCTGGGTTTTTTTTCGCCTTCCTCTGGATCAATTGTGGGCATAGGATTGGGTATATAGGATTGTATGATTTATTTATTTATTTATTTTTATGGATGGACTCCAGATCCGGGCCCCCCGTGTGAATTGGTAATGGGGTAATTGGTAATCCACTCTTCTCGTCCCGCATTTTCCCCCCGGCTTCTTCTCCTCTCTGTCCGCACGATCCGCCTCTGTGGGAGTCTTCTGCCATGTGATGCTTCTGTTCCTCTGACACTTGTTATATAATGGAGGGTGGGGCCACCTGATGACTCCACCCCCGCTGATGCACGGGGACTTCCCTATGGCTTTCCCTGTGTGTCGGATGGGGCGGGGTCACCAGGTGTCAGAAGAACAGAAGTGTCACACAGCAGAAGACTCCCACTGAGGAGGATTGTGTGGACAGAGCGCAGAAGAAGCCGGAGCAAGATGCGGGATGAAAAGAGCGGAGGAAGAAGAAGATGAAGAAGAAGATGGAGAAGAAGATGGAGGAAGGAGAACACCGAAGGAAGACCAGAAGAAAGAAGATGGAAGAAGAAGCGTAAAGAAGAAGAAATTAATAAAGGACTTGTCAAAAACACATTGTGTTTTTTAACCCTTTTGACACTTTTTTTGTGAAATGGTAAGGGTGCATTTGTACCCCATTACCAATTCACACAGGGGGGGCAGGATCTGGGGATCCCCTTGTTAAAGGGAGCTTCCAGATTCCGATAAGCCCCCTGCCCGCAGACCCCCACAACCACCGGGCAAGGGTTGTGGGGATAAAGCCCTTCTCCCCATCAACATGGGGACAAGGTGCTTTGGGGGGGCTGCTGCCCTAAAGAACCCTCCCAATGTTGAGGGCATGTGGCCTGGTATAGTTCAGGAGGGGGGCCCCCCCTCTTTTCCTGTGGCCTGCCAGGTTGTGTGCTCGGATATGCATCTGGTATGGATTTTTGGGGGGACCCCATTCCATTTTTTTATTTTGCCATAGGGGTTCCCCTTTAAATCCATACCAGACCTGAAGGGTCTGGTATTGATTTTGAGGGGGACCCTCACATAATTTTTTTTTTTAATTTTGGCGCGGGGTTCCCCTTAATATCCATACCAGACCGGAAAGGCCTGGTATGGAATTCAGGGGGACCCCCACACATTTTTTTTTTCATTTTGGTTTGGGGTATGGGGAAATTTCATGCCGTTTTTATCAATGAGCTGTTATGTGTATTGTCGGACCTGACAATTCATTATAGCCGCAAGTAGTTTTAAATTACTTTTTTTCCTTTAGAAATGTAATTTTGATGCCAAACACGGGAAACATGCACCCCTTTACAGGCATACTATAGACCTATAGAAATTTAAAGGAATATTACACTTTTATTGTTTCACTTTAAGCATTATTAAAATCACTGATACAAATAGAAGTTTTTAAAACTTTTTTTGCATTGATACATGTCCCCTGGGTCCCCAAACACTTTTTAAGGCAATATCATGCATATAAGCCTTTTGATTATTCATGTTCGTGTCCCATAGACTTTAACGATGTTCGAGTGTTCAAACAAATTTTTTGCCTGTTCGCATGTTCTGGATGCGAACTGAACAGGGGGGTGTTCGGCTCATCCCTAATGTGTCCTACTTCTTAATATGGGGGTCAAAAATGCCAAGAGTTGGTGAAAGCAGGGGTCCGTATTCCAGAGATAATTATGGAAAACATCTGGATTATTCTCCTGGAGCTCCCACAGCAAAGGCATATGACATCATTTTGTCATGATTAATAAAGCAACCAATTTTTGGTCCAAGAATTCCTCCTCCTCCTCCTGTTCCTGGATTGGACTTGGGTCAGAGCAATAACTCCAAGGCCAATAATAAAAAAACACGTTATCTCCTCCGATTCCGCAACATGTCTAGTTGACAAACAGCCATTCAGAAATGAACCGAAAAGCACAAAATGAAAAGCGAGAACTCAAAAGCGTGAACTGAAAAGCGCTAAATGAAAAACACAAGAAGAAAAGCGCAAAACAACACTCACCAAACTTCTACTAACACGAAATTAGCAGAAGGAGCCCAAAGGGTAGCACTAAAGAGCTGAAAAACCACGTAGTATGTCACTATATTCGTGTTTGTTGGCCGACAATTCCTTGCCATTTGTATGCAAGACAAAATCCAAGCACACGCCTTCTGACAAAAATCTGAATGTTTGTCTGTGGAAAATCCGATCGCGTGTACGAGGCTTAAAGCCTCGTACACACAATCAGATTTTTGCTCAACAAAGCGTCAGACTTTTGTCTGAAGGGCATGTGCCAGGAACTTGTCTTCCATACCAAAGGTACACAATTGTCGGCCAACAAACATGAACGTAGTGACGCACTATGAGGAATTTCAGCTTTTGAGCGCCACCCTTTGGGCACCTTCTGCTAATGTTGTGTTTGGTGAGCATTGATTATGAGCATGCGTGTTTGTACTTTCAACTTTTGTGTGACGGACTTGTGTACAGACGATAGGAAAATCTGCCAACAGACCGTTGTCCGCTGAAAATTTACTAGCCTGACAGCCAGCAGTTGAGAGGTGCACTGTGTACAGAGTGCTGGGCTGAGAGGTGCGCTCTGTACCCCCAAGTCCCCCCCCAGTACAAAGCTTTTCCCCTAGATTACAGTATATACCTCAGCCCCCCCTCCTCCCTTTAGAGAGCTCTCCTCCCACCCCAAATCCCCTCTCTTGGAAAGCATTACAGAGAGGGGCTGCAGCAAAAGAGCAGCTATGACTTAGATTAGGAGACTGGACAGTGCAGGCTGCTGGTGGGCTTTAGGTGGAGCTCCTGAGATTAACAACAGCTGTGCCTGTGTATATTGCATGCCCCCTCCCTCCTCTACTCTCATATAGAGATGTGCAGAGCAGGGAGATTATGAGCAGCTGCTGAGAGAGGAGCCCTGCTGTCACGTGTAAATACAGAAACAGTGCTTCTGTATTTACAAGTGACAGTACTGAGCAGCCAGGAAATTACCAGTCCCGGGGGTGGAGGAACAGAGTTCCGCCGAATTTTGGCAGAAAAAAACCCTGGTGTCACCCAGGTGCGCTCCACACCCCCATAACGATGCCACTGGCTGGATAGACTTCTTTCCACTTTGTGTCACAGGTATTGTTGGGACAATAAATGATGGCATAGGACCCTAATGAGAAAATGGACAGCAGTAATAATCCAATAGAAGCCCTAACCCTTACTTACCCTATCCAAAATGAATCAAGGTTTTGGCTGCACTTCATTGTTAAGTCCCTATTGTTAATTTGAAAAGCTGATGCTGGAAAGTGAATGTATTTATGGTGAATAGACCTCATGGGCATTATATGCTAGCATATAACTGACAGCAACTTGCCATTTTATCAATAGGACATAATCTGTGCAGAAAATGCGAATAATAAGAAATTATTAATTGTGTAACATTGAAACCAGATGCTAAAAATCTCTTCTAGGCTTGTTTGATCTATATTTTCATAATGAGCATCTGTGGAAATAATTATTGCAACTTGCATGACAACCTGGTCAAGTCTTCACAGCATGGTATTTTATTAAGTAAATTAAGCTAGATATAATTTGTGGTATATTTTATAGTGCACCTGTCACTGTCAAACAGCACATTAAACATATTTCTGTGCTTAAGCACAATGAGATAGGTATTGATTTATTATACTGTATATATTTTCCAAATAGGATACACGTTTGGCTACCCCTGGCTAAATTTTATGTTTTTTTGATTTACACAGCGCAGAGAAGTAACACAGCCTCTGCAGAGGACATGACATGTTTAATTTGCAGTTTTCAAGGACTGGAAAAAATATAAAACCTGGCACAGGCAAAAGTTTGGTAACCCTAATGCCCCGTACATACGATCGGATTTTCCGAACAACAAAACCGTGGATTTTTTTCCGAAGTCATTGATAAGAATCAGGGGAGGTTCCTGGGATCCAATTCCTAATTTTGGACAGGATTCAACTGAGTCTGAGAGGCGGGGATTGGAACAAGATCTTCTTTCAGTGGGAGGCACGCTCGCACGTTGGATTGCGGACCTTGGGGCCACCTCACCACCCGGACTCAATGAGCACCTTTGTTTCAGACCTTTCCTTAAGGGAATTTCCTCAGGTGGATGTAAGAAGGAATGATGTGTATTCGTTCATTCTTGCTTCCACCTGAGGTTGCACTAATTCCTTTGGCACCCCCCCTTTTTGGGTGGTTTTTGGGCAGTTTCTAGGCTGTTTTTGCTATCATTAATTTATGGTATGTGGATGTATACGCTGTCAAGTGAGGCCACCTTTGTGGGTCCCAGGACAGTCTATTATTTAACATGTCACCTTGCTATTATGGGGATGATTTGGTCTGATGTATAATTGACTATATACATTCTTTTGACTGAGGTTATTTGTATATGTTTACAATCTGTTTCTTCCATCTGACTGTTTGATTATTATGGGGGTTTCTGCTTGGACCATTGGTGAGCATCATGGATGTTTTTAACACCATCATTGGTGGATCTCTTTTCATCCGCCCAGCGCAGGGGGCCTCCCTTAACCTGGACGGCCTCTTTTGCAGCTCGATTGCTGGCATATGTGTCTATAGCACCAATTCGATGGTGCCCAGAACTCTGCCTGCTGCGCAGACAGCATATTTGTATCAGTGGTTGATGTTTGCGGGGCTCCTTTTTGCAAAGCCGGCCTTTTGGTCTGACTTTGTGATGGGCTCCCACAAAGTCACCACCCAGGGTCCTTCCAGGGGTCATTGCTGGAGCACCTTTGCTTATAAGACAGTTGTATAACCTCCTTGCCCCTTCTGTGCAGCTGCATTATTGGGCATGAGCATAACATTGTATCTGTCCTGTTTCTATGGCCCTTCTACTTACCGGTTGCTTCGCAACCGCCATCCACACACTTCCTGATACTGATTCTTGCACCTGTGCTGTGAGAAGGCAGAAGCGCTTGGTTGTTATTGTGGTGGCGGTGGGCGTGTTGCCGTACCGACGCTAGGTGTGATAACATCATTGTGCCACGCGCCGTTCTTGTATAATTTAAAAAGCTGGCGTTAGTTGTTTGTGCCCTTTCACTGTATTGGACTGCGGTTGCAAACATCTGACACCCGAGGATCCACATGGAAAGAACTCCTTTTGGCTTGCTCTATGCTTGATTGCACAGAACATATGAAGGTACGTTTTTGGGCTTTACAAGCTTCCTCTTAGTTAACCCTTTTTGCTTTATATATCAGAGTTCATGTCTGGTAAAGGGTCAATCCCTCTGACATGGTCTGTTTTGCAGATTTAGCGGTTACTATGAGATGCCCTTTTTTACATTCTTATAGATCCATTTTTACTGAAAATGGGAAAGCGGGAAGAGTGACAGTTCTGTGCATGCCTTTGGCTGCTGCCTTTTCTCTGCTTTATCCCCATTGTGGATTCTAGTAAGGTAGGATGTTTTGTTATGTATATCTATGGAATCGTATTTTGCCTCTTCCATTTGACCCATGTCTGTTAAAAGGAGAAATCCTTCGGACATGGAGTAGTCTGATACTTATTACAGAAATAAGATCTCTTCCCTACCTTTTAGCTCATACACTGTGGAGAGATTCCAGGAACACATGTTTATGGAAGAGACTCTATTGGTCTCTTCTGACATAAATCCTTGACCTTACCTGTCAGCGGTATTGTACACTGTACAATAGCTGTACATTTAAGGCACCCCTCTATGCCATAAAGATTGGAATCCTGTGTGCACGTGTGGGAGTGACGTAATAGTGGCCCACAATTCAAGAGGTCAGACAAACTGAACCCAGAAAGAAGCCTGGCAGAAGCTGGGAATGCTCCTGACCACCAGGAGACCTAACAGCGTTCTAATATGTGGTAATACTATAACTTTATGTAATAAGCTTCCTGGGTGCCCACTTATTAAAAAATGCTGTGCTGCTCAGCTTACAGGTTCAATGATGACAATTATTATTAAAGGCATGTCCCCTGAGGGTGTATAATCAAGATGTCCAGGGCTCACAGAAGAATTCTGTGGAGAGTAATGCCATGCTATTACATGGTGCCACTCTGTAGCATTCAGATCCTGCTACCACTAGAGGAACACGGAGAAGGCCTCTGACATCATGCAACTGGATTGCTGTAAAAAGTTATGTAAACATTTTTTGATCAAAAAAAAAAAAGTGAAAGGAGGACTGTAAATAGATTGAGTAGGATTTGTCTTTACGTTCCAAAATTCACTTCCATTCAGCACATTAATTGCCACTCATGAATAGATCATATCAAAACCATATAAACAGAGACATTCAGCCTAATTATTTATTCACAAGCAACAGAAATATGTTCTGAGCTAAGAAAGGGAATCAAAATATAATAGCGACACTCACTCCAGGTCGATTTTTTTTTGTGAATTACCTCTAATGATGTTTGCCCTACAGCCACATCACCGCTGTGTACTGAAAAAAACATACTCTATAAAAATGTTGTATAATAATAACAAACCTAAAAACTCCAGAGATTGGTTTCTGTTTGTTTTAAGTGTCAAGCTATTTGGGCAATCAGTGCTGTACATATTTAAATTGAAAGTACAGCTCATCTTTTGCGTGTAGTTGTCATTGCTTGTTAATAGTTTTAAAACTTTTTTTAAGTAATACTGGGTTATAACATGGCTTTAAGTGTTATACATTTATGTTTCCTTATAGAGATCAGTTTGAAGTGTACATGCCTATGTGTGTTTGTATGCTATAAGTGTTTTTGTAAGGATTTTTTTTTAAATAATTAGTAAACCTCCAGTATTCTTAATTACCTGGCCCTTCTTCCACTCCTGTATTCTAAAGAAAGATGTCACCAAGCTGTACTTAAAGTGGTAGTAAACTCTGTTATACCTCTTATACCTACAGGTAAGCCTATATTATGCACCGCACACACGAGCTGAAATTCTGCCAGCAAAAGTCCGATGAGAGCTTTTGGTTGGAAATTACGACCATGTGTATGCTCCATCGGACTTTTGCTGGCAGAATTACAGCCAGCAAAAGATTGGGAGCGTGTTCTCTATTTTTCGGTCGGAAAAAGTTCTGATCGGAAATTACAATCGTCTGTACCAATTTCGACGCGCAAAATTCATACGCATGTTCGCAAACAATTTTACGCATGCTCGGAAGCATTGAACTTCTTTTTGTCAGCTCGTCATAGTGTTGCACGTCACCGCATTCTTCACGGTCGAAAGTTCCGAGAACTTTTGTGTGACCGTGTGTGTGCAAGCCAAGCTTGAGTGGAAATTTCGTCGGAAAAACCATCCAAGATTTTTCCGCCGGAAATTCCGCTTGTGTGTATGGGGCATAAGGCTTACCTGTAGGTACTGTGAATATCTCCTAAAATTGCATGTTAGGAGATAGTGAATGCAGCCGGTGACGTCACTGGCACATGTGCTCTGAAGGTCCGGCATATAGTGCCAGACCTTCAGAGCCCATGCCATAATTGCCCTGGCCACCCATGTAGCCAAAGGCTGTGAACCAGAAAAGGAGCATCGGGGGAAGATGGAAGCCCTCTCAGTGGTGACAATGCAGTGCTGGTGGGCTTTGTTTTAAGGTGTGTTTCTTATAATGTGCTAGTATGCGATGTATACTAAAACATTATGACCTTGTCTTGCAGGGACATTTTTTTTTCACCAACTGCGGTTTACTCCCCGTTCCAAAGCTGTCCCCAGCCACTTTCTTCATACAGCACCGCTGATCCTTCTTTTGGTTGAACAGGAACCAACTTCATTCAATCTACTTTCCCTGAGCTCCGGTTGTCAATAATACACTCTTTGAGATCATAGTACTCCTGTAAAGAGTAGCACTCAGACATCATTAAGTGAGTGTCGCTTAGTCCAGGAGGATGGACCATCCCCATTGAGGAAGGAAAGCAAGGCCACGTGACATCACCGGGCCCACTAGAAGACTACAGAGAAAAAGATAAGCATAATTTGTTTTTGTTAAAAAAATTAAAAAAAAGTTGAAGAGGAAGCACGGGAAAACATGGATGTGCAGGGATATGTAACTGGAGTTCCATCTTAAAAATGAATAGCTACTAATACAGTACATATTGATACCTTACAGTATTTCCAAGAACACAATTCTAAATCAATAGAATTTTAAAGTTAACGAAGGTCATCCCCCCTGATCCTGGGTAATAGGCTGTTGAGGTAAACAAAAAAGGGTCTTTCATTGACATCCTACTACAAATCCTCCCACTCATTGGCTGTAGGTCTGCTCTTAGCTTCCCAACCTTCCAGGTTCTTTTCTATCTTTAGTACTGTTATAAAAAATATATAGCAGCCCTGAGTATACATGCTTTGCTATTAGCAATGAAGAACTGTTAGTAGGGAAGCAACAATAGGGATTCAACTTTGTGGATTTTTTATTGTAACATGGGGAATGTTCCACATAGAGAACAAGCATGCCTATCAGCATAGTAAAGAATAAGTGTTCAGGGACCAAACTTTGTGTAACAGATGCATCCACTGGCTGCTTACTATTGATTTAATGATGAAAATACCTTTATTTAATACTTTATTTTTCTATTTTTTTATATGGAATAGATACCAGTTAACTTTGTTTTTTATGTTTTACGCAGCTTATATTTCTTGCTGGTCCTATTTCAGAGGCTCACAGCAAAAGACAATTCTCAGAAGCTTTGTAGGTCAGCGCTGGTATTATCTTGTGTACACACACTTGGGAAAGCTGCCACTGTGCACAAATTCTAATTATCTTAGAAAGAAATAAATCACTTATTCTCTGAAGGTTTACCATTGGTTAGGAACATCTTGTTTTCCCTATAAAGGTTGGTCACTGAAAAACATTGTTGATGCTATGAATGAACATATGGTGAACTGATAGTGACAGTATGAGTTATTTAATGCTGAGAGAAAAACTTTCATTGAAAAGGGCACAAATTGGATCCTCACTAGATAACAGAGTTGAGACAGAACCTAATTAACCAACCATTTCTGTCTAAGCATCTCATATAAATAACATCTCCAATACAGCAACCTAAGCTATTCTGGTAAGATGACCAGGCAATGAAATGTTTAGTGACACTCCAACAGAAATGCCCTTACCTTCAACTTTGTCTTGTGCCTGCCGCAGGTGGTTGAGTTCCTAAGCACAAATCAATTATTTAGGCAGTTCTGCAAGCAGCATTTAAAGAAAATATAAACCGCAAAAAAAGCACTGGGTATTGTAAACCTTTGCCATTTTATAATAATGTGCTTTTTACTTTTTTATCCATTGTTGCTTAGTGCTTATGAGCACCTGCAGCCTCTTTGCAGTTGTTTCCTGCCTTGACAAATGTATTCAAGATATCACCAACTTCCGCCTAATAACCTTTTACTTCTTCCAACCCCCTTTTACCTATTACCCCTTTACCTTCCCCCTCTTATCCTTAATAAATAGACCACACAGAGTTTGGAGTGTAAATGGCCATAGCAGCCTTTATTAACCAATCATAAAACCAAACTTAAATAACTTCAATTAAATATATATATACACCTTTTTGTAACGACAATTTCGAAACTCCCAGTCTGTTGGTCTTTGACGGTACCCCGACTTCACCTTATCCACTTAACACTTTCCACCAGTACACTGCGGGACCAAATTTCACCATACTAGGCCTCCGGCTGTTTATCAGCCCGGAGACAACCCCTTTTCCCGCAGTGCAACCAATCCCGTATTCCAGCCTACCCTTCCACTGGAATACACCAAAGGGGGGCACCTACCACCTATGAGCCCCCCACCACTTCCATCACATCTGTTTTCTTGCCACCATCAAAGACCAAAGACGCCGCCGTTACTGCTGCTATGACGACCCGGATCACCTTCACCCTGCCAGAGAAAGCACACAGACAAACACACACACAAAGAAAATACAGCAAAAAGAACCACATTTTGCATACAATAAAGGGAGGGTGGGTGGGGAACTTTTCTCCCTGCTGTCCTCTCTTCGTTTGCCGGGAGTCCCCGCCCACGCTGAATATATAACCTCCCACCACTTTCTGTTCCTCTCTCAATGGCTACTCCCTTTCCTCTCCCAATTCCATTTCTTAACCCTATAGTTGCTTTCACTCTCAACATCTGTCATGCCCGGCCCTTCATCTATTTCCTTTCTGTCTTTTATTCCGGGCCTCCCTTGACAAATGTATTCAAGATATCACCAACTTCCGCCTAATAACCTTTTACTTCTTCCAACCCCTTTTTACCTATTACCCCTTTACCTTCCCCCTCTTATCCTTAATAAATAGACCACACAGAGTTTGGAGTGTAAATGGCCATAGCAGCCTTTATTAACCAATCATAAAACCAAACTTAAATAACTTCAATTAAATATATATACACCTTTTTGTAACGACAATTTCGAAACTCCCAGCCTGTTGGTCTTTGACGGTACCCCGACTTCACCTTATTCACTTAACACTTTCCACCAGTACACTGCGGGACCAAATTTCACCATACCAGGCCTCCGGCCGTTTATCAGCCCGGAGACAACCCCCTTTCCCGCAGTGCAACCAATTCCGTATTCCAGCCTACCCTTCCGCTGGAATACACCAAAGGGGGGCACCTACCACCTATGAGCCCCCCACCACTTCCATCACATCTGTTTTCTTGCCACCATCAAAGACCAAAGACACCGCCACAGCCCGCAAGGATGACCCCCTTAGCCTTGAGGGCCCCCACCCCCACAGTGCCCTGTTGGTCCCGTCCTGCCCAAAGCCCATCCTCAATACCCACTGCAGATAAGGCACTCCATCCCCCCGTTGGGACGCTCTCACATTAACCTCCAACTCCGTGTGCCGAATAACAAATCCCCAATACTAGTCACCAAACTTCCCAGAGCCCCGTTCACCGTTAAGCAAACTGTATGGGTCCCAACCCCGATCCCACCAGCCGCCAAGAGGTTTACCCGACTGTATCAGACCCCCCCATTACCATCCCAGTAAAAACCTGTTGTATTTTTCGGCACTATGCTGTTCCAGCTTATCCCAGGGTTACCCAACCACCTGATGCCTGCCTCTCTGCAATAAATCCCAAGCTGACTGCCTCTTGTCCTGACCTCCGCTCTCCTGGCTCCCCCCCAAAAAAAGAGAGAAGAATGCCCTAGATTCCAGACGAGGCGTATGTGACCTCCTTCTGAAAGGACATAAGGAAGCAATACAAACAACAATTACCAACACCAGAAACTGGCCACCCGTTGTGCCATACCCAGTTCCCCATTTTCCCCATTCTGTTGTTTTTTTTTTTTTTTTTAAAACCCTTCCACCAACAAGTGTGGGCGCACGTAAGACCTAAAACTTCCGGATTCCCACCTCCCATTCTTCTTCACAGCAGCCCCATCCAACCCACATCTGGCAGCCTCTATGGCCACCCCAATGCAGAAGGAGTGTGAGGCAAATAGCGGACTCTCCAACCCACCCGCTACCAGGCATTTCCGAAACACCCCACAAAGAGCAACCTTGACAAAAAGTTCCCATTACTATGCATCAGCAACAGGCCATCCCCCAGGCCGACTCCGTACCATTTCCCTTACCATCCCTACCGGACAAACTGTCGACCCGGGTAAATGCACACCATCATATAGATATATCCACACCCCTCCCCTTATGCTAAGTCCTTGGCCTCCGAAGCTTGAGCATAACTCTATCCCCTTTATATACACACGACCTGCCACACCAGACCCCTTCCAACCTTCTCCGCCGGACCGACCGGTCCGTCCACCCGAATCGCTCAGAAAAATGCAATCGAAAAAACCAGTGCGGACCAACTGTATTTCGTAACCCAACACACCTTTAAACCCTGTCTCACCCAGAAACCCATTGCGAAAAAAAACCCTTCCCATGAGCGTAAATCAGAACACCAAGGGTGCCCATTTACGATCGATGGCCGATATCAATCCCCTTCTGTCCCTCTGCCTGGACACAAAGTACAGCATTATCAGACCCAAAAACGGCCCCTCCCAGCTGTGTAACGACTAACCCCTCTTTCCCCCACGTTGCCCTACGTCGCCCAAGTTGGCCCACTCACCAACCTCCCGATCCATCCTGCGGCGACTCCAAGGTATTCTCCCAGCCACCCCCGGACAGGGGAACCCCCGCCTTCACCGCGGTCGGTGCCAAGACCCTGAACCGCTGCCACTGAAGCCGAGACAAGGAAGTGGCCAAGCTAGTTTCAACTCCCAGAGTATGGACCCTCCCCGTAAGAATGTTCAGGTGTAAACCCGCAACACTAGGTGGCCCCACGGCTGGCTCATCGTCTGAGAAAAGCTGAGACGCGATTACTTACCCGCAGCAACCCCCGTTAATGCAGTTCAACCTGATCCTGAAATACCTACCAGTCGTACCCCCTACGTCCACCGTCAGCACCACCGCAACCTATTCCAGCAGTACCAGGTTCCCCGTGAAGCCTGCCTCCGCCCCCTGACTCCGGCCAAGCCGCGCTCCACTGACTGTGTAAGAAGGCCCCGTAGCCTGTCAACCCCGCCGAGCCCGTGACCAAGGCCCGATCAAACTTACTTACCAGTCCATCCAACCAAGCCAATCTGCCATTGTGTTTCTCCTGGAACCTATGCCAAGCCCTTACATCCTCCGTACGTTCCCTGGGCAATCCAACTAAATGTTCGGAACCTGCCCCCCTGCCGAGGCCGCCGACAGTCAGCCGCAAACCCCACCCATCGGAAATATGTGGCCAGTGAAGCTCAACTCGCCCCACTGACTGCCACTGCCAAAGTTGCACTTTCTTCAGCCCCCCACCATCTCCCCAATTACCACCTAGAACCCATCAACCTTATCCGTCGGCAACATGCATTCCATGGCACCCCCGTCTGCCCTGAAGCCCAAGAAACTCAGTTCCGTCCTCCTACCCTCCGTCTCAGCTGCCGTTAACAGACCCCCAAATTTTTTCATGCGCTGCAACGAGTCTAAGAGGATCGCCCGCAACTAGTAAGAAGGGGGGCCCACAAAAAAGAAAGTCGTCCAAATGGGTGACAGCTACCCAGCCAGACACACACCTTACCACCCAATCCAGGGATGAACTGAATAGTGCAAACAAGGCGTGAAATGGAACAGCCCAGGGGCAAGCAGTGGACCACTGAAAACTGCTCCAGTCAACAGTACCCTAAGAGGCGAAAGCTCTCAGGGAGCACCTATAGAAACCAAACTACCGACGCCATGTCCGATTAGCCCATGAGCGCCCCCCGCCCACAGTACCCAATCCAACCAACCACAGCGTCAAAGGACGTGTAGGACCCCGTACAAGCCTCAGGGTATGAGGCGTCCCACCCCGCCCCCCTTATCGGAAGTGCGGAGATGAATAAGTCAAGGCTTGTGAGGTTCCATCCCTGGCACCACCCCCCAAACATGACACGACCAAAAACCTGCAAAGGCCGGTCGGCAGAAGGCCCGCCCACCAGCCCAAAGCCACCTCTTTTTGCCCCCTTCTCCGAACCCCCCCGGGATGCAGCAGTGCCGACCACAGGGTCTGCGCCATCGGCGGGACCACCGCCAACGAACCGGGAATTTAAAACCTACCCCCCCTATCAGGGTAACCATTGAGGCCAGGCCGCACCTTGTCCACCTTCACCGGGGGTTATCCCTGTGGTAAGCAGTCTCGCCGCCACGCGTTCTTGTTGGAGGAAAACGGGACAGGGGGCGATTACCCCCACAACCGGAGCACCCCTGCCCTAGCAACTGGACTCCCCAGCCTTGCACGCCCCGTAAAACGTCAGCACCCCCACTTCTTTCCATCTGGGAGTCCAGATCCCCTGCCCCCCCCCCCTTTGAAACGTAAGCCCTGTTTCTTCCCGGTTACGAACCGGGGACCTTTCGCGTGTGGGGCGATCGTGATAAACACTACACTACAGAAACCCACTCAGAAATGCGGTTCGCTACGCTATTAAGCGTGCCATCCTTGCGCAGGGGCCATGTAACCGATCCACGTTAAGTATATGTCCGTTCAGCCAATATGGGCAAAGGACCCTAACTTGCTCCTCATAACGCAGCCACGCTGTCCCGCCACACCCCTCGGGAGCCCCCCTCATAGCGTACCTAGAACGCAACAACGCTACGCAGAGCACCGGGGACCTATCACGCTGGCCATGAGAGCTAACACCTGCAAACAGCCCGTGAATGGCCTGGGTATCAGATGATAACCCCTCCCCAACCCCTCGTCTTGCTCAGAGTCACCGGTTTGACCCCGTCCAGCTGAAAATCCTCGGGGGCCAAAGGAAAACTCTCCACATACTCACCCTCACCAATCCTGCCCCTCATCTCCAGTGTCGGATGCGAGCCCTACGGCCCTCAGCACCCACGCCGACCTATGCTTCGCTGCATGGCCCCACCAGATCACCTCCACCCTCGCCATCGACCTTGTCCCCGCAGCTTATACAATCCCGTTGCACCCGCTGACACTCCCCCAACGTCGTAGCCTGAGGCTCCACTGTCACCCTAGGATGCTCCCCATCCCAAGCTCTTCACCCATCCCCAACCCACTCCTTCAACCCCCCAGCCCTTCTTAGAAGGCTCCCGTGTCCCTCGAGTGGCAGGCAGCTGCTGCCCGCCCCTCGGGGGGCAACTGGCACCCCGCCCCTGCCCCCACTCTACCCCTCCGCACCAACATCCAGCATCCTGCACCCATCAAAAACAGTTAGAAAGAAGTTCAATGTCTCACCTGGCTGCCAGGGCGTGCTCCCCTCAGCCGTGACTCCGGATGCTCCCGCCGACTCGATCCCTCCACGGAACTCCTCATTCGACCATCTCGCCCTCTGCCAGCACCGCTGCCATTGGTAGCACGGGCGTGACCAGCCCCCCAGGCGACTCGTGCCCAGCGGCCGCAGCTTATCTTCGTGGCGCGGCTCATCCTCTCCCGGTGGTCCGACCATCCCCAGTCCCACAGCGCGGTGTGGCCGCAACATGGCTCCGCATGGTCCCCGCCAGCCCTGCCCCCTCGCCGCCCCCCCGCACTCTGCCCAGCGGACCTACCAGCAGCGTCCGGCAGCTGCCTTGCAGGTGTTGCTCAGCTCCCTAGTGCCGGGTGTCCCCCGGGCCTGCCCTCCCGGCGTGGAAGGGGGAACTGCTATCCCTCTCCGCTCTGAACCCCCAGACGGGAAGTGGGCGCCATTGTGGCCCAAAGCCCCGCCCCCACGCCTCGCCAATGTGGAGGACTCCGCTCGTTCACCCCCCAGCCGGCAAGGAAGTTGTCCTCCCAGCCAGAGGGGCCAGCGGGTCCGTCAACGGCTCCTGTAGACGTGCTGAGCTCTGGCGGAGCGGCCTGGAGGAGCCCTCCGGAAGCTGCGACCGTCGAGCGCGTGGTGTCTCGTCCCCCCCCCGTGGATAACGCCCGCCTAATCCCACCTGAGGACCGCTACTCGGCCCAGAAGACACTCAGCTCCCCCGGATCCCGCTGCCCCCGCAACCGCGCCAATGAGCCCTCCACGGCCGCCACAGCAAAGTCCCCAGACCGCAATGCCCTGCCCCAGAGTGTCCGTGTACCTGCTGCCAGCTCAAACTTTTCTCGCTGCTGTCCTCTCTTAGTTTGCCGGGAGTCCCCGCCCACGCTGAATATATAACATCCCACCCCTTTCTGTTCCTCTCTCAATGGCTCCTCCCTTTCCTCTCCCAATTCCATTTCTTAACCCTATAGTTGCTTTCACTCTCAACATCTGTCATGCCCGGCCCTTCATCTATTTCCTTTCTGTCTTTTATTCCGGGCCTCCCTATACGTATGCACAGCAACAGTTGGATGGCATTTCTGTGGGCAGATTTCCTGGTGGTGACTACGGTGACCATTCCTGCTTAATGTTTATTGACATAACTATTTAGTCTCAACAGAAGCCTGTGTGACAAGGAAGCAATGCAGGAGAACAATTGGGAGTAAAAAAAAAACATTGTTAGCCTGTAACAGGAAATGCATAAAAACTAGCCCTCATTGCAGGATTGACAGGTATTAATTCGGTGAAAGCTGAAGATTTAAAAATGTTGAAAATGACTCTTGAAATTACATTTTAATATTAAAACTGAAATGGAATTTTAGAGATTGGGTTTAGTTATTCTATATATTTACTGTAACGTACCTGGTGGTGGAGTCTGAAGTGCAGAGGTAGGCCTCGCTTACAGTTTTGGCTCAGGAGCCCTGGTGAGGTAATAGGGAATCATTGGAGCACAGAGTGGCACGAGTGCCTCTAAAGTCTTCTGCTAGCAGGTGCAGATGTGTGTTGTGATGTGCAGAGGAGGCTGGTGTGAAGCACACAGGTGGAATTACTAGGCTGGAGAATGGCACGGGTTAGCAGGTGCAGATGCAGGTATGCAGGCCAAGACAAGGTCAGGACAGTCCAGATTGGCAAAGTTTGAGCAGATAAAGACACAGACAGCAGGCAGCAGGACAGTGGGGAACCAGGCCAGGGTCTGTAACAGCAGGGCAGATAATCCAGGGGTGCAGGCAGACAAATAGTCCAGAGGCAAGCCAGGGGTAGGTACGCACAGTCAGTTTCAGTAAAGGTCAGCAACAGAGGATCAGACATAGGAACATATGCTCAAGAACAGATAAGACAAAGCGGCACTGACATAATGACATGCAGTGCATGAGTGCAGTTTAAATAGCACGCCTGTTGCCAATGCGCACACGCACCCACTCGTGCATGTGTTTCCGTACACGCACACGCACCAGCTACATGGCCATGGGAAGGAGTTCTCTGGTTACTGTGCATACAAGAATGCCAATGTCTTTCCTGACAATTACATTACTAGTGTAAGTTAATAGCAGGGTCATTGCTAGGAAACTACAAGTCCTGAAGTACAGACACATATAAACCCCAGGACAACGTTTCTTGCTTGTCTGCACACACAATAAAGAAATCCAATTTTTGAATCTACTTAAAAGAAGAACTTTATTAAAATAGACATGGACAACTGTAAAGACAATGAAGACTTTTTGTGAATAGTATGTAATATATAGCACAGCTCATCACCTGCAATGTGCATCAGTTTGTGATATGCTTAACATATAGTGTAACTGTATAGAGTGCAGTAGTATCAATTGTAATGTACTAGACAGAAGCACAAAAAAATAAATCACATCCTATAGAATGCAGTGGTCTAGAGAGTATAATATGTACTATATAGCATATAGTGTGTAGGAGTAAAACATATGACATGTAAAGCACAACAGATAGAATGTGATGGTCACAAGTAATTAACATAAAAAATTTGTGTACACAGTGCAGGGATCAGAAGTAAGAAACATACTATATAGCAGGGGGTCTCCAAAATTTCTAAACAAAGGGCCAGTTTACTGTCCTTCGAGCTTTAGGGGGATGGACTGTGGTCAGTGTGAGTAGAAAAAGTCCTAGTTTGGGAGCAAACAATACCTCATCATTGGTGTCAGAGGTAGAAATAGTGCCTAATCATTAGTGTCAGTGGCAAGATATAGGCCCCATTATTGGTGTCAGTGGGAGGAATAATTCCTTTTATCCTTGATATCTGTGACAGTAATTATGGACAATTGTTGGTGTCAGTAGGAGGAATAGTTCCTTATGAGTGGGAGAAATAGTGCCCCCAACTGGGCAACAACTGGCCCCCGGGCCGCAGTTTGGAGACCAGTGGTACACAGCATAAAGTGTGGAGGGGTCTACTGTAGATAATGTTTAGCACAGTATACAGAGTACATCAGTCTTGAATATGTAATGCACAGTGTACAGAGAGAATGCAGTGATCAGGAGTAGGAATGAGTGAACTGGTCAAAGTTTGGCAAAACCAGCGGGAAAGCCACAAACTCTGAACTTTGTCCCAAACCCTATTGAAGTGTATAGACGCTGAACCATGCTATTTTTTTCTGATCTTATCAAAGCTAATTTACAAGCGTTTGCTAAAAATAAGGTATGGGTAGCTGGGCACTACCATGGGGGAAATGTAGCAATGAAAAGAAAAATATGTTCAGCAGGGAGAAGGTCTTTTAATGTGGCCTCCAGGAAGCACTGGTGTTTTTAGAATCATATGACATCAACCTTCTTGGCTACCTATGGTTAACATACAGTTAAGATAGTTAAAGTTAAAATGTATCTAATCCCAAAGTTTTCTTTTTCAAAGTTTTTTTTTTTCACCTGCTTATCCTGCCAGTAACACCTTTCCATTATGAGGATGACAATGGTCACTCTATCCTCTGTATCAGGATAACAGATACAAGGCAGGAATACGAAACCCTGCTCCTTTCCTATTCCCCGTAATATGAGAGTAGTGGTTCTGTAGTAGAGATAACTGAAAACGATGTAATTGATAATGGTTAGTATAGGCAGTGCACACAGGAAGTTATCAGCTCCCAAGATTTCTGGCAACGTTGACAGTTTCTTTTTTTGTAAACTTCCCAAACAGATAAAACGCAATGCTTGGCACATTTAAAAGACCAAAAGGGTGCAAGTAACACCATGTATCCAGAAGGAGTGTCAGGTTGCCATGAATATGACGCATTTCAGAGGAGTGGCCTCTTTTTTTCAATTTTTCACATTTAGAACCGACTGTAAATCAGATGTACATGAAAGGAAGGGTGGAAAAAAATCTATCGGTCAATGAAAGTCCCTCACAATGAATACGCTGCTAATGATGATCCAATCATTTATTCTAAATGTAAAATATTATTACAATTCCTCTTCTTCCTTTGTTGTAACAGGAAGCAGAAGGATAACACATGTAAACAGTAATATTTTTACCTTTGTGATCGCTGTGCTTGGTCATCATAGCAATCTCAAGGTACTAAGCCTTTTGGATTGACTCTGTACACTGTGCTTGAGAAACAAGGCATGTAATGATGACTCAGTTCACAGCCGTAAACCAGAACAACAGATGCCCTACAGTGCTTTATCTAGTGCTGGTTAGGGTTGGTTCGTACCAGAACTGCAAACAGACAAATGTGTACGAACATGGGAAAACCATTAAAGTCTATGGGACACGAATGTGAAAAATCAAAAGTGCTTATTTTAAAGGCTTATATGCAAGTTATTGCCATAAAAAGTGTTTGGGGACCCAGATACTACCCCAGGGGACAGGTATCAAGCAAAAAAAAAGTTTTTAAAACGGCTGTTGTTTTCAGGAGCAGTGATTTTATGAATGCTTAAAGTGAAACCATAAAAATTAAATATCTCTTTAAATATTGTGCCTGGGGGGTCCCCTTAGTCTGCCTGTAAAGAAGCACATTCTTCCTATGTTTAGAACAATACCACAGCAAAATTACATTTCTAAAGGAAAAAATGTAATATAAAATTGCTCACGGCTGTAATGTATTGCCAGATCCTGGCAATATACACAACATTTTTTTTAAGAAACAGCGTGGGTTCCCCCCCAGTCCATACCAGTCCCTTCGGTGAACTCTACGCCAACATTTTTTTTTTTTTAATGGTGTGGGGTCTCCCCCTCAAAATCCATATGAGACCCAAAGGGGGGGAACCCATGCAGTTTTTTTCTTAATTCTGTCATAGGGCTCCCCCTAACCACTTCAATACACTAGATTATATATTGTACACTGCACTATATACCCTGCACTGCATTGTATTTACTACACTAAGTACACTATATACTCTGAACTACAGTATATATACTATACGGATTGCTCTATATACTCTGAACTGCAGTATAAATACTACATGGGCTGCACTATATACTCTGCTAAAAAATTGGGCCTTAGGTGTTGGTGGTGGCAGAACACGGTAACCCCTCGCAGTTACTCTTTTTGGGTGCAAGAACGGTCCCTGCTGTTAAATATTATTTCAAAAATTTTAATTGCATGCCCCTGTTAAACAGGAGCAGAAACATTGGGCCTTAGGTATTGGTGGTGCCAGAACACTGTAACCCCTCACAGTTACTTTTGTTGGGTGCAGGAACGGTCCCTGCTGTTAAATATTATTTCAGAGGCTGCTTGCCCTCTTTTAGAGGCCTGTGAGTGTCTGCCTCTCCTTGGAGGACTTCCGGACATGATGGGTATTTTTTTTTAACACCGAACTACACTGTATTATATACTGTGTATACCACATGCACTGTATTAGAAATTGTACACTGCTGAATGCACTGTATATATAGGGTATGCTGAATGCAGAGTATATAGAGTTTACACTTTATATATAGGCTACGCTGGAAAGATAGTGTATATATATATATATATATATATATATATATATATATATATATATATATATATATATATATATATATACGCAGTATCTCACAACAGTGAGTACACCCCTCACATATTTTATTCTATCTTTTCATATGGCATTTTGAAGAAATTACACTTTGCTACAATGTAAAGCAGCGAGTGTACAGCTTGTATAACAGTGTAAATTTGCTGTCCCCTCAAAATAACTCAACATACAGCCATTAATGTCTAAACTGCTGACAACAAAAGTGAATTGGGCCCAATTAGACATTTCCCTCCCTGGTGTCATGTGACTCGTTAGTGTTACAAGGTCTCAGGTGTGAATGGGGAGCATGTGTGTTAAATCGCTCGCACTCTCTAATACTGGTCACTGGAAGTTCAACATGGCGCCTCATGGCAAAGAACTCTCTGAGGATCTGGAAAAAAGAATTGTTGTGCTACATAAAGATGGCCTAGGCCAGGGGTGCTCAACCTGTGGCTCTCCAGCTGTTGCAGAACTACAAGTCCCATGAGGCATTGCAAGGCTGAAAGTTACACAAGCATGACTCCCGAAAGCAGAAGCATGATGGGACTTGTAGTTCTGCAACAGCTGGAGAACCACAGGTTGAGCACCCCTGGCCTAGGCTATAAGAATATGAAACGGAGCTGCAGCATGGTGGCCAAGACCATACAGCGGTTTAACAGGACAGGTTTCACTCAGAACAGGCCTCGCCATGGTCGACCAAAAAAGTTGAGTGCATGTGCTTAGCGTCATATGCAGAGGTTTTCTTTGGGAAACAGATGCATGAGTGCTGCAAGCATTGCTGCAGAGGTTGAAGGGGTGGGGAGTCAGCCTGTCAGTGCTCAGACCATACGCCGCACACTGCATTAAATTGGTATGCATGGCTGTCATCCCAGAAGGAAGCCTCTTCTAAAGGTGATGCACAGGAAAGCCCGCAAACAGTTTGCTGAAGACAAGCAGACTAAAGACATGGATTACTGGAACCATGTCCTGTGGTCTAATAAGACCAGGATAAACTTATTTGGTTCAGATGGTGTAAAGAGTGTGTGGCAGCAACCAGATGAGGAGTACAAAGACAAGTGTGTCTTGCCTACAGTTAAGCATGGTGGTGGGAGTGTCATGGTCTGGGGCAGGGATGAGCTTCGTGTTCGAGTCGAACGTACGTTCGACTCGAACATGGGCTGTTCGGCCGTTCGGCGAATTCCGAACGTTTGGGCCGTTCGCGTCAAAATTCGAGTGGCGCGCGCGGACCACAATGCACTGCGGTGGCGCAGTGCATTGCTGGCTCATGATTGGCCAAGCATGCACTGTGACCCCGCATGCTTGGCCAATCGTAGCGCCAGCAGCGAGGAGAGCCATGATTGGCCACAGGCATCCTGCCTGTGGCCAATCATAGCTCAGGCTGTGTAGTGCACGCCCCACACTATATAAGGCCGCCTTTGAGGCGGCCTCGTGTAGTGTGTTAGCATCTGAAGCAGTGGGTGTTCTGTGTACCTTCAACACAGTACACACCGATCGTTTTTGGCTGATTTCCTATCTTGCTGCTGTGTAGTGGTTGTTGTCTGTGCCCTGACCGCAGTATACACCACTATATTCACCTCACCTATATAGCTAGTGATCTAGCTTTAACCACTTAACAACTGCCCATTGCCGATTAACGGCTTCAGGGCGGTTGTTTAACTCTGAGAGGCCGTTAATTAACGGCCTCCCAGAATTCTGCTCTCGCGCACCCCCTGGGGCGCGCACTCGAGAGCATCCGTGACTGCCGGGTCCACAGGACCCGGCGCATCACCGATCACGGTAAACGGCCGCTCGTCGCGGACGTTTACCACGTGATGGCTCCGTCAAATGACGGAGTGATCACTTGTAAACAAACCGGCGTCATGTTATGACGCCGGTTCCTCCCTCCCCTCTCTGTACCGATCGGTACAGCGGAGGGGAAAGAGATCGGTGTCAGCAGCGATGTGGGCTGCATCTGCAGTGTCCACATCGCTGCTCACCGAATTTAACCCCTCAATTCCCTGCCAATACTCTGCAATACCAGTGCATACTCTGCAGTACCCTGCCATTACTCTGCAGTACCCCGCCATTACTCTGCAGTACCCCGCCATTACTCTGCAGTACCCCGCCATTACTCTGCAGTGCAGTACCCTGCCATTACTCTGCAGTACCCTGCCATTACTCTGCAGTACCCCCCATTACTCTGCAGTACCCCCCAGTACTCTGCAGTACCCGCCATTACTCTGCAGTACCCCGCCATTACTCTGCAGTGCAGTACCCTGCCATTACTCTGGAGTACCCTGCCATTACTCTGCAGTACCCCCCATTACTCTGCAGTAACCCCCATTACTCTGCAGTACCCTGCCATTACTCTGGAGTACCCCCCAATACTCTGCAGTACCCTGCTATTACTCTGTAGTACCCCGCCAATACCCCGCCAATACTCTGCAATACCCTGCCATAAATTGCCATACCCAGCCATACTCGGTGATACCCTGAAATACCCAGCCATAGACGCCCCCCACCCCTCACCGCCCTCCGGTGCTTCTACCAACTCGCCAGTACGATCAAAGCCAGAATCTTTTTTTTTTTTTTTATTTCAGGCTTCCCAGCCTAGAGGTGAGATGTGGGGTCATATTGACCCCCAGATTTCACTGTAAAGAGGACCTGTCACCCCATATTCCTATTACAAGGGATGTTTACATTCCTTGTAATAGGAATAAAAGTGATCAAAAATATATTTTTGGGGAAAAAAATGTCAAACTAAAATAAATAAAGTAAAATGAACAATAAAAAAAAAATAAAAATTTTAAAGCGCCCATGTCCCCATGTGCTCGCATGCAGAAGCGAACGCATGCGTAAGCCCCGCCCACATATGAAAACGGTGTTCAAACCACACATGTGAGGTATCGCCGAGAACGTTAGAGCGAGAGCAATAATTCTAGTCCTAGACCTCCTCTGCAACTCAAAACATGCAACCAGTAAAAAAAAATTTAAGCATCGCCTATGGGGATTTTTTAAGTAGCGACGTTTGGCGCCATTCCACGGGCATGTGCAATTTTGAAGAGTGACATGTTTGATATCTATTTACTCAGCATAACTTCATCTTTCACTTTATGCAAACATTGGGCTAACTTTACTGTTTTTTTTGTTTGTTTTTTAAGCACAAAACTGTTTTTTCCCCCCAAAAAACGCGTTTGAAAAATTGCTGTGCAAATACCGTGTGAGATAAAAATTTGCAACGACCACCATTGTATTCTCCAGGGTCTTTTGGTATGCATATGCTGTGTGTGTGAAATAACCTGATAATATGACAATTTTGTGGAAAAAAAAAAAAAAAGGAAATAGGCCGTCAGTACTTCAGGTGTGATCAATTTTCAGATATTGGCACCATAGCTTTTGGACTCTATAACTTTCACAAAGACCAAATAATATCCACCAATTTGTACTTATTTTTACCAAAGATATGTAGTAGTATGAATTTTGGCCAAAATTTATGAAGAAAAAATTACTAATCTGCTAAATTTTATAACAGAAACAAAGAAAAATTCATTTTTTCGCCGAATTTTCGGTCTTTTTTCTTTTATAGCACAAAAAATAAAAAACTGAGAGGTGATTAAATACCACCAAAAGAAAGCTCTATTTGTGTGAAAAAAAGGACAAACATTTCCTATAGGTCCAGTGTTGCATGACTGAGTAATTGTCATTCAAAATGTGAGGGCACCGAAAGCTGAAAATTGGTCTGGTTATTAAGGGTGTTTAAGTGCCCAGTGGTCAAGTGGTTAATAATAGAGCTTGCAGTCAGTAGTGTTAGGAGATAGTGCATGCTGTCTGCGTGCTCTGTACCCAGTACATACCGCTATAATATAGGGCAGGCCCCTACTTTCAAACATCCAACTTACAAACATCTCCTACTTGCAAACGCAAGGAGACAGCAGCAAGTGAGATGAAAAAAGATGGACGACAAAACAAATTATACAGGGGTGATAACCCTTCCCTATGTTTTCCAAAAAGCTTAAAAATATTTTTTTTGACTGGAGCTACACTTTAAAAATGTACCGGTTGAAAATTACAAACGGATTCAACTTAACACAACAAACCTACACAGTCCCTGTCTTGTTTGCACCGCCTGTATACTGCTGTTCTGAGTATATAGGGCCTGGGGGCCACACGCATTTCCTTTTTTTAATATGGGTACGGGGTTCCCCTTAATATGCGTACAAGACCCAAATAGGCTGGTAATGGGCAGGGAGGGCTACCCATGCCATTTTTCTCAATGATTTTCAACCATATTGCAGGAACCAGATATAACATTAAAACCGCAAGCAGTTTTAAATGGTGTTATTTCCGTTTAATGTCATTTTGTGCAGGGACTGTTCCAAACACGGGAAACACATGGCACTTCACAGGCATACTACAGACACCCCCCAGGCACCATATTTAAAGGAATATTTCACCTTTTTTTTTCACTTTAATCGTCATTAAAATCAGTGCTCCCGCCAAAACGGCAGTTTTTAAAACTTTTTTTTGCAGTGACCCATGTCCCCTGAGGCAGGAGGCAGGTCCCCAAACCCTTTTTAGGACACTATCTTGCATATTAGCCGTTAAAATTAGCACTTTCCATTTCGAACGTTCAAATCCCATAGACTTCAATGGGGTTCTAACGTTCGTTTCGAACGCGGGGGTCGTTCGCAAGTTCTGGTGCGAACCGAACCGGGGGGTGTTCGGCTCATCCCTAGTCTGGGGCTGCATGAGTGCTGCCAGCACTGGAGAGCTACAGTTCACTGAGGGAACCATGAATGCCAACATTTACTGTGACATAATGAAGCAAAGCATGATCCCCTCCCTGCCAGGGCTGGGCCGCAGGGCAGTGTTCCAACATAATAAGGACCCCAAGCACACCTCCAAGACAACCACTGCCTTGCTAATGAAGCTGAGGGTAAAGGTGATGGACTGGCCAAGCATCTCTCCAGCCCTAAACCCTATTGAGCATCTGTGTGGCATCTTCAAATGGAAGGTGGAGGAGTGCAAGGTCTCTAACATCCACCAGCTTTGTGATGTTATCATGGAGGAGTTGAAGAGGACTCCAGTGGCAAGTTGTGGAGTTCTGGTAAATTCCATGCCCAAGAGGGTTAACGCAGTGCTGGAAAATAATGATGGCCACTCAAAATATTAACACTTTCGGCCCAATTTGGACATTCTCACTTAGAGGTGTACTCGCTTTTGTTGCCAGAGAAATATACACTGTTATATAAGCTGTACACTCACTACTTTACATTGTAGTGTAATTTGTTCAGTGTCGTCACATGAAAAGATATAATAACATTTATTTACAAAAATGTAAGAACTATACTCAATTTTGTGAGATACTGTATACTAGTCTGACTGTATATATATATATATATATCAAATACACTGTAGCTTACTAACCTGCCTGCCTAATCCAGCTCAATCTCTCTATCTCTGTCCACTATAACACGCTATATGGGCACTGTGTAAGCAGCCTTATATAGTGTGGGGTGTGGACTTAGTCTCCTTGAGCCATGATTGGCCAAAGGCACCCTGCCTTTGGCCAATTATGGCTCTCGCTGAGGAGCATGCTGGGATTGGCCAAAGCATGCAGGTCAGGTGTATGCCTTGGACAATCATCATACAGCAAGGCACTGTGTTCTTGCAGTGCATTATGGGGTGCTCAAATTTGCTGCGAATGCCCCGTAATATTTTCAGCTTGGTGAACGGGTGAACACTCGATGTTCAAGTCGAACTAACGTTCGACTCAAACTCGAAGCTCATCGCTAGTGCTGGTCATAACCATCCACAAATTCCTTGTTGTTAAATGTAACATGGTAAAGAGGTGGTACCCTCCTCTTATTCTTGTTCTGTCCCCTACAGAAGTGGCCATCAACCCCGTCCTCAGGGCTCACTAACAGTCCAGGTTTGCAAGCTAACTGAAATACAGCCCAGGTGATATCATTTGTTGCTCAGTGATTGCAGTATTCTAGTCTGTATTTCCCAAAGGTAATACATAAAACCTGGTCTGTTAGTGGGCCCTATGGACAGGGTTGATGACCACTGCCCTACAGTACCTGTTCTCTACCAGGAGTTGTCCTCAGTTGGATTCACTCCTGTGAATATACAGTAGGACATCAATGACCTGCCCTATTAGAGAGATCACCACCGCTCCCTTTGCTAACAGTGTAATGATGCAGAAAGCAACCCTGATCTCATCATTGAGGACTATCCAAAACTGGACAAGATCAAAATAGGAAGAAAAGATTGCATGTCTTGTGACCAGCCTGAAAACATTGAAAAACAGTAAGTATATAAAATATAAGGCATACATTACTGCTGGGGGGAAGGGTAAAAGTAAGCTACTAGGGGAAGAGCCTAGAGTTCAGTTATGCTTATTTTTTATTTTTATTAAATGCATTTTTATTTAAACTTGTATAAGTACCTAAATGTCACCCTCTTAAAATTCTGTGCAACATTGGGGACCAGTCAGGTGCCCCACCTTTACAAGTGCGAAAAAGAAATATGTTGACAGGCATAGAGAGCAAAAAGAAGACTACATCAGTCAGATGCTGATCCTTCATTGTCCAATCACAAGCTGGGTACAGGGGAGTGACCTAGCTGTATTGCTTTACTGCTAAAATGTAGGTTACCAGGCTGGCTGGGTTGTGTGATAAGGCTGTGTAATTCTCAGGACTTTTTGGATAGAAATACAAATCTTTTAGTAGGTAAAACTGCATAGTTAGCTATAAGTTTGAAAAGATATAAAGTAATTGCATAGTATTAGCAGAATAGCAGATATTACTGAGGTGCTAACATATTCATAGCTTTTCATAAGGATCTAAAACCACCGCGACTAATCTGCAATGAGTTGGATAAATATTTATCACAATCATTTTAATATCTGTAGGGAGAAATATCTCTTTGTTCTACACATTTCCTAGATACATATTGCCATTAATATTTCACTTGCTCATTACCAAAGTGTAGAAGCTTTCATTGCTGCTTCAGCTGCAGCATCACCACTGGCTACAATATATTAATTGCTTTCATATGGAACGCTGCTGGTTTCTACAAACTGCATGAATTCATCTCTGTTACTTTCCACTGTTTTAACACTTTTGTGTGAGTGATTCATTATTCTAGGCTTTAAGAGGAAATCACAGTTAAAAGGAAAGTGGATTGTAAATTAAAATTCATGGGCCGATGTATTTAAATATATTATGTTTTTAGAATTAATTATATTAAGAATAATTTCAGTACTTGACTCTGTGTGCTGCACTGAAAAAGAGTACACAGGGGCCTTTCTTATGAATACTGGAGGAACAAATTTTTTTTTGTTGTTGTTGTACATAGTAACAAACCAGATTTAAAGTTGATTGCAATTATGTATTCTGGCTTTCCCTGGAGGAGTTCCTACTGCTCACAGCATCTTGCTTATCAAGGACCTGGAAAGGGCAATTTCACATTTCATCTGCTGTGTCACCTGCTGGTGAAATAGTCAGCAAACCAAGAGATAAAGGCAGATTAAAGAAAAACTTTACCAAAGTTTGGGAAAACTATAAGTTACCAGCTACAAGTACTGTATCTACTGACTTTTATGAAACAGATCCTTTTCAGTGCATGCAGTCCAGTAGTGTCTTTCTTGCAGCTAATGCTGAACAGGTTCCCTGTTCCTCTGCACTACCATTTTTGTTTCAAGAGCCTGCTGTCATTTCCTGATGACTTAGAGCTGGCACCCCACAGAGAATGGGTGAGACAGCCCACTGGGAGACTGTGGATAGGGGGGTACGTGAGCAGTTGGGGAAGTCATTCTCTCCTAGGTCAGTAATTAGAAAGTTGGACTGGGTTCCACCAAAAAAGGTACTTGCTCTCTGAAAAAAAACTCCCATTTCTAAGTAGGCTGATGGAGAGAAAGAGAAAACTCAATTTTGATTCAAGGCCCACTTTAAATTGAAAGTGGAAGGTCAAGTGATGCAGATGTCCTGACTCCCTTGTGTCATGATGTGGTTGCTGTAGAGGACAGGAGTGAAATCCAACAACGGATGGACAGCTGAAGACGGTGGGTGATGTCATGGCTGCCAGAGTTCAGTCCTGTTAAGTGCTCCATGACACAGGGGAGCTGGGGTTTCTGCATCACTTGTCTGGACCAGAGTGGACTGTATGGAGATATTTACACAGATCTTTTTTACCAGCAATATAGTACATAAGTAGTAGAAGGGGGAAGCATGGTTTTAAAGGCTATGAGCACCTTTCTGTAACATGTAACATGTTCATTATGCACCCCCTCTCCTCCTCTTCCTGCCCCCAGTGACATCAGGCAATGGAATCCTCCCCCTGCACCCCAATCACAATTTGAAAACAGAGTGGCTGTACAGTACTGTCATCCATTGTGGCTGATGGCTTGTAGTTCTCAATGAACGGCAAGGGTGCTGCTCAGCGCTCTTGTAGGTCGTTGATCTTCCTGCTTTCAAGTAACTAGCTGTAAGATTGAAGGTATGGGCAGACAGCTATCCTAAATAGTTTGCAAGAGGCTGGCATTTCTTGTGTGATCTACTGATCATGCGTGAAATGCTTTGCAGGCTCCTTAGAAAAAAAATGAATGCAAGTTTTTTACCTGCAAAAAATGTGCATTTTGTTTTAGCTTTTTTCAAAAGGTGAACTTATCCTTTAAAGCACACTTATACTGTATGTAGCCTTTATTTCAACTTTGGGTAAAGTATAACTAAAGTGAAAATGTTGTAGTACGGAATGCGATCACTTTTTTTTGTCTATGTCCCGTAGATCGTGTTTTTCTTCACTTTCTGTCCTGTCTTGAGACAGGACAGGAAATGAGGGAAGATCACCCCAGAGAAAGGGAAATTTTCTGTTAGCCAGTTGTTACACTGAAAAAATTTCCCCTTATTCCTGTTCCATTGATGAAGTTTCCTTCACTTACCAGGACAAATAGAGAGGGTGAATCCGACATTAAAATCAGAAAGAACATTACAGTGTGGACAGCAATTACACAATGCTCATCAACTAATAAGGAAAATTTTAACCATATTTTGTTCCCAGTCTCTGACCGAGAGGCACCACCCCCACAAGCATCCACACGAGGCACAACCCAGCAAGTAAATCTGAGTAATAAACATTATTGTTGGAGTACTTGGAATGCTAGTATAGCCATGATAAGTAACACTGGGAGAGATCGTTTTGGCAGGATTGGCACTCCTGGCTATCTAGAACAAATCATTCAATTGAGCATAGGTATGTTTGCCCCTGAAATGGAAGACTTGCAGAGTTAGTCTAAGGTGGTATTAGTGGCATATGAGAGAAATACACTGAGCATGTGTTTCCTAAGGCCTGAGGAGCGACATAACAAATGATTACTACTATGAAGGTGCCTACAGTATATCCTTTTAAAGTGACGGATGTCTGGTGTGTATATATATATATATATATATATATATATATATATATATATATATATATATATATGGTGCATTTATGAAGTTTTCAGACTCCCTTCATGTTTTTTAATTTTGTTATATTTAAATTCATTTTTTTTTTAAATCTACCTTCAATACCCCATAATGACAAAGTGATAATGGCATTTTAGAAATGTTTGTAAATGTATGAACAAGGTATGAAATAGCACATTGGCATAAGTATTCAGACTCTTTGCAACAACACTTTAAATGTAGCCCAGGTGCCTCTCATTTCTCCAGATCATTGCTGAGATGTGTTTACATCTTGTTTGGAGTGGTGGTTAATTAAATTGATTTGGACATGATTTTGAGACACGCACGCCTCTCTATAAAAGGCCTCACAGTTGACATTGCATACTGTATCTGAACAATAGTCATGAGGTCAAAGGAACTGTCCAGAAACGGGACAATTGCAAGGCTGGGGAAGGCTACAAAAAATTCTGCTGCACTGAAGGCTCCCAAGAGTACAGTGACCTCCATAATTCTCAAATGGAAGAAGTAGGGTACAACCAGGACTCTTCCAAGAGCTGGTTGCCCTACCAAACTGAGCCATCTGGGGAGAATGGCCTTAGTAAAAAAGATGACCAAGAACCTAATGATGACTGAGCTCCAGAGATCCTGTGTGGAGAAGGGACAAAGTTCCAGAAGGACTACCATCAGTGAAGCCCTTCACAATTTTGGGCTTTATGGCAAAGTGGCTAGACAGAAGCCTCTCCTCACTGCAAAACACATGAAAGCCCGCTTGGAGTGTGCAAAAAAGCACCTGATGGACTCTCAGATTGTGGGGAACAAGATTCTCTGGTCTGATGAAACCAAGATTGATCTGTCTGGCCTCAGAGACTGGTCATGGTTGAGGGAAAGCTGAAAGGAGCAAAATATGGAGATATTCGCAATTAAAACCTGTTCCACATTGCTCAGGACCTCAGACTGGGCCAAAGGTTCACCTTCCAACATGACAACAATCCTAAGCACACAAAGCCTAGACAACAAAAAAGTGGCTTAGGGGTAACTCTATGTCCTAGAGTGGCCCAGTCAGATCCCTGACTTGAACCCTATTGAGCATTTCTGCAGATACCTGAAGATGCCTGTCTGGCAACAGTCTCCACCTAAAAAGAGGAAAACATTTTTTGATAAAATTTCTTTAATTACAAAACAATTGTGACAAAAAAATTACAATTTCAAAAGACTCACCACGAATCGTACTAAATGCCTCAGACTGTCTACTTTCCAAAAAGGGGTAATTTTGGGGGGGAACTTGTACTCTGCCAGCATTTTAGGGCCTCAAGAAATGAGATTGGCTGTCAGTACATCAGAATTGATACATTTTCAAATATACAGTATACCATAGTTTGTAGATGCTATAAGTTTCACACACCCAATTAACATAAACTTAATGTGATTTTATTTTATTTATTTTTTTTTTTACCAAAGACATGTAGCAGAATACATTTTTGCCTAAACTTACTAAGAAATTCGATTTTCTTGGATATGTTTTATAAAAGTAGAACATCTCTTTTTGTTCAAAATTTTCAGTCTTTCTTCATTTATATCGCAAAAAAAAACAAAAAACAATGTGATCAATATTTGCATGCAGTATTGCATGACCGAACAAATGGCAGTTAAAATAGCATGTGCTGAATAGCAAAGAATGCCCTGGTTGTGAAGGGGGTAAAACTTCCCAAAGCTTAAGTTATTAACCACTTCAGCCCTGGAAGATTTACCTGCTTAATGACCGGGCCATTTTTTGTGATATGGCACTGCGTCGCTTTAACTGACAATTGCACGGTCATGCAACACTGTACCCAAACAAAATTTACTTACTTTTTTTCCCATAAATAGAGCTTTCCTTTGGTGGTATTTGATTACCTCTGCGTTTTTTTTTTTTTTTTTTCACTATAAACAAAAAATTTGAAAAAAACACAATGGGGGGTATTTATGAAAGGCAAATCCACTTTGCACTGCAAGTGCACTTGGAAGTGCAATCACTCTAAATCTAAGGGGTAGATCTGAAATGAGTGGAAGCTCTGCTGATTTTATCATCCAATTATATGCAAGCAAAAAAATGTATTATCCTTCCATGTCCCCCTCGGATCTGCAGCGACTTTACTACCAAGTGCACTTGCTGTGCAAAGGAAGGGGACTTTCCTTTAGTAAATAACCCCCAATATTTTGTACTTTTTGCTATAATAAATATCCCCATTTTTTTTTTTTTTTTTAAGCGATTTTTTTCCTCAGTTTAGGCTGATATGTATTCTTCTACATACTTTTGGTAATAAAAATAGCAATAAGCGTATATTGATTGGTTTGTGCAAAAGTTATAGCGTCTACAAACTATGGAAAAGATTTATGGCATTTTTATTATTATTATGGACATTTATACAGCAATCAGTGCTATAAAAATGCACTGATTACTGTGTAAATGTCACTGTCAGGGAAGGGATTAACACTAGGGGGACGATCAAGGGGTTAATGGTGTTCCCTCGTGTGTGTTCTAACTGTAAGGGGGTGGGAGTCACTAGAGGAGATGACAGATCATGTGTTCCTACTAGCTAGGAACAACAATCTGTCTCTCCTCACATCTGTCTCTCTTTTATGTGTTTACACACACACACGTTCCTATTCTGGATCTCATGCCCACGATCCTGTGCGTGGCTGGAGGTCATCGCGACTGCCTGCCACGCGCACCGGTCCCCCGAAATGCAGTGGGTGCATGCACACGTCTGCTATCCCCACTTAAAGGGTCCCTATACAGCTACAATGGCTTGCAGGAATGTGCCCACCTACCACAGTACAATGATGGAGGCTGATTGGCAAGCTGTTAAACATGTGGTCCAGTTGCATTCTTTTTTAATGTCTAGATGTGTAGGAATGGGTTGGAGCTTTTTTTCAGGTTCTTAGTTTCCTTGTCCCCATTGGGAAGATTTTTCTTCACATTCTGCTATACAGTTGTCAATGGTACAGTAAGGGATCGGAAAACCAGAAGATGACTCTTGTTACTGGAAAAGAGCACCAGGGAAACATACCATCACATCACAGGGAACACCTGTAACATGGATAGCTGTGAAGGATGAGACTTTTTTTTCCAATTGTGTTGGACACATTTCTATCTCTTCATTTACTCTGTTTGAGGCATGAAAAGTAGGAAAATGTCCCTAACAGGGACATTGAAATAAATACCATGAATACCTACTGTCTAACCATGACAAGCCAAAAGGTTTGTGGTTCTACAATATGTTCCAATATAAAGGTGACTTTCAAAAGTCTTCTAATATGCTAAATTGGGAGAAGGAGATAGATTCCCCCTTTACAAAAGCTATTCAATCCGACCTATTTAACTCCAGTCAAACTAGCGCAGATTTACCCAGAATATTCTTCTACATGCTGGAGGGAAGGTGGGGAAAAGGGCGGCATTCTGCATATACTTTGGAGGTGCAAAGGCGTAAGAAGTTTCTGGAAAGTAGTTTTCTCTTTGGTCACTACAATTAGTGGTCTTATCATTCTCCTGACACCAAAGATGACTTTACTTAATATAGGTATACATAATGTATATATAATAAAGAGCGCTAGAAAATATCAAATGCAAGTATATACAAACTAGAAAAGGTGCAAATGTGTACATATAGACCGTAATTAATGTACAATATATATGTGAATATAATATGATACTAAAAACAAATTAAGGTGCAAATTAAACACATATGCAAAAAGTTAATTGGTGATAAGCGTTCATTAGAAGAGATGCTCATGAAGCATGGATTCAATAGGTAAAGTCATGTGAAGTGTAAAATATAAACTTGACCACGTGAAACCCATCACCACAGAAAGATAAGAGGCTTACCAGGGAGCCAGTGACCACCCTTATTCAGGGGGATCATAGGGCGCTTGTTGGATCTGAGATCCTGTGGAACGACGACCCAATATCCTGGTGCGTCCCTCTACAATCTAGGACCTATAGAGGGATGACATGATGTCCAGGTCCATCCCTCTCCTGAATCCTCATGGGTACCAAGCAGTGTTCAGATCCAATACAGTGAAACCAGGGCCCGATTGGCAAAAAATGCAAATATAAAAAAAAGGGAAAACTTCAATAGTGCAATAATGCCTTGTAGGTTACTTGAATAAAGAAAAATGCAATGCTGCGTATAAAACAAAAAGACCCACAATTCTCTCTGATTACTGTGATTACTGGTCTTATTCTTCCGACACCACAGATGGCTCTACTTAATATAGGTATACATAATGTACCCACATAGTTCAGACCCTTGATCACGCATATTTTCATCGCAGCCAGGTTAACTATCACATTTAAATGGAAGTCCACAATCGCCCCCAATGTTTCTGAGGTAATATATAGAGTAATGTCACAATATACCTATGAAAAATATTTTGCTATTAGATCCCAAAACTCCCTAAATCGAACACATGAGCATTATGTTATCCAGTTGATGACTGAATGATTCTTGAAAGGACCTAAACATTAATATTTTGAACCAATTTCATATCAATACGGTACAAGTTATTAGTTTGCTTTTTTCATTTTAATTTCTTTTATTTTATATTACTTTTCTTACTGTTTAATTTCTCTGGCTTCTAGAGGTACTTAATCTAACTTATGTGGTAGGCATGTAACCAAGCCTTCACAAAGGTTAGGAGGGGGTAGCCCTATGTCCCATGGCTTGGGGGATGAGGACAGCACCCTCGACCAGGTGGAATCCAATGTCCTTGCTTTCGTTTGACTTGCTTACCCTTCTAGTTCTCCTAGGCTATATACTTATATAGATGTAATGCTACTCTACTTATTGACATGCCTCATTGTCTATTATGCCTATGTTAGAAAACCTTTTGTTATTGCTGTAGAAAACTCAATAAAAACATTTGAAAAATAAATACCAAGCAACATTTAAATACAAGCATTCTTTGGTTAAATTCTATTGTAGGTTTTGGTAGATGTGGGTAAACCAGATTATTTCCTATATCTCTTGGGGATTCAGTTAGTGAGATCCTAAGGTACATAGTCTGTAGGATTTTACTTTTATTTTAAATGATATTGAATGTAATAGGTAAAACTGGAACATCATTTATTGTGAGTGAACATCCAAAACTCTCAGGTGTACAAGAAGAGTCAGAAATGATGGTAGGGAGATCTTGTCTTGTGAAATATCCAAGACACAAAAAGTTCAACTAAGTCCATCCTATACTGTGTGTACAGAACATTAAATTTTATCATTACAAAGCTTTTCCTTTGTGTTCTGAGCTGAGTCACTGTGTCCGCGCATGCTGACAGGTGCTTTCACAGGATGGATCAATGAATTTGGCAAACAGTGACAGCTCAGTTAAAACCACCAACTACAGATGTAACAAAGACACATGGAACGTGTATGTGTATCTTTTGCTCACCCACATTCAATCACCCGTGTATGAATGACAATTGGAAATATGTCCATACAGATACTAAGTGTGATGTGTCGTATGTTAACAGGAAAGCATGTTTAGTATTCCAGGATGTATTTTGCCTCCTATTTCACTGTAGGTGGTGAAATAAATGAGGGTGTTGTTTCAGGCCAAATCACATTTTTTAAATTTAAGCTCGGAGCAAACAACCCTAGTGATTTCCAGCAGCTTGTATTTACTTTCAGTGATGGAAAACAAACTGGAAAAAATGTGCCCCTGTGAAGTCGCTAAGAGAGTGACATTTCACTAAGTTATATTTACATGTACAAATTCTCTTTCCAAAACCACATGATGATAAGGAATAAAAATGTGCTTGCCAAAAATTACCCATAAAGTCAATACCACAAGCATGCTGATACCATGTGTTCAAATTGATGTTAAAAAGACGCATAATAAAAAGAATGCAACACAATTCAGTATATTTTTGTTATTATATTTATTTATACTTTGTTATTTTATGTAATTTTATCACAAATATTCCTATTTCCCCTACAAGTAACAGGGTTAAAGTAAATATAAAGTTAAAACCTTAGTTCTAGTTTTTGGATATACAATAAAACCTTGGTCTGAGAGTGTTTTGCAAGACAAGCAAAATTTTAAAAAACATTTTGACTTGATAAATGAGCGATATCTTGATGTACAAGTAGTGTCATGTCACAACTGGTCTACAATAGAGAAGAGAGGCGCCTCTAAGTGTAGCAATATGGTTACATTAATTGAAGGTACAACATTTAGCAACTCACATGGTTGATGATTAAAAGAGGCACATCTAAGCATCTGGGGTAAAGCAGTCCACATAGACTGTCCTCCGCACCACCATTGATGTCATAACTTCCACGCTGAGCTCCTGGTTTATACTCTGTAGCTCCTGCTGGATTTTGCTTCTAATCCCCTTGTGGAGGCAGCCACTTGTGGATGGACATTTTATAGTTACACAACCTATCACACTGCTATAATCTTTTTATATGGACTATAAACTGAAGGACTTGAATAAATGGTTGCAGAACAAATCATCTGAGTTTCCATTATTTCTTATTGGGACATTTGCTTTGATATACGAGTGCTTTGGATTACAAGCATGTTTACAAAATGAATTATGCTCACAAACCAAGGTTTTACTGTATTAAGGAATAGCTGAAGGATCATTTTGTTGTTTAAATGGGACGCAGTACTGAATTTTGATCTCTCATTATTAAATATGTATGACATATCATTTTGTCATGGTGACTATTGAATAAATGAATAAGAAAAAAAGGAATTCATTTAAAATATTTCTAGTAATTATTATATATAGATGTTAAATGTATTCCAAGGTTTCTAATCATTGTGAGTGATTAACCAAGGGGTTTGTTTAAAAGAGGGGGTAGTAAAAGCAGAGCTTGCGAAGATCAGATGGCATTTAGAATCCTCCAAGGCTCTGCGGACATAGTCATACAGTTATTACACATATGGATGATACCAAATAGATGCATGTTAACCATCCCCATATACTGTATAATATATCTTCAGAGATCTGTGACAAAGCATATGGGTGTTACCAGCGGTAATACAAGGCTTTTTGGACTCCCATAGTGAATGCTTTTACATTGCTATTCCACAGTTAGAAGTATCCAGTGAAAATTGCTTTTTAGAATATCTATTTGGAATTGTTGATGCTCGCTTTATCTGGACTTACTGGCTATATAAGGACCATTTATGGATGACATTAAAATCCAATGGAATTAGCAATGTTTCCTTTGGTGTACATAATCATATTATGCAATGTTTGGCAGTGCTCATTCTATGAGACCATATAAAGTACATTCATACTGAAGGTTAAATGGATTGATAAAGTTGCAATTCTATATATCCAGTGGCGGTGCAAGTTTAATCAATAACTTGTGTTACATATAAAATGTGGATTTATGGTCTTAGTTTATAGAAAAAGGTTTGTATAACTTTGTATGCATTTGTTGTACTGGATTCATGTACTGTATTTGTTGTATACACATACACCACCTTGGATGGGGAGTGGATACAGCCGCTCTGGGTGTCTGTATTGACGGTACTCTCATATATGCTTCTATAGGGAACTCTCAATATATTTAGACGGTGTGGTGAATGGGGCCCTTGTGGGGGTGGTATACCTTGATGATTTAAAATTTTGTGCAATCATGTTTTTTTTTTATGGGGAGGGGGTATATGACTTACAGTGCTTCTTGTTATGTAAGGTATAGTCATTTTATGAGCTGTTCACTGTAGTCTATTAACAGCCCTCTTCTTTGGTACTGTAACTGAAACATGGTTGCATTCCCCCGGTCTCCCCACTCCCAAACCACCAATTCCACTTGGCTGAATTGGGGGTTTGATTCTCTCTGCAGAATTCTGTTGATTTTTTTATTAAGAGAGGCTGTTCTTGACTATGCCCATAAAGCAACACCATCTATTCACAGGGATCGGTGAATGGAAGGACTAAAAGTCCTATCTACCAATGTTGCAATGCTGCAAAGGGACTTACAGATCACAATTAAACACAAGGACAGTAAACTGACCCCACTTGTAGTCCATTGATTACTTTCTCCAAACTTCATAAAAAGGGTCTGAACCTCTGTATAGACTTGGGGACCTGAGGCTGGGATCTAAGCAATGCAGGAGCTTGTGCATTGCATTCACAATCCATGGTTGCAATGTTCTGTGGGTTCCACAACAAAAATGTAAAAAAATATATAAATACTGGTACATTTATTACATTTTTGCAAAAGGTGGACTTTCATTTTAAATGGATTGTATACTCTTAACCACTTCAGCCCTGGAAGTTTTGCCTGTTTAACCACTTGCTTACTGGGCACTTAAACACCCTTCCTGCCCAGACCAATTTTCAGCTTTCGATGCTCTCACAATTTGAATGACAATTACTCAGTCATGCAACACTGTACCCAAATGAATTTTTTGTCCCTTTTTTCCCACAAATAGAGCTTTCTTTTGGTGGTATTTGATCACCTCTTGGGTTTTTATTTTTTGCGCTATAAATGAAAAAAGACCGAAAATTTTGAAAAAAACGCATATTTCTTTGTTTCCGTGACAGAATTATGCAAATTATAAATTTTTCTTCATAAATTTTGGCCACAATTTATACTGCTACAGATCTTTGGTAAAAATAACCCAAATTAGTGGATATTATTTGGTCTTTGTGAAAGTTAGAGAGTCTACAAGCTGTGGTGTGAATCGCACAAAATTGATCACATCTGATGTACTGGTGGCCTATCTCGCTTCTTGTGACCCGAACAAGTCAGGAAAGTACAAATACCCCCCAAATGACCCCTTTTTGGAAAGTAGACATTCCAAGGTATTTAGTAAGAGGCATAGTGAGCTTTTTGATGTTGTCATTTTTTTCCCACAATTCTTTGCAAAATTAAGATTTTTCATTTTTTTTTCTCTCCACAAAATTGTCATTGTAATAGGTTATTTCTCTCACGTGGCATGTGCATACCACAAATGACACCCCCCAAAAAATTCTGCTACTCCTCCTGAGTATTACAATACCACATGTGTGGGACTTTTTCACAGCCTGGCCACATAGAGAGGCCCAACATGCAGGTAGCGCCATCATGTGTTCTAGGAACATAAATTACACATCTAACTTGTTGACTATTTATTACACTTTTGAAGCACCAGGACAATGACATGTGACACGTGACACTGATGACAGATGGCACTGATACGTGGCAATGATGACACTTATACGTGGCACTGATGACACGTGGCACTGATGACAGATGGCACTAATATGTGGCACTGATGACAGATGGCACTAATATGTGGCACTGATGACACGTGGCACTTATACGTGGCACTGATGACACGTGACACTAATACGTGGCACTGAAGACACGTGGCACTAATACGTGGCACTGATGACAGATGGCACTAATACGTGGCACTAATACATGCCACCGATGACAGATGGCACTAATACATGGCACCGATGACAGATGGCACTGATAAGTGGCATTGATGACACGTGACACTGACAACAGATGGCACGTGACACTGACGGGTGGCACTGATGACAAATGGCACTGATACGTGACACTGATGACAGATGGCACTAATACGTGGCACTGATGACAGATGGCACTATGTGGCACTGATGACACGTGGCACTGATGACAGATGGCACTTATACGTGGCACTGATGACAGATGGCACTGGGGACAAATGGCACTGACAACAGGTGGCACTGGAGGCAGGTGGCACTGGGGGCAGGTAGTACTGGGGGCAGGTAGCACTGGGGTGGATGGCACTGGGGGCAGGTAGCACTGGGATGGATGGCACCGGGGGCAGGTAGCACTGGGGTGGATGGCACTGGGGCGGATGGCACTGCTGGGGGAGGATGGTACTGCTGGGGAAGGATGGTACTGCTGGGGAGGATGGCACTGCTGGGGGAGGATGGCACTTTTTTTTTGTTTACTTTTTTTACTCGAGGCAGAACGGCTGCCGCTGCAGCCGTTCATCTCTCCCCTCTCACACTGTCTGTGTGAGGAGGGAGAGCGGCGCTGAGAGATGATCTCATATGTTTACATATGAGATCATCTCCCATTGGACATGCCGATCACGCTGTAAACGGCCGCTGTGATTGGCCGTTTACAGCGATCTGTGTTTGCCTGTCCCCGGGGGACACGGCAAACACAGAACTTCCACGATGCGTGCCCGCGGCGGCGCACATTGCGGAAGTAAACATCAGGACGTCCAGGGACGGCCACCCGGACGAACGCGCCTGCTCTACGGCCGTCATTCGGCTATAGGGCGGGCGCGAGGTGGTTAATGACCAGGTAATTTTTTGCAATACGGCACTGCGTCATTTTAACTGACAATTGCGCAGTTGCGCAATGCTATACCAGAACAAAATTGACATCCTTTTTTCCCACAAATAGAGCTTTCTTTTGGTGGTATTTGATTGCTTCTGTGGTTTATATTTTTGTGCTATAAACAAAAGATGAGCGACAATTTTGAAAAAAAACACAATATCTATATATTACTTTTTACTATGATAAATAACCCCCATTTTTTATTAAAAATAAATGTTTTCCTCAGTTTATGCTGATATGTGTTCTTGTACAAATTGGTTTGCAACAAAAGTTATAGCGTCTATAAAATAGGGATAGAATAATGGCATTTTTATTATATTTTTTTTTACTAGTAATGGCGGCGATCTGCGATTTTTATCGGGACTGCAATATTGCAGCGGACAAATTGGACACTTTTGACACATTTTTGGGACCATTGACAATTATACAGCAATCAGTGCTATAAAAATGCACTGATTACTGTGTAAATGTCACTGGCAGGGAAGGGGTTAACACTAGGGGCCGATCAAGGAGTTAACCGTGTTCCTGTGTGTGTTTATATATATACATATATATATATATGTATATGTATGTGTGTATGTATATATATATATATATATATATATATATATATATATATATATATATATATATATATATTGTAAAAAATAAAAAATAAATATTTTTTTAAATCAAATACTGAAAAGTATTGGTACTTGTATTCAGTCTTAAAAAAGTGCCAACGGTGCAACCCTAGCTTTAACATAACAAAATGTGGAAAAATTTAAGTGATGTGAATACTTTCTGGATGCACCGTCGATGGTCCTCATCTGTTTTGGTGAGATGAAACACATGAGAATTTGGTGTATTTGTAAGGTGTGTTGGGGGTAATTCAAAATGAATGGCACTATATTGCCCAGCCAATTGCCATGTGTTGCTAAAGTGCACAGTAAAACGTAAACTTTTCTCTGCATTACTGCAATGTATAAGTGTGAAGCCAACCTGAATAGTCCTCCAAGGTACAATAACATTGAACAGGAACGTGGCACCGAAATGCAGAGATGATTATCATTTGAGGGGTTGTGATTTGCTGAAATTAGAGTACTTTTGCAAGGTGCATTGGAGGTGCAGTTTAAAATGCCTGTTGACTATGAATTTAAGAATTTTTACATACCATACTTTAAGTATTATGGGAATGAAGTTAGTGACTTTGACAAAGTGAACTCATCTCAACTCTGTCCACACCGCACATCTAAATACAGGCAAAACCACAGACATAATTCTAGAAGCCCAGTGTACGTTCATCCACCACACATATATAAATACACTCGTACTCATTTGAACTTTAGAGTGAGTTGTTTATGTTTTCCATACATATTGTGACTTTACGGTCAAGGATTTAGAAGTACATAGGTGAAATAGTTCTTGACAGATGTGATTATGAAGTTATTTATTCTAATTATAGTTATCGTATTACAGAGATGACCTTTATTTCTCCCTGAAGAAAGCCATCGAAATTCCCACCTGTATACTTATCAAAGCACCTTAGATGTTTGAGTTTCTTGTGTTCTTTGGCATGCAGTTATTGCTAGACTCTTTTATATTGCTTATCTACTAAAGATTGATGGTACTACTTAAAATGGAAAAAAGTTGCTAAGAAATAGACTTGTTGGCTGTAGAAAAGAATCTGTATGTCTCTTCCACCAAAAGCTTTGTTCCCTTCCTCCAGAATTTTTTCCTCTTTTACACATCCACAGTGGAAAGTGCACTCTCAGAGCACTCCAGGCATCCTAACTAGTGGAACCAGGTGGTAAGGTGACTTCACTATGCAGGCATAATAGTTACATCATCAGTCGCCCCACAATGGTTGAAGAAAGGAGACACTGGGTTATAAAGACACTGATGAAGAACCAGAAGCTGTGATGGGGATCTCTGTGGGGAGCAAGCTAAAATGTAAATGCTCTTTGGGATCTGCAAGCCATTTTAAGTTTTTGAACTATGGTCCTATGACAATTCTGCAAATGAACCACTTAATGACCGCCCCACAGCAACTTTACTGCTACAGGGTTGCCATTCTGTGCAGAATCATGTATTTATAGGTGATTCTGCACTTCTGCCTAGGGAGCACATGCTTCCGGCTGTCGGGTCGCTTCTGATGTAATTATTTACAGCAGAAGCCAATCTGCGGGTACCCTGCATTGGATGTCTGCTGACACCCACCGGTCGTGGGCCAGAGACACAGAAAGGAGCTCTGCCGAAGCAGGGAACAAAATCCATCACTTCCCTTAGTAAAAGCAGCAAACAGTTTACACAAAAACACTGGCTAGGCATATCGCCGTAGATGTTTAACCCCTCCCCAGCCAGTGTCATTAGTACAGTGACAGTGCATATTTTTAGCACTGATCACTGTATTAGTGTCACTGGTTCCCACAAAGTATCAGTTAGTGTTCAATTGTCTGCCACAATATTGCAGTCCCGCTATAAGTTGCTGATAGCCGCCATTACTAGTATAAAAAAAGTAATAAAAATTATAGTATATATACCATAGTTTGTAGATGCTATTACTTTTGTGCAAACCAAATTAATATATGCTTATTGGGATTTTTTTTTTTTTTTTACCAAAAGTATGTAGCAGAATATATATTGACCTACATTTATGAAGAAATTACATTGTTTAAATTTTTTTTTGGATATGTTTTATAGCAGAAAGTAAAAAAAAAATTTTTTTTTTCAAAATTGTTGGTGATCAAATACCACCAAAAGAAATTTCTATTTTTGGTGAAAAAGTGACATCAATTTTATTTGGATACAGCGTTGCATGACTACGCAATTGTCAGTTAAAGTAACACAGTGCCATATCGCAAAAAACTGCCTGGTCATGAAGGGAGATAAATCTTCTAGAGGTCAGGTGGTTAAAGGTAGATTTTGCCAGGCTGTCTACAGTTGCTTTAATTTGTTAAATAAAACTATACTATTCTTTGTCAAAAAAAAATGCCAGTTAAAAGGTTTTATTTTATTTCGGATAAAACAGAGGTCTAGAATCTACATCAGGTTTAATGGGGCGATTGCTTCCCACTTCCTGTCAGGACTGGAAGTTAAGGGGAAATATCTTCACCAGGTATAAAAATAAAATGCATTTAGCAATGCAAGGAAGGGTTAGAAATTCTGAAATTGTTTGTATTGGTCTTCCTGTCTCAGTGACAACTTTTCTTTACATTTCTTGTAGGGGTGACACAGGATCAGGAAGTCGAGGATACTACCCAGACATTAATAGATAAGGCTTGTGTAGAGTTTTATGGTTGTACTGTACAGAATTTATCAATGAAGTTAAAACCAGCACCCTAATGCCCTGTACACAGGCTAGGTCCGACGGAATTCCCAGCGGAATTCCGACAGACTTTCCAAATGAATGGACTTGCCCACACATGACCGGACTTTCCGGAATACTAGGTCTGCCGGTCTTCCCGACTGAGTTACAACAGAGTTCTGGCAGCCTTCAAAATGAACAGACTTGCCCACACATGGACTAAAGTCCGTTCATTTTGAATGTGATGAGTTACGACCGGACTAGACTTTTTTGCAGAGATTGGCACCTTGCAAGCCGTCGCCTGGTATGGATTTTAAGGAGAACCCCCTACGCCGAAAAAAACGGCATGGGGGTCCCCCCAGAATCCATAGCAGACCCTTATTCGAGCATGCAGCTTGGCCAGTCAGGAAAGGGAGTGGGGACAAGCGAGTTCCCCCCCTCCTAAGCCGTACCAGGCCGCATGCCCTCAACATGGGGGGGTGGGTGCTTTGGGGAAGGGGGCACCCTGCTGCCCCATCCCAGGCTGTCTACAGTTGCGATGACTTTCTTTCCCCCAGATGAATGGCTAGGGGTCCGATGTACCCCATACTTATTCACATAGGGTGGGGGGCTGGGATCTGGGGGCCCTCCTATTAAAGGGGGCTCCTGGATTCCGATAAGTCCCCCACCCGCAGACCCTGACAACGGGGAGAGGCCCTTGTCCTCATCAACATGGGGACAATGTGCTTTGGGGGGGGGGGCGCAGGGTGTCTCTCTTCCCAAAAAGAACCCACCCACCATGTTGAGGGCATGCGGCCTGGTACGGCTCAGGAGGGGGTGGGGACGAGCGAGCGTACTTTCCTGACCGGCCGGGCTGCGTGCTTGAATAAGGGTCTGGTATGGATTTTGGGGGGACCCCCACGCCATTTTTTCGGCGTAGGGGCTTCCCCCTAAAATCCATACCAGATCTAAAAGGGACATTGTCTCCTATTGAAGCGAGAGCGAGATGTACAGTACTCTGTAGCAAGAACCAGCGTGATAGAATCGCGCTGGAAACATTCTCGCGGGCAGGTGCTGTAGCTGCGCTTGCGTCGTATTTGGTCCGTCGGACCAGCATTCAGAAGAACGGAGTACCAGTGGGAACATTTAAAACATATTCTATTTCTAAAGTCCGCTGGATTATTGGCAAGCAAAGGTCCAATGGAGCCCACACACGATTGAATTTGTTCTGTCTGACCTTTGCTGTCAAAAAGTCTGGTCGTGTGTACGCGGCATAAGAAGTAGATTCTGAAGCAAGAGTTTCTGAAGTCCAATACCAGCTAAAAAGTTAAACCAATGTTTTTGGAACATGGTGGTCCTCTTTTTTAAGGTAACAGACAGGTAAAGTGTGTAAAAATTTCTCATTTATATATACTCCCAGGCCATTGCTATTGAAATTGTTAAAGTGGCTGTAAACTTCAGACATGAAATATGTACAAAGCATACCCTTCAATAGTACTTGTCTCAATTAAGAGCACTTCTGTCTACAGCTACATGCCTCTACTATCTGCATGAATCACTTTTAATACATTTTCCTGACACCAAGAGAAAAAAGGTGACAGGGAGCTCAAGCACACAACGTGGGATTGACAGCCTCAGCTCTGTTCCTGTGTAAAGGGGGTGTGTTCCTTCCCACCGATCAGCTCTTAGAGATCACATAACTTAGCTCTCGCAGAATGTAATTTCAACTCTTCACCCCATTTTTCTGACAGCTCAGGCAAGCTGTATAAATTCTGGACTTTGAATGGATATAGAGAAGAGACTCCTGCAGATAGACAAGTACAACTTAAGTAGAGGGATTTGTTTTATCTCTGTGTATCACCAGCAGGGCTGCTGATAGAAATCATGGGGCCCCGTACAGCCTACCTGATGGGGCCCCCTTTAGCCCCATCCCTGGCCCCGACCCTATACCGAGAGGCTAGGGTATACAGACAGCACCCCCCCACCAATTTAACACAACTAGATGATGATCAAATGAAGTGGAATCAGTATACAAAGGTTAACTTTTTCTGAGAGATATTAAAGGAACACTCTAACCACAATGACCACTTCAGTGATTTGAAGTGATCAAAGGTGGTAGGAGTCAGTATGTGGGATGGCATATGAATATACTAAGGTGGTATAATGATTGGCTTCTAACAAGGAGGACTACCCATAGATCAAAATTTGTCTGATTACTGCTAAACTGAATTTTGATGTGTGTGTACCCAGCTTTACACAATTTCTTGCTTTAGCTGGCTTCTTCCAGCGCTGAATGGTCCCCTACAGCGCTTGTGTATGTTTTACTGACTAAAGCCCAGTTGCTCACACTTCAGCCCCCTTGCGATGTGATGAGGCTGAGGTTTGGTGGAGGAGGAGGGCTCTGCAGCTGGCTGGAGCATGGAAACAGGTAAGTGAACACACTTTCTTTGCTGTTAATACTCAACTTTATGAATATGTTAGGAATATTCTGGGACTTTTCAGGTGCTATATAAATATATTCAACATACACATATATTAAAAGAATGATTTTGTGAAATGCATCTGTGTGTAGTACCTGAAAAGTCCCATTATTTTCCTAACATATTCTTGAATTTAGTTTCACTTCCACCAGACCTGTCCTGCTGAGGTACAGTGTAAGTTTACAGCACAGATTTGTACAGAGACAGAACAACATTGATCACAGAAGAAGAATGCAATCTGTCACCTGTTATCTTGCCTTGAGGAGAGCTCAGGTGTTCTGTCCTTCCCGAGGAGTGGGGAGGGAGGCTCGGGTGCTGATAGGAATACATGTCCGGATACATGTCCACTCTTCTCTTATCCATAGACCTGTGTGTTATCTGAGAGTTGGTGATATCCAGGCTCCTGTGGTGATGCTCTCCTCCTCCCTCGGTCAGCCCTGTGTAGTCAGACTTTTTTCTTTATTATTCTAAATGCTGTTAAGATTGCTCGGGCCCCCCCTGCTGGCCGGGCCCAGTACAACAGGGTCAGCTGTACTGGCTTATCAGCGGCCCTGATCACCAGAGGCAAGTCACTTCACTGTATATACTCGCTCATCCATGTCTTTATGGACCTTGCTTTGTGCACTGGTCCAAATAATTTGGAGGAGGGAGGATTATGGCGTGGGGTTGTTTTTCAGGGGTTGGCTTGGCCCCTTGGTTCCAGTGAGGGGAACTTTTAAGGCTTAATCATACCAAGACATTTTGGACAATTTTATGCTCTTAACTGTGTGGGAACAGTTTGGGGATGGCCCCTTCCTGTTCCAACATGACTGCTCACCAGTGCACAAAGCAAGGTCCATAAAGATATGGATGAGCAAGTCCTGACCTAAACCTGATAGAACACCTTTGGGATGATGTCGATTTGAGACTGCAAGCCAGGCCTTCTAATCTGACATTAGTGCCCGATTTCACAAATGTGCTTCTGGAAGAATGGTCAAACATTCCCATAGACACACTCCTAAACCTTGTGAAAAGCCTTCCCAGAAGAGTTGAAGCTGTTATAGTTGTAAAGGGTGGGCCAACTCAATATTAAATCCTACAGACTAAGACTGGAATGCCATTAAATTTCATGTGTGTGTAAAGGCAGGTGTCACAATACTTTTGACAATATGGTGTATGTACGGCTTTACAACCACTTTAAAGCAGGGACAGCATCCCTATGCCATGAATATGATATGTGTGAGAAAAATACTATGATATAAGAAAAAAATAAATTATAAAAAATAAAATATTAAAGAAATAATTGGAATGTGAGCTCAGGATGCTGGGGGGGGGAGATTAAAGATTCATGTAGGAGTAAAAATGTATCTCTGCCACCATACACATCCAACAGTGTTTACAAATGTGATTAATCACCATGCCACAGAGTTTGTGGATTTGATGTTGTGCCTCCAGAAAGTGAACAGCAATCAGTTTATTGCGATTATTAGGTTTAACAATTGATGGACATTGATGGACACCCTAATGTCGCTACAGTGCTTTTGTAACTGACATCTTAAAGGGCCAGAAGCCTTGCTGATTTTAACTATGGAATAAGGGCATTTTAGCAGATAAACACAAAACTTTGTATTGCAGTTGAAATATATATGAATAAAAAATATGTGTCCTGTGTGTGGATGTGAGAAAAATTAACCACAACTCATTGTGCTACAAACAATAAAGATGAAACATTTGGAACAGCCTTTTCTATCCTACAATTTAGATTATTTTACATTGTTGTCGGCTCTAACTAGAAGATCTTGCAAGTTTTTATTGCTTCTGTATGCATGTAAAGGGGGCTGTCCCTCCTCAGAGCATAGTTTGTTATCTCCTGCCAGGTTGCTTCTACTTAATCTACTTTTGTTTTTAAGAATGCTAGAATGTGGAATGTTTTGATGTTTTGGTAAAATATATTTTTCTCTGTCACTTTCACTTGTAAAGCCACGTACACATGATCAGATTTTCCGTCAGGAAAAGTGCAATTACAGGCACTTGGCGGAAAATCCGACCGTTTGTACGCTTCATTGGACAATTGTTGTCAAATCTTCCGTGGACAAATGTTAGATGGCAGGTTTTAACATTTTCCACAGACAAATGTCTGTTGTCGGATTTTCCGGGCGTGTGTACACAAGTCCATGGGACAAAAGTCCTAAGTACAAACACGCATGCTCGGAAGCATGGACGAGCCACAAGCGGCCGATCTTGTAAACTAGTGTCCATAATGGAGAACTAACATTTGTGACGTGGCAAATTATGAAATCTCGAAATGCAGTGCACATTTCTCTTCTTCTTTAATGGGATAATAATGAAGATGCTTTTCTAGTGATACAGATGGAGTTATTGCAAACACATTTTCAAAGGCGTTTTTTTTCTAGTGGTATCAAGAATAATATTATTATGTTTTTTTTTTATTTATTTTTTTGAGCAAGTTACCACAACACCATTATCCTGCAGTTTTTAGGATCAAAGATACAACTATGTTGATGTCCCTTGTGAATTTTACATTGTATTTTTTTTAAATGTAACTACCTACTCCCAAACTGTCATTTGAAGTAAAACACATAGCCAAGTATTATTCTACACAATTTTTTTATGCTATCTGCCAATAGAACTTAACCAAAAAGTGCATTCTATGCATCCAAAAATATAGAAAATATAAGAAATTAAATCATTATTATTCAACCAAAAAATAAAATAATAAAAAATAAAACCTCATGCATGTGTCCTGCTTCTTAATATAGGGGGGTCAATAATCCCAAGAGTTGATGAAAGCAGGGGCCCGTCATCCGGAGATAATTCCGAAAAACATCTGGATTATTCTCCTGGAGTTCCCGCAGCAAAGGCATATGACATAATTGGTCATGATTTATAAAGCAAGCAATTTTTGGTCAAAGAATTCCTCCTCTTCCTGTTCCTGGACTGGACTTGGGTTAAAGCAATAACTCCAAGGCCAATAATAAAGAACACTTTATCTCCTCCGATTCAGCAACATGTCTGGTTGACGAACGGCCATTCAGAAAGAAACTGAAAGGCACGAAATTAAAAACGCAAACTAAAAATCGCTAAATGAAAAGCACAAAATGAAAAGCACAAAATGAAAGCGTGAATCAACACTCACCAAACTTCTACTAACAATAAATTAGCAGAAGGAGCCCAAAGGGTGGCTATAAAGAGCTGAAAAAAACGCGCTGCACATCACTATGTTCATGTTTGTTGGCCCACAATTCCTTGCTATTTGTATGCAATTTTAAATTATGTTTTTTCCTTTAGAACTGTCATTTTGCTGTGGTACAGTAATAAATGCGGGAAATATGCGCAACTTTACAGGAATAATAAGGACACCCCCAAGCATGATATTTAAAGGAATTTTTAATTTTTATTGTTTCACTTTAAGCATTATTAAAATCACTGCTTCCTGCATATGTGATCTGACAGGCATGTTTGCCGGCAATTGCACTTTCCATTTTCCATTTGCATTAGCACCCAGTTTGAGAGTTGAAGTCTTAATTGGCCTTAATTTGGTGCTATTTTCTGCAACTGCAGGATCATGTATCGGCGCTATAGTAAATGACCCCCATAGTCTACTCAAGGATTCTTTCACATACAGGCTGTCTGCTCCATTCAGCAGGGGATCTGAGAGCAGATCACTTGCTGAATTGGAGTAAAACAGAATAGATATCAGTTTTGTGGCATCCATTTCTGTTCAGTTTTTATCTGCATTTTTGCCTGTGCATAGTTGCCAACATTGTAAAAAAAAATCGGGACACTTTTTGGGCAGTAGGCGGAGTTGTATTATAATTAGGGGGATGGGCATGTGGTTATAGGTGTGGCATAGAAAAAGGTGAAAATGCGGAGCTTGAGTTGCCAAGTTTTCTCACAGGTCCAATAAACATTATATGATAGTCTACGATTTTTAGCTTGGATGAGTAATGATCTAATATCCACGGGACACCCTTAGCTAGTCCCACATAGTACATGTTGGAAAAACCTTTCTGATTACTACTGTTTCCATGTAAAATCAACATTGTCATCAAAATGAAGCCATGCCTCCCTTTGTAGCTGAGAGTTTGCATTTGTGTAGATAGAGGAGAGAAGACCTTACTACATGCATATACTACAATGTATTGTTATGTCTTTATATGATGCTTCCTTATATGAATACCGTATTTATCGGCGTATAACATGCACTTTTTCCCCCTTAAATTTGAGGGAAAGTCATAGGTGCGTGTTATACACCGATCTCCACGGTCTGTGAGGCTAAAAGACCGAGCGGCGCCGAAAAAGACAGAGCCGTCTGCTCGGCTCCGCTCGTAGTCCCGCCTCCCTGATGTTTCTGGAGCGAGCGCTGCCGAAAAAGACCGAGCCGACTCTACTGTGTATTCGGCTTGGCTCGGCTCGCAGTCCCACCCAGTTTCGGCAGCGCTCGCTCCAGAAACAGCAGGGAGGCTGGACTACGAGCGGAGCCGAGCAGACGGCTCTGTCTTTTTCGGTGCCGCTCGCTCGGTCTGTCTCGGCGGCGGGATATTTAAACATGGGCAAGGCTGCAAACGGCGCTGGGCGAGCTAGAAATGACACTGGCAAGCTGCAAATGACACTCTGCAAGGCTGCAAACAATGGTGGGCAAGCTACAAATGACACTGATCATTCTGCAATGATGGACAAGGCTGCAGATGCACACTGATAAGGCTGCATTGACGGACATTTAAATGTAAGTTTTTTTTCCCTTAACCACTTCCTACCCAGACCAATTTTCAGCTTTTGGTGCTCTCACACTTTGAATGACAATTACTCAGTCATGCAACACTGTACCCAAATTAATTTTGTGTCCTTTTTTCCCACAAATAGAGCTTTCTTTTGGTGGTATTTGATCACCTCTGGGGTTTTTATTTTTTGCGCTATAAATGAAAAAAGACCGAAAATTTTGAAAAAAAACGCATATTTCTTTGTTTCTGTGAGAAAATTTTGCAAATTATAATTTTTTTTCATACATTTTGGCCACAATTTATACTGCTACATATCTTTGGTAAAAATAACCCAAATTAGTGGATATTATTTGGTTTTTGTGAAAGTTAGAGAGTCTACAAGCTGTGGTGCGAATCATAAAAAATTGATCACACCTGATGTACTGGTGGCCTATCTCATTTCTTGCGACCAGAACAAGTCAGGAAAGTACAAATACCCCCCAAATGACCCCTTTTTTGAAAGTAGACATTCCAAGGTATTTACTAAGATGCATGGTGAGGTTTTTGTCATCTTTTTCCCACAATTCTTTGCAAAATGAAGATTTTTTTTTTTCTCACAAAATTTTCAATGTAATAGGTTATTTCTCTCACATGGCATGTGTATACCACAAATGACACCCCAAAATACATTCTGCTACTCCTTCTGAGTATTACGATACCAAATGTGTGAGACTTTTACACAGCCTGGCCACATACAGAGGCCCAATTTTGAAATAGCACCATCAGGCGTTCTAGGAGCATAAATTACACATTTCATTTCTCAACCACCTATTACATTTTTGAAGGCCCTGGAGCACCAGGACAATGGAAATGCCCACAAAGTGACCCCATTTTGGAAAGCTAACACCCCAACGTATAATCTATGAGGCATATTGAGTCGTTTGAATGGTTCATTTTTTTTCCAGAAGTTTTGGGAAAATGTGGAAAAAAAATGAAAACGCATTTTTTTACGCAAAGTTGTCCATTTATAAGATATTTCCAACAAATAGCATGTACATAGCAAAAATGACACCCCAAAATACGTTCTACTACTCCTCCTGAGTATAACGATACCAAATGTGTGATATTTTTACACAGCCTGGCCACATACAGAGGCGCACTGGCAGATGGTGCTGGCTATTTGCTCTGGCTAATTGCTCTGGCAAATGGGGCTGGCAGATGGCACTGCGGCTGGCAGATGGCACTGGCGCTGGCAGGTGGCACTGGCGCTGGAAGGTGGCACTGGCAGGTGGCACTGGCACTGGCAGGTGGCACTGGCAGGTGGCACTGGCACTGGCGGCACTGGCACTGACGGCACTGGGGCTGACGGATGGCACTGGCAGGTGGCACTGGCAGGTGGCACTGGCACTGGCAGGTGGCACTGGCACGTGGCACTGGCAGGACTGGGGCTGACGGCACTGAGGCTGATGGCACTGGGGCTGACGGATGGCACTGGCGCTGGCAGGTGGCACTGGCAGGTGGCACTGGCGGCACTGGCACTGGCGGCACTGGGGCTGATGGCACTGGGGCTGACGGATGGCACTGTCGCTGGCAGGTGGCACTGGTGCTGGCAGGTGGCACTGGCACTGGCGGCACTGGCACTGGCGGCACTGGCGGCACTGGGGCTGATGGCACTGGGGCTGACGGATGGCACTGGTGCTGGCAGGTGGCACTGGCGCTGGCAGGTGGCACTGGCGCTGGCAGGTGGCACTACTGGCAGATGGCACTGGGCTGACAGATGGCACTGGCACTGGGGCTGACAGATGGCACTGGGGCTGACAGTTGGGACTGGGGCTGACAGATTTTAGTCAAGGTAAAAATATGTCACTCACAGATCCTCTCTCTCCTCACACGCTGTCTCTGTGTGAGGAGGGAGAGACACGGCAATGGGAGATGATCTCATATGTTTACATTTGAGATCCTCTCCCATTGGCAGCTGCGATCGCGCTGTGAACGGCCGCTTTGATTGGCCGTTCACGGCGATCTATGTTTGCCTGTCTCCGGGAGACACGGCGAGTACAAAACTTCTGCGATGCGCGCCCCCGGCGGCGCGCATTGCGGAAGTAAACACAAGGACGTCCAGGGATGACCGCTCGAAGGAACCCGCCTGCTCTACGGCCGTCATTCGGCTATAGGACGGGCGGGAGGTGGTTAAACTTCCCTCCTAAAACTTTTTTCCTTAAAATGCCTTCCTAAACTTGGGGTGCGTGTTATACGCCGGTGCGTGCTATACCCCGATAAATACGGTACTTGAAAAGTTTGCTGTTTAGAGTACCCATTAATTATTTGGAATGCTTTCCTGCCCCTCTAATTGCATAAAATGGAAAGTTTGTGCTATGCAAACACTCCTGTTTAGGGCAGAAGTGCCTGCAGACATTATGAAATGGTTGTATCATGCATGCACATAAAAGCTCTGTCTGATTTCTACTTTATTTTTGCTCTGTTCCTACAGTCAATGTTTACATATTCATCTTTATCAGATGGTCCTATTCTTCTGTTGGGCACTGACGTATGGGTGGCCGCTCTCTCGTCCCCCCCCCCCTTTTCCTGTGGCCTGCCAGGTTGCGTGCTCGGATAAAGGGTCTGGTATGGATTGTTAGGGGGACCCCCACGTCAATTTTTTTTTTAATTTGATGCGGGGTTCCCCTTAATATCCATACCAGACCTGAAGGACCTGGTAATTGAATTTGGGGGACCCCCACGCTTTATTTATTTATTTATTTATTTATTTATTTATTTTATCAATGACTTTCAATGAGTGTTCTCTGTATTACGGAGCCGACAATTCATAATAGCTGCCAGTGATTTTAAAGGACTTTTTTTCCTGCATAAATGACACTTTGTGCAGGGACAGTTCTAAGCACCAGAAACATGCGCCCCTTCACAGGCATACTATACACACACCCCAGCAACAAAATTTAAAGGAATATTACACTTTTATTGTTTCACTTTAATCATTATTAAAATCACTGCTCCCGAAAAAACTGATGTTTTTAAAACTTTTTTTGTATTGATACATGTCCCCTGGGACAGGACCCGGGTCCCCGAACACTTTTCAGAACAGTAACTTGCAGAATCTTTCCTCTCTGTCAAATCTTTTTTCTCTGTCAAATATTTTCTCTATATAATCTTGGACTAATAGAGGTAAGGTTAGGCACATTCGACCACAGGTTCTATAGACACAGATTGTTATTGTCAGAGTCACGTCGAATCTCCTATTCTATATCGAACTGTTGTAACAAGGAAAACGAAAATAAAGCATTTATTTATGTCTTTCGTTTTTCAGATTCTGTACTTTCGTTATCGTTTGTCAAAACGATAACGAAAATACCTGAAATTCGGACGAAAATGCATTCGGACAAAAACAAATGCACATGTCTACTTTCTATAACTCAACTTTTCAGCAGAACCGCTGGGTCATCTTCCTATTTATTTTCCAGTGTGTCCAGATCTCTGAATAAAATTATGTAGACTGTGCATCTAGTTGGGTGGTGGCCAAATTCAAAATGTAGTTTCTATGTGAGACACAAGTCTCATAATGTAAATAAAAAGAGTCATTCACCTTCCTTGGCCTAGCCAAATCCTTAATTTATTCTACACATACTGTACTCCCCCACCCCAGGCACTGAAGGTAACAGTAGGAGGATTTCAGCCACACGGGTGTGCTGTCAATCCAGATAGCAATGGACAAGTCTAGTTGTAGCCAGGTGCTAATTGACACACTACAGGTTTGTGAATCATCAATAAGAGTGCTGAATGCTATGCCGTTTAACCATTATTATGCAAGCAGGAAAACCTACATGAAAGGGGCAAATCTGCTCTGTATTCAGGAGCAGTGCAGCATTGTTGCCACCTCACAAGAAATTGCATTGGGTGGATTTTACTGACAGGGTCAACAGATATATATGTGGCTTGGCAAACAGACTAAGAGAAAACTGTAAGTGCAGATGCATGTATAATTAAGTGCTGTAGCACATATTTCCTTAACCACCTGAGCCCCAGATGTAATTTTAAAAGGGCACAGGGGCAGCAGCTATTACTACTAGTACTGTATTAAAGCAGCATCCAGGCTCAGTGGTTCCTGTCCAGGATTCACCCAGATAGTTCGGGTTTTGAATCTTGTGTCCGGGTTTCAGGCAGACTGAAACCCAGACAGATTATTCAGGCCAGGGTGTGGCTCCCCAAGTAACCAAGATAGTCGTACACAAATCTGTAGCCATCTGGGAGCTGTGGGCAACTGTCTGGGTGTAGGTTTGGTTTGAAGAAAAAGGTGGCAACCCTAGTTGTTCCTGAGTCCCAGCTAGCATGGAGGCTTGAACTACTGGTTATCAATGATAGCTACTAGCTGGTATCAAGTACTAAGCCCAGAGACTGAAGCAATCAGCACCCTGACTTCGAAGCTAGCTTCACACCAAGTCATAGGAGTGCTTGTAGCAGATCACTGTACACACAATGCTTGATGGTGCTTCCTTTTAGTACAGAAGCTTAGGAGATTTTGCAGGTCTGTATGGTATCTCTCTGCAAAAACCGATATACCAAACATTCCCTGCCCAGATTAATCTCCAGGTCCCAACAATGGCTTTGGATGATCTGGATGTTATTAACTTTTACTGCATCAAATATTCGCATAAATTAGCACAATTTCATTTGGATTTTTAGCTATCGCACACCTGTGAAAAAGTCCCTGTTATGTTAATTTATGATGTCTTCAAAAGCCCAACCTAATCTTAACTGTATGTTAAAAGTTTATGCAGACCATTTTTGTCTCCTGTGTACTTTTCAATGTGGCAGCAAAAGGAGAATTAAGCTTTTCTAAAGTAAAATACAAATGTTTACTCCATGCTTTACCTTATTTGCTATGTTACAAAGAAATCACAAATACCAAAGGAGCCCAAAATGTTTGGTTACTTAGCAATACCCACACTGAAAAATATCATTGCTGTGTCCTTTATCAAAAATAAACACCAATGACAACAGTAAATTAAAACACTACTCAAATGTATGACCCCAAGGGAACTAGATTTCAATAATCCAATCAACAAATTGTCAGCATTTATGTTTTTTATAGTAGAAATTGTTTATGCACTGGCCAAATGGATTAAAATTGGCACATTCAGTACATTTCCAAATAATTGGATACATCAAATTGTTGGCCTCTGACTTGAAAAATGGCTGAATTTTTACTTTAATTTAATTTATGGTACCTATAATTTTTTGATCAAATTCAAAATGGTTTACATGCAGTATATGCTAAAAATTCAATTTTTTTCTATTCATTCCACAACTAATCATAAAAAAACTATAAACTATGACTACGAATACTTCTCTTCTCCAAAAAATGACTGCTCTGTGATCAAGCACTTGTCCTGTTCCTGCATACGTTCTGTGAATGCAAGATGTAGTGGACCTACCCCTGGAGGTTTGTTGTTATGGCACTTACACTCACAAAAGATGCAGACAATGGCACCAACGTCATTAATTCACTAATTCTCCCTACATCATTGATGACTGCCCTTTGTTGGACTAGAGCATAGGAAGAAGACCTAGCTGTCCAACAGACATCTGACAAAAGCTATGTATACTATAAATTATCCAATTTTTTTCTTGTGTTTTTCTATCAGGTAAGCTATAGCACAGCAGACCATTGCCTAACAGGACATTTTTTAAATAAATGTTTTGGGGACAAAGAAAGGGGCCTCTTTACAATCCTGTGCTTTATGTTGTGTTCAATTCTACATGATTGCACATTATTTGAAGCATTATTCACTGTTACTGGTCATTGTTATAATGAGCAGGCAGGTACAGAAGTAAGCTGCAACACTGAATTAATAGTGGAGTCATTTGACTAAAAGTGGTTCTAAAGGCCGAAGGTGATTTACCTTCATGCATTCTATGCATAAAGATTTAAAAAAAAACTTCTGTGTGCAGCTCCCCCACAGCCTCCCTTATTCTTACCTAAGCCCGATCTCGATCCAGCAATGAGCACAAGAGCAGCTGTTCTCCTGGCTCTCTCCCACCTCATTGTCATAGACACAGCCATGGGGGTCATTGGCTCTTCCTGCTGTCAATCACAGGCAGTGAGGAGGGAGTGGGGGTGGGGCTGATCCTTGTTCTGTGTGTCAATAAACACACAGGGCTGGGCTTAGGAGTGAGTTTGCTATGGGGGCATTTAGCGGCGGAAGAGCCCAGTGCACAGCGCTAGCAGAGGACCCAAGAAAAGGAGGTTCGGAGCTGCTCTGTCCAAAATTATTGCACAGAGCAGGTAAATATAACATGATTGTTATTTTAAAAAATCCTTTTACCATCACTTTAATATACAAAGTGGCAGAAGCATGTGAGTCACCACCCTCACGTAGTCACATCACCAAAATAGTCACATTGTGAATTACCGAATTCCATTTACATGGTAATAAGGTCCCAAGCACTTTTTAGGGTGTGATTCTTTTACCAAGGTGGAATACAGAATGGGAACCAGTCAATATAAAGTTACCCTGTCAGAATGTAAACACAATTAGAAAACCATTACCCTATGAGGAAAGCAGGTCTATACATACCTGCTAATCTGTCTTTTTGCAAAATCTTTGCTCTGTAGCAGAGATATGGCACTGATCCGCTTCAACACCATGGGCTGGTCAAATAGTGGTTCCCCCTGCTGACTGCTGTGTTTCCTTCTGCTGACCTCTAGTCAAAATAGTGACACAAAGATCAGTGGAAGGAACCATAGTGGCCAGCAGGGGACACGCTATTCCAAACACCCAGATGTACTGAAATTATTTCAATGAATTGTCCTGTAAGCAAACATGAGAAACGTAAAGCTAAGTTTGTGAAGAATGTCATCACCATAGCAAGATATTAATGTGAAAAGATGTGAATCGTAAGAGTGATAGAACAAAATAACAAATATATTTATAAGTTGAATAGATTTGTGTTTGCTTGGAATTCCAATTTAATGAAACTGATTTGTACTTCAGAACTGAATGCCAAGCATAGCAAAAAAAGGGAATCAGATCCCATGCTCTTAAAAACGACACAGCTGGACACCAAATGGATATTGTCTGGTTCCCAATTATGAGGGATTTGGGATTATACATTGCCCATGATTAAAGCACTGGATTAAACAGTGAGTTTCAGAATTCATTTGAAGGCAACAGACATTACTTTGTGATGTACATTCATTAATGTTATTATGCTCATATTTTTTTATAAAGCTTTTATATAGTTTCTGATTTTATTGCATAGCTCTGTAAAATAATCTGTTACAGACTCTGTGCCTGTATCTCTTTTGTACTGTTTGGATCCATGCATACACAGAAGAATTATGTATATGTAATATGTGCATAAGAAATTATAAATTATGTTGAATACATCCATACATTTAATAATGCTAATTTTAAAGTACATTTTACATGTAGAATAGACACTTTAGGGATGACAGCCCTTTTTAGACCCCTTTTAAAAAAATAAAAAATAAAGATGGGTCAAGTTGGCGCTCCATAACTCTCAGCCTTTGTATTTCTGGTATAGCTAAGGCTTAGGTTTGTTACCAGATATTAAATACATATGTCTTTGATTACATGGATTAGGAAGAGAGAGAGGCATTTTCAAATTAATACATTTTTCCAGAAGGTTTGCCCAACACTACTTTTGTATACTTTGCATGGCTCCAGATATGCATAATCAGCATTCACAGTTCACAGGTTGAGGAAGGTAGTAACTTGAGCCTAGAGAGAGGGGGTGCCACAGAAGGACAAGAAACTGGCAGTCATGTTTCACAGCAGGGCATGTTCCTGTGCCCAACAAGAGTATCTGTGAGGAGTACAGTGTTGTGGTACCACCACCCAAAGTCCATTTTTTCTGCCCCTGTTTAACAGGGGCATGTAATTAAAACTTTTGATATTATTTTTCACAACAGGGTCCATTCCTGTGCCCAACAAGAGTAACTGTGAGGGCTTATGCCGCGTACACACGACCAGACTTTTCGAGGGTCTAGGTGCGACGGTCTTTCCGACAGACTTTCGGCGGAGTTCTGACGGACTTTCCGAATGAACGGACTTGACCACACACAATCACATCAAAGTCCGACGGATTCGAACGTGATGACGTATGACTGGACTAGAATAAGGAAGTTCATAGCCAGTAGCCAATAGCTGCCCTAGCGTCGGTTTTTGTCCGTCGGACTAGCACAAACACGAACGGATTTCTCAGTCCGGCGGAGTTCCGGTGGAAAAATGTAAAACATGTTCTATTTCTAAAGTCCGCCGGATTTTTGGCAAGCAAGGTCCGATGGAGCCCACACAAGATCGAATTGTCCGACGGACTCGTTCTGTCGGACCTTTGCTGTCAAAAAGTCAGGTCGTGTGTACGTGGCATTACAGTGTTCTGGTACCACCAACACCTAAGGCCCAATTTTCTGCAGCGTATATAGGGCAGGCTGTATAGTATATAAATTGCTGCCATGCCATTTAAAAAAAATAATAATTGGGTACGGGATTCCCTTTAATATCCATACCAGTGTTGAAGGGCCTGGTATGGATTTTTGGGTGATATCCACGCCATTTTTTTGGTATCTTTGGTATTTTTATCTATATTTCCGGGATACGACAATACATTACAGCCGTGAGCAGTTTTAAATGCCATTTTTTCCTTTAGAAATCTAATTTTGCTGTGGAACTTTTATAAACATGGGAAAGATGCGCTACTTTACAGGTATACTAAGGACACCTAGATGTGTAACCCCTTAGCAGCCAATGCCATTAGCACAGTGACAGTGTATATTTTTTGCACTAATCACTGTATTAGTGTCACTGGTTCCCACAAAGTGTGCAAAGTGTCAGTGTCAGATTTCTCACCATACTATCATAGTCCCACTATAAGTTGCTGATCACCGTTATTACTAGTATAAGAAAAATAAAAAAGTTCCAGTCTATATACAGTATCTCATAAAAGTGAGTACACCCCTCGATTTTTGTAAATATTTAATTATATCTTTTCATGTGACAACACTGAAGCAATTACACTTTGCTACAATGTAAAGCAGTGAGTGTACAGCTTGAATAACAGTGTAAATTTGCTGTCCCCTCAAAATAACTCAACACATAGCCATTAATGTCTAAACCGCCGGAAACAAAAGTGAGTACACCCCTAAGTGAAATTGTCCATATTGGCCCAAAGTCTCAATATTGTTTGTGGCCACCATTACTTTCCAGCACTGCCTTAACCCTCTTGGGCATGGAGTTCACCAGAGCTTCAGAGATTGCCACTGGAGTCCTCTTCCACTCTGGAGCTGGTGGATGTTAGAGACCTTGCGCTCCTCCACCTTCCATTGGAGGATGCCCCACAGATGCTCAATAGGGTTTAGGTCTGGAGACATGCTTGGGCCAGTCCATCACCTTTACCCTCAGCTTCTTTAGCAAGGCAGTGGTCGTCTTGGAGGTGTATTTGGGGTCATTATCATGTTGAAATCCTGCCCTGCGGCCCAGTCTCCAAAGGGAGGGGATCATGCTCTGCTTCAGTATGTCACAGTACATGTTGGCATTCATGGTTCCCTCAATGAACTGTAGCTCCCCAGTACCAGCATCACTCATGCAGCCCAAGACCATGACACTCCAACCACCATGCTTGACTGTAGGCAAGACACACTTGTCTTTGTACGTCTCACCTGGTTGCCACCACACACGCTTTACATCATATGAACCAAATAAGTTTATCCTCAGACCACAGGACGTGTTTCCAGTAATCCATGTCCTTAGTCTGCTTGTCTTCAGAAAACTGTTTGCGGGCTTTCTTGTACATCATCTTTTAAAGAGGCTTTCTTCTTGGATGATAGCCATGCAGACCAATTTGATGCAGTGTGCGACATATGGTCTGATCACTGACAGGCTGATCTGACACACCTTCAACCACTGCAACAATGCTGGCAGCACTCATACATCTATTTCCCAAAGACATCTTCTGGATATACAAGGCTGAGCTCGTGCACTCATCTTCTTTGGTCGACCATAGTGAGGCCTGTTCTGAGTGGAACCTGTCCTGTTAAACAGCTGTATGGTCTTGGCCACCGTGCTGCAGCTCAGTTTCAGGGTCTTGGCAATCATCTTATAGCCTAGGCCATCTTTATATAGAGCAACAATTCTTTTTTTCAGATCCTTGGAGAGTTCTTTGCCATGACGTGCTATGTTGAACTTCCAGCGACCAGTATGAGAGAGTGAGAATGATAACACAAAATTTAACACACATGCTCCCCATTCACACCCGAGACCTGGTAACACTAACAAATCTCACATGACATCGGGGAGTGAAAATGGCTAATTGGGGCCAATTTGGACATTTTTACTTAGAGGTGTACTCACTTTTGTTGCCAGTGGTTTAGACATTAATAGCTGTGTGTTGAGTTATTTTGAGGGCACAGCAAATTTACACTGTTATACAAGCTGTACACTCATTACTTTACATTGTAGCAAAGTGTAATTTCTTCAGTGTTGTCACATGAAAAGATATAATAAAATATTTACAAAAGTATAAGGGGTGTACTCACTTTTGTGAGATACTGTATATATATCATAGTTTGTAGACACTATAACTTTTGCAAAAACCAATCAATATACGCTTATTGGGATTTTTTCCCCCCAAAAAATATAGCATAAAAATTGGCCTAAATTTATATAGAAATTTGATTTTTTTTTTTTTACATTTTTTTATTGCATATGTTTTATAGCAAAAAGTAAAAAATATTGTATTTTTTTCAATTTTTTTTTTTTTTTTTAGTTTATAGCGTAACAAATAAAAAAACTCAATGATGATCAAATATCACCAAAAGAAAGCTCTATTTGTGTGAAAAAAATTATAATTTAAATTTAAATTGTGTACAGCGTTGCATGACTGCACAACTGTCGGTTAAAGTAACGCAGTGCTAAAAAGGAAAGAAATGGTCTGGTCATTAAGGGGGGTAAATCTTCTGGAGGTCAAGTGGTTAAAGGGGTTGTAAAGGTTTGTTTTTTTATTTTCTAAATAGGTTCCTTTAAGCTAGTGCATTGTTGGTTCACTTACCTTTTCCTTCGATTTCCCTTCTAAATGTTTTTTTTTTCTTTCTTTTCTTTGTCTGAATTTCTCACTTCCTGTTCCTCCTCAGTAAACTGTTCAGTAAGCTGTTCTGGCTGACTAAACACCGGATGATGGTGTGAAGTTTACTGAGGAGAAATAGGAAGTGAGAAATTCAGACAAAGAAAAAAAACATTTAGAAGGGAAATCGAAGGAAAAGGTAAATGAACCAACAATGCACTAGCTTAAAGGAACCTATTTAGAAAATAAAAAACAAAGCTCTACAACCCCTTTAACCTCCCTGGCGGTATGATTATTTCTGATTTTAGGTGCTGAAAGCGGTACCATTATTTTGCATGGAAATTTGGCGTTTTATATGGTAGGCCTGCAATTCTTAGGAATAACTCATCCCGGGTATGATAGTAGTTTGAAACACAAAATCGTAAATTATAATATAATAGATAACTATAAATAATTATAACAAATAATAATATAATAATAATAATAATAATAATAATATTCAATAATGTAATCAAATCAAAAACACTGCAATTTGATCAGTTGCAGAATTGCCGCTGTCATTAGATTTAGTGTTTGATGACGAATTTCCCCAGAAATCGCTATCACTCAATTTTGCAAGTGATTATAATTTATTATCACTGTTTTATAGCTGGTCTATAACCACTTTTGACATAAAGGGACACTTTTTGGTTGCTATGGACAATCTCCAAATTCCAGGCAGAAAAAAATGTATTTATAATATAAAACTACATGCAGGGCACTGGACAGACCACTAGGGATAAAGGGGTGTGTCTTTTTTTTATACAGTACTGTAATCTGTAAGATTACAGTATTGTATGTGTATTGTGTGTTTTTACTTTTTTGAATTTGGTGCTGATCTCCGATCCCGTGCATTGCAACGTCGCAGGGAACGGAGCTCAGCGGCACTCGGGCACTGTGTGAATCGAGCGGAGGACAGCTTGATCACACAGCACGGAGGACATTGCAGGATCCAGGAGACAAGGTAAGTAACTCTCCCTGTATCCTGCAATGCGATCTCGAGGAATACTCGGGAATGCCGCCAGGGGGGTTAAGAATAGGCTGCCTCCAGGTATAACTGTCCTTAATTTATACATTGCTATATATATGCTCCAACATGGAGACTTTAAAAGATTAGCATAAAGTCTGCAGTTTACAGAAGGGCCTTGACAAGCCATTGTGGCTTCCACATATATTTGCAAAAAAACACTTTTTTTTACTACAAATTGTTAGACAGTTTTTTGTTTTTGTTTTTCTTTACAGGCATCTGGTAAGTGTGCTAGGAAAAGGTTTGCTTAATTTGCGCTGTGCAAAGCCTGTCCATGTGCACGTTGCTTTAACCACCTCAATACAGTGCAGTTACATCCCCTTCCTGACCAGACCAATTTTCAGCTTTCAGCGCTCTCACAGTTTGAATGACAATTACTCAGTCATGCAACACTGCACCCATATGAAACTTGCGTCCTTTTTTCCACACAAATAGAGCTTTCTTTTAGTGGTATTTAATCACTAGTGAGTTTTTATTTTTTGTGCTATAAATAAAATAAATGTAAATTTTGTGAAAAAAATGCCTTTTTCTTTGTTTATGTCATAAATTTTTGCTAATTAGTAATTTTTCTTCATACAATTTGGCCAAAATTTATACTGCTACATATCTTTGGTAAAAATAACCCACATTAGAATATATTATTTGGGCTTTGTGAAAGTTATAGAGTCTACAAACTATGGTGCCAATCGCTGAAAATTGATCACATCTGATCAGGCCTTCAGTACATCAGGTGTACCTAATTTCTTGAAACACTAACAAGTCAGGAAAGTACAAATACCCCCCAAATGACCCCTTTTTACAAAGTAGACATTCCAAGGTATTAAGTAAGTAGCATGATGAGTTTTTTAAGTTGTCATTTTTTCCCACAATTCTTTGCAAAATGAAGATTTTTTATTATTATTATTATTTTTTTTACAAAATTGTCATATTATCAGGTTATTTCTCAGGCCGCGTACACACGCGGGGACTGTTCGCCCAACTTTGTTCGTCAAACAGTTTGAGCGGACAGTCCGCTCAAAATTAGCATGGACGGACTTGGCCACACACGACGAACGAACAGTCTGCTGAAACTTGCGCGATGACGTGAACGGCACGTACGACGGGACTAGAAATACGACGTCCTATACACTGCAATGCAACCTTCGCCGTGTAAATCCTTTCTGAGCATGCGCGGAACTTAGTTTGATGAACAAGCCTACACACGGGCGGACTGTCCGCTCAAACCAAGTTTCAGCGGACAGTTTTACGGAATTTCTGAAAAACTTTGTTCGTCAGACTGTCCGCTGAAACTGTCCGCTGAAGCCCACACACGAGCGGACTGTCCGCTGAAACACTGTTCAGCGGACAAAGTTGAGCGAACAGTCCCCGCGTGTGTACGCGGCCTCACACACAACATATGCATACAACAAATTACACCCCAAAATACATTCTGCTACTCTTCCCGAGTACGGCGATACCACATGTGTGAGACTTTTACACAGCCTGGCCACATACAGAGCACCAACATTGATGTAGTACCTTCAGACGTTCTACGAGCAAAAATGGATCATTCCTACCCATCACACTTTTGAAGGTCCTGGACCACCAGGACAGTGAAATTACCCACAAAATGACCCCATTTTGGAAAGCAAACATCCCAACATATATTCTATGAGACATGGGCTGCAAATAGGTACTCGGGTACTCTGATGGCCTGGTGACAGGTACTCGGGGTACTCTGATGGCCTGGTGACAGGTACTCGGGGTACTGAAATGAACTGTGACAGGTACTCAGATGAACTGTGACAGGTACTCGGGTACTGAGATGAACTGTGACAGGTACTCGGGTACTCAGATGAACTGTGACAGGTACTCGGGTACTGAGATGAACTGTGACAGGTACTCGGGTACGCAGATGAACTGTGACAGGTACTCGGGTACGCAGATGAACTGTGACAGGTACTCGGGTACTCAGATGGACTGGGACAGGTACTCGGGTACTCTGATGGGCTGTGACAGGTACTCGGGTACTCTGATGGGCTGTGACAGGTACTCGGGTACTCTGATGGGCTGTGACAGCTACCCGGGTACTTTGATGGGCTGTGACAGGTACTCGGGTACTATGATGGGCTGTGACAGGTACTCGGGTACACTGTTGAACCGTGACAGATACTTGGGTACCATGATGGACTGTGACAGGTACTCGGGTACTCTGATGGACTGTGACAGGTACTCGGGTACCCTGATGGACTGTGACAGGTACTCGGGTACCATGATGGACTGTGACAGGTACTTGGGTACTCTATTGGACTGTGACAGGTACTCAGGTACTCTGATGGACGTGACAGGTACTCGGGTACCCTGATGTGCTGTGACAGGTACTCGGGTACCCCGATGGACTGTGACAGGTACTCTGATGGACCGTGACAGGTACTCGGGTACCCTGATGTGCTGTGACAGGTACTCTGATGTGCTGTGACAGGTACTCGGGTACTCTGATGTGCTGTGACAGGTACTCGGGTACTCTGATGGGCTGGGACAGGTACTCGGGTACTCTGATGGGCTGGGACGGGTACTCGGGTTCTCTGATGGGCTGGGACAGGTACTCGGGAACTCTGATGGGCTGTGACAGGTACTCAAATACTCTAATGGACTGTGACAGGTACTCTGATGGACTGTGATTGACAGGTACTATGAGGGGTGGTGACAGGTCCTCTTTATTGGGGGGGGCAATCAGTGTGACTGGTGTACACTAGGCGGTAATGAGATGTTACCGCAATCTCCTCCTCACACACGATCGGTGTGTGAGGAGGAGAACAACCCGGTAACATCACGTTATCGTGGTTTGTTTACATTTTAGTGATCGGCTGTGAAAGGATCACAGCCGATCACGTGGGTAAACAGCCGGCCAATGGCTGTTTACCAGCGTCGGTGACGAGCAGTGTTCCCGGGGAACACGCCGCCACCGACGTGCACGCGCAGCGTGATCGCGCGCATGTGCCGTGCACAGCCGGGGTGTGACCATGTGTGATCGGCCGTGACTTCATCACGGCCGATCACATGGTAAACAGCCATAACCAATGGCCGTTCACCCCATTCGGTGGCGAGCGGTGTCTCTGTGACACGCCGCCAGCGAAGAAACAGGGATGCGCGCGCACAATCGCGCGCATTCCCTGTTTAAATGGGAGGCCGTCATATGACGGCCTCCCACCACAATAGGTGCGCCGCCTCGCCGTCATTGGACAGTCGGCGGTCAGCATCTAGTTAAAGGCTAGTTATAAATTGGGGTGGCTGCCTGTTTTTTTTTTTTTTTTTTATTGATTTTTACATTTTAAAACAGACAAAGGGAGAATGAGAGAAAAACAAATAACAGCTGTCCTATACAATACAAGTCATAAATATTTAAATTACTTAATTTAATTACATTCATCATTTATCTTATCTCCCCTCCTCTATCCCTTATGTCCCCTATCCCCCCACCCATCCTCCCCGAGGTCTGTTGGCCCGCCATCCCCTATTTATTCCGCTAATGCCTGGATGTAATTTTTGGTCTTTTTGAATGTTCTCCATTTTTTCCATGTTGCCCAATACCTGTTCATTTGGTTATTCTCCATTTTGATTAAATATTCCATGTTATTAATATATTCAATTCTCTGTACCCATTCTCTGATAGGAGGTTTTTTAACTTGTAACCAATTTTTAGGTATCAGAGCTTTTGCCGCATTGAGCAAATAGGGTACCAAAGTTTTTTTTTTTTGTTTTTTTTTTTCTATTTTTTGTATGTTGGTTACCACTTTTTTCTTCTACCCCATAAAACAAACATTCCCACGGACAACATGGTATTTTTTCCCCTGTTATTATTTCTATATAGGCTAATATCTTATACCAATATTGCTTTATCTCTGGGCATTCCCACCATATGTGGAATGCTGTTCCAGGTGATTTACATTCCCTCCAGCACTGCATGGATCTAGAGGGGTCTATTCTATGTAGTCTATCCGGTGTCAGGTGCCATCTCATCATACACTTATAATTAACTTCCCTAGACGTTGTATCTAATACCTGCCTATATACTGCCTCCACCATCTGCCTCTCATCTATTTTAATACCCATATCCTGTTCCCATTTTGCTATAGCTGGTATACCTTCTCGTACCTCTATTTCTGAAAGGAGTTTGTATACTCTTGACATACAGTGCTTTACTTTTACTTTGGAATTACAAAGCTTTTCTATTGGTGTTAAAGTATTCTCATCCCTTATAGGTTTTGGGATTGAATTAACAAAATGTTGAATCTGTAGATAATCCCAACTATGCTTCTTTATTATATCTTGTTTTGACATCAGGTCACCTCCAAAAGTGATATCTTTTAATTGTGTATTTTTCATTTGTTTACCTAGTTGTGGGCCCTTTCCTGGGATAAAAAAATCTGTGCCCTCTAGTGGAATTAATGGAGAATTATATACCCATTTATTTCTCCGGTGTAGTGCGTCCCACAATTTAAGTGTCGTTAAAGTGATTTCATGTGCCTTGTTACTAAATATTCTAAATTTTGGCGGGATCCAAATATTTTTTTGTAATTGTGTACCAATAAGTGATTCTTCCATTTTTACCCACCTCTTTTCAGTATCTACATTAGCCCATTCCACCAATCTCGCCAAAGTGATTGCAATGTAGTATCTATAAATGTCTGGCAATGCCATCCCTCCACTTTTTTTTTCCTAGTTAGTATATTATAATTTATCCTCGGTTTTTTATTTTGCCATATAAATTTTAAGAACAATGTTTTTATTATTTTAAAAAAACTATTTGGAATATTAATTGGAAGCATTTGGAGTTTATAGGTGATTTTCGGTAAAACCACCATTTTCAAAATATTAATTCTACCCATCCATGAGATTGATCCCTTTTTTATGTTCCTTAACACTGTTTTGATTTCATTTATTAGTGGGATATAGTTAGCTTGATATAGATCCTGGGCCGTCTTTGTTATTTTTATACCTAAGTATGTTATTTCTTTTTTTTCCCATGTAAAGGGGTATTCCTGTTGTAATAACTTCTTTTCCTTATTATCTAAGCCTATATTCAATATAACTGTTTTTATAGGATTTATTTTAAAATTTGAGAGAGCACCGTATTCTTTTATTTCTTTTTTGTGTAGCCTGTTAATCCAGAACACACGCTAGTTTAGTTAGGGGCTTGGACTGTTTATTTTATTCTATCAACTTTCTGTACAAAGCCCATCAAAAAATATTCTTGTTTAGTGCCTTGCAGAATAAAAGCACTAGACAAACCTACTTGGGTGTCCCTGTCCTAATGCTAAAAATTGCTGTGAAGTGTGTTCTCCTACACACACACATCATATATATATATATATATATATATATATATATATATATATACACATGCACACACACACACACACACACATATATATATACACACATACACACACATTACAGCCTTTAATAGTCTACGTTGGTGAAGTAAAATGAGAAAAATATATACATGAAACTATTTTTCAGAAATAAAAAACTGCAATTTGTCACGTGCATATGTATTCACCCTCTTTGTTATAAAGCCCATGAAAAGCTCTGGTGCAACCAATTACCTACAGAAGTCACATAATTAGTGAAATGATGTCCACCTGTGTGCAGTCTAAGTGTCACATAATCTGTCATTACATATACACACCTTTTTGAAAGGCCTCGGAGGCCTAAGCAAGAGGCATCACTAATCAAACACTGCCATGAAGACCAAGGAATTCTTAAAACAAGTAAGGGACAATGTTGTTAAGAAGTACAAGTCAGGGTTAGGTTATAAAAAAATATCCAAATCTTTGATGATCCATAGGAGCACCATCAAATCTATCATAACCAAATGGAAAGAACATGGCACAACACCAAACCTGCCAAGAGTCGGCCACACACCAAAACTCTTATATATATATATATATATATACTAGGGCTTTTTCGTGTTTGATTAATTGATTTTTTTTTTTTGATTAATTATAAAGTGCATACAGATCCAACTACTTTTAGCTGATCTCCATGCATTGCAACTCTGCATTAGTCAGTGGTAAATGTGGTATACACTATATACAATCACCCGACACTAGTTTGTTTCCACATTCCATGACTTAACTTCACAGTTCACACAAATACATTTTAAATTCAAACTGTAGCACTGACATAAGTAATTTTTTTCCACAGTAGTGTGACAATCCCTACACCTCCGGTCTAACTAATCACTCTCACCTTATGGCATGGACCCCTGTGCAAACAGGTGGTCATGCAAGCGAGTATCAAAAGGGTTAGCACAAACCATAAACTTCTCTCACGTCTCCTTAGATCTCAGCAAGGATGCCAGGTCATGGGTAGAAAGGAAATATCTAAGTGCTCACCACTTAAGTATAAGATTAAATTTTTGTGTTCAAACACAAACTACTCACATAAAGATGATAAAAACACAGCATGTAAAGCCGACAATGTTGTTGCGAAGTACAAGTCAGGGTGTCACGGTCGTTCCACCACCCCGGTCACCCAAGTAAGACTTACCCGCAGGTTCCCGGTACGAGGGGATCGTCGGTGCCTTCGGACGCGGGTTGGCGCTAACGAACGCACGCGAGTGCACATAGTCCCCAACAGGCGCACGCGGGTGCACGTTGACACGAGCGGGCGCACGCGGGTGCGCGACGAGCCGAACGGGCGTACGCGGGTACGCGGGGTCACGAACGGGAGCACGGTCACCCGCGGGGATACGTAGACGTACCGTGCGACCGTTCTTGGCGCCCAGTTGCCTACTTAAGGGACCTGCTCCTGCTCCTCTGTGCTGTCCCGTCTGCAGCTTTCCCGTGACTCCTGCTATCTGTTCCTGTGTGTGTGTTCCTGATTCTGTACCCGGCCTGTTCCTGGACTTTGCCTGTTTGCCGCCTGCCTCCGACCCTTTTGCCTGATTGACCACGCTTCTGCCTTCTGCCTTGTACCTCTGCTGCCCGATTGTTGCCGACCCAGCTCGTCCCTGACTACTTCTGCCAGTCTGCCTACGGACCTGCTCTGACTACTACTTCCGCAGCTCCTGCCTGTTCACCTGTGCCAGCCGTCCAGCAGTTCCTGTCCAGCATCCTGCGCTGGTTGCACCCTCTGCTCCGGTCCACCATCTGCTCCGGTCTTCTCTACCAGCTGACCAGTCTGGCACTTGTGCCCTCCGGACTCCTGAATCCCTGTTCCCATCTCCAGGGGCTCTCGAGCCGGGGCTTACGAGGCGCCGCTCCCTGCACGCTTGGGCTCTCCAACCAGGTACGTGACAGTACGGGACAGCCATGTCCGAGCCCTCGCAGGGAGCGTCTCCGATGGATGAACTGTGCCACCATCTAGCCGGCCTCACCCAGGCCGTGAAGAACCTGCAAGAGGGTTATGGTCGTTTGGAGGAACGGGTTCAAGCCCTATCTGCCGCAGCTCCAGTTGCCTCCGGATCTCCAGGTCCCCCTTCAGTGGTCATGTTGCCGCCAGAGCCAAGGGTCCCTACACCAGACCGTTTTTCCGGTAACCGGAATAAATTTAGGGCCTTCCGGAATTCCTGCGAGCTCTTCTTCGCCCTTCAGCCCCGGACCTTTTCTCTTGAGGCTACGAAAGTAGGGTTCGTTATCTCCTTACTTACCGGCGAACCCCAGGCCTGGGCACATCGCCTCCTTGAACGAAAAGACCCCTGTCTGGACTCCTTAGATGTCTTCTTCCAAGCCATGTCTCGTCTTTATGAGGACCCCCAGCTCGCAGCCACCGCAGAAGCAGCTTTGCATGCACTCCAGCAAGGTCGCAGGCCAGTAGAGGACTATGTGTCTGAGTTCAGGCGCTGGAGCGCCGACACAGAGTGGAACAGCTCAGCTCTCCGTTACCAGTTCCGCATGGGACTCTCGGAGGCTTTGAAGGACGAACTGGCCCGTGTAGGAACTCCTGAGACCCTGGAAGCGCTCATCGACCTCTCTGTCCAGATCGATAGGCGGTTAAGAGAGCGTCGTCTGGAGCGCTCTTCTTCCACCTCGCGCCCAGTCTGGATGATGCCACGGGTTCCAAGTGCCAATCCACCGGTTCTTCCTGATCCTTCTTCTCCGGATTTATCGGAACCCATGCAGCTGGGATTACTACGTTCACCCCTGACCCCCGAAGAGCGCCAACACCGAAGATCTGGTAACCTGTGCCTCTACTGCGGAGGATCTGGACATTATGTTCGCACTTGCCCCGCCAAGTCGCGTAAGTGCCTGCTTATACCTCCCGCCTCTCCTCCTACTACGCCTAGTACCAGTACCATCTCTCACCTGGCTGTGCCTCTTCTTTTACAGTTCTCCAGCAAGACTATCCGCGTCAACGCGATCATTGACTCTGGGGCCTGTAGCGGTTTTATGGACCTATCCTTCGCCCTGAAGAACAACATTCCCCTTCGGCCCAGGGCCAAGGAACTTCCAATCTATTTGGCCGACGGTTCCTCTCTGAGATCCGGACCTGTAACCCAGGAAACATCTCCCCTTCTTGCCACCATCACGGGGGACCACCAGGAGCACCTGTGTCTGGACATTATCGAGTCTCCCCTCTTTCCCATAATCCTTGGCATACCCTGGTTGAAGGCCCACAATCCCCTGATAAACTGGTTCACTGGAAAGATCGAGTTTCCATCTGCCTACTGTCATCAGTATTGCCTTCCAGCCATCAAGACGGACCCTCCTTCCCTGCTCTGCTTGGAGACAGACACCGAAACCCGACTGGCAGTGCCCGAAGTCTATCACCAATTTTTGGATGTTTTTAGTAAGAAGGGCGCAGAGACTCTACCTCCCCACAGACTATATGATTGCCCGATAGACTTGCTTCCGGGAGCGGAGATTCCCTTCGGGAGAATCTTTCCCCTATCTGAGACCGAGCTGGGAGCTCTAAAGACCTACCTGGACGATAATTTAAAGAAGGGCTTTATCCAACCTTCCACTTCCCCGGCAGGTGCAGGGATTTTCTTCGTCCAGAAGAAGGATCACTCCCTACGACCATGCGTAGACTACCGGGCACTCAATAAGGTTACTGTGAAAAACCGCTACCCTCTACCGTTGGTGCCTGAATTGTTCCAGAGACTGGGGTCGGCTAAGGTGTTCTCCAAACTGGATCTGCGAGGCGCCTACAACCTGGTCCGTATCCGCAAAGGCGATGAGTGGAAGACCGCCTTTCGTACCCGCTTCGGGCATTATGAGTATCTCGTCATGCCCTTTGGACTCTGTAATGCCCCTGCTACATTCCAGCATTTCGTCAATGATGTCTTCAGAGAGTACTTAGACCTGTTTGTTGTTATATACCTTGACGATATACTAATCTTTTCTTCCTCCTTAGCCGAACACCGGGAGCATGTGAAGATTGTCCTGGCTCGTCTCCGTCTCCATGGCCTGTACGCCAAACCGGAGAAGTGCGTCTTCGAGCAACAGAGCATTCAATTCTTGGGCTTGATCATTTCCGTAGACGGAATAGAAATGGATCCCCAGAAAGTCTCAGCCATCCTAGACTGGCCCGCTCCCTCGGACCGGAAAGGGGTCCAACGGTTCGTGGGATTTGCCAATTTCTATAGAAAGTTTATCAGAGGATTTTCATCCATTATCTCCCCCATCACGGAGCTGACCAAACAGGGTCAAAGATTCCTATGGACTCCCAAGGCGCAAGAAGCCTTTGAAACCCTGAAGAAACTATTTGTTTCAGCTTCGATCCTGAGACACCCCGACGCTACGCTGCCCTATATCCTGGAGGTGGATGCCTCGGAAGTAGCCGTTGGGGCGGTATTATCCCAGAGACAGGGGCCTAAGTCACTTTTGTACCCAGTGGCCTTTTTCTCCCGCAAACTCTCAGAAGCTGAGCGGAACTATGACGTCGGAGACCGGGAATTACTGGCAATCAAGGCGGCGTTGGAGGAATGGCGCTACCTCCTTGAAGGTGCTTCCCACCCGATCCTGGTTTATACGGACCACAAGAACCTGGAGTATCTTAAATCTGCCAAACGACTGAAGCCAAGACAGGCCCGGTGGGCACTTTTCTTTTCCAGGTTCGTGTTCCATATCACGTACAGGCCCGGGTCGAAGAACGTGAAGCCTGATGCTCTTTCCCGGATGTACAATGAGCCAGTGTTATCTCCTACGCCAGACACCATTCTTCCCCCGGGAAACTTTCTCCTGCTCCATGAAGATCTCTTGTCCCGAATTAAACAGGCCTCCAGTGATCCGGCTCTATCTTCTGACAACTCTTTAACCCCCAAGGACGGTCTTCTCTGGCACCAGGATAGAATCTTTGTCCCCCAGGAGTTACGTACTGCGGTCCTCAGCTCCTGCCATGACCACCCATTGGCCGGTCACTTTGGAGCATTCAAAACCTTAGACTTACTTCAACGCACGTTTTGGTGGCCCCAGATGAAGAAACACTGCAGGGAATATGTAGAAGCGTGTACCACCTGCATTAGGAATAAGGGGAGTAAGTCGAAGGTTTGGGGCTTGCTGAGACCATTACCCATCCCGGATAGGCCGTGGAAAATGATATCCATGGATTTTTTATCGTGGAACTGCCCCCCTCTGAAGACTTTTCCTCGATCCTGGTGGTAGTGGACAGATTTACTAAAATGGCTCACTTCTTACCCATGAAGGGGACTCCATCGGCCACAGAGATGGCCAGGACTTTTATTAAAGAAGTAGTAAGGCTCCACGGCATTCCTGCTGACATCACCTCTGACAGGGGTGTTCAATTCACGTCCAGGTTTTGGAAGGCTCTCTGTGGGGCCCTGAAAATCGAGCTTCGCCTATCTTCGGCCTACCACCCTCAAACTAACGGCCAGACCGAGAGAACCAACCAAACGCTGGAGCAGTATCTGCGTTGCTTCTCTTCCTTCTCCCAGGACGATTGGGTATCGCTTCTACCTTTAGCGGAATTCGCATATAATAATTCCGTCCATTCGGCCACCAAACAGTCCCCCTTCTTTGCAAACTTCGGTTTCCACCCACTTTTTCTGCCCAGTAATCTTCCTGAGTGTTCGGTACCGGCGGTCCAGGAGGACCTTAACTTCTTCAGGAATAATAACAGGATTCTTCAAGAAACGCTGGCTAAAACCCAGGAACACTATAAGGAAGTCTTCGATAGGAAGAGAAGGGGCGAACTTAACCTCCAGGTCGGGGACCAGGTCTGGCTGTCTACGTTAAACTTGAAGTTGGCCTGCCCTTCCAGGAAGCTGGGCCCGAAGTTTTTGGGTCCATTCCCCATTCTGAGGAAACTAAATGAAGTAGCCTTTGAGCTGAAACTCCCGGGGTCATTCCGGATCCACCCGGTTTTTCACGTTTCATTACTCAAGCCCGCGGTTCCGGACCCCTTTGCCGACCGGAGTACCAACCCCCCAGAACCCGTGATGATTGATGGGGAATTGGAATTTGAGGTTGAAGCTATCCTGGATTGCAGGAGGAGACGTAACCAGACCCAGTTTCTGGTTAAATGGAGGGGATATGGCCCTGAGGAGAATTCATGGGAACCGGAGTCCAACCTGCATGCCGAAAGACTAATCCATGCCTTCAAAAGAACTCACCCGGATAAGATGGCACAGTTGGGCATCCGGAGGTTGCCCCTTGGGGGGGGCAATGTCACGGTCGTTCCACCACCCCGGTCACCCAAGTAAGACTTACCCGCAGGTTCCCGGTACGAGGGGATCGTCGGTGCCTTCGGACGCGGGTTGGCGCTAACGAACGCACGCGAGTGCACATAGTCCCCAACAGGCGCACGCGGGTGCGCGTTGACACGAGCGGGCGCACGCGGGTGCGCGACGAGCCGAACGGGCGTACGCGGGTACGCGGGGTCACGAACGGGAGCACGGTCACCCGCGGGGATACGTAGACGTACCGTGCGACCGTTCTTGGCGCCCAGTTGCCTACTTAAGGGACCTGCTCCTGCTCCTCTGTGCTGTCCCGTCTGCAGCTTTCCCGTGACTCCTGCTATCTGTTCCTGTGTGTGTGTTCCCGATTCTGTACCCGGCCTGTTCCTGGACTTTGCCTGTTTGCCGCCTGCCTCCGACCCTTTTGCCTGATTGACCACGCTTCTGCCTTCTGCCTTGTACCTCTGCTGCCCGATTGTTGCCGACCCAGCTCGTCCCTGACTACTTCTGCCAGTCTGCCTACGGACCTGCTCTGACTACTACTTCCGCAGCTCCTGCCTGTTCACCTGTGCCAGCCGTCCAGCAGTTCCTGTCCAGCATCCTGCGCTGGTTGCACCCTCTGCTCCGGTCCACCATCTGCTCCGGTCTTCTCTACCAGCTGACCAGTCTGGCACTTGTGCCCTCCGGACTCCTGAATCCCTGTTCCCATCTCCAGGGGCTCTCGAGCCGGGGCTTACGAGGCGCCGCTCCCTGCACGCTTGGGCTCTCCAACCAGGTACGTGACACAGGGGTAGGTTATGAAAAAATATCCAAATCTTTGATGATCCCTAGCAGCACCATCAAATATATCATAACCAAATGGAAAGAACATGACACAACACCAAACCTGCCAAGAGTCGGCCACACACCAAAACTCTAATATATATATATATATATATATATATATATATATATATATATATATATATATATATATATTATGGCCCAGAGCCCTCTGACCGATACGGATAAGGATGACAAACAAGGTTAACACAAACTCGCTTACTTGAACCGGACCTGAAAGTGTGCCCTGGCCTAACGTAGGGTATACCAAAATAACGGGGCATACCCTTGATAGAGAAATGAGTAATTAAAATGAAATGAAAATGAAATGGAGTGAAATGAGTACTCGCCCGAGGAGTATAATGCTTGAGAAATGCCCTGACAGGGGATGGGTGGGTGGGTATCGCGCACCGGAACCGACGAGGGAGCCAGGCGAACGGGCTGGTTATATACTCCACCGGGCTCCACCCATAATTACAGGCCACCATACTGGCCTTTCCATTTATGGCCCAGAGCCCTCTGACCGATACGGATAAGGATGACAAACAAGGTTAACACAAACTCGCTTACTTGAACCGGACCTGAAAGTGTGCCCTGGCCTAACGTAGGGTATACCAAAATAAGGGGGCAAAAACATACAGGTAGGGAATGCCTTTATTGATTCGAGTTTGTTACTGGGTGAGCTTGACAAAGGCCTGGGCCATCTCTACTTGCGGATTGGGTATGTAACGGGCGAAACAGGTGGACTTCCATCTACCCAACTTTTTGATAACGTGGACCGGGACCCCTTGGCGGGAGGCAGTTGAAGCCGCTCCGATCCGAAATGAATGTCCGGAGTAGTGAGCCGGATTGAGGTGAAGGATGCCCAGGAGTATCCTGACATGCTCCATGAACTGGGCTGCGTTCAGTGGCTTACCGTGGAATGGCAGAAGCGGGCCAGTTCCTGGTTGATCGGCCAGAAGGGTCAACAAGCGGGTGAGAATGGCGACCGGGCACCAGCGGTTGTTAGTTTTATAAAAATGTATGTCTGTACCTGGGCCAAGCTGCTGCGTCTTGGATACTGCTATATGTAGGATGAAATGGTCTCCGTGCCTGACCAGGTGGTGCTTGCATAGCGTGCGAGCTGAGGGGCTACTGGAGGTAAACTCGCCTGGCCGTAAGAAGCCGTAGAAGGCCAGGTGTATGGCTGCTTGTATAATGATACTAGTGTGGAGTCCGAAAGGTGCAGTGGCCAGAATATCAGACATGTTTCTGAAAACGTCTCCTGTGATAGGCAGGCGTTTGGGGGAGGCCGTAGGCTGGCGTTTCTGGATGCCGCGCATGACGGCCCGAATGGCGTGAAAAGTGAACAAGGAGGGTTCGGCAGGGTCCTGGAGGGACGTAAAATGTTGTACCCCGGCCAGGTATAGCCGGATCGTGTTAAAGGATAACGCCAAGTCCGAGTGGCAATGAGCAATGAAGGCCAGGACTTGCTTGACCCGGGAGGTCTCTGTGGAGTGAGATGTTAGGAAACGGTTAAAGGCCCTCCAGGCTGTTTGGTAGGCCTTGCGGGTATTGTCTGCGAGGGAGTGATTGATGAGTTGAGTTGCGGCTACTAGGTGAGGGGTTAATCCAGGGTCAGTTGAGACCAGTCCGGGATAGCTGCTGACGTTGGTCCGGCTCCGGGCACCTGATCAAAAAAGGAAACTAAGTTAAAGCGGGAGAGGGCGTCCGCTGCCCGATTACATTTACCGGGGATAAAGGCACAATGAACATTAAATTGAAACAATAACGAGAGCTGGACCAGTCGCCGCAGGAAGGACATAATCTCCAGAGACTTAGACCTGCCTTTGTTAATGATTTCCGCAGTGGCGAGATTGTCCGTTGAAAAGGTCACTGTTTGACCGGACCAACTGCGGCCCCACGTGTGGGCAGCGGCTACAATGGGGTACAACTCGAATAGGGAGGACGTCTCGGTGAAGCCCGGAATTGCCAGTATCTGAGGAGGCCAAGGGGCTGCGAGCCAGAGGTGGCCAAAAATTGCCGCAAAACCCGTGGAGGCCGCTGCGTCGGTCACGACCTGCGGTGACGAGGAGGACACGGAGGGAATGAACAGGGACACGCCATTCCAGGACGTCAGGAATTCCTCCCACATGGCAAGATCTGCTATAGCTGCGGGGTCCAGGCTGAGGACGTGCTCCGGGTCTTGTGAATGGGACAGAAGGACTAACAGGCGCGATATGAATGCGCGACCTTGAGGGATGATGCGCATAGCAAAATTAAGCATACCGAGAAGGGACTGTAGCTGCCTCTTGGTGCAAGTTCTGGTGCGGGTGAAGTCCCTCATGACCGACCTGATGCGGCTTAGTTTATCCGGGGGGAGGCTGGCCTGCATAGTGCTGGTGTTTAAGCTGACCCCGAGGAAGGTGATTGCCTGCGCAGGGCCCTCCACCTTGTGCTCAGCAATAGGGACGTTAAGGTTATTGAAGACCACCCTTAGTTTATCCTGATCCCCTGGAAGGGAGCCAGGTGACTCGACCAGCAGGAAGTCATCCAAATAGTGTATGACTCCCTGGCACTGGGGTACGTGCAGCAAGATCCATGCGAGAGCCTGCGCAAACGAGTCGAAGAGCCAGGGGCTACTCTTGGACCCGAAGGTTAGCTTAGTGGCAAAATAGTAGAGCTCCCTCCATTTGATGCCATGCCAGCACCAGAGAGATGGATGGATAGGAAGGAGCTTGAAGGCGTCCGAGATGTCGGCCTTGGAGAGCCATGTTCCTGTGCCTGACTTGAGAATGGCCTGGATGGCCGTATCTACGGATGCGTACTTAAGGGAGAACTCCTCAGAGGGGATAAGGGAATTAAGACTGGGGACAGAGGAAGAATAAGGCGCTGACAAATCGTAGACCAACCTAAGTTTATTGGAGAATTTGCCCTTGACAAGCCCAATAGGGCTGACTCGCCAGGTGTTAAATGGGGGCTTCGTGAAAGGGCCTATGATGAAATCCCGGTCTAGCTCTGCCCGTAACAGCTGGTCGATGGCTTGTACGTCCGTGGCTGCTGACCGCAGGTTCTGGCACTCGTGTGTAAGGTGAGGGAGAGAGATAAGTCCTGTATGAAAGCCCTGAGTAAAGCCCTGAACTAGGTAGGTGGCAAGTGAGGGGGTGGGATGATTGGCGAGGTAGACACTGAGCCACGACACGTTGACCCGGCTTAGTCAAGATTTTCTAGCCTGCTTGACCTCGCACATGAGCCTGGGATGAGCTCTATGACATCGTGAGCATACATGAAGCAGCCTGCACTGGCTGAAATTGCACGACCCGCTGTTGAAGTTGTTACAGATGGCTGCGCCTCCCAAGGTCTTGACCGGGCGCCCCAGTTTATCCGTCTGCGGCAGGCGTACCGGCGCCGGTAGGGCCTGGGCAGTACCTGAGGTCGATGGACCGTCTACGGGCGGGGTTGCCACTGAGCTGGCACACCAAGTTGCGGTGTGAGTAGCCGACTGGCAAATGGCACAAAGGGGAGACCGCAGCCCTGCGAAGTGTCGGCAGAACAACTCGGTGTCCAAGACACTCCAATCCGTAGGTATCTGAAATTGGGAGAGCCTGGCGGCCGCCTTAGCGGAGAAGGAGCGGTGATAGTCATAAAATGAAAAACCGCCGTATTTATACCCCAGGTCAACTACCACGTGGAGGTAACGATCCAGTTCCTCCCTCCTGCCGGGGGAGGCCGAGCAGATGACATCCCTCAGCATGCCGAAGGCCAAGGTGAATTCGGTGACCGAAAGCTTCCTGTCCAGCCTGGGGTCTTTGGCTTTGAGGACCACCGACACGTCCCCCCAAGTGTAAGCTTTGTTTTCTGCCAGCTCATGAATGGATATCAGGAGTGAAGCCAGATTGACGTCCTTGCCCTCTAGGATGTCCTTCCTGATGTTGGCTGATATTAAATGAGAAGGGTACACTACTGGTGTACACCCGGGGGTACCTGCGCTGGTGTTCTCCACTGCTTGTGAAGCTGGTATAGGAGGAGAAACGACTGGGCGGGTCTCGAGGAGGGCCACCCGACTCTGAACCTCTGACATTGAGGTCGTCAGGGATGACACCAGCGTGTGAAGCTGCGTGATGGAAGCAGCGATAGAGCCCAGGGAGGCCTGCTGGGCACTATCCTCAACCGCGGCTGGGGGAGGAAAGAGGAGCCCGAAAAGCTCGGCCTTTCTGGCTGTAGCTGGGAAGGGGACACCCCTACACCTCAACTCGGCTGTCAGCCTGGGAATGGTCCATGTTCTGAAGGACCTTTGGCTGCCGCTCTCTGAGACGAGAGACGGAGACAACGGAGCCGTGTAGTCCTCGCTGCCGGCCTGGGACATGGTGGCAAAATCCAGGCTTGGTGAGCCTATTAATCCTTGGGTCTGGGTTTTTCTCCTGTACGGAACCTAAGAGGGTGACATGGATTACAAGACTCGTAGGAGACTCCTGAGCAAATATTTTTTTTTTTTTTTTTTAAGAGAAGGATACTACCGCTTTTCAGCGTCTCCCTCCCAGAAGATTCTCTTACCTAAGGAGGCACCGTCCGACCCGGTGCAGGTTGGACCTACTGAAAACTCGACTGATCTGAGGAGATGAAGGTAAGTTTGTATGAGACTCCTATACCTGCAGAGAGATGTCTAGCTAAATCGTGGAGGTAAGACTGGAAAATGTGATGAAAGACATAACTGAAACGAGCTACATAAATGAAACGAGCAGACAACCGAATTTAGAATAACGTGCATATGGCGACCGAGACGTGACTTGGTTGCGTCGCAGATGAAAAATTTCCTTTTCCTTCCCTTTCCCCATTTTTTTTTGTTTCCAATGCAAATTGCACATAGAACGTGGGGCTCAAGCGGAGGTGGACCTCGCCACGTGGAGCTCGGGCAGGGGGGGGGGGGGCGGCCTGCCACGTGGAGCTCGGGCGGGGGGTGAACCCCGCCACGTGGAGCTCAGGCAGGGGGGGGGGGGCCTGCCACGTGGAGCTCAGGCGGAGGTGGAGCCCGCCACGTGGAGCTCAGGCAGGGGGGGGGGGGGGGGGCCTGCCACGTGGAGCTCAGGCGGGGGTGAACCCCGCCACGTGGAGCTCAGGCAGGGGGGGGGGGGGCTGCCGCGTGGAGCTCAGGCGGAGCCCGCCACGTGGAGCTCAGGCGGGGGGGGGGGGGGCGTGCCGCGTGGAGCTCAGGCGGGGGGTGACCCCGTCACGTGGAGCTCAGGCAGGGGGGGGGGGGGGACCCCGCCACGTGGAGCTCAGGCGGGGGGTGAACCCCGCCACGTGGAGCTCAGGCAGGGGGGGGGGGAGGGGACCCCGCCGCGTGGAGCTCAGGCAGGGGGGGGGGACCCTGCCACGTGGAGCTCAGGCAAGGGGGGGGTACTGAAATGAGGCGTGCAGCTGGGCGCACCAGAACGAATCGATGCATAAGGAATGCGATGGGATTCGGATTGGAGCGTAATAAGTGACAGAAATGATAACATGGTTAGAAATGGCAGAAATGAAATGATCCGACATAACCGACTGACATGATTGAAATGACTGAAATGATTGACATGAAAAGAAATGACATGACGGACATAGTACAAACGGTATGAAATGATTTTTTTTTTTTTTTTTTTTGGTTTGAACAACCTGAGATTGACATTGCCCGGACTGCTCAATTTAGCGTAACAAGCAGACAGCTGTGATTTCGAAACGGTTCGATCGGTTCGAACACAATGAAATGAGTCGTTCGGTTTAGCAATGACGTGCTACGAAACGAAGTGCCTGTTGGCACGAACGATATGTACCGAAAAGGTGACAACGACTTCTTCGAAGAAGGGGTAGTGACATGAGGTATCGAATACAAGTGTCGCAGTTAAGACGTTCGTGTAATTTAGAGTGAGTGGTTCGTGAGTTCAGGAATCTAGTTTACGTGACTTAATAACACATGAAACGAAAAGGGTGCCGAAGCCCTACCTGCGACAGCCGGCCCAGACGTGTTGTGCGACAACGGAAAATTTCGATTAGAGTATAGCGACTCAGACGGCAACCAGACGGACGCTGACGAACGACAAGGCTTTGTCGACACGAGGCGGACGAAAACGTAGGAACTCACGAACCCGGCTCACTGTAAAGTCACGTGGATAGTCGGCCCTTGATTTCTGACGTATCAGATATCGCGCACCGGAACCGACGAGGGAGCCAGGCGAACGGGCTGGTTATATACTCCACCGGGCTCCACCCATAATTACAGGCCACCATACTGGCCTTTCCATATATATATATATATATATATATATATATATATATATATATATATATATATATATATATATATATATTAGGGCTGTTACTGATTAAAATTTTCGTGTTGGATTAATTGTTTTTTTTTTTTTTTGATAATAAAGATGACAAAAACACAGCATGTAAAGCCGACAATCGTGTTCGTTCCGTAGGGCAGCAGCGGGTGATGTCATGCGTAGCTACTCCCCCGTATGCATTACGTTCAATCAGAACTTTGGCGTCACCGGACTCCTCCCCCCTTCCCTTCGTTAGCAGACGGAAGCACTTGGGGAAGGGGGCGGGAGTCCAGTGACGTCGATGTCCGTGATGTCACCCGATCTCCGACGGAACTCCCTGAAGACCCGGAAGCCGGCGGAGAGGTGAGTACTGATCAAAAGAATTTTGATCGATCAAAAAAATGAATCAATTAATTGAGGAATTCATCTTTAATTTCGACAGCCCTAATATATATATATAGAATATATATACAAATACACTAGGACTGTACTGTGTATTTGTTCTATAGTTCTGTCAAGAGATAAATGGAAGACCAGTGATAAGTACTGTGTACATTATAAAAAAAACAAGTCTATTTCCAGGATCATTAAGTAGTCTAGATTTACACAGATGGGAGCCATGTTCCACTGTGTTAATTTCTGTATATTTTTACAAGATGATCTTATATTATCCCACCACAGAGTAATATGTCTATTTATTTATAGTCAGTCTATAGGAGGGATATCCCCTGTGGCTTATGGATACTGAAGATTGACTTAACTCATTGCACATCATTAAACCAGAAACATCTATGGTTAATGGTTTGCTTACTAGGGTTGTTTCTTCACCTTGTGAATGAGATAAAATGGACATAACACAAGTGTAATTTGCAGGGGGATGAAGATTATATTTTTTATGTCTTTTTATGGGGGTTATAAATACTATCTTGTAAATACACCAAATCTATTATAAAGGAAATTTAGTAGACCAGTTTATCAGTATGTGCCATGCGCAATTCCAAAGTGTTACTTGATACACTTTAAAAGACAGAAATAGGTAAATAGACACTTTGCCTAAGTTTCCTTTATTTGATTTGAAAGAAGTCACAAATACAGGGATTATTAGGACAACCTTGAGCTACAATTTTGCATAAACAAAATCAAATCCACATTTCCCAACATTTAGCAGGTGTCACACCCTACCCTAAAGGTCCCTCAACATGTTTTATTTATATATATATATATATATATATATATATATATATATATATATATAATATATATATATTAAGTGGATGTAAACACGATTAATGAAATCTGACCTAGGCACATATATCTGTAGTGTTTTCTTATCTCTCTCCAAAGCCCTGAATCCTATGTCTTTCTGTTGTTTTATCCCTCTGTTATCAGCATGATAACTTCTGACACGTTCTCAGAGATGGGAGATAAAACCATCCAGAGGTTGCTATAAATAGATTAGCAGAGAGCTTGTCTTGTCATAGCACAGAACTGAGAGTATCTTCATTTCTCTGCCTATTTGGAGTGGGGGTGTGGCCCTTTCCTCCAATCAGCTGTCACACAGTGTATGCCAAGAACACACTCTTACTGCTGAATGAGGAAGTAAAAATTCTAACACAATGTAAGAATTCTAATGAATATAGAAAGCTAAAGACAGAAAATATGCATATAAAACTTATATCATCGGAGGCTGTTCACTTCACTGGGTATATGTGAGGGTTTACATGCACTTTAAGACCATTTACAGAGGGTAATGTCACTTGTTGCTAAGAATGTGGTGGGTGTCAAACACCAACTGCTTCCTTAACAACTTTTGACAGGAAGCTGTTATATAAAGTAGTGATGGAAAAATGTGTCAGAGCAAAAGGTCCTGCATTTGGAAAAATGTACTAACAGGCAAAACCTATTCCCATTTAGTCATGCTGCACTGATGTTCTCATTTTTTAAAGCTGCTTTCCAGTAACCTGTTCCAGGTTACCTACTAAGGGCAATGATCTCTCAGTTTAGGAAGTTCTAGGTTTTTTTTCTGGGACTCAACAGGACAATAAAGACCTGGGACAGATACTTGGCCAAATACTACATGTTTTATATAACATTAATTCCTACTTAAGTAGTGGTTATGACTAAAGTCTTATAGGCTGAAACATGTCAACCTTTCTTATTTGTGTTTGGTCACTGTGGCTTGTTAATAAATACTACATTTTTTTAAGAGCAATCACTGGAGTGCGGATCATGTTTTCCTTATTTCTCTACTCAGCCAACGACTGTGGATCGAGCACCGGGGAGGTCTGCTTTCTGTGTGATGTATGGTTAGTAGCACTGACTTTTTTGTTTAATTCCTACTTAACCCCTTTATAGTGATAACTGATAGGGGCAGTTAAAATGACAACATGATCCCCAGTAAGCTGTAATAAGTTATAGGCAGAGAAGCCACAAAAAACGAAATAACCTAATAATTTGTTTGTAGATCAGATATTTTGTATGCTTTTAGCTTTATCAGATTTGAAAATTGAGGTTAAATTGCTAAGGTAAAACTCATATTTTTAAAAAAAAACATCTTTTAGTCAGTTATATAAATTGTATAGAATTGTATTGAATTTAGTTGCAGATTGTTGAAATTGACTGCTACATAGGAGGATCTTACTTATATAATCACAGTAAAAGTGTTATAAAAACATTAATCTGCATCTTTGTAGCAACACCTTGCCATAGGTTATTAATCGAATTCCCAAACTGCAGTTTTCAGTTATGGTGGATCTGTGACCATAGTAACGAGTTCACAGGTTCCTCACAATAGTCGCCTCAGGGCCATATCAGGAATCACACATTTCACAATTGCAAGGCCTCTCTTATGCCGTGTACACGGCCGGACTTTGACAGCACGGAATCTGTTGGACAATTTGACTGTATGTGGGCTTCATTGGACCTTTGCTGTCAAAAAATCAGATGGACTTTAGATTTAGAACAAGTTTCAAATCTTTCTGACAGACTCGAGTCCAGTCGAAAAATCCATTCGTCAATATGCCAGTCCAACGGATGAAAACTGACACTAGGGCAGCTATTGGCTACTGGCTATGAACTTCCTTATTCTAGTCCGGTTGTACGTCATCACTTTCGAATCCGTTGGGCTTTGTGTGTAGACAAGTCCGATTCAACGGAAGTCCATCGAAAGTCTGTCAAAAAGTCTGACGGAATTCAGTCTGTCGAAAAGTCTGTCGTGTGTACACGGCATAAGTCCAGAAGTTCTAGTCCAGCAGAGGCCCGCTGAACACCTAAAGCATGGAGGCCTAGGTTATCTGTGTGCACCAAGGGGAACCTTTCATACCACTACCAAGAAGGCAGATCCTTCTCCACTATGCCACCACTCATTCACAACCTGAACCAGTTTTATTATCCACACTTCCCAGGTATTGGCATTGTTAGAGATTTCTTTGAAAGCATACCTGATCCTTCAGCTTTGTATAGACCCCTGCCAAGTTGAGCCTAGCTTAGCAGTGCTGATAGTCTTTCCTGAACACACCACAGCATGAAACATTTGTTAGCTTCTCTTTATACACGCCAACAACAGTCTGTAATTTAGAGAGTCTTTTCCAAATATGAGCAAAATGCCCATCAAAAGTTCAAGTGTAACTTGTCCCATTGTGTAATAAGTTTCCCCCTTATGGGAAATGCAAGCAGGTGTGTCATGCCCTACATCTTGTCTTCTTTGGTTTTCTCACTCTCCTATTGATCGCTATACTCTGGGGATGCCTCCCTTAAATATCCTGTACCTACCTTACCTGAGAGGCAAACTGCACCACTAAAACAGGGAGGTTTTTTGAGAAGAGGATTTACCCTGCTACAACTTGCCATCCTTGCAGATGTGCAGTATCCTCAGGGCCGTCTTTAATATAGATTGGACCCCGGGCAAAAAATTTCTTGGGGCCCCCCCCCCCCCATGCAATTTTGCTCTCCACCTGCTCTGAGACATACAATAAATAGCAGCTAGACTTAAAATCAGTTTACTGTATCAGATCAGGCAGCAATTGCGATTGGTTGCCAGTGGTTACAGCATATCATTACTGCTTAATGACTGGTTGCTAGAGGTTACAGCACACATTATGGCTCACTGATTAGTTGCTAGAGGTTACAGAAAATGATTTCTGCTTGTTAATTTGTTGCTATAGATTACTATTAAGTAATACTGCTCACTGATTTCACTGAGTTTCTAGAGGTTACAGTACATTAATCTCCTCACTGCAGGGGAGCATGATACACATATGAATGCCACCTTTATTTACATATCAATGCTGCCAGCCACACCTATTTACTTCGTAATGCTGCCAATATTTACATACGAATGCCGGTTATTTACATGTAAACACAGGGTCTGCAGGTGAGTCATCTGTACACAACAATAAGGCATAACTGGGCAGCATTAGTACCATCAATTCACACTGAGATATCAGGACACAGTACAGGACTAAAACTTCACGGGACAAGAGAATTTACACTGGGATAGTTGGCAAGTATGAGGCAGCTGCTTTGGGCCCCACAACAATGACAGGGCCCAGGGTAGCTGCCCCTTTTGCCCTGCCTTAAAGACGGCCCTGAGTATCCTTGGCAAGTATCTCAGCAAGTAAATTACTCACTGTAGACAATGAGTTGAGCTAAGAATGTCTGAAATCATGCCTCAAAATCTATGTAGATGACTAGGAAAAGCAGTACATAAAAGCTCACATAAATGTAGGACATCTGCTTATTGGGTCACAGAGAATACCCCTAGTGTTTCCATGGTTGCCGCTGTTTTAATTTTTTCAATTTTAGAAAATCTTATGTAGACACATACAGGAATGGAGAGATTAGAGGATGGTTTATTGAAACCCCCCCCCTCACCCAATATCTGCCGGTCGGTCCGACACTTCATCTAGGCGGGTAATGGGTGGCGAGCAGCGGCTCCGTTTCCTCTCCACCATCGGCAGCTTTCTGCATGCGGCTCCTCCCCTCCTCCTAGACATCCAATAGGATCGCCTGTCCTTTCAGCCAATTGGGTGACTGGTCTCAAAACCTGCCTCCTAAATGGCTGGGAGGAGAATCAGTGTTACAATAGTAAATATGAATTTGCTGTTGTAACACACCTGGGTGGGCTCCGTTCGCATTCTCTGCACCCCAAGCCCATCCTATTTTGATGCCTATTAGAGCCTTTGGCTCTAATCGGGTGCTTTAATAAAACACCCCTGGCATTGTAATTCATGCATCTGGCATTCTGCAAGGGGCCATACGCATGGATAGGGGGGGGGCAGCCATCTGAAGATATCATCACAATTCTTGTTCTGGTAGCAACCCAAAATTTGTGATTTTCTTTTACTTTCACTTTTGGTGATAACAGAAAACAGGACTAATAGAGAGGACAAATCTCCCTAACAGAGACACAGACAGCAATAAAAACCTGTTCTAATCTCTCCATCCTATCCAAAACTAAGGAAACATTTTGCTTTTAGTTATACTTTAAAGACTGAGTATAGTCACAGTGGTCCTAGTACTGCGTCCTGTGCTTGTTCTGTGAATGTAAAGTGAATCTGTGCCCAGACAATTTACAATTAAGTATTTTCATAATATAAAAATGCAGTAAAAGCCCTTTCAAATAAAGCCCATTTACCTGCGTATCTATAGGCATTGTGGAAAAAGTGTTTTTCAAAGTTCAGGTAAATGTTCACAATTTTTTGTATAACACCAAAACTTTGGAAAGCTGCCAGCCCTCTAATATAAAAAAACAGCAACTATTTCTAAGCTGTTAGCAACTGTCTGAATTCTGACTTGAAAGTCTCTGTATTGATCTAGTTTAATGTCCACAGTCTGAGCATTTTAAATTATAGATGGTTGATACATTAATGGGCAATTTTTTTTCAAAAGGTAGCTTAAAAAGACCAAGGGGAGCAGAAAGTAATACTCAATCAAACAGCAGCATGTTTTCCACGGAAATCTTTTCTCTTATCCTACTGCCAGACTTTGGTATTTTTGTGTCGCTTGCAGTTATGATATAGTTACTACAGAGGTTTACCTTATGATACCTCATTCGCTCCCTTGTTATCTCTCGCCTTGACTATTGCAACTCCCTTCTCATTGGCCTGCCTCTTCAGTCTATCATGAATGCTGCTGCCAGACTTATCCACCTTACCAACCGCTCAGTGTCTGCCAACCCTCTCCTCCAATCCCCACACTGGCTCCCACTCACCCAGCGAATTAAATTCAAAATACCAACCACAACATACAAAGCCATTCACAACTCTGCCCCAAGCTACATCACCAATCTTGTCTCCAAATATCACCCAAATCGTCCTCTCCGCTCTTCTCAAGACCTCCTACTCTCAAGCTCTCTTGTCTCCTCCTCCCATGCTTGTCTCCAGGATTTCTCCAGAGCCTCTCCCATTGAACTCCCTACCTCCACTGGTCCGGCTATCCCCTACTCTTGCTACCTTCAGGTGATCCCTGAAAACTCATCTCTTCAGGGAAGCCTATCATGTCTCCAACTAATCTCCTACCAGTTCCATCAGATCATTCCACACAGCTTAACCTTTTGTACCACCTGCCCCACCCTATTAGATTGTAAACTCTTCTGAGCAGGGCCCTCTTAATCCTCTTGTATTTTACTGTATTGTAACTGTATTGTCTCCTTTTGTATTGTAAAGCACTGCGTAAATTGTTGGCGCTATATAAATCCTGAATAATAATAATATGGGCTCTTAATGTCTAACGAGTTGAAGTGACATAGTCTTTGATGTGGTCGCTTTATTACGCTTCACTTTTGATATGGTTGCTCCCAATCCTATTTCTTTTATGACTGATTGTATTCCACTAGTTACAACACTTGAATGTACCATGTTCTCTGTATGGGATGAATAAGTGGCCCCCGGATGCAAACAATGTGTGTCCAGGGCCACTCATCCATCATTGTACTGTATATGATGTCTGTCAGCCTGTCATTCATTTGTATAGCCTACTGGTCATGGCTGTACGCAACCATCTCTTGATTTTGGCTCAGAAATATGCTCCTTCTTGATAGTGTATGGCCCTCTATGCCCATGTGCATGAGCCGTTCACCAGATGCTGACCGCTCTGGGCAGAATCACGTACCTGTATGTAATTCTGCACTTCCAAGTACAGTGACAGTGCATATTCTTTATCACTGATAACTGTATTAGTGTCGCTGGTTCCCAAAAAATGTCAGTTAGACCCCTTTTACACTGAGGCATTTTTCAGGCACCTTAGCATTAAAAATAGCACCTGAAAAATGCCTCATCTGCAGTCCCAGTTTGAAAGCCTGAATGCTTTCACACTGGGGCGGTGCACTTGCTGGATGTTCGAAAAAGTCCTGCAAGCAGCATCTTTGGGGCGGTTTGCTAACAGTTTACACACAGCTCCTCCACCACCCTTCCCATTGGAATGCATGGGCATCGCTCCCAAAGTGCCTGAAAAGCGATTCGGCAGTGGTGCTACACGGCACTTTTAACCCTTTTTTAACCCCTTCCCATCCGAATAACAGCGCTAAAACTAGCGGGGCTTTACCGCTACCGCCCCCACCACCCCAGTGTGAAAGGGCTCTTAGTGTCCACATTGCCCGCCTCAATATCACAGTCCCACTATAAATCGCTGATCGCCGCCATTACTAGTAAAAAATAAAAAAAACTCCAAAAATATATCTCATTGTTTGTAGACGCTATAATTTTTGTGCAAACCAATAAATATAAGCTTATTGCGATTTTTTTTTTGTACCAAAAATATGTAGCAGAATACATATTGGCCTAAATTGATGAAGAAAATAGATATTTTTTAATTTTTTTTATTGGATATGAGAAAAATATATATACATACACTCGTGCCAAACTAAAATAAATGTTAAAGAGATTGGTGCAGCTACTGTTGCAAACAAATTAATTGCTAAAGTGTTAGGTGATCCCCTAGGGTGACTCCCTGTGAGGAAAACAGCGCTAGCTAATCAAAACTATCCAAATCAATTAATCATGAAGTAAACATATGCATAATCAGTGAAAAATTATATACACATATTATGTGGATAATGTGAAAAATGTATCTAAAATTAAGTGTATATCATATAAACTAGCAAGCAAATACAAAAAGGTCCAAACAATAAAATGTTTCTCCAGCATAGGTGAAAACTTCCAGTCAGACAACAGTGCAGGGTATGGTAGAAAATCCTACTCACCAGACGTTGTTGACCCTATTTGCAGTATGGCAAGAGGAGTCAAAATAAGGCTTAATGCTCTCCCTGACCGGAAAAGGGAGAGAAACCAACTCATCCTCACATCCCCTCCTCATGATGATACGTGGTTCCAATGCTGAGATCTCTTGGTAAGCAGGGTAAGAAAGGAAGGAAAAACTAAAATCCTCATAGCGTAAACCATTCCAAACGGTTTATTAAATAAAACTGCAAGGGTACAGCTGCTTAAACTTTAAAAATCCTCTCCTTGACCTGCAAGGATGGTGAGAATGGCAAGACCCATAAGCCAGGGTTGGCATGCGTTCCACCTGAGGATTAGCGTAGTGCACCATGCGTATCATCTTGGCGCGTTTCGTCATAGAAATTATGTCATCAGAATGATGTCATTTCCAGGAGAGGATTTTTTAAGTTTAAGCAGCTATAACATTGCAGTTTAATTCAATAAACAACTTGGAACAATTTACACTATGAGGATACGGAACCACGTATCATGGTGAGGAGGGGAGATGAGGATCAGTCGGTTTCTCTCCCTTTTCTGGTCATGGAGATCATTAAGCCTTATTTGACTCCTCTTGCCATACGGAAAATGGGGTCAACAACGTCCAGCGAGTAGTCTTTTCTACCATCTCCTGCATTTTTATCTGATTGGAAAGTTTTTACCTATGCTGGTTATGATATCCATCAATCACCACGGTCCATGAATATTTGGATGATCTTATACACCTGAAATTGGCTTTGTTCTATAGCAGGGGATACATCCCCTGAGGAAGCATATCTGCGAAACATATCAGGTTATTGTGCCACAATCCATCTTTACTTCACCAATTATATTGTCCTTTAAACATTACTATTCCTATGCACATGTCACAGGTTGGGCAGAAGCACCGCCCACGTTCAGCTTCCAGTCTTCGGCGCGCTCTGATGACATAACGGGAAGCTGGACTGGAGCTGGCTGGATTGTAAGCGGCATGATTGCCATATCCATACCTGGTTTTGAGGATTCGTTATAAGGTTTTTGGGGATACCTAAGAATTTCTCCCCTACGCCTAAAGAGACCATTGCAGTATGGTCATGTGGAGTCGGTAAGGGTTATCACTACTCACTTTTGGTGTATCACTGATTTTGGATCGAGTCACCTGCTGGGATTAAGCAGTCTGTTTCTCACTCATCTGAGATTGAATCGCTTTTTTAGCACTTTTGTGTGGATTATCTTTTTGTGCACTACCAGCTACGTCATTTTGTATCGGACTTTATTTATTTATATATATATATTAATATTTTTTGATTAATGATTAATTAATGTATCACTTGTTTAACCACTTCAATACAGGGCACTTACACACCTTCCTGCCCAGACAAATTTTGAGCTTTCAGCGCTGTCGCACTTTGAATAACAATTGCGCGGTCATGCTACACTGTACCCAAATGAAATTTTTATCATTTTTTTCCCACAAATAGAGCTTTCTTTTGGTGGTATTTGATCACCTCTACGGTTTTTATTTTTTGCTAAACAAATAAACAAATTAAGATTTTTTTAAAAAAAATATTTTTTTTTGTTTCAGTTTCAAAACTTTGTAAAAAAGTAAGTTTTCTCCTTCACTGATGGGCACTGATGGGGCTACACTGATGGCCACTGATAAGGCGACACTGATGGGCACCAATGAGGTGGCACCAATGAAGTGGCACTGATGAGGTGGCATTGATAGACACTGATATGTGGCACTGATAGGCGGCACTGATGGGCACTGATAGGTGGCACTGATGGGCGATACGAAAGGGCACGGATAGGTGGCACAAATTGGCACTGATAGCTAGCACGGATTGGCATGGATAGGCGGCATGGATGGGCATGGATAGGTGGTGCAGATGGGCATGGATAGGCGGCACAGATGGGCATGGATAGGCAGCATGGATGGGCATTGATAGGTGGCACGGATGGGCACTGATAGGCGGCACAGATGGGCACTGATAGGCGGCATTGTATTGTATTATACTGTGTATTATGCTGTGCCAGTCAGTGCCAAACAATAATGCATGCCAATCAGTGATGCCCAATGTGGGCACTGATTGGCATCCATTGTGGGCACTGATTGGCATCCATTGTGGGCACTGACTGGAATCCCTGGTGGTCTAGGGTGGCATACCTTGTGCTGGGCATCCCTGGTGGTCTGGTGGCGTCCCTGGTGGTCCAGTGTGAGCATCCTCGGGGGGGCTGCGCTGATAATCAATCAGCACAGATCCACCTGTCAGAGGAGCAGCCGATCGGCTCTCCTCTACTCGTGTCTGACAGACGCGAGTGAGGAAAAGCCGATCACCGGCTCTTCCTATTTACACTGTGATCAGACGTGATTGGACACAGCTGATCATGTGGTAAAGAGTCTCCATCGGAGACTCTTTACCGAGATCATAGTTGATCATAGTCGCAACAACGATCGCCACGATGCGCGCCCCCGGGGGCACGCAGTGGCTCAAAATCCTGATCACGTCATATGACGTCAGGTTTTGAAACCACTTTGCCGCCATGTTTCTGTTATAGGGCGGGCGGCAAGTGGTTAATATATTATTGTTTGTTATTAGGGCAAAGATTTTTTCACTTTTTTGGTGGGTGTCTGGTTTAGTTTTAATTTTTCAGGGATTTTTTCACCACTACTTGGATATTGTTTTCATTTATTTATCTAAGATTTTTATTTCATGTCACCTTGAAGGGTTTTTTTATTTTTATTTTTATGTCACTTTAGTGAGATTATTTATTTAAATAAGTATATCAATAATTTTATTTATTTATTCATTTAATTAATTTACTTATTGATATTTGATATAGTTTGGTATTTATTAGCGCTGCACTCTTTTTGCACTTTAGTAATTTGAGTTGTTGGATCCTGACTCTAGTGCCAGCTGCTTTTTTCATCATATTTAATGACAATTTATCTTTAGCGCAGCATGAATCCTCTTTTGTTTTTGTTTTTACCTATTTTACTTGCAATAGAATTTATTGTAGAAATCTGCAGCAGCTACTGTAGATGTAAAGATTAAAAGAATAAAACAAGTCATGTTGTTTCTCATCAGCTGTCCTTTATTTCTACCCTCATTTCCATTTTCCTTCCTGTTCTTTTCCCTGATTTCTTATAATTCTTCAGCATTGTCCTTTAAACATTACTATTCCATTTAATAATGAAAAAGGTAATGTTAATCAAACAGACAGATTAACATGCCTATCAAGGTAAATTATGTTACTGAACTGATTAGAAAAGTGTTTGAAGAGTGTCTTTTCTAAACAGGCCAAGATTCTTAATATCTGAAGCGATATTTGGCTTTGCTTACAATATAGCAGGATCACTTTCAGCATTGAAGAATCCATGATTCTTGTATGTATAATTCCATTTTAATGTGACATAAATTACACTGGGCTACGTTCCATATTGCAGATGTTCTAGCCAAATCAAAAGAGACTGTTTTTCTACTGATGACATCTGTCTGTAGCTTCTGCATATATGAGCCCCTTGATTATATTTTACCTGGCAAACCATTATAATATTCAGAGTTTTTTTCTTAGGTAAAAAATATGTACTGCTTAGTCATTGCAGTAGGAGGTCATTAAAATATGTCAAAACCTTTTTTTTTTTTAGCTTTGGAAAGAGCAGGGAATTTTTTTTCAAGCTAGGAGGGGGAGCCTGGTGTTCATAGTTATGTAGCCGGAAATAGCGGCCGCATATAAGCAGGTTAAATCATTCAACTCGGGTTAAAGTGGAAGTAAACCCTTCTATCGTTTTCAGTCAAGGAAGCTGCCATCTTGGCCTCTAATGATTCTTCAACTGCCATAATGCTGCACATGTGATCAGTTATGAAACCAGCCATTGGATGGTTTAAAAGTTTGGTTGAGAGCACAACCAATGTGAAAGTTAGCATTTCCGGCATGCCGGGAATGTAAATGTTTTTTGAAACTGGGCTTACTCCCGCTTTAATTGCAGCACATCAGGAAGCAGAATGTTAATAACTAAAATAATGTATATATAAATAAAATTCATTTTAAATTTAAATAGAATATGTAGTGCCTCACTTTGTATGTGGAATTCAGGCAGCGGTGGGCACCATCTTCCTAATTAATTTGATAGAGAGAGGGAGGAGTTAACATGAGCAACTCAAAAAAATAGGCCCTGTAACGCCTGTGATGATGGAAGGACTATCTCGGTACCCAGTAATTTGAGAAAAGTTATATTATATTAAAAAATAAGTACATTTATTAAAGAAAAATACATAAAAAAACTGTCACAACAAGACATATTGAGAATTGTTGTAGGTAGTAGCATTGGGTTAACAAATGTATACTCTAGAACCTATCTGGCAGATGGGAACAAATTGATGCAAGTAGAGACGATGCCTCAACAAGTTTTGCAACGTGTGGTAGTTCTTCAAATTTAAATTAAAACAAAAATAATTTATATATATATATATATATATATATATATATATATATATATATATATATATATATATATATATATACTTTTATTATTATTATTATTAATAATACATAATAAATAATAAAAAAAAAAATTGGAAAAAACTAAACCAAATATATGTAGAAATTGATATATGTTGGATCATATTATACACCATCCTAATACTATCTGACAGTTGTATGGGGTCAAGTGTCTAGTAGTACATATCTATATGTTGGAGCAACTCAAACACTAATCCTAAAGGTGTTTTTTAATAACAGGTGGATCTTATTTTAGTGATATAAAAAACACCCTTTAAGGAAAAATATATTGATTATTGAGCACCAATTGAAGTTATATTTGAATATTTTAATTAATATTTTAATTAATAAAAATATATATCACCAAATGCTCAATAGAAACCTGGATATAACACATACTGTATGTAATTAATTAGATGTAAAATGAACTATAATTTATGTTAAAATGGATTTATCAATAAAAGATCAGTTATTAAATCAATACATGGTCACGCATAAGTAGCTATGAAATCATTATGACATATACTTTTATCAATATCAATTTACTTACTGGTATCGAGGTCCCAACCACCTCCAAATATAATTTTATGTGTATTATAAAAAAAAGGAAAGAATACATTCCTGTGGGTTGTAAAAGAATTGAAAGGCTGATCAAGGGCATGTATATTGTATTATAGCTTAGTATATATATATATATATATATATATATATATATAGTCATGTAATAGTATTTACATCCAGTTCTTCATTTAACCCTCCAGGAGAAAGGGTATCCAAAGTAAATATCCAGAAGGTCTCCCTTTGGCAGAGCTTACGAAAACGCTCTGCTTCAGAGAGATCCCTGGACATGGCCTCCACTATCCACACCTGTAACCCTTGAGAAGATTTATTATGGAAATTAAGAAAGTGTTGTTTCCTTTTTCTATATACCGGCGATGATCTCAAAACCTCTGGCATAATGGTCGGATGGTGTGACTTATATAATTGCTGTGCTCCTACTACCCAGTTTAATAGGAAAAGCATAGGAGGTGCTGCTAAAGCTGGTAAAGTAAATAGAAACCGATTAGTGTAAGGCTTGTAGGGTCTGGTCTCCTAATGTTAACCCTTACTGAATGTCTTGTAGGTAACAACATGCTGTTTATCTTGGGGATTTGAGGTTGGAGTCTGGGTAGTATTTTTACATCCTAATGCTGTTGAAGTCCTACAGCTTTTTTTTATAGCCTGTCCCTGCCCAGATGCACTACAGTCATGTGAGGCTGCATGTGTTTTTTTTTTGTTTTTTTTACAGGGCTAAGTCCTAATTGTTACTGGCTGCAGTTTATTTTTTCACAGACTGTCCCTGTCCACATACATTAGGTTGATAAATGGCTACATGTGTTTTTTTCACAGAAAATGGTTGCTGTCTGCATTTTTTCATTGCAATAGATTTTTATTGAGTTTAAACAAGAAAACATGTATATACTTATACATATTGAGATACAACAGGTCAGGTTACAACAACAAATAGCGGGTACAAAAGACCTTGTGTACAAAACATGAGGAAATATGCATGAAGAGATATGCATGAAGAAAAGTATCACACTACATCACACAACCAGGTCCGTGATCTCGGAGCCGCGTGAACCGCCAGGGCGCCCAGCCAATTTCTCTTAATGGGGGGGGAGGCCCTCCCTCCGGCACCCCCAGTGGGTACTCGCTGTGCCTAGAGAGGGAAGACCCCCCACTCCCCCTGATTCTGCAAGCACTGGCTCCAAAAGCCAGGCGACACCAGCAGTCCCCCACGGCCCCTACACACAGCCCCTTAATCAAAATGAACCCTAGGGAGTAATGCACGTGCCTCCACCAGTAATATGCTGCCTCATGAAGTTTAAACAATAAATTTAAAATGATGAATTTAAGGCAATAAATTTGTAGCAGCTAGGTGTAATTCAGTACATAAACTACATCTACAATTGAGTAATATGCCGTGTATGCAACTTAAGGAAGAGTGAAGGCCGTTCAACTAGAGATAACCTTGATGAGCAATAAGTTAAAACTCATGAGAATATAAGAAGGAAGAGATAGTAAAAAGAAAATAATAAGCTGATAGAATGAAAATTAAAAGGAAAAATAAAAGGAAGAGAGAAAAAAGCCAGAAATTTGGAGTCATAACACAGTTTACTTCATGTCTGTCCACACGTCGTGAGTTTTATAAAGTACTTATCATTTCAGTTTAGTATTTTTAAACCAGTCAGTCCACGGTTTCCAATTTGCCCTAGCTGCGATAAGTTTGCCTTGTGTCGATGCGAACATGGTTTCATACATGGCATGGGTGTCAGTAGTTATGATAATTTCTTTTAACGTTGGTGCTCTATGATCTCTCCAGTGGCGTGTTAAAACCAGTTTGGTACTCAGCATAATGTGGGACACAATCACCCTAGTGGGCTTGGGAATCAGATCCATGTTCAGAGATAAGATGGCTAATGCCGGATCCGCGGGGATGTGGGTTTTCGCTATTTGTGAGCACACGTGGAATACTGTATTCCAAAGTGTACGTATCTCTGGACATTCCCAAAGGATATGGTACAAGGTGCCAGGGTTGTTGCACCGCCTCCAACAGAGCGGAGAGGCACTGGGGGCAAATTTGGCTATCCTATATGGAGTAAGGTACCAACGACGCAATATTTTTTACGTCAGTTCCCATAAGTTAATACATTTGGTGGAAGCATAAGATATTCGCAGTGCCATTTGCCATTGGCTTTCCGTAAATGATTTACCTAGGTCTTTTTCCCACGTGCTAATGTTGGATGTTTTGCGGAAATTTAGTTTGTCGTTAAGCGAAGTATAGAATAGGGAGATTCCCCTCAAAGTAGTAGAGGGATTGGTAAGATATAGGACTATCTTCCATGGCAGTTGTATGTCTGATAGAGTGTTCGTTTGGAGAAGGTGTCTGATTTGGATATATCTATATTTGTCGGATTCTGTTAAACCAAACTCAATTTGCAACGTACGGAATGTCTTCACTGCTGGCCCTATTTTAAGGTCCTTGACATAATTGATACCCTTTTCCCGCCAATGAGAAAGTTGTAGATTAGGGATGAGTCCTGTAAGGCTGCCAATAGGAACTTTTAAGGTAGAAGTGGGGGTTCGAAAGGTTTGTGCAAGGAGAATTTTCCAAGCACGCAAGGAAGCCACTATGGAGGGTGCCATAGATGTGGTGCGGGAGTTGTTCGTGGTGTGCGTCAGTAAGTAATTAAATAGAGTAGTATTGGGGACTTGGCTTTCCTCAAGCTCCCTCCATCTCGTTGAGGGTGAATCAGGGAACCACATCTTCAGTTGCGCTAGAATGGAGGCTAAATAATAGTCCCGGATCTGAATGTTTCCCACCCCACCAGCACTCCTCGTCGTTAACGAGCTTTTAAATGCCCACCTAGCTTTTTTCCCCTTCCATAAAAAGTTGTTTATGATAGCTTGTACCCTGGTAAAGTAGTGGTTGGGGACAGGGATAGGGAGGGACCGAAATAAATAGATTAGTTGCGGTAAAATTATCATCTTTACTGCCGCTAGCCTACCGGACCAGATGAGTTCCGTTTTATCAATGGATTGTAACTTAGACGGGAGGGAGTTAAGAAAAGGAACATAATTGTTAGTGTATAGGTCGCTAGTGGTGGGGTTCAAGGTGATTCCCAAGTATCCTATGCCATTCTCACTCCATTTATAGGGAAACTGTGAACTGAGTTTCAACTGCATATTTCTGTCTACACCCATCCCTAGAATATAAGATTTACTCTCATTAACTTTATAGTAAGATACCGTATTAAACGCTCTCAGAGTATCGTGTACCGAAGCCAAGGAATTTTCGGGGTCCGTAAGCATTAGTATAATGTCGTCTGCGAACAGGCTAATTGTATGTTCAGAATTCTGGGCCCTAAACCCAGTTATATTGGGGTGAGATCTTATGCAGGCCGCTAGGGGTTCTAAAATTAAGTTAAATATAAGTGGGGAGAGTGGGCACCCCTGACGTGTCCCATTAGTTATGAGGAAAGTGTTAGAAAGAACTCCCGAGGAGTACACTTTGGCAGAAGGGTTCGAATATAAAGCCATGATAGCCGAAAGGATCATGCCAGAAAAACCGAATTTGGTCAGAACTGCTCTCATATACCCCCAGCGCAAGGAGCAGAGAAGGCCCCCTCCCCGCACCAGCCAGGTGAATGATGTTCGTCAGCCTCCTAGTGGCATCTGAGGTTTGACGTCCCTTAATAAACCCAGTTTGATCAGGGTGTATCAGGCAGGGTAGGATATCCATCAACCGGTTTGCTAACAATTTGGCATAAACTTTTACGTCTGTGTTTAGTAAAGATATGGGGCGGAAATTAGCCGGTGTGTCAGGCGTTTTCCCAGGCTTCGGCAACGTCACTATAACAGCATTCAACATTTCCTGTGGGAAAGAGGAGGAGGCGGCAGCATCATTAAACACCTCAGTCAAATGAGGTAGCAGATGTAGTTTAAACATCTTGTAGTAATCCCCAGAAAAACCGTCAGGGCCAGGGGATTTTGACCCTGGGAGAGAGTCTATCACTTTAAGAGTTTCGTCTGGAGTAAAAGGAGCATTAAGTTGTTCTAGGTTATGTGGAGAAAGGGAGGGGAGAGATAAATTTTGTAGGAAGTCATTGATTAGTGAGGGTGTGGGCTGAATAGTATCAGAGTCGTCTTTTAAGTTATACAGGGAACTATAGTAGTCACTAAATGCGTTAGCGATGTCCTGAGGGTGATACATTTTTTGCTTGTTTTCAGAATGAAGGATGTAGGGGATTTTAATCTATAGCCTTTGAGTTGGTGTGCAAGTAATTTCCCTGCCCTGTTACCCTGCGAATAGTATGTCATTTTTAATCGTTTCGCCTGTTTCTCAAAAGACTCCAGTAGGAGGAGTCTCAGGTCATGTCTCAGTCTACTGAGCTGTTCAGTCAAAGTTGGGGATGTGGTCTGTTTGTTTGTCGATTCTAGGTCACGGATCTTTTCTGTAATAAAAAAAGGAAAAAAAACAAAGAAAGTCCAAGTCATATTAACACTGCTGAGAAACAGAAGACCCATTTTTGGTCTAAGACGCCCCTCAGAAGGATAGGGTGGGTCAGGGGTGGGTCATATGCAACCAGGTGTTACTCAGAGAAATTGGGGTAAAAGTTCAGGCCTAGCGGTAGTCCCGCTTCCCCGGTGGAGAAACGAAGGGACCCCGTCAGCGCGTCGGTTGAAAACGAGAGCTGGTATTACGTGGCGACACCGAGTTCCTATTCGGTTCGGACATCCGAAGGTTGGAAGCGTCCACATTGTTATCACTGGCATCAGGAAGGATCTGCCACTCCTTTAACAAGGCAATACCCTTTTCGAGCGAGTCTACCACAAACGATCGTTCTTGGTAATTGATCGTGATTTTGGTGGGGTAGCCCCAGCGATAAGGTATTTGGTGGTTTCGTAAAACCTTCGTAATTGTGTTCAGGTTTCTCCGCTTTTGCAGGGTATGCTGTGATAAGTCAGCGTAGAACTGCAGATGTTGGTATTGGGGTGGAAGCGGCTCCTGTTTACGAACACTTTGCATCAGTTGTTCTTTCGCATGGTAGAAATGCCTACGAAGGATCACATCTCTAGGAATATTTTCTGGGAGGTGGGACGGTTTTGGTAGCCGGTGTATCCGATCAATAGTCAGTTCAATGGCTGGGAGATTAGGCAGAAGGGAGGCAAATAAGTCAGTAGCGTAGGAGCGCAGGTCCAGGGGTTGGATGGACTCAGGGATGCCTCTGATCTTGAGGTTGTTCCTCCTAGATCTGTCTTCGATGTCTGCCATCTTGTCCCTCAGCCAAGTCAACTCCCCCTCCTGCGTCTCATGTGCGTCCACTAAATCATTTATGGTGGTAGCAAATTCCCCCATCTTGCCTTCCATGTGATCCACTCTATCTTCCACTATTTTTACAGCTCCACCGAGCCTGTTCATACAGCCCATCATGTCAGCCTGAAGTGTGCTCCTCAGTGAGACTAACATATCCTTCAATACAGTGTCCAATACTGGCTGATTGGAAGTGGGGTAATTTGTAATCGAATCATGGAGTTCCCTGGTGTCATCCTCAGAGTCTGCCTCCAGACTCAGCGTGCTCAGCGTGGGGCTGCATCCAGTGCCATCTAGCTTTAATTTTGTTTTAGCTGGGCTCCCGGAGGGAGAGGTCATTAAAGGGGAGGCCTGGTCACCATAAGAGTCCGGCATTTTGGGAGATGAAGTGCTGGTAAGCTGTTTCAGCCTTTGCTTAGCAGTCAGTGGGGGAGAGGGAACGGCGCCATTTTGCCTACCGTCATGTCGCGGCTGGAGGAAAAAGTCCGTCAGCCGTTGGGGTTTAGAAGAGCCTTTACGCTTGCCCATCACGCTCCACGAGTGTGCCCCTCGTAAACCGCCAGGTGTGTGTGGAGAAAACGGGATCCTGATAGCCGCTTATAGTCGCTGTGTCCACGGGGAAGCAGGAGCTCTGGATTCAAACGTCCATTCGGTTCCGCTGCAGGCCACGCCCTGCTGTCTGCATTTTTTAACAGCAACACAGAAGCTTATAGTTTCCTTTGGAAAAGCATGTAACAGAGTGATTTACAAGTAGGAGATTGTGGAATACAGCGGCAGAACGTTGTCACACCATAAACGCAGAGTGCCCAAACAAGGACCTTTAAGTATCACCACATGTTGTTTTTATGAAAGTTAGCCATTAAAATAAAAATAGGTTTTCCTATTGATATTATCATGTTAAAGCATACATACAAGAATTTTACAATTACAGGTAACTTAATAAAGATGCTTGAGGTACATTTTATTACATGCTCTGCCTGTGTGCGCAGATCTGTACACCCAAAAGTCATTTTACGGACCAATACCTGTCTGCAACAACTAACTGATTGCTAGCTTTAGCCTTTGTTTGTTACATACACTATATTACAAAAAGTATTGAGATGCCTGCCTTTAAACGCACATGAACTTTATTGGCATCCCAGTCTTAGTCCGTAGGGTTCAATATTGACTTGGCCCACCCTTTGCAGCTATAACAGGTTCAACTCTTCTGGGAAGGCTGTCCACAAGGCTTAGGAGTGTGTCTGTGGGAATGTTTGACCATTCTTCCAGAAGAGCATTTGTGAGGTCAGGCACTGATGTTGGACAAGCAGGCCTGGTTTGCAGTCTCAGCTCTAATTCCTCCAAAAGGTGTTCTATCGGGTTGAGGTCAGGAATCTGTGGAGGCCAGTCAGGTTCCTCCACCCCAAACTTGCTCAACAATTTCTTTATGGACCTTGCTTTGTACACTAGTCCAAATCATTTTGTGGAAGGGCGATTATGGTGTGGGGTTGTTGTTCAACTTTGCCCTTGTACACACGGTCGGAGATTCCGACCACCAAATCCGTCGTATTTTGTCCGTCGGATTTTGTCCGAAACTGTTTTATACACACGGTCGGACAAAGTTGTCAGAAAATCCGACATGATGACGTTATTTCGTTACGACGGGACTATGTTCACGCTAGTAGCCAATAGCTTTGGTGTAGGAATTTGATCTGAGCATGCATGGCACTTTGTCCAATCGGAATTCTCTACACATGATCGGAGTATGTTCGATCGGAGCATTTTGTCGGAAAATATTTCCGGAAAGTTGAAAAAGTTGGTCCGACGGATATTTTCCGACGGAAACAGTCCAATGCAGACCACACACAGTCGGAATATCCGACAAAACGCTCTGATCGGACGCATTCGGAAGGAATCTCCGACCGTGTGTACAAGGGCTTTGTGGGAACAGTTTAGGGATGGCACCTTCGTGTTCCAACATGACTGCTCACCAGTGCACAAAGCAATGTCCATAGAGATATGACTGAGCAAGTTTGGGGTGGATGAACTTGACTGGCCTGCACAGAGTCCTGTTCTCAACCCCATAGAACACCTTTGTGATGAATTTGAGCAGAGACTGCAAGTCAGGCCTTCTCGTCCAACATCAGTGCCTGACCTCACAAATGCGCTTCTGGAAGAATGGTCAAACATTCCTAAAGACAAACTCCTAAACCTTGTGGTCAGCCTTCCCAGAAGAGTTGAACCTGTTATAGCTGCAAAGGGTGGGCCAACTCAATATTGATCCCTACGGATTAAGACTGGGATGCCATGAAAGCACATGTGTGTGTAAAGGCAGGCGTCCCAATACATTTGACAATATAATGTACATTGAAAGTAAAAAAAAATAAAAATCAGAAGATCGGTATGCACCTAAACCAGCTCACATATCACATTTTCAGCATCACCAATCCCCATAGATAAAATAAAATTTAGGCATACACCAGTTAGGCCTCCTATCTAAATACATTTGTCCTACTGCTGGCCATTTTTGATAAAAAAAAATCAAATATGCAAAATATGTTAAAAAAATTCCTTTCTCTCTATATTAGGCTCATAATGCTCTTCCGGCTCTGAGGAAATGACCCATTAGACAAGCTATCGTGAAGTGTTGCCAACCTACCAGAATTAAATTTACTGACACGACACCCATAATTTACTGACACAGCCACGTTTTTACTGACATTTCCAAAAGTTATAAAATTTAATTTTTAAGTGCAAATTTTAGCATTTAAAAGGAGAACTCTAGCTTTTCCTCCCCAAAACAACAGATGTATTATGGATGTAAGTGAACCACAACCCCAGAGTCAGTTTATCTGTATTTTACCTACTTCAGCTCTCATACAGCAGGTTTCTGTGTCTGTGATGTCACTCCTCATCCTGGCCAAATTTCTAAGTTCTCTAATTTCCTTCCTTTCCCAGTCCTGATAATACATGTCCCATGATGCTTTGAGCCTCTGTAGTTTCAGGGCAGGTGTTTCATCAGATTCGGGGACCTGTCAGATTTTGAAACGGACGCGACGTTCTTTTGCCTCCATCTTGCTACACCCCGCACTCATCCACAGTAAGGATACAGTAAGAAGGTGGCAAGCGGACATCTTGTTACACCCACCTGGCATTTCACACTTATTTTTACCACTAAATGGCTGAATCTGATGAAAAAGGCTATGAGGAGACACTTGTAGCAGTTGCGGGAGTTGATGTGGGTGGGTCTAAGGGTTACTGTGGATGTTTCTGGGCCTTCATTTGGGTGTTAATTGGGGGAGAAATATAATTGTTTTATAATGTTATTTTTGCATCACACAACCCACACAGAAAACACATGACCTGCGTAGCCCCAATGTCCCCTTTCCTGTTATTAAAAAACCCCATGACACCTCTGCCCCTTATCAACCTTTTAATAATAATGAGACCACACCTTTTCTTTGGAGTAAAACTGGCCACAACAGCCTTTTATTAACACACCAAAATTTTTAACTCACTCCAAAGATCTGTATATAAATATATAAATATATAAATATATATATATAAACCATAAACAACATTTAAACCCAAGTCCAGTCTGGTGATCTCTGACGGTGACCCACTTTTATAACCAAAACCAACCTCACTGCGGTACCATTAACATAAACCAGGCCTCCAGCTGTGACCGCCCGGAGACAACCAATTCCTGCAGTGCAAAACACCCAGTATTCCGTCCAACGTTCGGGAATACCCCGGAGGGGCCCCCTATTACTGATGAGCCCCCCACCCCTTTTAGATCACCTCCATTTTACCGCCACCGTAAAAGACCACCAGAAAGATAACGCTGCAGCCCCCAATAGGGCCGTTTTCACTGCTGTGACGACCAATCCTCTGTTCCTGAAAGAAAGAAAGAAAAACAACAACCAGCCAGCTACCAATAACCTGAATGCTCAAATAACCCCCACATTAGGGAGGGAGGGTGGGAAAGCTGCCTCCTCCTGTGATGTCTCCTCGTGCACTGGTCCCGTCTGAGCTCCGCCCCCTATTTATATGGCTCCGCCCCCCCTCGCTTCTCTCAGTTCCCTCAGCCTCCTTTTCTTCCATTGGCTCCTGGGCACCAGGTCATGCCCGCCCCTCATTACCCCTCCCCTTGAGGTCGAATCATTCCGTGGCTCCCTTGACCTGCGTAGCCCCAATGTCCCCTTTCCTGTTATTAAAAAACCCCATGACACCTCTGCCCCTTATCAACCTTTTAATAATAATGAGACCACACCTTTTCTTTGGAGTAAAACTGGCCACAACAGCCTTTTATTAACACACCAAAATTTTTAACTCACTCCAAAGATCTGTATATAAATATATAAATATATAAATATATATATATAAACCATAAACAACATTTAAACCCAAGTCCAGTCTGGTGATCTCTGACGGTGACCCACTTTTATAACCAAAACCAACCTCACTGCGGTACCATTAACATAAACCAGGCCTCCAGCTGTGACCGCCCGGAGACAACCAATTCCTGCAGTGCAAAACACCCAGTATTCCGTCCAACGTTCGGGAATACCCCGGAGGGGCCCCCTATTACTGATGAGCCCCCCACCCCTTTTAGATCACCTCCATTTTACCGCCACCGTAAAAGACCACCAGAAAGATAACGCCACAGCCTGAAAGGGTGACCCCCCTTACCCTTGAGGGCAACCCCACACCCTTAAAGCAGTTTGAATGCCCCCTTGCAAACCCAGGGACCATAAGTCGATGCCGACATCCGTGAGATGTACGCCATCCCGTCTTAAATACAAACCCACATTAGACTCCAGTTCCCTGTGTCTAATCACCAACCCTCCATTCTTGACCACGAACCTTCCCACCACCTTATTCACCCTGATCCGTGTTTTCTGGATACTGGCCACCGATCTGGCCCATCTCCACCTTGTCCGGGCCACGATGTCGGACTAGAGCAAAATCGTGTTCGGGAACCTCTCTCGGAGCCGCAGAAAATCCGCCTTTATGTCCACGAGCAGGTCCCGGACCTTACGCAACCCCAGGTCGTTCCCCCCAGCATGGAGCACCAACACATCCGGGGGCCCATCTAGAAGCACATACCTGTCCACCACACCCATCACCCCGTCCCACTGCATGCCCGGGATTCCCAACCAATGCAACTCCGCTGCTCTCCTGGAAATCCCCAGCTGCCTACCATCCGGTCTCATGTCACCTCTCCTGGCCCCCCAACATACATAAGAATGGCCCACGATCCAAACGAGGCGTGGTGCACCTCCATCTGAAACGAAAAACCACACACACGTACACTGAAACGGAGAGAAAAACAAAACAAAGCAAAAACACATCAACCACCCCACCGTACCATCCCACCAGACACCAAGCCCTCTGGAACCAAGTTGTCGAGTTACCCCCACTTCCTGTATGGGGGACACCCACTCCAAACCAACCACCCCACCGCTAGCACCCTACCACCAACTGCGGCCTGACGTAGGACCTGAACCTACGCGACTCCCATCGACCTATCTTGCGCACCGATGCTTCGTCCAACCCGCACCTGGCCGCTTCCGTGGCCGCCCCGATGCGGAAGGAGTGTGAAGCATACTCCGCCGCTACTAAACCTTGATTCCGCAAACACCGCCGAAAAACCGACACAAACTGGAACCGTGACAAGAAAGACCCATCCTCGTGCATGAGGAACGGGCCCTCCCAGCCCGGCCTGACCCCCCGATACCCCTGAACCGCTGCAACCGGGCAAACCGGGGACCCAGGTAACTGAAACAACGCAACCTCCACCCCCCGACCCCGCTGGTCAGTTTTTGATCTTCGGAGAAGCAAACACACCTTATCCCGCGTCACCTGCACGTCCTGATCCAACAGCCCTCCCGGCATTTTTTTGGACGGGCTGACCAACTCACCCACCCTAAACGCCCCATAAAACGCTAACGAAAAAGCCGTAGTAAACAGTCGCACCTCAAAACTAGACTTACAAACCGACCCCAATTCCGCGCATATGGCCACCAAAAGGTTGAACGTCACCGGACGCCGTCCGTCCCCCCGCTTACTCTGTTTACGGAAACCCCGCAGCATCTGCCGCACCCAAAAGTCTTTTGTCCAATCCTCCGAACCCAACAGTTTAAAAAGAAATGACAAACCTGCCATTTTCTTGTCAATCGCGGCCGCTGAGCGCCCGCCCTCCATATTCCGGACCACAAAATACAGCACCAATAAACGCCAGTCACCCGCATCCCCGTCCGAGGACACCTCCTCCACCAACCCTTGCCATTCCCGCCATACCCTTTCGTATGCTGACCAGGTAGACCCACTCACAGACCGCCGTATCCATCCCGCGGCGATTCCAAGGGCAGCACCCACATCCACTCTGGGCAAGGGAGTCCGTCCACCGCCGCTCCAGGCGCCAGTTCCCTGAACTTGTCCCACTGGAAACGAGACAGTGAGTCAGCCAAGGAATTCTCCACCCCTGGGATGTGCACGGCATAAATGAACACGTTTAATCGCAGGCACCGAAAGACCAAATGACGCAAAACTCGAATAACCGGGGGGGAAGATGCCGACATGCGATTCACCACCTGCACCACCCCCATGTTATCACAGTTAATGCGCAATTTCAAATCCCTGCACCTCTCCCCCCACAGCTCCAGTGCGAGCACTATCGGGAAGAGTTCCAATAGCACCAAATTGCCCAGGAAACCTGCCTCCTTCCAGGAGCTCGGCCACGGTGCCGCACTCCATTCCCCCCGAAAAAACGCCCCATAACCCGTTGACCCGGCCGCGTCGGTGACCAACTCCAGATCGAAATTGCTCACCGGCCCGGCCATCCAGACTGCCCGACCATTGTAAGAGGACAGGAAGTCATGCCACGCGCTCAAGTCGTCCCTGTGTTCCTTCGTTAATCGAATGAAGTGCGTCGGGGCTTTTGCCCCGGCCGTCGCAGCCGACAGCCGTCGGCAAAACACCCTCCCCATAGGGATAATCCGGCACGCAAAATTCAGTTTGCCGAGCAATGACTGTAAGCTCTTCAACTGCACTTTCCGGCGACCCTGAACCTCCCGGATCTCCCTCTGCAGGCCCTCCAGTTTGTCCAACGGCAGCCTGCATTCCATGGCCTCTGAATCGATCACTATGCCCAAAAAACTCAACACCTGCACAGGACCCTCCGTTTTTTCAGCCGCCAAAGGCACCCCGAAAATGCTCGCGATGTGCTGCAACGTGGAAAGAAGAATCGCACACACAGACGAAGCCCGGGGGCCAATGCAGAGAAAATCGTCCAAATAATGAATGATCGATTCGAGGCCAGAGACATCCCTCACCACCCATTCCAAGAACGAGCTAAACTGTTCGAACACCGCACACGAAACGGAGCAGCCCATGGGCAAACACTTGTCCACGTAAAACTGCTCCCTCCAATGACAACCCAACAGTGGAAAACTGTCCGGGTGCACCGGAAGCAACCGGAACGCCGACTCGACGTCCGCCTTTGCCATAAGCGCCCCCCGGCCGTACTTCCGCACCCACCGGACCGCCGCGTCAAATGACGTATAAGATACCGTGCAGAACTCCGGATCAATGAAGTCGTTGACCGAACCCCCCTTCGGGAAGGACAAGTGGTGAATGAGCCGAAACTTGTTCGGCTCCTTCTTGGGGACAACCCCCAGTGGAGACACCACAAGACACCCCCAAGGTTTTTCCTCAAAAGGACCCCCCATGCGACCCAGCGCAACCTCTTTGCCCAACTTGTCATCCACTACCGACGGATGCAGTAGGGCCGACTTGAGGTTCCGCGCCAACGGCGGCACCACCTGCAGGTCGCAAGGAATCCGGAAACCTACGCGGAACCCCTCCGCCAGCAGACGCGCCGCCTCCCCGTCCGGGTACTTATTTAGGAAAGGAAGCATCCTTTCCACCTTCACCGGCGTCCTCCCTCTTGTTAGAAGCGTCGCCGGCACGTTTCCCTTTCTTAAAGCACCGAGACAGCGCGTGGGCCCCCCCGCAACCCGAACATTCGTGCTTGAATCTGCAGGCACCCCCGAACTTGCACGCACCCTCGTTGAACTGCCAGCAAACTCCCCACTTCTTTCCGGCCGACAGTCCTGAGGAGGTTGTACCCCCGGCCCCCCCCTGAAAAAACGAAGGCTGGGCCCGGGCCGAGGACATCAGTCGCATCCAGAGGCTGATGTCCTTGTGATCCCACCGCAGTTCCTGACGCACCGCCTTTCGCTGCCGGAACTGTTCATCATACCGCAGCCACGCAACACCCCCGTACACCCTGTGGGCCTCCCCGATGGCGTCCATGTAACAAAACAACGCCGAGCAGTGCTCGGGGTTCTTTTCCCCAATGACGCTCGCCAATATCGCGAATGCCTGCAACCAATTTGCAAACGTTCGCGGTATCAGCCGGTAACGCCTCTTTTCCTCATCGTCCTTCTTGGTGTCATTAGGTTTGACCCGATCCAAATTGAACTTTTCTAATGGGAGCAGCGAGAATATCTCCACGTACTCACCTTTTGTAATCTTCTCCCGGACCTCCGGCTTCAAGTGCGCTCCCAGCGGGCCCTCGAAGCAGACGTACACCTCGCACCGTGCCGCGTCCCCAATTCTGACCACGTCCGACCGACCTGCCGCCACCTCCGCGACCTTGTCGCCACCGGCCCCCCCACTCGATGCCGGCCCCTCAACCCCGGATGCCGCGGGTTCCACTACCGCCGCCGGCACGGCCGCAGCTGCCGAACTCGCACCCGACCCCCACGGTGCTGCCAGGGCAGGAGTGCCCGGCGCCCCCCCAAACCTCTCCACCAATGCCCGCAGGCCGTCCAGAAGCCCCTGCAGCTGCGGTGCAGGCGCCGGCATAGTCGAGCCGGGCCCCGCCCCCCGCTGCTCCCCCCCACCGGCACCACCGGTGCCGGAGACCCCGTCGGCACCCCTTGAACCACCCCCAGCAACCCCTGCAAAGCATCAGTCAAAACATTATGCATGGACTTACCGGGCCGACCAGGCACCGCTCCCACAGCCGCACTGCCGCTCTCCACTGCCGGATCTGCCACCTCGTCTTCTGTGGACAGCTCTCCCTCCGACCGCTCCGCCACGTCCGCTTCTGCTTGCGAAGGGAGCCCCCTGGGCGATCCCCCCCCAGAGGCCGCAACGCTCCGGCGGCTGGAAAGGTGTGTCTCCCCAGGGTGCGCACTCCCAGACCGGCGATGTGGACCGGACCTGTGGTGCCCCCCCGTACCGCCCTGCTCCTCCACTTGTCCCCCGCGGCGTCCTGCTTGTCCATCTGCCGGTCTGCGTCCCTTCCTCCCTGTCTCCAGCTTCCTTGCTACGCTCCTGCCGTCTTCCGCCCTGGCACCTCTTCCACCCGAACTCCGCTCGTGCTGGGGCCCCCCCCGAGCACCCCCACGCGACTGGTTGCCGGGCTGTGAGACGGGGAACCAGCGCAGGTACTGCCTGTGGCCCCGCTCCCCGGGGCGGGCCGGCGGCGTGTCGACCGCCCTGAACCCCGACATTCCTGCTGCCTCTTCTTCGCCGGGGGGACCGATCCGTCCCTCCCCGGGCTCCGCCGGTCACGAGGTGGCCGAGGGGCGGGGCCTGGCGAAAATCGCGCCGGCGGCCGAGACCGCCGGGCCCGTGGTACAGTCCCCCCGCCGCCCCTCGCCTCATCACTGTCCCCCAGCAGCTCCTGCACTTGCCTGGTCAGCCATTCCGGTCCCTTCACCGCCGCCTGTGCCCGCAATCGCGCCAGCGCCGCCTCGATCGCCGCCATCTTGGATGTAGAGGAGCAGTGAACAAAGCTGCCTCCTCCTGTGATGTCTCCTCGTGCACTGGTCCCGTCTGAGCTCCGCCCCCTATTTATATGGCTCCGCCCCCCCTCGCTTCTCTCAGTTCCCTCAGCCTCCTTTTCTTCCATTGGCTCCTGGGCACCAGGTCATGCCCGCCCCTCATTACCCCTCCCCTTGAGGTCGAATCATTCCGTGGCTCCCTTGGCTATGACCACCAAACACACATGGGTTTGCATCTGTATGTTTCTGAATGCATTGCAACCTGCACAGAAAATACACACTTTGATGTGCACACTCTGAACACATGACAACCTGCAAGAAAATGCACATTTTGCCATGTGTCTCGAAAACAAAATCACGTTTTCGTTACCATTCATTCGCCTATTTCCAAACACACAGCAACCCGAAATTTTAAAAAAAAACATATTCTTTACGGTGTGTTTCGAAAATGCGCAGCAATGTACGCCATGTTTCTGAATGCAACCAGCACAGAAAACACACACTTTGTTTTGCGTCTCAAAAACACATGGCAACAAAAACACATTTTGAAAATGCACGGCAATGCACATATCACTTGTCACTGTGCGTTTGCATCTGTGCATTTCCGAATGCACAGCAATTCACAAGAAAACGCACGCTTTGGTAAGCATTTCAAATATGCATGGCACCGTGCGGCTTGCTTGCATTACTATTTGTTTGCACCTGTGTGTTTCTGAGTGCATGGCAACCTGCAATAACAAAACGCACCCTTTGCCATGCTTTTCAAAATTGTGCAGCAATGTGTGTCACATCAGTGTTACCGCTGTGTTCTCATTTACATGTTTCTAAATGCACAGCAACCAGCAAAGAAAACATGTGCTTGCATTACCATTCGTTCACATTTGCACATTTCCAAATGCACGGTAATCCACAAGGAAATGCACGACATGCTTGCGTTACCATTCATGTGCATCTGTGCATTTCTGAATGTACGGCAACCCACAAAAAAATGCACACCATGCCATGCTTTTCAAAAATGAGCAGCAATGCGCATTGTGCTTACGTTACCATTTGTTTGCATTTGCGCATTTCCAAATTCACAGCAGGCCGCAAAAAAACACATGCTTTGTCTTTGTTTGAAAAGGCATAGCAACGTGTTACCATTTATGCCGCGTACACAAGAACGGAATTTCGGCCAGCAAAAGACCAATGAGAGCTTTTCATCGGAAAATGCGACCATGTGTATGCTCCATCGGAATTTAGCTGGCCGAATTTCCGCCAGCAAATATTTGAGAGCATGTTCTCAATTTTTCAGACTCGGAAAATCAGATCGTGTGTATGCAATTCCGATGCGCAAAAACTCACGCATGCTCAGATTCAACTACGAGATGGAAGTTATTGGCTACTGGGTATTGAACTTCCTTTTTCTAGTCCCATCGTACGTGTTGTACGTCACCGCGTTCTTGATGGTCGGAAATTTGGTGTGATCGTGTGTATGCAAGACAGCTTGAGTGAAATCCCGTTGAAATTCCGTTGGGAAAACCATCAGAGCTTTTTCCGACCAAAATTCCAATCCTGTGTACACAGCATTAGGCTGCATTCGTATCTGAGTATTTCCAAACAACTGCCAACCAGCAAAGAAAACGTGTGCTTTGCTGTGCTTTTCGAAAACCCTTGGAAACACATGCTTGGGTTAAGGTTCACATCTACACATTTCCGAACGCAGGGCAATCTGCAAGAAAAATCACACATTTTCTGTGTGATAATGATAGTGTCGTTTGAAGTCACGTGACTTTCATGTAGTGCTGTTTTTACCAGGGCTATCTATTCATCCCTCCCAGCATCAGCACAGCGAGCTCTCAGAACAGGCTGTGTATAAAGGCATTTCCTATGCGATTTTGAATAATGCTGCACTATCCAAATAAAATCATATGGTAATCATACTAAATCCTAATATGAATGACTACAGTTAAATAATAGTGTTGGGATATTCCATTCCTACGTAAAAAATCTAGTAAACATAATAATGCAATCTTATGCGATTAAAAGTTGTGATCATACACAATTAAAAATTATAATCCTATTCAATCCTCCCAATGACAATCTATGTAGCATACACACCTCTATATACACATGTTGCATTCATATGCAATAGAGAAATTTGCAACCCTGTGCGATAATTGCGATAAATGCGATAATTGCAGTGACAACCTGTAATTTACATCAATTTATATAAAAGTGCATCAATATACAATAATCAATATACAAATAAAGTGACCCATGTTTAAAGTGCTCTTTTGCCAAACTAATTCATGCATTAACCACTTCTCGCCCAAGGTACGTCCAGGGACGTCCTTGAATTTGGGGGGGGGGGGGGTATATCTGAATGATGCCTGCAGCTACAGACATCATTCAGATATCATCATCTTTTAGTGCCAGTGATTCCCTACACCATAAGAATGATCATAGTGGCTGTTGATCATACGGGCAGCCAGAGGGGACGTCCACCCTCCCGCTGCTCTCCGGTGCTTCTACTGGATCCGCTGACCCCGGATGGGGATCATAGAGATTTCCGGCAGACCAGATGGTCGCTGGAGTCTCTATGATCGTTCAGGAGGGCGGGAGCGATGTTATGATGTCACACCGGCCTCTGCATTCAAATGAATGGCGGTGCCTCGGCTGGAAAGCCAAGAGCGTTCTATTTTTTTATTTTTTTATTTCAGGCTTCCTAGCCTAGAGGTGAGAGGTGGGGTCTTATTGACCCCCATATCTCACTGTAAAGAGGACATTTTCTGTGTGATAATGTCGTTTGAAGTCACGTGACTTTCATGTAGTGCTGTATTTACCAGGGCTATCTATTCATCCCTCCCAGCATCAGCACAGCGAGCTCTCAGAACAGGCTGTGTATGAAGGCATTTCCTATGCGATTTTGAATAATGCTGCACTATCCAAATAAAATCATATGGTAATCATACTAAATCCTAATATTACTGACTACAGTTAAATAATAGTGTTGGGATATTCCATTCATACGTAAAAATATTCCATTCCTATTCCATATTCCTATTACAAGGGATGTTTACATTCCTTATAATAGGAATAAAAGTGATAATTTTTTTTTTTAAAGTGTCAAACTAAAAAAATTGAAATAAATGTAACAACTAAAAAAAATAAAAAAATTAAACCCACCTGTCCCCGTGTGCAGTGAACACATATGTAAGTCCTGCCCACATATGATAACGGTGTTCAAACCACACATTAGAGATATCGCCATGAACGTTAGAGTGAGAGCAATAATTCTAGCCCTAGACCTCCTCTGTAACTCAAAACATGTAAAATAAATTAAAATGTCGACTATGGGGATTTTTACGCACCGAAGTTTGGCACCATTCCACGAGTTTGTGCAATTTTAAAGCATAACATGTTAGGTATCTTTTGACTCGGCATAACTTCATCTTTCACATGATGCAAAAAAGTTGGGCTAACTTTAATGTTTTTTTTTTTTTTTAAAGCATGAAACTTTTTTTTTCCAAAAAAAACCTGTTTGAAAAATTGCTGTGCAAATACCGTGCAAGATAAAAAGTTGCAATAACCACCATTGCATTCTCTAGGGTCTTTACTAAAAAAAATATATAATGTTTGGGGGGTTCTATGTAATTTTCTAGCAAAGAAAATTATGAATTTTATATGTAGGAGAGAAATGTCAGAAATGGCCTGGATGGGAAGTAGTTAATCTGTGTCCACAGAATCGCAATATAAAGTCCATTCATAACTACTCCATTCTTCTGATACTCATTGCAGCTGGTAAAACAGATGATAAAATGGTAAAGTGCTTGTGTCCACTCTTGTGCTCCCCCTTTGGTGTATGCGCTCACCTCAAGCTCCGTCAAACCATGCTTTTAAACCACCTCTGGGTTTATGGTCAGCTTTCAGATCCTTGGATGGTTGCTTGCAACAATATTCATATGGAAAACAGAGAAAATTGGATAGTGTATTACCGTTTTAAAAGTTTTATTCAAAATGCCAATATTCCCTATATTAGGGTACTCACATTTAATAGGTGCTATGAGCACACCACTCTGTAACAAGCCAAGCAAATATGAAGACGCTGTACTGGTGTGTCCTTTCCCGTTCTGAGAACACTCCATTGCCTCACAAACTGTCCTGTCCCCTCCCTAACATGCATCAATACCGGGAAATAACGTATCTTCCTCAGGGGGAACCAGTGGCGTTGCTATGGGGGTGCGGGCCACACCCGGATGACACCCGCCAGAGGGGTAACACCAGGGGCTGGTACTAGGCGGGGGCCGGGAGGGCTCCAGTCTCGGGCGAAGTATGCGAGCATCGAGGGGGGCTCCAGTGGGCTGCTACAGTGTCGGCGTTTACTAGCACGGAGCATTTGCCGACATCTCCTGCGTGGTGTCCCCGGGTCTCCAGTGCAGTTGTTGCTGACACTTTAGCTGCTGATTTCTGTCCCAGCCAGCTGAATGTTAGCAGTGTCAGAGGGAAGTTCCTGCAGGTTTTCCTCTGCTTGGCTGTAAGAGGATTGGTGTTGGATTGAATATCATTTAGCCCTTGTACACATGGTCGGACATTCCGACAACAAAATCCGTAGGATTTTGTCCAACGGATTTTGTCTGAAACTTGTGTTGCATACACGCGGTCGGACAAAGTTGACGGAAAATCCGATCGTTCAGGGGCGTGGTGACGTTATTTCATTATGACGGGACTACGTTCAGGCTAGTAGCCAATAGCTTTGGTCTAGGAATTTTTATCTGAGCATGCGTGGCACTTTGTTCGATCGGAATTCCCTACAAACAATATGACAAAGTCCCATCGGACCATGTTGTTGGAAAATTTTATAGCCCAGCTCTAAAACTTTGTCGTTTGGATATTCAGACGGAAACAGTCTGATGGAGCCCACACACGGTCGGATTATCCGATAACATGGTCCGATCGGACATTTTCCGTCGGAATGTCCGACCGTGTGTACAAGGGCTAATATCGGGACACAGCACAGGACTAAAAATTCAAGGGACAAGGGAATTTAAACTGGGATAGTTGGCAAGTATGAGGCAGCTGCTTTGGGCCCCACAACAATGGCAGGGCCCAGGGCAGCTGTCCCTTTTGCCCTGCCTTAAAGACGGCCCTGGCTAAGTCAGCAGTGGATGGTGCCAATGAGGGATTTTTGCAGTAGGAGATGTTTTTTCTTCTTTTTTTCAGACCCACCAAGAGGGACGTTTTTTTTTTTTTTCTGAAAGGTGGAGTTGGACTTTAAAGCAGATATATGTTTGTACCAGCTTTAACATCAGAACTGACAATAAGGCTTTATAAAACTATATCTCAATTTACTGTAGATGCCTAAAATCTTATTCTCAGTCAGAGCTTGCTTTTACAGCCTGCTGATGTAGTAAATGTAGCAGGACAGCTCGAGGATAGCCATGCTTCCTAAGCACAGTCTTTGAAAGGTCATGATCATTTTTTATGCAAAATGTCACTCTTTCAACACTAAAAACTGCATGGATAAACAGAGATCTGTATTAACGGAATCTTCTGCTGCTTTGCCATCCACTTATCTTGTATCTGTTCACAGACCACTAGAGAGGAACACTGATTATTTCCATTTTAATGACATTCTTTAAGTTAAAGTCTCTACTAAGTGTGGACTTGCAATTTAGCAAATAGGTAGTTCTTGGTATATAAACCTTAATTTTATCATTTGTTACATTTTATACACGTTATTACAAATTTACTGTAAATTAAGTGTTAATGTTTATGTGTCATGATGACCACCTCTTCACAGACCTCTACAAGATAAGCAAAGGAGTTGCTTTAGCAGTCAACTGAGCTTTGAGATGTCTTTTGTCCAGAAAATTTTAACCACTTCCCGACCGGCGCACGCCGATGTACGTCAGCAGAATGGCACGGGCAGGCATATTGGCGTACAGGTACATACCTCGGGACCCCCATGAGTCCGGTCGCCACGGACATACCCGCGATCGTCTCACGGGGAGGCTGAACGAGGAGATGCCGTTGTAAACAACATCTCCCCGTTCTGCCTAGCAACAAGTGATGCTGATCTCTGCTCCATGTGATTGGAGCACAGATTAATGTTCACTAAAACAAAGCCCAGCCCCCCACAGTTAGTAACACACCCCTAGGAACACTTAACCCCTACACTGCCACCCACTGGTTAACCCCTTACCTGCCAGTGTCATTTACACAGGAATCACTGCATTTGTATAGCAGTGATTTCTGTATAAATGACAATGGTCCCAAAAATGTGTCAAAAATGTCCGATGTGTCTACCATAATGTCACAGTCACAATAAAAAAAAAAAATATTAATAAAAATGCCATAAAACTATCCTCTGTTTTGTAAATGCTATAACTTTTGCGCAAACCAATCAATAATCGCTTATTGCAATTTTTTTACCAGAAATATGAACTAGAATACATATCGGCCTAAACTGAGGGAAAACATTTTTTTAATATATATTTTTGGGGGATATTTATTATAACAAAAAGTAAAAAATAATTAATTTTTTTCAAAATTGTCGCTTTATTTTTGTTTATAGAGCAAAAAATAAAAACGCAGGGGTGATCAAATACCACCAAAAGAAAGCTCTATTTGTGGGGAAAAAAGGACGTCAATTTTGTTTGGGAGCCACGTCGCATGACTGCGCAATTGTCAGTTAAAGCAACGCTGTGCCGAATCGCAAAAAGTGGTCTGGTCTTAAGCCAGCAAAATGGCCCGGTCTGAAAGTGATTAAAGTATGCGTAAACCCAATTACTAAAATCTCATACAAATGTAGTTAATTGAAATCTTTTTTAATCTGTATCTTTCATTAAAATGATATCTGATGATTCTGGTATAAAGGTCTTTGTTCAGACAGTGTAATAGGTTGTTGTATGTAATACGTTGATAATGCTCTGTCCTTGTCTCTTAACCCCAGTGAAAGCCATTTCATTCTGCAATATGTAGGTACGATCCACCATTGCTGTTACCATTGGGAAATCTGTTCTGAGAAATGTCATGGAGCCATTGCTGAAGTGCATAATTAAAAAAGAAATAAAGGAGTTTTTTTTACATTATTTTTTTATCATACACAACATTTTTAGCAAATTTAGAGGTTGATTTACTAAAGGCAAATAGACTGTGTGCTTTACAAAGTGCAGTTACACTCTGCAAGAGCAGTAGCTCCAGAGCTTAGTAAATGAGCAGTAACTCTACTGACTTCCATCATCCAATCATGTGCAAGCATTTTTTTTTTCCTTGTACATGATTGGCTATTCTTTGTGAGAAGTTGCAGCCTGTTGGGGAGATCCATGCCACTTCCAGTGAGGTCTTAAGAACACAATATGAGAAAAACCCTTAAAAAAAGGTTTTGCCTGGATTTCCACTTTAAAATAGCAAAATATTTTCATTGCCAGCCAATTTTGTAAAGCACATATCTCTGACAGACTGCAGTGACATCATGTTCTTTGTGGCTTTGGAAGAATACAGTGTCATCACCTCCTTGCCTTACTTTTCTGATCTGACAGTATAGAAGAGGCATCAGAGAAATTAGTCTATAATAGAGATGTAAGGGAACGGAAATGTGTTTTCTTTGTCACTTCTAGAGTAATGTGGGACATAGAAAAATATAGAGATGCTGGTAGGTATTCTTCCTATTCACAAGAATGTTCTGCTGTTTTGAACAGGCAAAGCTCTGGCACTTCTACCTTGTGTTGGAGCTTGCTTGCTCCCTCCTCTACCACCTTGCTATTGGTCCATCACAAGAAAATAATGGTGCCTTGTTAAATTTGATTATATATTCAGAAATTGTAGTTACAGTAATATACACTAACCAGACATAACTTTATGACCACTGACAGGTTAAGTGATTAACATTTATTATCTTGTTATAATGGCATCTAAACGCTGATGGGCTATATTAGGCAGCAAATAAACATATTGTCCCTGAAGTTGATGCATTGAAAGCATAAAAAATTGACATTGCAGGTTGTTTTCGTTGTGTGTGTGTGTGTAGCTGTAAACTGGCATGTGACAATGCTGACCCGTGTCCAAAGCCAAAAGTGCCTACAATAGACATGCAAACAACTGGACAACAGATCAATGGAAAAAAGGTGGCCTGGTCTAATACGTCACGTTTCTGTAACATTATGTGGATTGCTGGGTTTGTGGGTGTCTTTTACCTGGAGTAGAGATGGCACCAGGATGCAAAGATGGCAAGCTGGCAGAGGCAGTGTGATGCTTTGGACAATGGTATGCTGGGAAACCTTGTGGCTGTTACTTGTGTTATGTGTAGCACCCTGATGTTTAGGCAGGGTTGCTAGTAAATGTACCTCCTAGGTATAGTTGCCTTGGCCAATTGATAGGGGATCAATTGATTCCACCCTAATTCCAGAATTGCTGCACTTCTCTCTTCTGTCACTATATGGCGGTTATCTGGTGCCATTAGATAAGACAAGGGCATTGCAAGGACAGATTAGAAATAGATGGGGTATACCAGCCAATGGACAGGGATCTTGGGTCCCTTGGCCTGCTGGGAGAGCCTATTTATTTGGGTGAGGTCAGGTGATCGGGCTTCTGTGCCACCTGGATGGCTGTCTGTGTGGATGTATGCTGTGCTGCCCCGGGCTGCTAGGCCAGAGCCTGAGGGGACATCTGGCTGCTAGGCTGTCTGAGGGCCTATCCAGAAGCAAGAGCGAGCAGCGCAGGGCTGGGATTGTGGCTTGCAGTCCAACCAGAAGTGATGGTTCTGGAGAATCTGTCATGGTCGGAGGTAGGGGGAAGCTGTCGCCACTAAGGGACCATCCACCTTGTTACCAGGGACCACTGTTAATAGCTGAAGTAGACAATTGAGTAGTCGTGCAACGCTGTACTAAAAAAAAATTGGCATCCCTCTTCCCCCACAAATAGAGCTTTATTTTAGTGGTATTTGATCATCTCTGCAGTTTTTATTTTTTCGTGCTATAAACAAAAAAAGAGCAACAATTTTGAAAAAAAACACAATATTTTGTACTTTTTCCTATAATAAATATCCCCCAATTTTTTTTTAGGCCGATATGTATTCTTGGTAATAAAACTCACAATAAGCGTATATTGATTGGTTTGCGCAAAAATTATAGCGTCTACAATATAGGGGACAGATTTATGGCATTTTTATTATTATTATTTTTTTTTTTACTAGTAATGGCGGTGAGCTGCGATTTTTATCTGGAATGCAACATTATGGTGCACACATCAGACACTTTTGACACATTTTTGAAATCACTGACAATTATACAGGAATCAGTGCTATAAAGCGGACCAAAATCAGACCCTAAGCAGTTAACAGGGACCCACCGGACCCCTGCTAGGAGCCACTCCACACAGCAGTGTGAACCCAGTCTCAAGCAGTCTCCCAACTAAGAGATAAGCCACATGTCTGCAGTACCCAAGATATTTAATTCCTCCTTGAACTTCTTCGTCCCATGTCCTACACACTTATACTGATGTATGCATGCATTTGGAGGGACAGGCTGAGCTTCTGCCCACTCCACCAGTCAGCATGCATCTGTTACCTCACTCTGATAAAGTGGGGTCCCACCAAGCGTGTAGCACATACCTCATACATGCTCTCAATTAACTTTTCTCTTTCCATACCTAGTACCCAGGCCATAGATCTCCTAAAATGCTAGTCCACTCTCAGTGACCAACAGAGATGGACTGCTAAGGAGGGAGTTCAAGTACCAACCGCCTCGCTGCTGGAGAACCTGTCACCTATTAGGTACCACACCAATGACCGGTTGCTGTTTCTCCTTGTAGTTACTCATGAACTGCTACTATAGTGATATTACACTTACCCCATACTGTGGTTAAGGACCCAAGCTCTTGATGACATGCCAAATCCTCATCTGCACCTCTTGAATAACTTTAGACCAGGCTCTGAGCAGTTGAATCAGTGTTTACTGTAACTTGGTAAACATGTATACCATGCAATAACATTCCATTCCTAAGCCCTAACTAAACCCAATGGTGCCCCAGGTTACCTGAACAGGTGAAGTCTCTTAGAGGAAAGTCCAAGCTTAGCAGTGCTCTAACAGAGAAGTCCATGTTCCAGGGTTCTTCTGGCAAATCAACATTCCAAGAGGACTATAGGTCCCAGCAAGTCTTTAGTGCAGGTTCCCCATGCATTTCCCCAAGTGTTCCCTGGAGCCCCCTCCAGGATGCAGACCTCTTCCCTTTTATAGAACATGGGAGGGTGGCTGCCCCCTGGCAAAAGTCAGAGAACACACAGAGGAAAGGTGGCAAAACATTAACCTTTTCCGCCTGACCTGGGCAGCCAGGTGCCAACTACACACACACAGTAGGCTGCCTGCCTACATGTGGGATGTGCTGGAAAAACAAATCTGATCCATGGAGACCCCACCTCACAACTTATGCCGCGTACACAAGGTCGGATTTCTCATCGGAAAAAGATATGATTGTTTTTCCGACGGGATTCCGCTCAAGTTTGCCTTGCATACACACGGTCACGCAAAAGTTAGCTGAAATTACGACCGTCAAGAATGCGGTGACGGACAACACTACGATAAGCCGAGAAAATTAAGTTCAATGCTTCCGAGCATGCCTTGAATTGATTCCGAGTATGCGTAGGAATTTTGCACGTCGAAATTTCCACAGACAATCGCATTTTCAGATAGGAACTTTTCCCAACCGAAAAATTGAGAGCATGCTCTCAATCTTTTGCTGGCTGGAATTCTGCCAGCAAAAGACTGATGAAGCATACACAAGGTCACATTTTCTGATGAAAAACTCTCATTGGTCTTTTGTGGGCTGAACTTCCAATCGTGTGTATGTGGCATTACAGGCTCTTAAGTATCTGCTATTGATGATTTGGTGCTAGATACCACAATATACTTTCAGATGTCTAGTGCAATTCATCCCTTGATGGGTCAGGGCTATTTTGACAGCAAAAGGGCTGTTTTGGTGTCAAAAGAGGCAACTATTCAATATTAGGAAGATGGTCATAATGTTATGGCCGATCAATGTATGTAGGAACAGGGCTGCCTATCAAAATTTTCAATTTTAACAGTGGACCAAGTAAAAAATGATGGACACACTACTTTTTTTAATGGGAAAATTGTCACAGAGAAAACGAAGCTCTTACTATCAGTGTTTTAATCCCCTTCTTTTCCACAACCAGGGCAACCCAGTGGAGGGGGTGAGGGGCAGTGAGAGATGTCTAATAATCCTTCTTCTCTCCTACATGTGTCAGAAACCGTGAATAAGACCGAGACAGAAGTACAATTAAATCACACTTGTTTATTAATAAAGGTAAGTAGAGTAAGCGTAGTCAAAGCATAGCCAGAGTCCAGTAACCAGATCGGGTAATTAGCCAGGCCAGAAGTCAGGTATCCAAGTGGAACAGCAAGCAGGTAAAGGAGCCAGAAGGGATGTCAGCAAAGGCAGTCTTTAACAGGTATGCAGGAGATAGTTTCTTGTGATGTGACTAAGGCGAAGGCAGAGATGAAGTGAGTTGGACAGCTTAAGTAGACAGGTCAGACGAGCAGGATCAGGAACAGCTGGGTAACTGTGGAGAGAGATGAGAGCTGGCAATTAGCCGGCAGCAGAGAAGCCAGCTCAGAGAAGGAAGGGCTGAGCCCAGCCCTGACAACATGGTACCAAAAGGAGGTTGAAAGGTTTCACAGGAGGTGCCTGCTATAAACATAAATACAAATATATACAAACATATAGTGCATGAAAGAAGAGCCCAGTTTCTGTGTTGCCATGTTGTACAATACACATGCCCAATATTGCCAGCAGAGAGGTGGGGATTTTTAAAAAACAGGGTCATTTCTGTCATGAGCTGCCATAAAATCAGATCCATTTTTATTGGTCTACCTTAAATACAGTTGGCAGCCTTGGTGAAGGACCCCTACTGTTATACAAGTGAATTATTAAATGGATGTCCTGCTTGTTGGAATAAAGTGACCCCCACCCCCTTTAAATGCATTTTTTTTTCATATTCTGTTAATGTTAATGTGAAATTCTATGCAAGAAATGTATTTAGCTCTCTTATAGAATAAAACATTTACCCTTTAACAGGAGAATATGCTTCGTTCATTCATTAAAGACCTAGGAAGATCTGTAAACTCAACAAATGTTGCATTTCTCATGCGAATATAATAAAAGTGCTAATATAAAATAGAAACAATGGCCCAGTGTTGCTCTGTGCCCATATCAAAGTGTATGAAGCATTGGAGAGTGCAAAGAGAGTAACAACATATTGTTCTGGCCTCATTAAACATGAAATAGTTTGGCCCTTGTGACATCCTGTAACTCCCAGGAAGACAGCTTTTCAAAAAAGATTTGAAGCAAGACACTTTTTCAGGTTTACCAGTGATCAAACCAAAAGAATTGCAGGACTTTTAATTCAGCTATCACACAAACCTAGCTGTGCCTACATTGTACAACTCCATCAGTTTTACAGAGAACCTGTGAGGGGCGGACAGAATTGTTCTTGCAAGATAATTTTCTTTTCTTCCTGGCTGTGGCTTCATTGTAGATGCAGTGATTCATTTTGTGCATTGTCATTTTTAAAAGGAAGTGAGGGCTGAATTCTAATATTTTATTTATAGCTTGCTTTAATGGAATCTAGTCAGGGAATTTGTAGAGTGTGAAGGGATTGGCTGTAGTCCCTTTCCATGTGAAATAATGTTTCCTATGCTATTCAATGCATGTGTTTTGTTCTGGTATAGGAGTCAATGCTGGATACAGATATTGTCGTAGGATTAAAGTGTATCAAAAGTCTTTTATTTTAAATTGTATAGAGTAGGGATTAATTTGCAAGTCTGTGAGGTTTTTACACTGCCTGCATACCCTCTATATTTGACCTACCATACTACCATCATCATAGAGACTGAAATCCTAGTAAAAGAAAGACTAAGCAATAGCATGCAATTTCAAGCTGCAGCAAGCAAAGCCAGCAGTCTATTAGGATGCATAAAAAAGGATATTTACTCCAGAGATCAAATGATAATATTGCCACTTTATAAAACTCTGGGTCGGCCACATCTGGAGTATGCCATCCCATAGTTGCCAACATTGTAAACAAAAATTTGTGGACACTTTTTTGGCTGTAGGCAGAGTCACACTATAATTAGGGGGCGTGGTATGCATTTGTAAATGTGGCATAGGGAAATAAAAATGTGTGGTTTATGCAAAATATTGGGTGTGGCTTAAATGGGTGTGGCTCAAATGGGCTGTGGTTAGAGTCTGAGATGAATGAGGGATGGAGAGGGAAAGGAGGAAAGGGGATAGAGGGAGAGGGATGGAGGGACAGCAGCCCCAGATCCTACACCACAATAACAATATGTATTCCAGCGTTTAGCCATCAGCATATAAAGATACTCCAAACACCTGGTGTTAGTGGTTCAATCATCCCGGAACATGGTTGTTATGGTTCACAAACACGATATATAGAGTAAACCGCGCTATTCAAACACAAAATAATATTATTTAAATTCCCTACAAGCAGCAACCCTAATCGTAATACTCCGATAACAAACTAAATAGGTGAACAAAGTGAGCTGCGCTAAAAACAAAAACATTTTTTCTTTCTAAAAACTAATCACAAAAAACCATCAATAGTCATGAGAAAAAAATTGTAATTTCTGGTGACAAAAATAATTCGATTAAATCAACCAATTAACTAAATACAAATAATTAAATTATATAAGTGAATAATATCTTTTCATCGTATAAGTGAAAAAAGTGTTTTTAAATCAGAACCAATAATGAAATTAGCATAAATTGTATACCCCTTATATATAAATCATATACATTAGAAAAGATAAACCTACACACCAATAAATTAATTGTAGTGAATAAGCAAAGAAAAAAATTAACAAAAAATATGCATTGAATAAAAAAGAAGAAAAAAAACTGAAAAAATTGTCCAAAGAATAGTGTTGGTTCTTCAAAGGTGATATTATGGAGTAGACACCCACAGATTCCTGTGTGAAAAACAATCCAAACAATCCTCCACCAGTGAGAAGAGGGGCCGCTTACCAGAGTTATAGATCTCAGTGTCAATGAGATCAACAGAGCAACAGCACAGAAGTTATGGATGAACCGTCACAGGCACCACACAGCTTTTATCTCCAATACGAAGCCTCCAGACAGGGAACGAGGGTATCGTGGATCATATAAAAAATCAAAAGGCACTCGCATAGCGTAAAACCACTTACTTTAATGGAATAAAATATAAAATATTACACTCACATGTGCATAGAAGAAAACGATCGTATAAATAAAATGAGCCGGCCTGGACTCGTGTGCCGCCCGCACTTCCTAGTTGGGCGTAGAACGCGGAGACGTCAGAACGCCTATCTCCCTACTCGCGTTTCGTCTCGAACGGACGTGTTCACGGGATGCGGGACGGCGTTCTGACGCACCGCCTATATACCAAATCATAAACAAAACAGCCTCGGTCTGAGCTCCATGCTGTCTCCCAATCCACCATATTAGGTGAGGGAAAGAGGACAAAAATACCAATATCATCACCTAATCCGCCATTTTGCATGAGGGAAAAGGAATAAAAATTTGCCCTACTACCACATAAAGCCAGACCTCTGCCCATAACCATCAGAGTTACCTGGGAATCATAAATTAAAAACAAAAAAAATCATAAAAAATACATTAAATATGAAATACTTTTTATAAGAAACTTTTCATAAGGAAAAAGGGCTGGTCTCTTATCAGAGAGAATCCCCTCCTCCCCTCCCCCTCTCTCCGGACAAACATCCCACAGACCCATATCGATATACATGTGTCCAAAGAGAGGAAAAAAAGGGGAGGGAAAAAAAGGGGGAAAAAAGGAGGGAAGGGGGGAGGGGAAAAAAGAAAAAAAGGGGGGGAAGGAGACCACCCCCAAAAAAATTTAATTTTAGTAAAAATTTGTATTAATTAAAATAATATTTAATAAAAAAATATATACACAAAATAATATTAAATGTGAATCAACACAGGCAAAACAATCCGAATAGATAGGCAAAGGGGCTTATATGGCAAAGATATATAATATTTTATATATCTGAATATTAATACATTATTAGTTGTATAATTAAAATATGCCAACACCATAGAAAAAATATATGATGATACCCCAGGTAAAAAGCAAAAACAAAAAACGGTAAAAACAAAAATCCCTTAGCGAGGACTCATGGAACTCACACCAAGTTTACAATCCAAGAAAAAACAGGGAGCCTAAATTATATAAGCTATTCAAACCAGTTATATGTTGTTCAAGCATTGTCAATGAACGCATTTACGTCTACTTCAATGTTAAGGCCATGAGGGGTATAACTTTTTAATTTATGAATTCACATCATTTCAAGCTTTGAGATACTTCTCACCAAATGGGTTCCCCTCCAATGGGGGTTGAACTTATCAATTCCCAAAAAAATTGTGTTGGTAGGGTCTCTGTTATGCACCAAAAGGTAATGTTTGGAGACTGAATGTTGGGTGTACCCCCTACGGATATTCCCAATGTGTTCATTCAAACGCACATGTAGGGCACGTTTGGTCCGCCCTACATACTGGAGGCCACAAGGGCACTCCAGCATGTAGACCACCGCCTCCGAACAACAGGTAATGAAAGGCTCTATGGTGAAAGACTTGGAAGTAACAGTAGATCTAAAAGTGGTACTTCTCCTGGACCGACAGCCATTTATGTTACATACCGGGCACTTCCTGCATTGATAATACCCAGTGAGGTTTGAGAAGAAATGCGGGCGGTTAATGGGTGGGTCCAAGACATTAGGAGCCACCCTATCCCTCAAAGATGTCACACCTCTATAAACTACTTGAGGTCTGTCAGGCAAAATGGTTCCCAATATTGAGTCATTCCTAAGTATGTGCCAGTGCTTTTTAAGTATATGTTTAATCCTAGTGTGTTGACACGAATAATTGGTAATGAAGGGGTGGCGAAAATTGTTTTGACGACCCCCTTCGCGTTCCTTTAATAGCTCAGATCTTTCAATATGGCTGATCTCATCTACCAAGCATGTCAAGGGTTCAGACGGATAACCTTTATCAATGAACCTCTGGGTAAGAACACGGGCCTGTTGTATAAACACATCCTGTTCTGTACAGTTGCGTCTCAACCTCAAAAGTTGGCTTTTAGGTACTGATTTAAGCCAGGCTGGGTGGTGGCAGCTAGCGGTGGGTATAAAGGAGTTCCTATCGGTGGCTTTAAAGAAAGTTGATGTAATAAAACTCTCTCCTTTAATCGCAATAGTAAGATCTAAGAAATTAATCTTAGTAGGACTAGCTTCATAAGTCAGGTGTATACCCCTGGTGTTAGAGTTAAGCTCACTCATAAACAGGGAAAGGTCTGATTCACTACCATCCCATAGGAGGAGGATGTCGTCTATGTACCTAGCCCAAAAGGTCAGCTGTGGCCTGACCTGGGCATAGACAACATCCTCCTCCCATCTCGCCATAAAGAGGTTCGCCAAACTGGGGGCATATTTGGCCCCCATGGCTACCCCCTTGATCTGGCGGAAAAAGTCCCCTCCAAACCAGAAAAAATTATGCGTAGCCGCATACTCTAAGGCCGCGTACACACGGGCGGACTGTTCGCCCAACCTTGTCCGCTGAACAGTGTTTGGGCGGACAGTCCGCTCGTGTGTGGGCTTTCAGCGGACAGTTTCAGCGGACAGTTTGACGGACAAAGTCTTTCGGAAATTCCGAAAAACTGTCCGCTGAAACTGTGTTTGAGCGAACAGTCCGCCCGTGTGTAGGCTACTTTCGAAATGAGCAAACTGTTCCCGCTCGGAGGAGTCTGCTCATTTCGAGCGCGTGTGAAGGTAGGCGGGGCCCGCGACGGAGACGTCGCGGGCTCCGCCGCCTGGAATGGGCTTAAAGGGGAACCCCAACGCCGAAAAAAAATTGGCGTGGGGGTTCCCCCAAAGTCCACAACAGACCCTTGTCCGAGCACGCTACCCGGCCGGCCAGGAAAGGGGGGCGAGCGAGCGCGCCCCCCCTCCTGAGCCGTACCAGGCCGCGTGCCCTCAACATGGGGGGGTGCCTTGGGGAAGGGGGGGCCGCGCGGCCCCCCCACCCCAAAGCACCTTGTCCCCATGTTGATGAGGACAAGGGCCTCTTCCCGACAACCCTGGCCGTTGGTTGTCGGGGTCTGCGGGCGGGGGGCTTATCGGAATCCGGGAGCCCCCTTTAAGAAGGGGGCCCCCGGATACCGGCCCCCCACCCTATGTGAATGAGTATGGGGTACAATGTACCCCTACCCATTCACCTGTGAAATAAAGTACAAAAAAAAACACAACACAGAGAAAAAATATTTTATTGCACAGCTCCGGTGGTATATGTCACATGGGTTGGTCACATGGGTTGATGTCACATGGGGACTATGACATCGTAAGGGGACGGGGTCACCATGTGGCCAACCCATGTGACATATACCATGTGACACCGCCCCATTGTCACTATATAAGTGACCGCACAGCGCGGCTCTGGCATTCCGGCCGGAGAGAGCGACGTGTCAACATCTCCTGGGGAAGAAGAAGAAGAACAAGAAGAAGAAGAAGAACGGAAGGCGGCGACGGCGACAGCGACAGCGGCGACAGAAGACCGGGCCACCGCCTGTAAAAGAGCTACAAGAAGGCGCGGTGGCCCGGCAGAAGAACCGAAGGCGGCGACAGAACAACGGAAGGCAGCGGCGACAGAAGACCGGGACACCGCCTGTAAAAGAGCTATAAGAAGGCGCGGTGGCCCGGCAGAAGAACCGAAGAGGGGGACAAGACCCCCGAAGTCGGGAGAAGAGGCCGGCGGCGGGGAGGAAGAAAGCCGGGCTCCTCCGCTAGTAAAAGAGCTACACGAAGATAGCGGAGGAGTCCGGCGAGAAGACCCCCGAAGACGGAAGACCCCCGGAGCTGTGCAATAAAATATTTTTTCTCTGTGTTGTGTTTTTTTTTGTACTTTATTTCACAGGTGAATGGGTAGGGGCACATTGTACCCCATACTCATTCACATAGGGTGGGGGGCCGGTATCCGGGGGCCCCCTTCTTAAAGGGGGCTCCCGGATTCCGATAAGCCCCCCGCCCGCAGACCCCGACAACCAACGGCCAGGGTTGTCGGGAAGAGGCCCTTGTCCTCATCAACATGGGGACAAGGTGCTTTGGGGTGGGGGGGCCGCGCGGCCCCCCCTTCCCCAAGGCACCCCCCATGTTGAGGGCACGCGGCCTGGTACGGCTCAGGAGGGGGGGACGCGCTCGCTCGTCCCCCTTTCCTGGCCGGCCGGGTAGCGTGCTCGGACAAGGGTCTGTTGTGGACTTTGGGGGGACCCCCACGCCGATTTTTTTCGGCGTTGGGGTTCCCCTTTAAGTCCATTCCAGGCGGCGGAGCCCGCGACGTCTCCTTCGCGGGCCCCGCCTACCTGTACACGCGCTCGAAATGGGCGGATTTGCCTCCGCCTTACGTGGGCGAGTCCGTTCATTTCAAAAGTTGAGCGAACTGTTTGTCAAACAGTTCGCTGAAACAGTCCGCTCAAAAAGTGCCGTGTGTGGCCATGTCCGTCCATGCTAATTTTGAGCGGACTGTTTGCCGAAACTGTTTGACAAACAAAGTTGGGCGAACAGTCCGCCCGTGTGTACGCGGCCTAAGAGTCTCATGATGAAATCAATTTGTTCTGGAGGGAGATCAGAAAACCTCTCCAAGGAATCTAAAACGGCTTCTAAACCCATATTTTGGGGTATGCTCGTGTATAATGACGCAACGTCTGCAGTTACCAGCAGGGTCCCTTGTTTGGGATGATGTCCCTCGAGGAGATTGATAATATGTCTCGTGTCTTTAATGAATGATGGCATTCGACGCACTAAAGGTTGTAAAAATAAATCTATGTACCTACCCACCCGGGAAGTAATGGAATCAATCCCACTAATAATGGGTCGTCCCGGGGGGCAGGCAAGACTCTTATGAACCTTAGGTAGGTAATAGATTATAGGGATTCTGGGAGTTTTTGGAACAAGGAAGGCCCTCTCTTTCTTATTCAAGATTCCCTGATCGAATCCCTCTGCAACAAGAGACTCCAGAGTTCTTTTATATTGTGCATTCGGATTAGAAGGTAGGGAGATATAGGTAGCCCTATCCCCTAAAATGCGATTCATCTCGCCTATATAGTCATCCTTATTCAAGATGACTTTACCCCTCCCCCCCTTGTCCGCTGGGCGGATGACCACATTTTTATTATTACAAAGGGATTCAATGCCAGCTTCGATCACCTCTTTATTTTTGACTTTTTTAATGCGTAAGTCTTCAAGATCTTTGAGGGCCAGATCGCGAAAGACTTTTAGAGAGGGACACAAATGCCCAGGTGGGTTGAAAAGTGATGCATTAGAAAGTCCCGTGTGACAATAATCACCAGAGGCATTCCTAAGAAAATTAATGGGATTTGAAGCTACATATCTTTGAATGTTAACCACTTGCCGACCGCCGCACGACGATATACGTCGGCAGAATGGCACGGGCAGGCATATTGGCGTATATATAAGTCCATGCCTGCCCGCGGGTGGGGGGCCCGATCGGGCCCCCCCCCGGTGCCTGCGGCGGTCGGCATTCGTTCGGGAGAGATCAGGGATGAGGGGACGGCCATTCATTCATGGCCACCCCCTCGCGATCGCTCTCGACGAATGGAAATCCCCCGTGACATCACTTCCTCTCCTGTAATGTAAACACAGGAGAGGAAGTGATGTATTCTCTCCTCCGTGTCGGTATTTTCCGTTCCGACACGGAGGAGAGCGGATCGGTGAGTTGCACCAACACTCTACACACACAGTAGAACATGCCAGGCACACTCACACCCCCCCTTTACCCCCCGATCACCCCCCCAATTACCCCTGCCCCCCAGTCACAGTGACACCAATGTCATTTTTTTTTTTTTTTTTTTTTTTTTGCATTGGTGTCATTTGTGACTGTAATAACTGTTAGGGCAGTTAGAGTTAGCCCCCTTTAGTTCTAATGTACCCCCCTAACCCCCCCAATAAAGGTTTAACCCCGTGATCACCCCCCGTCGCCAGTGTCACTAAGGCTGGGTTCACATTGCAGCGGTTTATGAGAACGAATGTGATTCGCACCGCACTGCAGTGCAAATCACATCCGATCTCTGTGCGATTCGAGTTCAGCCATTCGCCGCACCCGCCGCACCCGCCACACCCGCCGCACCCGCCGCAAATTCGCACGGGACCCTTTTTTTGGCCCGCAGCAGAATCGGATCGCATGGGTGTTCACACCATGCGATCCGAGTTTGCAGATCGCACTGCGATATGCGAACTGATCTGGGGGTGTCAGTAACATTTCACTGACACTCCCAGCAGTTCGCATAGGGCAGTGTGAACTGCCGCCGGGAGGCATGCGATGCGGGAACCCGCCGCGGATTCGCGGCGTTTCCGCATCGCTCCAGTGTGAACCCAGCCTAATAAGCGATCATTTTTCTGATCGCCGTATTAGTGTCACAGGTGACGCTAGTTAGGCAGGTAGGTATTTAGGTTCGCCGCAGCTTTTTATAGCGCCAGGGACCCCCATATACTACCGCATAAAGCCCCCTGATTGCCCCCTAGTTAACCCTTTCACCAGTGATCACCATATAACTGTTACAGGTGACGCTGGTTGGTTAGTTATTTTTTTATAGTTTCAGGGCACCCGCCATTTATTACCTAATAAAGGTTTAACCCCCTGATCACCCGGCGGGTGTCATTTGTGACTAATAACTGTTAGGGCAGTTAGGGTTAGCCCCCTTTAGTTCTAAGGTACCCCCCTAACCCCCCCAATAAAGGTTTAACCCCGTGATCACCCCCCGTCGCCAGTGTCACTAAGGCTGGGTTCAGATTGCAGCGGTTTGAGAACGGATGTGATTCGCACCGCACTGCAGTGCAAATCACATCCGATCTCTGTGCGATTCGAGTTCAGCCATTCGCCGCACCCGCCACACCCGCCGCACCCGCCGCAAATTCGCACGGGACCCTTTTTTTGGCCCGCAGCAGAATCGGATCGCATGGGTGTTCACACCATGCGATCCGAGTTTTCAGATCGCACTGCGATATGCGAACTGATCTGGGGGTGTCAGTAACATTTCACTGACACTCCCAGCAGTTCGCATAGGGCAGTGTGAACTGCCGCCGGGAGGCATGCGATGCGGGAACCCGCCGCGCATTCGTGGCGTTCCCGCATCGCTCCAGTGTGAACCCAGCCTAATAAGCGATCGTTTTTCTGATCGCTGTATTAGTGTCACAGGTGACGCTAGTTAGGCAAGTAGGTATTTAGGTTCGCCGCAGCTTTTTATAGCGCCAGGGACCCCCATATACTACCGCATAAAGCCCCCTGATTGCCCCCTAGTTAACCCTTTCACCAGTGATCACCATATAACTGTTACAGGTGACGCTGGTTGGTTAGTTATTTTTTTATAGTTTCAGGGCACCCGCCATTTATTACCTAGTCTCACTAGTGTACCCCTAAATTTAGGGGTGTCTACTTTCCAAAATGGGGTCATTTGGGGGGGGTTTGTGCCATCTTGGCATTTTATGGCCTTCAAAACTGTAACGCCCTTAGAAAGCCTGAAGGCGGTGCTTGGTTTTCGGGGCCCCGTACGCGGCTAGGCTCCCAAAAAGTCCCACATATGTGGTATCCCCGTACTCAGGAGAAGCAGCAGAATTTATTTTGGGGTGTCATTTCACATATGCCCATGGCATGCGTGAGCAATATATCATTTAGTGACAACTTTGTGAAAAAAAAAAAAAAAAAAAAAAAGTTTGTAATTTTCCCGCAACTTGTGGCAAAATATAAAATATTCCATGGACTCAACATGCCTCTCAGCAAATAGCTTGGGGTGTCTACTTTCTAAAATGGGGTCATTTTTGGGGGTTTTGTGCCATCTTGGCATTTTATGGCCTTCAAAACTGTAATAGGTAGTGAGGAGTGAAGTCAAATATTTACGCCCTTAGAAAGCCTGAAGGCGGTGCTTGGTTTTCGGGGCCCCGTACGCGGCTAGGCTCCCAAAAAGTCCCACATATGTGGTATCCCCGTACTCAGGAGAAGCAGCAGAATTTATTTTGGGGTGTCATTTCACATATGCCCATGGCATGTGTGAGCAATATATCATTTAGTGACAACTTTGTGAAAAAAAAAAAAAAAAAAAAAAAGTTTGTAATTTTCCCGCAACTTGTGGCAAAATATAAAATATTCCATGAACTCAACATGCCTCTCAGCAAATAGCTTGGGGTGTCTACTTTCTAAAATGGGGTCATTTGTGGGGGTTTTGTGCCATCTTGGCATTTTATGGCCTTCAAAACTGTAATAGGTAGTGAGAAGTGAACTCAAAAATTTACGCCCTTAGAAAGCCTGAAGGCGGTGCTTGGTTTTCGGGGCCCCGTACGCGGCTAGGCTCCCAAAAAGTCCCACATATGTGGTATCCCCGTACTCAGGAGAAGCAGCAGAATTTATTTTGGGGTGTCATTTCACATACGCCCATAGCATGTGTGAGCAATATATCATTTAGTGACAACTTTGTGTAAAAAAAAAAAAAAAATTTTTTTTTTGTCATTATTCAATCGCTTGAGGCAAAAAAATAAAATATTCAATGGGCTCAACATGCCTCTTATCAATTTCCTTAGGGGGTCTACTTTCCAAAATGGGGTCATTTGGGGGGGTTTTGTACTGCCCTGCCATTTTAGCACCTCAAGAAATGAGATAGGCAGTCGTAAACTAAAAGCTGCGTAAATTCCAGAAAACGTACCTTAGTTTGTAGATGTGACAACTTTTGCGCAAACCAATAAATATACAATTATTGACTTTTTTTTTACCAAAGACATGTGGCTGAATACATTTTGGCCTAAATGTATGACTAAAATTGAGTTTATTGGATTTTTCTAATAACAAAAAGTAGAAAATATCATTTTTTTTCAAAATTTGCGGTCTTTTTACGTTTATATCGCAAAAAATAAAAATCGCAGAGGCAATCAAATACCATCAAAAGAAAGCTCTATTTGTGGGAAGAAAAGGACGCAAATTTTGTTTGGGTACAACATTGCATGACCGCGCAATTACCAGTTAAAGCAGCGCAGTGCCAAAGTGTAAAAAGACCTCTGGTCATTTACCAGCAAAATGGTCCGGTCTTAAAGTGGTTAAGCTTCCTTACATACTTATGAATATCCATGTATGTTTGGAATTTATTCATATTCTTGGCTGGAGCAAACTTAAGGCCCTTATCCAGGACACTCAGTTCGCAGTTGTTAAGAGTGGCCGAACTAAGGTTAAAAATACCCGCACCGATTACGTTCTTAATCTTTTTGGGCTGAGTGCGCCTCCCCCCTCTAGTTCCTTTCTTAGTTCGACCACTCTTTTGATGCCCTGGTTTGGCCTGGGAAAACCCCAACTAATATGGCCTGGGTTGGCGCCCAAGTTGCCATTGCTAGAGTCTCCCTGGGTTTCAACATAGGGACCCATATTATTGGGCCTCAAGTCTGCCATACAATCCGTAGACATATAGTTTCTTTCTAGTGGAAACACAGAATTCTGTAAAGGCAAGAAACTGTTTTGTGTAGGAATATTAAATTGAGATTGATAGTCAACATCATAATGTACCACTTGGCTGTTATTATAAGCTGCTGGTGGGTTGGGTTTTAAATATTGAGAAGGAAGGGGTAATTGGTTGTAAGCAGGAGATGGGAAGTAACCCTGTTTGGAATTAGGGCCTCCTATCCATCCAGGGGGGGGTGCAAGTGGTCTCTCCTGTCTCCAATTTGGAGGGGGAGCAGCCTGACCATAATAGAGAGAGGGAGCTTGGGCATATGTCTGAGGGGGGAGGGGGACATTCTGACGTTGCCCACCTCGTCCTCTCCCTCTGTTGTCATGCCCCTGAGGGGGTCCACGTTTGCCACCTCTAGTTTGGCTGTAATTTCTCTTTCCCTCACCAGGGGAGCGAAAACGAGAATTCACAGATGGTGCTGTCTGATTTTGTATGTACTGGGGTGGTATCCCACCTTGGGACATAACCACCGGGGTAGTGTCCATAGCTGGACCAGAGATATCTATTTGTTCTGCCAATAATCTCTTTTGCCACTCAAAAACTGTCATAGATTGATAGTCCAAAATATCTCGATTATACTTCTTTTTCTTTTTTAGTTTTTGTTCTTTTTCCTCTTTTTCCAATAACTTTAGAAGACCTTTGGATCTATCTAGATATTCCTCATTATTTTTAAAGGGCAATATTTTATCTTTTAAACTTTTAATCTCAATATCTAAGCGATTAAGTTTTAAGCTCTTCCTCTCCACAAGAAAACGTAGAAAGGCAACACCAGCTTCATTAAAATATTTGTACCATCCCTCTAGATCCACCTCACCTTTCTGGGGGCAGACCTCCCACCTCAAGCTGCGAGGGACCATCTGCTGTTTTATATACGTTTCCAAAAACGCAACATCCCATTGGGTATGGATCTCAGATACTATTAGGTTTTTTAACCTCGTAAATAGACCACTAGTCCTACTAAGATTAATTTCTTAGATCTTACTATTGCGATTAAAGGAGAGAGTTTTATTACATCAACTTTCTTTAAAGCCACCGATAGGAACTCCTTTATACCCACCGCTAGCTGCCACCACCCAGCCTGGCTTAAATCAGTACCTAGAAGCCAACTTTTGAGGTTGAGACGCAACTGTACAGAACAGGATGTGTTTATACAACAGGCCCGTGTTCTTACCCAGAGGTTCATTGATAAAGGTTATCCGTCTGAACCCTTGACATGCTTGGTAGACGAGATCAGCCATATTGAAAGATCTGAGCTATTAAAGGAACGCGAAGGGGGTCGTCAAAACAATTTTCGCCACCCCTTCATTACCAATTATTCGTGTCAACACACTAGGATTAAACATATACTTAAAAAGCACTGGCACATACTTAGGAATGACTCAATATTGGGAACCATTTTGCCTGACAGACCTCAAGTAGTTTATAGAGGTGTGACATCTTTGAGGGATAGGGTGGCTCCTAATGTCTTGGACCCACCCATTAACCGCCCGCATTTCTTCTCAAACCTCACTGGGTATTATCAATGCAGGAAGTGCCCGGTATGTAACATAAATGGCTGTCGGTCCAGGAGAAGTACCACTTTTAGATCTACTGTTACTTCCAAGTCTTTCACCATAGAGCCTTTCATTACCTGTTGTTCGGAGGCGGTGGTCTACATGCTGGAGTGCCCTTGTGGCCTCCAGTATGTAGGGCGGACCAAACGTGCCCTACATGTGCGTTTGAATGAACACATTGGGAATATCCGTAGGGGGTACACCCAACATTCGGTCTCCAAACATTACCTTTTGGTGCATAACAGAGACCCTACCAACACAATTTTTTTGGGAATTGATAAGTTCAACCCCCATTGGAGGGGAACCCATTTGGTGAGAAGTATCTCAAAGCTTGAAATGATGTGAATTCATAAATTAAAAAGTTATACCCCTCATGGCCTTAACATTGAAGTAGACGTAAATGCGTTCATTGACAATGCTTGAACAACATATAACTGGTTTGAATAGCTTATATAATTTAGGCTCCCTGTTTTTTCTTGGATTGTAAACTTGGTGTGAGTTCCATGAGTCCTCGCTAAGGGATTTTTGTTTTTACCGTTTTTTGTTTTTGCTTTTTACCTGGGGTATCATCATATATTTTTTCTATGGTGTTGGCATATTTTAATTATACAACTAATAATGTATTAATATTCAGATATATAAAATATTATATATCTTTGCCATATAAGCCCCTTTGCCTATCTATTCGGATTGTTTTGCCTGTGTTGATTCACATTTAATATTATTTTGTGTATATATTTTTTTATTAAATATTATTTTAATTAATACAAATTTTTACTAAAATTAAATTTTTTTGGGGGTGGTCTCCTTCCCCCCCCTTTTTTTCTTTTTTCCCCTCCCCCCCTTCCCTCCTTTTTTCCCCTTTTTTTTCCCTCCCCTTTTTTTCCTCTCTTTGGACACATGTATATCGATATGGGTCTGTGGGATGTTTGTCCGGAGAGAGGGGGAGGGGAGGAGGGGATTCCCTCTGATAAGAGACGAGCCCTTTTTCCTTATGAAAAGTTTCTTATAAAAAAGTTTTTCATATTTAATGTATTTTTTATGATTTTTTTTGTTTTTAATTTATGATTCCCAGGTAACTCTGATGGTTATGGGCAGAGGTCTGGCTTTATGTGGTAGTAGGGCAAATTTTTATTCCTTTTCCCTCATGCAAAATGGCGGATTAGGTGATGATATTGGTATTTTTGTCCTCTTTCCCTCACCTAATATGGTGGATTGGGAGACAGCATGGAGCTCAGACCGAGGCTGTTTTGTTTATGATTTGGTATATAGGCAGTGCGTCAGAACGCCGTCCCGCATCCCGTGAACGCGTCCGTTCGAGACGAAACGCGAGTAGGGAGATAGGCGTTCTGACGTCTCCGCGTTCTACGCCCAACTAGGAAGTGCGGGCGGCACACGAGTCCCGGCCGGCTCGTTTTATTTATACGATCGTTTTCTTCTATGCACATGTGAGTGTAATATTTTATATTTTATTCCATTAAAGTAAGTGGTTTTACGCTATGCGAGTGCCTTTTGATTTTTTATATGATCCACGATACCCTCGTTCCCTGTCTGGAGGCTTCGTATTGGAGATAAAAGCTGTGTGGTGCCTGTGACGGTTCATCCATAACTTCTGTGCTGTTGCTCTGTTGATCTCATTGACACTGAGATCTATAACTCTGGTAAGCGGCCCCTCATCTCACTGGTGGAGGATTGTTTGGATTGTTTTTCACACAGGAATCTGTGGGTGTCTACTCCATAATATCACCTTTGAAGAACCAACACTATTCTTTGGACAATTTTTTCTGTTTTTTTTCTTCTTTTTTATTCAATGCATATTTTTTGTTAATTTTTTTCTTTGCTTATTCACTACAATTAATTTATTGGTGTGTAGGTTTATCTTTTCTAATGTATATGATTTATATATAAGGGGTATACAATTTATGCTAATTTCATTATTGGTTCTGATTTAACCACTTTCAGACCGGACCATTTTGCTGGTCAATGACCAGAGGTCTTTTTACAATTTGGCACTGCGCTGCTTTAACTGGTAATTGCGCGGTTATGCAATGTTGTACCCAAACAAAATTTGCGTCCTTTTCTTCCCACAAATAGAGCTTTCTTTTGATGGTATTTGATTGCCTCTGTGATTTTTATTTTTTGCGATATAAACGTAAAAAGACCGCAAATTTTGAAAAAAAATGATATTTTCTACTTTTTGTTATTAGAAAAATCCAATAATCTCAATTTTAGTCATACATTTAGGCCAAAATGTATTCAACCACATGTCTTTGGTAAAAAAAAAGTCAATAATTGTATATTTATTGGTTTGCGCAAAAGTTGTCACATCTACAAACTAAGGTACGTTTTCTGGAATTTACGCAGCTTTTAGTTTACGACTGCCTATCTCATTTCTTGAGGTGCTAAAATGGCAGGGCAGTACAAAACCCCCCCAAATGACCCCATTTTGGAAAGTAGACCCCCTAAGGAAATTGATAAGTGGCATGTTGAGCCCATTGAATATTTTATTTTTTTGCCACATATGTGGGACTTTTTGGGAGCCTAGCCGCGTACGGGGCCCCGAAAACCAAGCACCGCCTTCAGGCTTTCTAAGGGCGTAAATTTTTGAGTTCACTTCTCACTACCTATTACAGTTTTGAAGGCCATAAAATGCCAAGATGGCACAAAACCCCCACAAATGACCCCATTTTAGAAAGTAGACACCCCAAGCTATTTGCTGAGAGGCATGTTGAGTCCATGGAATATTTTATATTTTGCCACAAGTTGCGGGAAAATTACAAACTTTTTTTTTTTTTTTTCACAAAGTTGTCACTAAATGATATATTGCTCACGCATGCCATGGGCATATGTGAAATGACACCCCAAAATAAATTCTGCTGCTTCTCCTGAGTACGGGGATACCACATATGTGGGACTTTTTGGGAGCCTAGCCGCGTACGGGGCCCCGAAAACCAAGCACCGCCTTCAGGCTTTCTAAGGGCGTAAATTTTTGAGTTCACTTCTCACTACCTATTACAGTTTTGAAGGCCATAAAATGCCAAGATGGCACAAAACCCCAACAAATGACCCCATTTTAGAAAGTAGACACCCCAAGCTATTTGCTGAGAGGCATGTTGAGTCCATGGAATATTTTATATTTTGCCACAAGTTGCGGGAAAATTACAAACTTTTTTTTTTTTTTTTTTCACAAAGTTGTCACTAAATGATATATTGCTCACGCATGCCATGGGCATATGTGAAATGACACCCCAAAATAAATTCTGCTGCTTCTCCTGAGTACGGGGATACCACATATGTGGGACTTTTGGGGAGCCTAGCCGCGTACGGGGCCCCGAAAACCAAGCACCGCCTTCAGGCTTTCTAAGGGCGTTACAGTTTTGAAGGCCATAAAATGCCAAGATGGCACAAACCCCCCCCCCCAAATGATCCCATTTTGGAAAGTAGACACCCCTAAATTTAGGGGTACACTAGTGAGACTAGGTAATAAATGGCGGGTGCCCTGAAACTATAAAAAAATAACTAACCAACCAGCGTCACCTGTAACAGTTATATGGTGATCACTGGTGAAAGGGTTAACTAGGGGGCAATCAGGGGGCTTTATGCGGTAGTATATGGGGGTCCCTGGCGCTATAAAAAGCTGCGGCGAACCTAAATACCTACCTGCCTAACTAGCGTCACCTGTGACACTAATACAGCGATCAGAAAAACGATCGCTTATTAGGCTGGGTTCACACTGGAGCGATGCGGGAACGCCACGAATCCGCGGCGGGTTCCCGCATCGCATGCCTCCCGGCGGCAGTTCACACTGCCCTATGCGAACTGCTGGGAGTGTCAGTGAAATGTTAATGACACCCCCAGATCAGTTCGCATATCGCAGTGCGATCTGCAAACTTGGATCGCATGGTGTGAACACCCATGCGATCCGATTCTGCTGCGGACCAAAAAAAGGGTCCCGTGCGAGTTTGCGGCGGGTGCGGCGGGTGCGACGCGAATTCAGCCATACTATCTGTATGGCTGAACTCGAATCGCACAGAGATCGGATGTGATTTGCACTGCAGTGCGGTGCGAATCACATCCGTTCTCATAAACCGCTGCAATGTGAACCCAGCCTTAGTGACACTGGCGACGGGGGGTGATCACGGGGTTAAACCTTTATTGGGGGGGTTAGGGGGGTACCTTAGAACTAAAGGGGGCTAACCCTAACTGCCCTAACAGTTATTACAGTCACAAATGACACCCGCCGGGTGATCAGGGGGTTAAACCTTTATTAGGTAATAAATGGCGGGTGCCCTGAAACTATAAAAAAATAACTAACCAACCAGCGTCACCTGTAACAGTTATATGGTGATCACTGGTGAAAGGGTTAACTAGGGGGCTTTATGCGGTAGTATATGGGGGTCCCTGGCGCTATAAAAAGCTGCGGCGAACCTAAATACCTACCTGCCTAACTAGCGTCACCTGTGACACTAATACAGCGATCAGAAAAATGATCGCTTATTAGGCTGGGTTCACACTGGAGCGATGCGGGAACGCCACGAATCCGCGGCGGGTTCCCGCATCGCATGCCTCCCGGCGGCAGTTCACACTGCCCTATGCGAACTGCTGGGAGTGTCAGTGAAATGTTAATGACACCCCCAGATATGTTCGCATATCGCAGTGCGATCTGCAAACTCGGATCGCATGGTGTGAACACCCATGCGATCCGATTCTGCTGCGGGCCAAAAAAAGGGTCCCGTGCGAATTTGCGGCGGGTGCGGCGGGTGCGGCGGGTGCGATGCGAATTCAGCCATACTATCTGTATGGCTGAACTCGAATCGCACAGAGATCGGATGTGATTTGCACTGCAGTGCGGTGCGAATCACATTCGTTCTCATAAACCGCTGCAATGTGAACCCAGCCTTAGTGACACTGGCGACGGGGGGTGATCACGGGGTTAAACCTTTATTGGGGGGGTTAGGGGGGTACATTAGAACTAAAGGGGGCTAACCCTAACTGCCCTAACAGTTATTACAGTCACAAATGACACCAATGCAAAAAAATAAAAATAAAATGACATTGGTGTCACTGTGACTGGGGGGCAGGGGTAATTGGGGGGGTGATTGGGGGGGGTGTGAGTGTGCCTGGCATGTTCTACTGTGTAGTGACGTGTTGGTGCAACTCACCGATCCTCTCTCCTCGGTGTCGGAACGAAAAATACCGACACGGAGGAGAGAATACATCACTTCCTCTCCTGTGTTTACATTACAGGAGAGGAAGTGATGTCACGAAGGATTTCTATTCGTCGGGAGCGATCGCGAGGGGGTGGCCATGAATGAATGGCCGCCCCCCTCGTCCGGGATCGCTCCCGAACGAATACCGACCGCCGCAGGCACCGGGCGGGGGCCCGATCGGGCCCCCGACCCGCGGGAAGGCAGGGACGTACATGTACGCCCTTATGCCTGCCCGTGCCATTCTGTCGACGTACATCGTCGTGCGGCGGTCGGGAAGTGGTTAAAAACACTTTTTTCACTTATACGATGAAAAGATATTATTCACTTATATAATTTAATTATTTGTATTTAGTTAATTGGTTGATTTAATTAATCTAATTATTTGCATCTATTTTTGTCACCAGAAATTACTATTTTTTTCTCATGACTATTGATGGTTTTTTGTGATTAGTTTTTAGAAAGAAAAATTTTTTATGGTTGTTATGGTGTCAGGATGATTGAAGCGCATTATTTCTATTATTACATTGTAATATAAAATTAAATCATTCAACTTACCATAATGCAGAAACAGTGGGACCCCTGAGCATGTCACCTATCACGTTGCCTGCCACCAGATGCCATCAGGTGCCCCCAGCAGAGTCCGTCCTTACATCAGGTGCCCCCAGCAGAGTCCGTCCTTACATCAGGTGCCCCCAGCACAGTCTGACTAGGACAGTACCTCTTACATCAAGTGTCCCCAGTGGAGTGCCTCTTACATCAGCTGTCCCCTGCAGAGTGCCTCTTAGATCAGGTGTCCTCAGCGGAGTGCCTCTTACATCAGGTGACCCCAGCGGAGTGCCTCTTACATCAGGTGTCCCCAGTGGAGTGCCTCTTACATCATGTGTCCTCAGCGGAGTGCCTCTTACATCAGATGTCCCCAGTGGAGTGCTTCTTACATCAGGTGTCCTCAGCAGAGTGCCTCTTACATCAGCTGTCCTCAGCGGAGTGACTCTTATATCAGGTGTCCCCAGTGGAGTGCCTCTTACATCAGGTGTCCCCAGCAGAGTGCCTATTACATCAGGTGTCCCTAGCGGAGTGCCTCAAATCAGTGCCCCCAGCGGAGTGTTGGCTGCAGACAGAGTGTTGGCTGCAGTCTAGCTACATCTCCTCAAGAGTGGTGACAAGGGCGGAGAGGTGTGTGGGTGGAGGCATGGTGACTTGGAGTGTTACAGGCTGACTTGGAGAAGGGTGGAGACATGGTGGTGATTTGGGGGTGCAAGCATGATGGTGACCTGGGGGGGCAGGCATGATGGTGACTAGGCCAGAGGGGGTGCAGGCATGGTGGTGACTATGCCAGAGGGGGTACAGGCATGGTGGTGACTATGCTGGAGGGGGTGCAGGCATGGTGGTGACTTGGGGAAGGGAGTGCAGGCATGGTGGTGACTTGGGGAGGGGGTGCAGGCATGGAAGGAGGGGGATGCAGGCATGATGTTGACATGGGGGGAGGCGGGTGCAGGCATGGTGTTGACATGGGGGGAGGTGGGTGCAGGCAAGGTGTTGACATGGGGGGAGGGGGTGCAGGTATGGTGGTGGCACAGGGGGAACAGGTATGGTGATAACATGGGGGGCAGGTATGGTGGTGATATGGAGGGAAGGGGCTGGAGGTATTGTGGTGATATGGGGGAGGGGCTTGCAGGTTATGGTGATGACATGGGGGGAGGGGGTAAGAAGGTATGGTGGTGACACAGGGGAGGGGGGAAGCAGGTATGATGGTGACACGGGGGAGGGGGGAAACAGGTATGGTGGTGACACAGGGGGAGGGGGGAAGCAGGTATGGTGGTGACACAGGGGGAGGGGGGAAGCAGGTATGGTGGTGACACGGGGGAGGGGAGAAACAGGTATGGTGGTGACACGGGGGGAAAGCTGGTATGGTGGTGACACGGGGGGAAGCAGGTATGGTGGTGACATAGGGGAGGGGAGTGCAGGCGGTGACACAGGGGGAGGGGGGAGAAGGTATGTTGGTGACACTGGGAGGGGGAACAGGTATGGTAGTGACACGGGGGAGAGGGGTGCAGGTATGGTGGGGACACGGGGAGGAGGGTGATGCAGGTATGGTGGTGACACGGGGGAGGGGGGTGCAGGTATGGTGGTGACACGGGGAGGGGGGGAACAGGTATGGTGGTGACATGGGGGGAGGGGGTGCAGGTAAGGGGGGTGACACGGGGAGGGGGGACAGGTATTGTAGTGACATGGGGGAAGGGGGGAAACATGTATGGTGGTGACATGGGGGAGGGGGGTGCAGGTATGGTGGTGACACAGGGAGGGGGGAACAGGTATGGTGGTGACATGGGGGAGGGGGTGCAGGTATGGTGGTGACATGGGGAGCGGGTGCAAGGGGGAGCCAAGACCATCAGTGCACTGTCCCCAGCCAGGGGAGCCCTGGTCCTTCCATCAGTGTGACAGTGTGACTGTGTCCCCGCTTATCGCAAGGGGGGAGCCAGGACCATCAGTTCGCTGGCCCCAGCCAGCGAGGCCCGGTCCTTCCATCAGTGGTGCTCGTTGGACACACGGGGCAGAGAGGAGGGTTGGCGTCAGCAGCAGGTGGAGACTGAACATTTCCTTGTGTTCAGTGGAGACCCTGTAGCCAATAGGCTTCAATGTACAATAGAATTTTCTATTTGTCAACTGAAGAGAGAAGCCGATTGGCTGCCCCTCTCCTCTGCACTGAACACAAGGGGAGACAACACTCGTGGAGGCGACGGTGGCAATTTTTGTGTAGCCGTTGCCATTTTTTGCCAAAAACATTTCAGATTTTCTAGGGACAAAACCAAAATCCCAGGAAAACAAATCGGACAAGCTTAAATTGGGACGAGGGTCCCAAAATCGGGATTGTCCTAGGAGAATCGGCACTGTTGGCAACTATGCCATCCAGTTTTGGTCACTAATCCTCAGGAAGGATATGCTGGAACTGGAGAGAGTTCATAGAAGGGCAACTAAATTAATAAGGGGACTGGAGGACCTTGATTATGAGTAGAGATCCTGCCGCAGCAAAACTGACATTTTTAAAGAAAGAAAATTACATTTAAATTGCTGCCAATAGAAAAATGTTAAAACAAAAAGGCACGGGGTCCCTTCAATTCTGGTATGGATTTTAAGGGGAATCCCACACCAAAAAAAAAAAAAAAACAGCGTGGGGTCCCCACAAAATCCATACCAGACTCTTATCCAAGCTTGTAGTCCAGCAGGTTAGGAAAGGGGGGGTGAGAAAGCCCCCCTTCTGAGCCATACCAGGCCACATGCCCTCAACATGGGGAGAAAGGGGAAATGGCTCCCCACACCAAAGCACCCTGTCTTCATGTTGCTGGGGACAAATGCCTTTTCCTGATAACCCTGGGTTGTGGTTGTGGGGGTCTGCAGGCAGGGGGCTTATCAGAATCTGTAAGCCCCCTTTAAGTCCCCCCATGTGGATGAGTTTTTGATAATAATTCTTTAAAAAAAAGTCCCCCGAATATAGATCCATCATCAATCATGACGGCCGCTGCCACTGCTGGACCAAATATTTTTTTTTTAAACTAATGCAAGGAAGTCTGACCGAAGAATGCCTACATTTATTTTTATTTTTTTTTTTCACAATCAAAGATTTTATTGAAAATGAGATCAGGTTTACAGTCAAAGTCTGAATACAAATAGCAATGCAATCAATCTGTAAACAATATAACATATAAGTACATCTCCTCTGTGTTCAGATTCGGTTAGTGGCAAGGTTGGAGTAAGAACACATTTGAAGATGCAAGGTGGCGCATGATGTTTGGGGACAATTGAGAACGGTGTGGAGGGTGAGGGGGGGGGGGGGTGGGGGCAAGGGGGGTGGTATGGGGTGTGATCAGCCCATTGCTATCATTCATGAAACTCTGTTAATTCGAAAGGTTCTATGTCGGCTTAAGCTTTGCTCCCTCCGTGATGAGTGTCAAAAGCTGTTGAGGAGTTTAATCCCTAAGGGTGCGGAATTCAGGGGAGAGCGTGAAGATCAGCCATGGTTGCCATGTTTTGATAAAGTTCGTGCTATTTTCATGTTTGGTCGCCACGATCTCCTCCATCTTATAGATATATTGCACTCTGTCTAACCAGTCTGTAATGCTTGGTGTTTTGGTTGTTTTCCAGTGGATTGGTATCAGTGTTTTAGCGGCCGTGAGTAAGTGTCTGGACAATGATTTTTTGTAGCGGCTTAAGTTGGTGGGGACTAGATTGATCAAGCACATGGCCGCGTTCAATTCTAGGCGAGTTTCTGTTATGTGTTTTATCCAGGATTTGATTGCATCCCAATAGGCTTGTATTAGCGGGCACTCCCACCATATGTGCAGGAAGGTACCTTTGTGAGTTTTACATCTCCAGCACATGTCTGAGGTGGAGGGAGACCATCTCCTGGTTTGCTGTGGCGTAATATACCATTGAGCTAAAATTTTGTAGGATATTTCCTGGTATTTGGAGCTTAAGGAACACTTGTGTGCCAGCACACATGCCTTATTCCATTGCTCCTCAGATATGCTTGTCTGGAGATCACGTTCCCACTTTGTTTTGAATTTGTTTTTGTCAGCTTGTGATGCTTGACTAAGCAGTGAGTATGCAAGAGATGTGGTGTTCGTGATTGGTGATCTCTGTAGGCATATATTCTCAATCTGAGTCAATGGGAGGCAAAATTGATTTTTGTATTTGTTATTTACCAGGAAATCCTTTAATTGGATGTAGAACCAGCTTCCAGGAAACAGCTCCCCCACCTCCTCGTTCAAGGTTTCAAATGACTTAACTTGTGTACCTGATATACAAGTGTGTACTAGAAAGTCTTGTGGTAAGTTGTGGTGCAGGCCAGGGATGAAGTCGGGGTTATTCGCGATTGGCGTCAAGGGACCTGGGTTTGTTGCGATCTTGTGTGACTTTACCAATGTTTGCCAAATCTTTATTGTAGTTTCAACTAGTGGGTGATCTATAAGTTTGGGCTGTCTGGAATGAAGCGACCATGGGAGGTAGAGGGTGCCGCGGTTTGCCAAACTGTTTTCTATTTGAACCCAATCCTTATTCGGGCCGTGGCAGTGCCAGTCTATTACTCTTGTGACATGGGTGGCCTGGTGGTATTTTTTGAAGTCGGGCAATCCTATACCCCCATCTCCTTTAGCCAGTGTTAAATGTCGGAATTGGATTCTAGGTTTCTTATCAGCCCACAAAAATCGCCTCTGAATTTGGTTTAATGTTTTAAAGAAGAGTTCTGGGATGTTAATTGGTAGGGCGTTGAATACATACAGAAGTTTAGGGAGTACCGCCATCTTTAAAATGGCGGCCCTCCCAAACCAGGAAAACATTTTTGCATTCCACTTAAGGAGGTCTCTTTTAATCGTGGCAAGGAGGGGTTTATAATTTGCATCATATAAATTTCCAATGTCGCTGGATAACTTTATACCCAAATACTTAAGGGCGCCCCGTTCCCATTTATAGGAGTTATTGGTTTGTAGATTGTCGAGGAGGTTCTGTGGCAGGGTGAGATTCAGTGCTTCTGATTTAGACTGGTTTATTTTAAAGTTGGAAATGTACCCAAATGTTTGAAAAACTTTGTGTAGGTTGGGTATCGAGATGTGGGGGTTAGTGAGAAAGAATAGGAGGTCATCAGCATAAGCAGCAATTTTATATTCTCTATCCTTTAATGTAAATCCCTTTATGTCCGGGTTTAGGTTAATAGTTCTGATTAAAGGCTCCAGGGTCAGAATAAAGAGAAGGGGTGACAAGGGGCAGCCTTGTCGTGTACCGTTATGGATGGATATAGGTTCTGAGAAAATATTGTTAATTTTGATTTTGGCTTGGGGGTTCCGATAGAGAGCAGAGATCCATGACAACATGTTTCCTCCAAGGCCAATGTGCGAGCATGTAGCCATCATGTACTCCCAGGAGACCCTATCAAAGGCCTTCTCGGCATCGGTAGAGAGCAGCATGCCCTTAGTGCCGGATTTGTGCGCAAAATGTATCAAGTTTAAGGCCTTAATGATGTTGTCACGGGCCTCCCTCCCCGGCATGAACCCCACTTGTTCAGGGCCGATTATGTTCGCTAAAAGGGGTTTTAGTCTGTTGGCTAGGATTTTGGCCAGGAGTTTTAGGTCTATGTTAAGGAGTGAGATGGGACGGAAGTTTGCGCAGTCAGTGTGTTCTCTGTTGGGCTTGGGAATCACAGCTATATGCGCCATGAGAAAGGATTGGGAGTCGTGTTGGTTTTTTGCCAAGAAATTAAAGGCTGAACGGAGGGGCTTTATTAGGGCAGTGGTGTAAGTTTTATAATATTGTGATGTGAAGCCGTCGGGTCCGGGGCTCTTCCCTGCTTTTAAGTCTGCAATCACGTTTGAGATTTCAGTGGCAGTTATGGGGGCCTCAAGTGCGTTTGTATCCTCTACGGACAGTGATGGGAGTCCGCTATTCTGTAGAAAATCCTGCATGTTATCCCGTTTCGTGTGTGTAAGGTGAGGTGGTTTGTGTTGGATTGGGAGTTTATACAATTCAGAATAATAAGTATGGAATATACATGCTATTTCCTCTGGGTTGTGTTTCAAAGTGCCCTTTCTATCTTTTAGCGCGTGGATATGGTTCGCCAGCATGGCGTCTTTTAAAGCTTTGGCCAATTGTTTACCACTTTTGTCACCATGTTCGTAGAAAATGCTTTTCTTAAAGAACAGGGAGCGTTTGAGTTTCATGTCTAACAGGAGTCTTAGGGCGGTCCTGTGTTGAGTTAATTGGCTTTCTACTTTGAGTGAATGGGACTGTTTGTGTTGTAATTCGAGGTTTGCTATTTGCTGGGAGAGATTATTAATTTCATTTTCCCTTTCCCTCTTTTTCCTGGCACCCCATTTAATAAGTTCGCCTCTAATCACAGATTTGTGTGCCTCCCAATTATTCAGAGGGGATGTGTCAGAGTCAATGTTGTGATCGAAATAGGTGTTAATGGCGTGTAGGATGTCCTCTTTTATGATTGGGTCAGTGAGAAGGTTGGAGTTTAGTCTCCAGTTAAATACAGACTTGCGTGGCGCTTTTAGTTGCAGTGTAACCGCCGTAGGTGCATGGTCGGAGAGGGCTATAATGCCTATTTCCGCTGAGAGCAGATTACCGAGGTCCCTTTGCGAAATGAATATCATATCTATTCTCGAGTATTTTTTGTGTGGTGCGGAGAAAAAGGAATAGTCCCTGCCTGTGGGGTGCATGGATCTCCATGTATCCACTAGTGTTAGTGATTGCAGGAGGGCTTTTATTCTTTTAAGTGTTCTGTACGGCACTTGCGTGTGTCCCGTGGAAGTATCTTGTAGGGGTGCTAGGGGGACATTAAAATCTCCTCCAAGAAAGATACATCCTTCTGCAAACCATTTGAGCTCTTCTATGATTTTGTTGCAGAAAGATATATGGGAGGTATTTGGGAAGTAAACATTCGCAAAGGTTATAGGGGACCCTTCCCATGAGCCTTTGAGGAATAGAAATCGCCCCTCTGGGTCTGCCAATTGTTGCTGCAGCATAAAAGGAGCGTCTTTGTGGAAGAGGATGGATACTCCCTTAGTTTTGGCCAGGGAGTTGGTGGCGTGGTATACTGTGGTGAAGGTGTGGTCAGTGAGCCTAGGAATAGTACTGCTTTTAAAGTGAGTTTCTTGTAGGAAGACAACTGAAGGTCGGGCTTTTTTAAGTTCCCTCAATAGTTTAGACCTCTTTTCGGGCACGTTTAGACCGTTCACATTGTGGGAGAGAATGGTAGGGGCTTTCCCCAGGAAAGCGTATGCCATGTTGAAGGCGTGACTTCTAGAGTGATAAGTTGTAAGGGGACAAAGTAGTCAGTCAATATGGTCCGGACCCACTGTTATCGTGAGGTGTAGACGGGTAGGGATAGTGTAGGCACGAGGGAGAGACTATGTAAATAGGGAGTCCGGGTAAGTGGGGGGGGGGGGTGGAACAAGTAGGGTGGTTTGGTGGGGCAGATCGATCTGCCCACCCTGTGGAACTGGTCAGATCGGTGTCTGGCCCGTTCTAAAGAACGGTGGTACCTCCCCTGCTGGGGGTAGTGGGAGGTGCGATAGCAGGTAGTGGTATGAGTTGCACTGTGTAGCAGCGCAGTGTGGTACTAGAAGTGGTTAACCCTATGGGAAGGTCCAATGGGACCTGAGGACCTAAGAATTCAGGCTGGGGGGGGTTCCCCCCTCGAGATTAAGGTGTCTGGGATCAGATGGGAGGCTAAGTTGGTGAGAAGTAATAGCCGCAGGTGGTATCGCTAGGGGTAATGACACTGCATATGGACATTGCCTAATTTAACAGATAATGTTAAGAAAAAACCTGTATCAACAGTGCATAACCATGAAGAACGTATAAAATCGTCTGAGATATTGGACCTTGGTAGCATAACATTCTGCAACCCGATATGGAACAACAAACAGTAAATAGTTTAACTCTTTAACAAACCAACGGGCCCATCAAACCTATGGATAAGGAGTGTAGGCCCGAAATATATATTAATACGATTCAGCTACAGTCATGCGTAGGCATCCTAAGTCTCCGCTATGGCGGGGTCAGGGTGACCTGCACAAAATTCAAGAAGCTGTAAGAGGGACCCGGTTGACCGGGTCGAGTGTGTACCTTACCATACTGCACCAGAGAGGCATCAGCGGGTGTGGCGTGTAGCACTTACAGTTCAGTCGGAAACTAGAGACCAGGTGCAGTCGTAAATCACCCTGCCCAGTGGCATACTGAGTGCAGGTTACACATGAGTGCAGCGGTCACGTTATTATTGTGCACATCGTCTTTAGGCAATCGGGCGGTCGCCGTGTTCAATGTGTGACAGCAGAACACATGTTGTAGATACAGAACTTATGAGCAGCCCCATCAGGTCAGTAGTCCCTTGCGTCTCTTCCTCTCGGGCTTCTGGCATTTCTGGAAGGGTACGGAGGTTCAAAACTGTTCCTATCCGGGTTCCTGCGGTGTCTACCAGGTTGGTAGGGTGACTGCGCATGTGCCGGTCCCGGCGAGAATTGCGGATTGTTCACTTCTGGAGGTGGGCGGAATTCGGCATACCACTCCGGGAGTTCCACGGTGTCAATCTGAAGTTCATCACAAAATTTGTTGAGATCCCCCGGTACTTTGAGTAAGTGTTGTTTCCCCAGGAAGTTTGCTTGAAGCGCGAACGGGAACTTCCATCTATAACTAATTCCTTTGTGCCGTAGTACTTCCAGGAGTGGCTTCAGGGCTCTCCTGTTTTTGAGCGTAATTGGCGACAGATCCTGGAAGAGTTGGATCACAGCGTCTTCATGTACGATCCGGTCTCTGGCCCTGGCCTTTTGAAGAATGTCTTCCTTCAGGCAATAGTTGGGTAAACAGCAGATGATGTCCCTCGGGGGGTTTCCATCTTGTGCCCTAGGCCTGAGGGCCCTATGCGCCCTGTCAAAATCAATAGGGGATTGTTCCGGCCTTTCCATGAGGGTGTTGAATATGGCTGTGAGAGTCGGCTTAATTTGCTCTTGGGGGACAGTCTCGGGCACTCCTCTAATTCTTATGTTGTTTCTGCGTCCTCGATTATCTAAATCTTCAATTTGTCGATTCATGTCAATCAGGTGCTGGGAATGCGAGGCTGCGATGTCATCTAGTCTAACCAGGGCTCTGTCTCTTCTCTTCCCTGCCCGATCGGTTATTGCTAGTTGTTCTGTTAGGCGTAGAATTTCAGTTTTAATGTCCGTTATTGCTGCTGTGAAGGAGCTTTTAATGTCAGCCGCAATGTCAGTCATGGCCGCATAGGTGAGCAGGTGGTCAGCCTTATTGGCGCCAGCAACAGAGTCTTCAGAAGCAGGCAGTGAGACCTCGTCGTCTTCCATGTCTTCTATGATACCGTTGTCCTGCGGGGGCGCCTTTTTGGTATGTTTGCTGCTGCCCGAGTATTTAAATTTGCTTAGGTTTGCGGATGATGAACTGCTCTGCGGGGTCCCCAGAGAGCGTAGGGTATGGGTATGTGTACTTCTCCGTGAGTGCGTTGACATAGTCAAAATGATCCGTTTTCACTTCTCAGGTCCCCAGGTCAACAGGGTTTTACATCAATAGCATATAGGCTATACACCAGGCCGCTACCCCTATTGCTAGCTCTGAAAGTATGTGGCAGATTAGCGATTGAAGGGGGTATATCCTATGTACAACCCTTACAGGTGTACTCTTGTGTCCCGAACAGCCAGGTCAGTCTATTGCAGGTAGGTTTAGAAGTGGGTTCAGCAGTCAGGGTGTAGCAATATGGCCGCTGGTACTCTGTCAATAGGCCTGCTGGCTCTTGTTGTCCCACTGGCAGCTCCTGTTCCCCGAGTGATCTAGGGCTTGCAGGGAGGGGTGACAGGTGGAACCGGGTGTTGGGCAACGGTGGCTGTGGGGGTGGGGGGGGGGCGAGATGGGTTCCTTGTTACTCACTGCGTGCCCAGGGTGAAGGCCCAAGTCGTGGGTGGCGTTTCCGCGGGTCCTGGCTGTATCCTGGGACTCCTCAGCAGCGGTTGTCGGGTGCTTCGTCTCTGCTGGTGTGAGGAGATGCCTGTGGATCTGGTGCCCGGTGGTGGAGGGTAGTGCGGAACGGCCGGTACCTAGTCCCCAAGATGGCGCCCGTGGGGGTCGGCTGCCGCGCTGCGGCCTACTTCATACACGCCGCCCCGGGTGGAAAGAGGGGCCCGCCGGAGACGATCCACGGCCGCTCTGTGGGCACCGTTGGCTGGCGGATGGATGGATGGCGGATCGCTGGTCCGTGGAGGCCCCGGTATGCGTTGGTGGCGTGTGGCGCGATGCGGCCTGTCCTTAGGCCTCAAGATGGCGCCCGACAGTCCGTACGCCTCGCGGCGTCCTGCGGCCCCGCAACCGTACCCGGCTGCCAAATGACCCCGCGAGGAGTCGTCCGATGGCTACCGCAGCTGCCCCGTGCGGGATGGTCGGTCGTCCGGGTCGTACGGGCTCCGGATGGCGGCGGATAGCAGTCGCCTTCTCGGAGCTCTGCCTCTGTACGCCCGCACTCGACCGCGGCTGGACACGCCCCCCGCCTACATTTATAGGTAAGTGGATGCAGGGAACATCTTATTGCCTCTTGGGAGGATCAGGAAGGATTTTTTCCCATGCTGGAGAAAATTGGATCATGCTTTATTGGTGTTTTTTGCCTTCCTCTGGATCAGCTGTGGGGATAGGATTGTGTAATTTGTTCATCTTTTAATTGGTTGAACTGGATGGACTTGTGTCTTTTTTCAACCAGACTAATACGGATGAGCCGCCCTCCCGCACCTTCCGCCGCTTACCGGAGCCGTCGGTAGCGGCGGAGGCGATCGGGTCCTTTCGCTAGCTGGGTATGGAGACGAGTGAGGCTAAGATGGCCCCCACTCGTCTCTATACCATAGGAGGGCGGAAGTGACGTCAAAACGTCACTTCCGCCCATACCTCTTAAGGCTAGGTTCACACTATTGCGATGCGGGAACGCCGCGAATCCGCGGCGTTTTCCCGCATCGCATACCTCCCGCCGGCAGTTCACACTGCCCTATGCGGACGGCTGGGGGTGTCAATGTTATGTTAATGACACCCCCAGATCCGTCGGCATATCGCAGTGCGATCTGCCGACTCGCACAGGAATCGGATCGCATGGTGTGAACCTCCATGCGATCCGATTCCGTTGCGGACCCAAAAAAGGGTCCTGTGCGAGTTTGCTGCGGGACAGCTGCGAGTTCAGCCATACTATCTGTATGGCTGAACTCGCAGTGCTACGGAGATCGGATGTGATTTGCTGTGCGAATCACATCCGGATCTCCCCCCGCAGCAGTGTGAACCCAGCCTAAAGGTATATTTTTTTTTTTAATGTCATTTTTTTCTTTTTTTTTTTTTGTTGCATTTTAGTCCAAATATGAGATCTGAGGACTTTTTGACCTGTCATGCTTTTTTCTATTACAAGGGATGTCTACATTCCTTGTAATAGGAATAAAAGTGATCCATTTTTTTTATTTTTTTTTAAACAGTGTAAAAATAAATAAAATCAATTAAAATAAATAAGAAAAAAAAGACGAGCTTGTGCACAGAAGCGAGTGCATACGTGAGCAGCGCCTGCATATGGAAACGGTGGTCAAACAACACATGTGAGGTATCACTGCGATCGGTAGAGTGAGAGCAATAATTCTAGCCCTAGACCTCTTCTGTAACGCAAAAAATGCAACCTGTAAAAATTTTTAAACGTCGCTTATGGAGATTTTTGAGGTTAAAAGTTTGACGCCATTCCACGAGCAGGTGCAATTTTGAAGCGTGACATGTTGGGTATCAATTTACTCGGCGTACCATTATCTTTCACAATATAAAAAAAATTGTGCTAATTTTACTGTTGTCTTATTTTTTTATTCAAAAAAAGTGAATTTTTTCCAAAAAAGTGCGCTTGTAAGACCGCTGCGCAAATACGGTGTGAAAAAAAAGTATTTCAATGACCGCCATTTTATTCTCTAGTGTGTTAGAAAAAAAAACAATATAACATGTTTGGGGGTTCTAAGTAATTTTCTAGCAAAAAAAACTGTTTTAAACATGTAAACACCAAATCTGAAAAAGAGGCCTGGTAAAACGTGCTAACACCGTTTATGGGACATGAACGTGAAAAAAAAAGTGCTAATTTTAAAGGCTTATATGCAAGGTATTGCCATAAAAAGTGTTTGTGTACCTGGATCCTGCCCTAGGGGAGATGCACCAATGCAAAAAAAAGTTTGAAGTTATGAATCATGGTAAATGGCTGCTGATAGCGGTCGTTTACCACGCGATCGCTCTGTCAAATAAACAAACCTCCCTCCCATCTGTGTACCGATCGGTACAGTGTGAGAGGAGAGGGGGAGAGAGCAGATGGCAGCAGCGCTGTGGCTGGATCTGTAGTGTCCACAGCACCGCTCAGTGACAATTGCAGCCTCATCCATCCATCCATGCTCAGCCATCCCTCCATGCTTAGCCATACTCTGCAATACCCAGACATACTCTACAGTACCCAGCCATACTCTGCAGTATCCAGCCATACTCTGCAATAACCTGCCATACTCTGAAATACCCTGCCATACTCTGCAATACCCTGCCATACTCTGCAATACCCTGCAATAACCGGCCATACCCTGCAATATCCTGCCATACCCTGCCATACTCTGCAATACCCTGCCATATTCTGCCATACTCTGCAATACCCTGCCATATTCTGCCATACTTTGCAATACCCAACCATACTCTGCAATACCCAGCCATACTCTGCAATACCCTGCAATAACCGGCCATACCCTGCAATATCCTGCCATACCCTGCCATACTCTGCAATACCCTGCCATATTCTGCCATACTCTGCAATACCCTGCCATATTCTGCCATACTTTGCAATACCCAACCATACTCTGCAATACCCAGCCATACTCTGCAATGCCCAGCCATACCCTGCAATACCCAGCCATACCCTGCAATACCCAGCCATACTCTGCAATACTCTGTGATACCCAGCCATACTCTGCAATACCCAGCCATACCCAGCCATACTCGGCAATACTCAGCCATACTCTGCAATTAGGGATGAGCCGAACACCCCCCTGTTCGGTTCGCAGCAGAACCTGCGAACAGACCTAAACTTCGTGTGAACTTTAGAACCCTATTAAAGTCTATGGGACTCGAACGTTCACAATCTAAAGTGCTAATTTTAAAGGGTAATATGCAGGTTACTGTCCTAAAAAGTGTTTGGGGACCCGGGTCCTGCCCCAGGGGACATGGATCAATGCAAAAAAAAGTTTTAAAAACGGCCGCTTTTTCAGGAGCAGTGATTTTAATAATGATTAAAGTGAAACAATAAAAGTGTAATATTCCTTTAAATTTCGTAGCTGGGGGGTATCTATAGTATGCCTGTGAAGGGGCGCATGTTTCTGGTGCTTAGAACTGTCCCTGCACAAAGTGTCATTTGTGCAGGAAAAAAAGTCTTTTAAAATCACTTGCGGCTATTGTCGGGTCCCGTAATACAGAGAACACTCAATGAGTGTTCTCTGCATTAGCCGACAATTCATTCATTCATTGATAAAAAAAAAATAAAAAAAGCGTGGGGGTTCCCCTAAATTCAATTACCAGGCCCTTCAGGTCTGACATGGATATTAAGGGGAACCCCGTGTCAAATTTTAAAAAAAATTGACGTGGGGGTCCCCCTAAATACCCATAACCAGACCCTTCAGGTCTGATATGGATATTAAGGGGAACCCCGCATCAAATTTAAAAAAAAATTGACGTGGGGTCCCCCTAAAAATCCATATCAGACCCTTTATCCGAGCACGCAACCTGGCAGGCCACAAGAAAAGAGGGGGGGACGAGAGAGCGGCCCCCCCTCCCTCCTGAACCGTACCAGGCCACATACCCTCAACATTGGGAGGATGCTTTGGGGGTCTGTGACCCCTCAAAGCACCTTGTCCCCATGTTGATGAGGACAAGGGCCTCATCCTCACAACCCTGGCCGTTGGTTGTGAGGGTCTGCGGGCTGATGTAACGCAGATTTCCATTACATCAGAGGGGGCGGAGTCACCCACACGTCACTGGGGAACCCCTGGCTTCCCTCTCCAGCGTCAGAGGGGCGGGGTCAGGTGACGGGTGGCCCCGCCCTCCTAATATAAGAAACGTCAGCGCTGGGCTCTCTGCAGTGTCTCCCGAGTGGAGACAGAAGAAGGATGTATGGACAGCGCTGGACTGAGAGATCCCCCGTCGCTGGATATGATCATACATCGCTGGACCCCGGAGACCCGTCGCTGGATAGCAAGAGTGGATTAGCACCGCTGGAATCTTTTTTTTATTTTTTTTATTTTTAAAAAAGGAATTTTTCAAAAGTGTGTTTGTCTTATTTAACCATTTTGACACTTTCTTTGTGAAATGGTAGGGGTACTTTTGTACCCCCTTACCATTTCAAACAGGGGGGGATCTGGGGGTCCCCTTGTTAAAGGGGGCTTCCAGATTCTGATAAGCCCCCCGCCCGCAGACCCTCACAACCAACGGCCAGGGTTGTGAGGATGAGGCCCTTGTCCTAATCAACATGGGGACAAGGTGCTTTGAGGGGTCACAGACCCCCAAAGCATCCTCCCAATGTTGAGGGTATGTGGCCTGGTACGGTTCAGGAGGGAGGGGGGGCCGCTCTCTCGTCCCCCCCTCTTTTCCTGCGGCCTACCAGGTTGCGTGCTCGGATAAAGGGTCTGATATGGATTTTTAGGGGGACCCCCACGTCAATTTTTTTTAAATTTGATGCGGGGTTCCCCTTAATATCCATATCAGACCTGAAGGGTCTGGTTATGGATATTTAGGGGGACCCCCACGTCAATTTTTTTTTTTAATTTGACACGGGGTTCCCCTTAATATCCATGTCAGACCTGAATTTAGGGGAACCCCCACGCTTTTTTTTTTTTATTATTTTTTATTTTTTTATCAATGAATGAATGAATTGTCGGCTAATGCAGAGACCACTCATTGAGTGTTCTCTGTATTACGGGACCCGACAATAGCCGCAAGTGATTTTAAAAGACTTTTTTTCCTGCACAAATGACACTTTGTGCAGGGACAGTTCTAAGCACCAGAAACATGCGCCCCTTCACAGGCATACTATAGATACCCCCCAGCTACGAAATTTAAAGGAATATTACACTTTTATTGTTTCACTTTAATCATTATTAAAATCACTGCTCCTGAAAAAACGGCCGTTTTTAAAACTTTTTTTTGCATTGATCCATGTCCCCTGAGGCAGGACCCGGGTCCCCAAACACTTTTTAGGACAGTAACCTGCATATTACCCTTTAAAATTAGCACTTTAGATTTCTCCCATAGACTTGTATAGGGTGTTCCGGCTTTTTGAATTTGCTGCGAACAGCCCAAATTGTTCACTGTTCGCTGAACAGGCGAACAGGCAATGTTCGAGTAGAACATGAGTTTGACTCGAACTCGAAGCTCATCCCTATCTGCAATACTCAGCCATACTCAGCCATACCCAGCCATGCTTAGCCATACTCGGCTATGCTCAGCCATACTCGGCTGTACTCGGCCTCTGTATGTGGCCAGGCTGTGGAAGTCTCACATATGTGGTATCGCCATACTCAGGAGAAGTAGGAGAATCTATTTTGGGGTGTCATTTCTGGTATGTACATGCTATGTGTTAGAAATATTGTATAAATTGACAACTTTGTGTTAAAAAAAAAAGTGTTTTAACCAATTCCCGCCCGATGGCCGTCATATGACATCCTTGACTTTGTGCTGGGATATCTGAATGATGCCTGCAGCTACAGGGATAATTCAGATATCAGATTTTTCAGCCAGCGATTCCCTACACCATAAGAATGATCATATCGGCTGTCCCACCACTTGATCATTCTTACAGAAAGCGAGAGTGGACGTCCCCCTTCCCGCCGCCCTTCGGTGCTTCTACCGAATCACAGCTATGATAAAAGCCAGGATGTTTTTTTTATTTTTTTTATTTCAGGTTTCCCAGCCTAGAGGTGAGATATGGGGTCTTATTGACCCCATATCTCACTGTAAAGAGGACCTGTCATGCCATATTCCTATTACAAGGGATGTTTACATTCCTTGTAATAGGAATAAAAGTGATCAAAAAATGTATCAAAATAAAACAGATAAAGTAAAATGGACAATCATTTTTTTTTAAAGCACCCTTGTCCCTATGTGCTTGCATGCAGAAGCGAACGCATACAAAAGTCCCGCCCACATATGAAAATGGTGTTCAAACCACACATGTGAGGCATCGCTGTAAACTAGAGCAAGAGCAATAATATTGGCCCTAGACCTCCTCTGTAACTCAAAACACGTAACCAGTAAAAATTTTAAAGCGTCGCCTATGGGGATTTTAAAGCAGCGAACTTTGGTGCCATTCCATGAGCGTGGGCAATTTTGAAGGGTGACATGTTAGGTATCTATTTACTCAACGTAACTTCATCTTTCACATTATGCAAAAACATTGGGCTAACTTTAACTTTTTTTTTTTTTTTAAAGCCCAAAACTGTTTTTTTCCCCAAAAAAATGCGATCTAAATTTGCTGAGCAAATACCGTACGAGATAAAAAGTTGCAACGACCGCCATTGTATTCTCTAGGATCTTTGCTAATATATATATATATATATATATATATATATATATATATATATATATAATGTTTTTGGGTTCTATGTAATTTTATAGCAAATAAATGATGATTTTTACGTGTAGGAGAGAAATGTGAAATGTGGGTGCTCCAGAACGCCTGAAGGTGCTCCCTGCATGTTGGGCCTCTGTATGTGGCCATGCTGTGTAAAAGTCTCACACATGTGGTATTGCCATACTGGGGATTAGTAGCAAAATGTGTTTTAGGGTGTATTTGTGGAATACATATGTTGTGTGTGAGAAATAACCTGCTAATATGACAATTTTGTGAAAAAAAAACAAAAAACAAATCTTGATTTTGCAAAGAATTGTGGGAAAAAATTACAACTTCGAAAAACTCACCATGCCTCTTTATAAATACCATGGAATGTCTTCTTTCCAAAAGGGGTAAATTGAGGGGTATTTGTACTTTTCTGGCATGTTAGGGTCTCAAGAAATTAGGCTGTCAATACTTTAGGTGTGATCAATATTCAGATATTGGCAACATAGCTTGTGGATGCTATACCTTTTACAAAGACCAAATAATATACACCAATTTGTACTTATTTTTACCAAAGATATGTAGCAGTATAAATTTTGGCCAAAATTTATGAAGAAAAATTACTAAATTTTATAACAGAAACAAAGAAAATGTCCTTTTTATACAGAATTTTCAGTCTTTTTTCTTTTATAGCGCAAAACATAAAAAACCCAACGGTGATTAAATACCATCAAAAATAAATCTCTATTTGTGTGAAAAAAAGGATACACATTTCATATGGGTACAGTGTTGTATGACTGAGTAATTGTCATTCAAAATGTGAGCGCACCGAAAGCTGAAAATTGGTCTGGTTAGGAAGGGGGTTTAAGTGCTCAGTGGTCAAGTGGTTAAGGGGGAATGGAAAGTCAGAGCTGGGCTCAGCCCTTTCTTCTCAAAGCTGGCCGCTCAGCTGTAGGCAAATTGCCAGCTCCTTTCTCTCCACAGTGACTCACCTGTTGATGATATCCTGCTCGTCAGTGTTGCCTACTTAAGCCGTCCAGTGCAGATGATCTCTGCCTTCACCTTGGTCATATCTCTAGAGACGCTCTTCCGTGTTCCTGTTAAAGACTTGCTTGGCTGATGTTCCTTCTGGTTCCAGATCCTGCTTGCTGTTCTACTATGCTCATCTCTGGCTCCCTGACATGTTGGCTTGTCTGGCTATCTGTTCCAGTTCCTGAACTCTTGCTATGTTTCCTCTGTTTACCTTTTTAAATTATTATTATTAAACAAGTGTGAGTTAACTGTACTTCTGTCTTAGTCTGATCCATGGTTTCTGACACCCACATTTTTTTTTAAATGGTGTGGGGGCCCCCAAGGCCCCCAGCTACTATATACTCTGAACAGCAGTATATATACTATATGGCCTGCCCTATATATTCTGCAGAAAATTGGTCCTTAGGTGTTGTTATTACCAGAACACTGTAAGCCCTCACAGTTACTTTTGGTGGGTGCAGGTACGGGCCCTGTTGTGAAATATTATATTTAAAATTGTAATCATATGCCCCATATGCTAGCATTTCCTGCTCCCCATATTGCTTTTCTTTTATATTTTAAATTGTTTGATCACGTGATTGATTAGTTTTTATGTAATACACATTTTTTATAAATAAACCTTCAACGGTGGAACTTCACTATGCAAACGGTGGAACTTCACTATGCAAGGCATTGTGTTCATGCTTTCCTTTACATGGTGAGTCCCTTTTGAGCCATTTCGGATTGAAATTATCGGAGATTAACTGGAACCTCGTTAAAGTGTGTGGAATCTTTACGCCCTGGTAACTCTGCTTAGAAGCTGGACAACAGAGAGGATACCAACTGCTTCAACTGTGATCCAGGATTCAGCGTGTTCGTGTCCTTTGAGACAGGTGGGGTCTCTATAAGCCTGAATGACACGTTTGCTGTAAGGTATTTTGTGTCCAACACGTCTGGTAAGAGTACCTACCTTTATCTGTGAAAAATCACCCAAAATCTGTGTTGAGGTCTGAAGGTCTTTTTCTGTCCGGGTCAACGGAATATTTGAATCCATCTTGCCTACTTTTTTCATTGGTGGACATTTTGTAATTATTGGTTTAAGGACTGACTGCCATCATTCTGTTATTTCACAAACTACTTTCACCAAAAAAAAATGTTGTTGTTACTTGGCAGCACGACTTTAATCGTGCTTGCTGTCACTAAATAGTTTTTCTTTTCACTGTTAATTTTTTTGGGCTGAAAAGTCACTTGTATCGGTCATTTCACTATTTATGTTTTTCTAGCGCTGCATTTGTTGTTATACACAGTTATTTGACTTGGTTTGTTTTTATGTCAGCTGCTGGCTTATATTATTCACTTAATTTCTTTATTGTAAAGTTGTTAGGTAGCGCAGTGTTCCCCCCCCCCCCTTTTTCCTTATGGAGAATCCGTTGTGGTTTCTTAAGAATCTACCTCTTACTCTAATAGGACTAAGTACTGTATTCTTTTAAAACTATATATTTGTTCAAATGCCTTTAAATACTAAATCAGCACTTATCTTTAATAGTCAATCCTTTTTTTTTTTTTATAAATTCAGTTTCTGTATTACATCTTTTATCTGGCAAGATCAGAATAGAAAGAATCTTTCTCAAAAGAGTTAGGTGGGCTGGCCTGTCTGAATTTCTTTTGCTATTTCCTAGCTTTCTGGATAACATAATGATTTCTTTCTTCTAAAGGGAGCTTAACTGACGTAAAGGTTATATGTAGTGAAAAATGGTTTGCAAATGTGCTATTAGGTGGCATCTTAGTATTGTTTATGTACTTTTTAAATGAGCACTAAAAATGAAAGGAGATCTATAGTCACAGGATACAGTATACCTTTATTTTATAATATCAACATGGTGAAAGTAGTACAAACAATAATTTTGACAATCCAATATAACCTTCTTAAAAATATCTTTTAATGTTGAGAGCTCTGCCTGTTTGCTTGCCATCTCTTTCCACAACTTCCTGATTGTAATTTCTTGCATGCTTTGCAACTTCTCCACTGCTGTTGACTTTTAATTTATAAGGACTACATATCCCATGGTACCTTGCTGCATGCAAGCAGTTATTCCTGTGCTGACTCCACCTCCTGAAACTCCTCCCATCAGTGCCTCTGTTGTTCAAAAGACAGGCTTTGTGAATTCTGTGAAACAGAAGTGCCCACTCACATAGTGAATATGTTTCACAGACTTCAAGAAAGTAAATGTGTGGGGAACTTCACAAAGTAGGTTTACAAACTTCAAGATGGTGCAGATTAGAAGGAGTATGCTGTAAAAATATGTGTACTGTCCATAATACCTTTTTTATTTGCACTCTTGTTTTCAAGAGCTTTCAAGGTCTCCCCTTTTCTTCTACGATCTAAGCAGTGCCCATGGTTGATGAAGTGGGTACACCCTGAAAGCTTCCCGCTCGTCCCATAATAATATGATGTTCTCCCATTATTTATTTTGTCTGTTTTGGTATGACACAAAAAGTGGAGAAACAACAAGCCAAACTGACGCATTCCATGCAAAACTCCAAAAATGGACTGGACAAAATGTAATGCACCCTCAATCTAGTATTTGGTAACATACACCTTGGAAAAAATAACTGAAATCAATGACTTCCTGTAACCATTAATGAGATTCTTAAACCTTGGACCACTCTTCTTACACCAACTGCCCCAGGTCTATCAGATTGGAAGGGTTTCTTTTCGCAACTGCTGTTTGAGATCTCTCCACAGGTGCTCTATGAGATTTATATCTGGACTCATTGCTGACCAGCTAACTACTGTCCAGCACTTTGGTACTGGACAGTACTAAACTCCAAAAATGGACTGGGCAAAATGTATGACACCCTCAATCTAGTATTTGGTAACATACACCTTGGAAAAAATAACTGAAATCAATGACTTCCTGTAACCATTAATGGGATTCTTAAACCTTGGACCACTCTTCTTACACCAACTGCCCCAGGTCTATCAGATTGGAAGGGTTTCTTTTCACAACTGCTGGTTTGAGATCTCTCCACAGGTGTTCTATGATATTTATATCTGGACTCATTGCTAACCAGCTAAGTACTGTCCAGCACTTTGGTACTATCCAGCACTTTGTCTTAACCACTTCAGCCCCGGAAGAATTTACCCCCTTCCTGAATCCTGACCAGGATATTTTTTGACAATTTATGTCTCTTTTTCCCACAAATAGAGCTTTCTTTTGGTGGTATTTGATCACCTCTGTGGTTTTTATTTTTTGCTAAAAAAAACACAATCATTTTTACCTTTTGCTATAATATCCCAAATGTTTTTTTGACCAACGATCATGCCTGCCGGTCACGAGCAGTGGGTTCCCTGCCATTCAGTGGGTGCACCACACCTGCTATAGCTCTTAAAGGAGCCGTCATACATATAAGTGCGATTCATGCAGGAGAGCCATCCTGCCGCCATATACATACATGAGCTGGTCGGGAAGTGGTTAAACCATTTCTGAGTGCTTTTTGATGTGTGCTTTGGGTCATTGTCCTGCTGTAAGACACATGAACCTTTTACAAAGACCCAACTGTCTGCCACTAGGCCCTACATTGCACCCCATAATTCTTTGGTACTCTTCAAATGACCGGTGTGCAAGCAGCCTAAGATCTCTGGAGATGGAGTTGAGATTGTCCACGCTTCTCCACAATTTTTGTTCTCAACTCCTCACACAATTCGTTGCTGCTCTTTCTCTTCTCCATGCTCTGTATGGCATATAGAGACACACAAAAGAAAGGCAATTTTTCACCATTTTAACTGGTTGCCGGTGTGATTTCTATATTGTCAGCACCTGTTAATTGATACAGGTGAGTTGAATTACAACTTACAGGAGCATCACGAACTTGGAATGCAATTATTTCTTACAATTTTGAAAAGGCGCCAATTTTGTCCAGTCCATGTTTGGAGTTTTGCGTGAAAGGTGTCAGATTTGGCTTCTTGTTTCTCCACTTTTTTGTGTCATAACAATACAGACAAAAGAAATAAACATGAGAATGTCTAAACATTTGTCATTGTAACAATTTCTGGGCGATGTGGTGCATTATCTGACAGAAATGAAAAGGGTGGCAATATCTTTGGCCATGACTTTATATACTATGGTTTGTTGACTATAATTTTCACACACACTGAATGATATATACCAGGGATATGCAATTAGCGGACCTCCAGCTATTGCAGAACTAAAAGTCCCATGAGAGCCACAAACAGCCACAAACATGACACCCAGAGGCAGAGGCATGATGGGACTTGTAGTTTAGCAACAGCTGGAGGTCCGCTAATTGTATATCCCTGATATATACTGATTTGGGTTATTTTTACCAAAGAAATGTCGAAGTATACATATTGTCCTAAAGTTATGAAGAATAATTATTTATTTGCAAAATTTTATAACAGAAATTAAGAAAATGTTTTTTTTATTTTTTTTATTTTTTTTATTTTCAGGCTTTGTTCAGTTATTTAGCAAAAAACTAAAAACACAGCGGTGACTAAATACCACCAAAAAGAAAGCTCTATCGGTCTAAAAAAAAATGGTAAAAATGTATTTTGGGTACAGTGTTACATGACCGAGTAATTGTCATTCAAACTTGACAGTGCTGAAAGCTGAAAATTGACCGGGGCAGGAAGGGGGTAAAAGTGTCAGGTATTGAAGTGGTTAAAATAAGGCTTTTACAGGTACCTTCCATTCTATGCAATACAAGCTTAATTCAGCACTCTTTGCTTAGATCCACAATAATCTTCTGCTGTGAGACATAATGATAGATTAGGGCTGTCACCAGCCTCTGTGCTTACATGTAGGATGACTGGGAAGAAGCCGAGGAAACGGCATTTACCAAACCTGTAAGCACTACAGACCAATTATCTAATTCTAGTTCATACATTGTTTGTATTAAACCCTTGAACAGTTGTGCAAAATGGGATTGCTTGAGGATTCTAAATGTTTAAAATGTGAATTATCTTCAACAACAATCTTCTTTGCCTTATGGTCATGCCTTGAGATCCAGCAGTATTGGAAACAATTACTTTTTTTTTTTTTTTTGGCAAGCTAGGCTTTGCATCTCCTTATATCATGGAAAACTAATTTCTGAAATAGTTTTTTTTTTTTTCACAGGAATGATGTTTAGAAGTATCCTGTGGTGTTCCTAAAGAGCTGTCATACCAGTATAGAAAGATAATTAGGCCTCCTAACTGCAGACAGTTTTAAAATTGATAAGTGATGCTCTACCCTAATATAAATTGATGTACTGTGTGTAAGAGTGTGAAGTGAAAGTGGAAGATCTGCTTGCTAATATTAGCAATGAATAATAAACCGTTTTGAGTGTACGTAAGCCCTACTGCTCTGCCTTCTTCAATACCCTCAAATGGTGATAATTAACATGTATGCAAATGTTTTTCTTTTTTTTAAATCTATATCCGGTACTAGGATCTAAATTGAAAACTCACAGATTGGAACTAAAGGGCATTCTAAAGGCTTTAACCACTTTCAGACCAGACCATTTTGCTGGCTTAAGACCAGACCACTTTTTGCGATTCGGCACAGCGTCGCTTTAACTGACAATTGCGCGGTCGTGCGATGTGGCTCCCAAACAAAATTGACGTCCTTTCTTTCCCACAAATAGAGCTTTCTTTTGGTGGTATTTGAACACCCCTGCGGTTTTTATTTTTTGCGCTATAAACAAAAATAGAGCGACAATTTTGAAAAATACGCATTATTTTTTACTTTTTGCTATAATAAATATTCCCCAAAAATATATAAAAACATTTTTTCCTCAGTTTAGGCTGATACGTATTCTTCTACATATTTTTGCTAAAAAAACTCACAATAAGCGGTTATTGATTGGTTTGCGCAAAATTTATAGCGTTTACAAAACAGGGGATAGTTTTATGGCATTTTTATTCATTTTTTTTACTAGTAATGGTGGTGATCAGTGATTTTTATTGTGACTGTGACATTATGGCGGACACATCGGACATTTTTGACACATTTTTGGGACCATTGTCATTTATACAGCAATCAGTGCTATACAAATGCACTGATTCCTGTGTGATGACACTGGCAGTGAAGAGGTTAACCAGGGAATGGCAGTGTAGGGGTTAAGTGTGTCCTAGGGGCATGTTACTAACTGTGGGGGGCTGGGCTGTGTGTTAGTGAACACTGATCTCTGCTCCAATCACATGGAGCAGAGATCAGTCTCACTTGTTGCTAGGCAGAATGGGGAGATGCTGTTTACATCGGCATCTCCCCATTCAGCCTCCCCATGAGACAATCACGGGTATCCTCACGGCGATCGAGTCCACAGGACCCACGACTGGACTCCCGGGGGTCCCGACCGGCACGTGCACGCGCCGCCCACCTGATGGCAGGGCGGCAAATACAAATGGACGTACCTGTACGCCAATTTGCCTGCCCGTGCCATTCTGCTGACATACATCATCGTGCGCTGGTCGGGAAGTGGTTAAAGTCTACTTCCATGCTTGCAGCCAAATTAGGATAAAACCTACTTTATATTGTTACATGCCCCCATTCACATAGCATAACTTAAAGTGATATTAAAGCCTGTTATTTTTAACAAAAAAAATGACTTACCTGCTCTGTGCAGTTGTTTTGCACAGATCAGCCCAGATCCTCTGCTACTCGGGTCCCTCACCAGCTCGGCCCCTCCCTCTTGTTAAGTGCCCCCACAGCAAGCAGCTTGCTATGGGGCACCGAGCCAAGCTGCAGCCCCCTGTTTCCATACAGGCACGGAGCCACAGTCTGGCCCCACCCCTCTCTATCCTCATTGGCTCACTGAATTTGATTGACAGCAGGCGCCTACAGCGTTTTGCTGTTGTCTCAGCAAATGAGGAAGGAGAGTCCTGGACAGCCGAGTCTCTTGTGCAACATTGCTGGGTGGAAATAGGGCTCAGGTTCCTATTGGGGGGGCTGAGGGGGGCTGCTGCACATCGAAGGCTTTTTATCCTAAAGCATAGAATGCATCAAGATAAAAAAAACTTCTGCCGGGTTTTTCGGGGTCCCGTACGCGGCTAGGCTCCCAAAAAGTCCCCCACATGTGGTATCCCCATACTCAGGAGAAGCAGTAGAATTTATTTTGGGGTGTAATTTCACTTTTGCCCATAGCATGTGTGAGCAATATATCATTTAGTGAATACTTTGTGAAAAAAAAATAAAAGTTTGTAATATTCCTACAACTTGTGACAAAATATAAAATATTTCATGGACTCAGCATGCCTCTCAGTAAATAGCTTGGGGTGTCTACTTTCCAAAATGGGGTCATTTGGGGGGGGGGGGGGGTTTGTGCTATTTTGGCATGTTATGGTCTTCAAAACTGATAGGTAGTGAGGAGTGAAATCAAAAATTTGCACCCTTAGAAATCCTGAAGGCAGTGATTGGCTTTCGGGGTCCCGTACGCGGCTAGGCTCCCAAAAAGTCCCACATATGTGGTATCTCCGTACTCAGGAGAAGCAGCAAAATATATTTTGGGGTGCAATTCCACATATAACTATGGCATGTGTGAGAAATATATCATTTAGTGACAACTTTTTGTAAACTTTTTTTTTGTGTCATCATTCAATCACTTGGGACAAAAAAAAAAAAATCAATGGGCTCAACATGCCCCTCAGCAATTTCCTTGGGGTGTCTACTTTCCAAAATGGGGTCATTTGGGGGTTTTTGTGCTATTTTGGCATTTTATGGCCTTCGAAACTGTGATAGGTAGTGAGGAGTGAAATCAAAAATTTGCACCCTTAGAAATCCTGAAGGCAGTGATTGGTTTTCGGGGTGCCGTACGCGGCTAGACTCCCAAAAAGTCCCACATACGTGGTATCCCCGTACTCAGGAGAAGCAGCAGAATATATTTTGGGGTGCAATTCCACATATAACTATGGCATGTGTGAGCAATATATCATTTAGTGACAACTTTTTGTAAACTTTTTTTTTTTTGTCATTATTCAATCACTTGGGACAAAAAAAAATATTCAATGGGCTCAACATGCCACTCAGCAATTTTCTTGGGGTGTCTACTTTCCAAAATGGGGGGGTACTGCCCCGCCATTTTAGCACCTCAAGAAATGAGATAGGCAGTCATAAATTAAAAGCTGTGTAAATTCCAGAAAATGTACTCTAGTTTGTAGACGCTATAAGTTTTGCGCAAACCAACCAATATATAGGCTTATTGACATTTTTTTTACTAAAGACATGTGGCTGAATACATTTTGGCCTAAATGTATGACTAAAATTTAGTTTATTCGATTTTTCTTATAACAAAAAGTAGAAAATATCTTTTTTTTTCAAAATTTTCAGTCTTTTTCCTTTTATATCGTAAAAAATAAAAATCGCAGAGGCAATCAAATACCATCAAAAGAAAGCTCTATTTGTGGGAAGAAAAGGACGCAAATTTCGTTTGGGTACAACATTGGATGACTGCGCAATTACCAGTTAAAGCAGTGCAGTGCGAAATTGTAAAAAGACCTCTGGTCCTTGGGCTGACAATTGGTCCGGGGCTTAAGTGGTTAACAAGGGGGCCCCCTTAGATCCCGCCCCCCATGTGAATGAGTATGGGGTACATTGACTCCCTACTCATTCACCAAAAAAAGTGTCAAAAAGAAATAAAAAGTTCAGAGTTTTTGACAATTCCTTGATTAAAATAACAAAAACAATGCCCCCCTGTGTAGATCCACCATCAATCATGACACTAACAGCCACTGCCAACCCGGAAAAAAAAAGCTTTGCTTGTGCCAAAGGCTCCCGCTGTCCCACCACTAGCTCGTCACACCTTTCCTGGCCTGCCAGGCTGCATGCTTGGATAAGGGTCTGGTATGAATTTTGGGGGGCCCCACCTTTTTTTTTTTTTTACAGTTTTGGCGTTGGGGTTCCCCTCAAAATCCATACCAGACCTAAGGGATGGAGGGGGGGAGCACATTGTTTTTTTTCTGTTCTTGCATGGGGTTCCCCTTTAAATCTGCACCAGACCCAAAAGGTAGTGGTATGTATAGAGGGCCCCTCACACTGTTTTTTTTTTCACAATTTTTTATTGCCAGCAATATTTTTTTTCACATGAGGAGTCATCCATTTAAAGATATGATGGCAAGTTTCCCGGCCTGCTCCTTAACAATCACCTAATGTTATTAATACTGGTGTCCACCAGCTCAGAATCACATCTAAATCAAAGCTGCTTTGGAAAAATGCAGTGAAAACTGAGGGGAATTTCACACCGGACATCTGTTAACCTAGCCTAAGTGTTTTGATTTGATTTCAAGAAGAGGAAAGAAGTGGAATTATGTAGCCTCCCTGGCGGTATTCCCGAGTCTGGCTCGGGGTGAGATTTAATTACCATAAGCGGTATTCCCGAGCCAGACTTGGGATCGCATCGCTGGATCCATGTAAGGGTTACTTACCTTGTCCCCTGGATCCAGCAATGTCTCCAAGCTGTGATCAGCGAGCCGCCGTGTCTCACTCGATCTGTGACAGAGCAGAGCTCAGTTCCCTGCGAGCGTTGCGATGCATGGGGACGGAGTTCGGCGCCAAATTCAAAAATTAAAAAACACAGTATAGATACAGTATACTGTAATCTTACAGATTATAGTACTGTACCAAATAATTGCACACCCCCTTTGTCCCTAGTGGTTTGTCCAGTGTCCTGCATGCTGTTTTATATTATAAATACTGTTCTTTATGCCAGGAAACTGGAGATTGTCCATAGCAACCAAAAGTGGTTATAGGCCAGCTAGAAAACAGCGATAATAAATTAGAATCACTCGCAGAATTGAGCGATTATAATTTGTGGGGAAATTCGTCATCAACCACTAAAAGTAATGACAGTGACAATTCTGCAACTCAGCAAATTTCAGTGTTTTTGATTTGATTACATTATTGAATCATTTTTAATATTATTATTTGTTATAATTATTTATAGTTATTTATTTTATTATATGTACTGTGTATATATATATATATATATATATATATATATATATATATATACCGTATATACTCGAGTATAAGCCGAGATTTTCAGCCTCTTTTTTGAGGCTGAAAGTGCCCCCCTCGGCTTATACTCGAGTCATCGCTGTCTGCCTGCTCGATCAGCGTGTCGAGCAGACAGACAGCGGCCATTCTATTCTAATTCAAAAGCCGCGCCTCCGGCTCCGCCTTCGCCTGTGATAGGCGGAACACTGAATTTCCCAGCAGCCTGTGTTCCGCCTATCACGGACATCCGCTCATCCTCGTACTACGGACGAGGATGAAAGGATGGCCGTGATAGGCGGAACACAGACTGCTGGGAAATTGTGTTCCGCCTATCACAGACAGGGAGGCGCGGCATTTGAACAGGAAAATGGGCGCCGACGAAGAGCGGTGATCCTGGGACGGGACCGGACGGAGGCTCGGCTCGGCTCGGGACGGGACGGGACCGGACGGAGTCTCGGGACGGGACGGGACCGGACAGAGGCTCGGCTCGGGACGGGACGGGACCGGACGGAGGCTCGGGACCGGACGGAGGCTGGGGACACAGGTAGGCTGGACACACAAGGCCTCACACACACACACACACACACACACACACACACACACACACACACACACACACACACACACACACACACACACACATGGATGGACACACACACAGGGATGGATGGATGGATGGATGGACGGACACACACACAGGGATGGATGGATGGATGGACACACACACAGGGATGGATGGATGGATGGACACACACACACACAGGGATGGATGGATGGATGGACACACACACACACAGGGATGGATGGATGGATGGACACACACACAGGGATGGACAGGCATATCTCACCCTCGGCTTATACACGAGTCAATAGGTTTCCCAGTTTTTTGGGGGTAAATTGGGGGCCTCGGCTTATACTCGGGTCGGCCTATACTCGAGTATATACGGTATATATATATATATATATATATATATATATATATATATATATATTATAATTTATGATTTCATATTTTATCATACCCAGGGAGTCTATTAGACTCTTGCTTGGAAGGATTTAAGTGAATTATTTCTAGGAACTACAGGCCTACAATATAAAACGCCAAATTTCCATGCAAAATAATGGTACCGCTTTCAGCACCTAAAATCTGAAATAATCATACCGGCAGGGAGGTTAAGACCCAATTTAAGTCACAGAAGTACATATGCAGTCAATATGTGCAAACAACATCAACCGATATGCTTACACCCACTTTTATATAATAGCAGTTCTACATGGTGTCTAAATATGACTATTTAGTCCAGTAGACACTAAGGGCCGGTTCACACTGGGGGCGATGCGAGGCGACACGACTTGCCTCGCCGCGACCTGACAAGTCGCCCCCGTTCTGTACAATGGAACCGTTCTGAGAGGAGCTACTCGAGTCGCTCCAACTCAGAAAAAAGGTTCCTGTACTACTTTTGGGTGACCTCGGGGCGACTTGCATTGACTTCTATACAGAAGTCATTTGCAAGTCGCCGCTGAGGTCGCGGCAGGTCGCGGCGAGGCAAGTCGGTGTCGCCTCGCATCGCCCCCTGTGTGAACCGGCCCTTAGTTAAACCTGATGCTCTCAGTAATCAGCGTGCAGCAGCAGATCTCATCTGACATATTCTCCCCCCTTTCTGCCATCTGATAAAGTTTGCACTGAGGGGTGTGGCTGTTACTCATTTATGCCAGCATAGAACACTAGAATGTGACATCGAGAAGCTGTATTTTTTGCAGAAAGAAAAATGTATTTTGAAGCATTTTCCAGAAAAAATAAAATGCAAATTATAATCTGCAAAGGTACAGAACTATAAAAAGCTTTGAGACTCTAATTGGGCTTTAAACATATAAAAACTTTTTTTTAATGATTTCATGTACTGTAGCAATAAAACATCCCATGTAATAAATGTTAGCCTTCTCTGAAAATATTATTTTGACCTCATTTCTCAAGGTCAGGTTGTAACATATTATTATGCTATAAACCTTAGGTCCCACTAGCATGGAATCCATTATTGTAATATGCAAAGTGCAGTATTTGTGAAAGTACAGGCGATACATTTGAAATGTGTCATCCTATTTCAAGCATGTGCCATGCTTAATTTAGATGTATTTCTTAGCTCAGATCCATTTTTCAGCACTGTCAGTCATGCACGCACCTTGCTACTTATCGAGAGGATGTTACTGAGGATTCCCAGAGGAGCTTCGCTTTCTGTTTATGTATGCAGGCATTGTTACCTCTTAAAAGCCTACGTCTTCTGGTGCTCCAATTGGATGAGTTTTACAACTCATTACAACCAAAGCTGGGATGATTTAACTGTTTTTCTCAGCAATGCTGGATAGAATTTTAAGTATGACTTGTATGTACTGTAGGAAAAGTCCTTAAAAACCTATACTAACCATATAATTAAATAACTCATGTATCAGCAGCTATAATACAAATCAGTATAAAAACAAAACAAAAACAAAAAAACTGTAATATTATTTAGTTAAAGTACAGTTGCTGTGACAAAAATATCAGAGTCGCTACTGCTTCTGAACATGCTAGTTGCCTGCAGGGGTAAAGCTACAGATCATGGTACCCCATGGCAAAATGTTGATGTTGCTCTTTGATCTTAAAGTGGTTCTGAAGCCTAAACACTTTTTACCTTAATGCAAATAATGCATTGAATTTGGCCCCTCGCCCCCCCCCCCCCCACTCTTGATCCAGTGCTGTGCACATTTGCAGCTATTGGCTCCCAGTGCTGTCAATCAAAGCCAATGTTAATGGACACAGCAGTGGGGCTTGGAGTGAGCATGCACGTGCGAGTGCACTGGACAGAGATGAAAAGCCAGGAGTGCCAGCAGGGGACCCAAGAAGAGGAGGTTTGGGGGCCGTTCTGTGCAATTCCTTTGCACAGTGCAGGTAATTATAGAGATGTTTATTTGCCTCCTTTTATTTTGTAAAGTGTTCTGCAACCTGGCTTGAAAGCTTGAATATGATATATATACTGTATAAAACAAAGAAAGAGACAGCTGTAGAAGGTACATTCTACTTATAGTTAAAGTAGAAATATAGACAAAACGTTTTCCTTTTTTTTCATTTTGGATAGAGTAGGGGAATGATGGCGAACCTTGGCACCCCAGATGATTTAGCCCTTGTACACGCGGTCGGAGATTCCGATGGAATGTGTCCGATCGGACCGTTTTGTCGGATAATCCGACTGTGTGTGGTCTCCATCGGACTGTTTCCGTCGGAGTATATGACGGACCAAGTTTTCCAACTTGTCGGTAAAATTTTCCGACAACATGATCTGATCGGACTTTGTCCGATCATGTGTAGAGAATTCCGATCGGACAAAGTGCCACGCATGCTCAGATCAAATTCCTACACCAAAGCTATTGGCTACTAGCGTGAACGTAGTCCCAGTCCCGTCGTAACGAAATTACGTCATCACGTTCTGAACGATCGGATTTTCTGACCACTTTGTCCGACCGTGTGTATGCAACAGTTTCGGACAAAATCTGTCGGAAAAAATCAGACGGATTTGGTTGTCGGAATGTCCGACCGTGTGTACAAGGGCTTAGAACTACGTTTCCCATGATGCTCTTGCACTCTGCAGTATTGTTGATCCAAAACATCTGGGGTGCCAAGGTTCGCCCTCACTATTCTAAGCCATCTCCACTCTGTCCAAGCAAAAAAAAAAAAAAAAAACTTCGGGATTAGAAATTTCATAAAACAGTACAATCTGTAGCATCTGTGACATCACTTAGTATAAAAAGCACCTGATGGATTAATACAAGATGAGTGGTGCTAAAGGCTGCCTGCTGCTACTTTACACATTTTTTTTTTTAATGTGACTTTAGGGGCACTTTAAAATGCCTCAACTGAGCCTCTAATCTGACCCTTTTATATCACCATACCTTACCTTGTGGGCTGCTATGGCTATTGTTTCCTGGTCATTGATTGCCTGCCTGTGTATAGCCTGTATGCTACAAATATCCAGTATACTGCAAATGAAAACTCAGACAAAATTCCTTATCTCTTTTTTTGCTCCAAATCAGTGTTTCAGATTGTTTTTAAGCAAAAGTGATAGCTTCATTACCAGGTAATTAAATTTTTTTTGCAAGAAAAGGTCAGCAATGACACTGTACTAATTTATGTATTTATTTCATGATTTCTTTAATGCCATTTAAATGACTACTGTGACAAAATCAAAATATCAACTCTTTGTTTTATACATTTATACAGTATTTCCAACAGTCCCTTACAGCGACATTAAATAGGCCTTTCGGACTATCTGTAGGTGCAGTCCAAAGTGATATCATCCTCACCTAGGTGAGGAACAAGGAAGCAGGAGCAGGTACTACCAAAAAAAGGTACTCCACCCCTCAAAAAAAATCTACCATTTCTCAACAGGCTGGGAGAAAGGTTGAGAAAGAAGGGAACTTTAAATCTCTGTAGCTTAAGCGTCCTTTCACACAGGTGTTAAGTCTGAAACATATGTCTATGGGTGCGCATATGTAAATGGGTGATCATCCATCTACATCTACCTACATCTGTGTCCACTCAGGTCTGTCTTTTTTTTTTTTAAGGGAACAAGGCTGCACCCTATTCAATTTAGACAGATCTGAACATATGTAAGTGGATGCAGTCAATTTATGCCCATTCCATGTATGTCCATTTTTAGGCAAGAAAAATGTTTTGGTTATACTTTTGTCACTTGTGATTGGTTTCTGTAACAACTAAAAAAAGGATGCAAAATGTGGTCTTATATTCATGGAAGAGGTGACTGTGTTTTCATAACCTGATGACACTTTGGAAGTGACTGCATCCATGGATATTCCTGTAGCACTTCATATTCGTATTCTCATGAATGCACCTGTCTTTATTATGTATGCTGATGACTAACAATTCTTGAAAATCAGTTATGTTTTGTCAAACAAAGGGCATAGAGAACTTGGCACTACCATGGGGGACATACTGTAAATCAATGGAACAATAAATGATCTTGAAAGAAACATGGGAAAAAAACATCATTCCTTTCTATTATATGCTTAATTGAAGACCTTTAAGACAACATCTGTGACACTGTATTCTGGCATCACATACCTGAATCATTTCAACTTGAAAAAAATATTTTTTAGGTAATTTTGTCTGTGACACCTGTTTTTTTTTTATATCCAGTTGTAATAGGCCTGAATTGATTAAGGGAAGTAGCCAACACAACAGATCTAAAAGCTGTAGGAAAGCCTTCAGCTTCATACCAATCGGCCAGTGGCAAAACTGTTTCATAATAAAGCATGTGATCCTCTTTTTTTGCAGTACCACATTTAATGTCCACAACATATATTTACAGTGGCCAGAGTGCATGTAAGCTTTGTGTTTGGGCTGAAATGTGAGAGGGAGAGATGATACAGTTTCATCAGGAAATTAAAACTAGAGTGTATTATTTCTGAGACAACAGCCAGAAATATTGCACAGACTTTCTGCATATTATATAAGCAGTATTACTAGGTTTCAGTTGAGGGAAAGACAGGGCAGATTTCTTTGTGAAACACCAAAAACAAAGTACAGACTTCATGCACACTATGTCAGCATGAAATAAAAAATAGAACGTATTATTTCAGAGATATCAGTCAGAAATATTGTACAGACTTCATGCACACTATGTAAGCACCTTTCATAGGACACAGTTTTAGTGGAAAATACCAGGTAGATTTTATTCAAAAGTGTAACATTCTCATTAAAAGAGAGACAACAGACCAATTTTAATGAGGGAATCAATATTAGAGTGTATTATTGAGGGAATCAATATTAGAGTGTATTATTTCACCAGAAAAGACAATTTTAATGAGGGAATCAATATTAGAGTGTATTATTTCACCAGAAAAGACAGTATTGTATAGAAGACCATAGACGGCATTTAGGCATTTTTGTGGGAAACAACAGGCAACTTTTAATCCAAAAATTTACACTAGAGTATATCTTTTTGGGATTAGATACACTTTAGGCATGTGGCATGCCTTTTTTTTATACACACTTGCATACACTTTAGCATGACTAAACAAAAGTGATAATATAATAACAGGCAGGGGCCAGCTATTCCCTAAATTATTATACTGTATGTCTTGGATATTCCAACAGTGAGATGTCTCTACCATAACTTTCTATTCTGTTCCTATTCCTGAGTTTTGGCTGTTCTCACCCACCTTTGCGTGCTATAGCAGCTCCTTTTCCATGAAATTTAATTTTAAAAATCAAACAGGTAGAGTGGAAACTCCATTTAATGGCCACAACAAGCACGCAGACCCAAAAATCAAAGTGCAGATATCCTAACAATAAATTGCCTGAGAATTATTAGGTGCCCTAAAGCCCCGACACACTATCAGATTGTCTGCTGAGTTTTTCCTTCAGATTTACCAAAACCATATAATATGAGGTCAAACCTTAGGAGTTTCAATGTGTATGCAATCAGGCAGGCCCTTCTACTACATGAATGCTGTTTATGTTTTAGAGTGTAGTTGCGGTCTGCAGTATGTAGGCCGCACAAAAAGGCCTTTAAAAACTCGATTGAAAGAGCACATAAAAAATATACAGAAGGGGTACGATAAACATAATGTTTCTAAACATTTCGCTACTTACCATAATAGAGACCCCAAGCATTTGAAATTTTGGGGTATTGTCCCTTATGTCAGACATTGGAGGGGAGGGCACAAGGTGAGGACTCTAAGTCAGATAGAGTCCAAATGGATATATACCCTTGATACCTTTGCCCCCAGGGGATTAAATATAGAGTTCGACTTGAACTGCTTCATTAGCGATTTTTAGCCCCCTAATGATATATATTTTTTTATGTGCGATTTCGTGCTATGGTTCTTTTATGTTCTGTCAATATTTTAAATTTTCTTATATCTTTTAAAACGATTTATCTACATCTTAATACCATGCGTTTTTTAAGATTATGTCCCTAATTTTAGGTTAAATAATTTGATGCGATTTTATGTATTTTATATTTTTTAGCTTGCTATGTTTGTATCGTATCCCTAATATGTACGTCATCTCCGTGCCTCCACATTATGTATGTTTGTAATCTGCCCAGTAACCTCCTCTTGGACACTACTTTATTTTAAAATTGAACAATATTTTTAAATTGTTTTTAATTATCTTTCCTGTTTCCCAAATACAGCTGTTTATGTATAGCTTTTTATACCCACTAATATAAGACATTTTTCCTTAGCCATTCTCTACCTCTCTTTGCTGGCCCAATAAGATATACTGATATCTATTGAGGTTCCCGTGTCTGGTGCGGTTCCGTACCTTATTTTTTTAATTTTAGCTTTATGGCTATTTAATTCAATGCTCCAGACGTTATTAAACCACCAAAAACATGGCCACTTGCATATCCAAAATTGAGCTCCAACAAAATGGCCGCCGGACGTGCTCTATTGCTTTTCAGCAGTCTAGTAACATATAGCAGGATCTATGACATAGCGCAGTCCGCAGTTATAACTCAAGCAGTTCGCCACACTCAGCATAATGTCCGGTCAAACCTCCCCCTCCCCCGCTCTTCCGTTTTGCCCCTGTATTCACTCTCCCCGCTGCGCTGTTGTTTAATGTTTTATTGAGATGGGAGGTCACCCAGAACATCTAAACTCATTCGGCCCGCCCCCCATTAGCATTACTATGGCTACACAGCGTTGCATCAGCATATTAATGAAATGGGCGGCGTAGCCCCGCCCAGTACACCTATAAGTCACTTCCTGTACCCTGTGTAACTATCCCAGTTGAAGTCTCCAAGACGTAACGCGTAGGAACCCGGAAGTGACGTCCATATCCGGTTTTACTCTAATGCTGTCTGTCTGATGTGTGTATATCAGCTTCGTTTGTGAGTAGTTTTAAAACTTGTTTAATAAAACTTAGATGTTTTAAATACTACACTATGGCGGTCTCCTTTAATCTATTCCTTTGAGTTTACCTGCCATTCACGAGGAAGTTAGAGAAGTCTCCTAAAGTTTGGTTTTCTGCAATCATCCTGGTGTTCATCATTTATATTGCTGTTTACTCACAGCAGTGAGGTAATTGCATATTATTTGCACTCTATTGCACGGATCATCACGGATGGATTGATTGCCCAGCACGTTGCACGTTTTACTTAGTGCATTTACCGAATTGCATGATCTGACTGTGTATGGGACATTTTATCTTCAATCACGCTGGTCACTTGAATTGAACATTTCATATTTGTTTAATTTTTTTAGTACCTGGTTTTGCTTCATTTTATACACTTTTTAAGTATATCCACTCTTTATATGTTTTTGTTTTTTAGGTTTTATATGACAAATCTGCGTTTTTTGCACATTTAGTCACTTTATGGTCCTTGCACTAGCTATCACTTCAACGTATACCCCGAACTTGTCTTTGTTTCACTATATACATTTTGCAATAAGTTTACGCACTTTATATATGTGTATGTATTTTAGTCTATATGACAAATTTGCGTTTGTTTGCACATAGAGTCACCTTATGGTTTATGCACTAGCTATCACTTTTATATATGCACAGAAGCATTATCTGACTAATTTATGCACAGTTGCACTTTGTATTTTATAATTGCATATTTGTGGCTTATCACGATTATTTATGGTTTGAAATTAGCGCATCACATTTTTATTTTTATTTTTCCAGTAGTGAGAGACAACTCATTTTAGTGATTGCTGCTTTTTTCTATGAGTTACTTTCCATTTTTCCATAGAGCGCAGAAGTTTTTAGATATACATACTAGACGTTTACATAAACTTTTTTCACTTCCGCTGCAAATATGGAGGTCTTCTCTTTTCTAGAAAAAAGAAAGATCAATTTAGAAGAAGTATTTAATGCCACCAACATAGAGACCAAATCTAAGAATAATAGTGTTGAGCAACTTACCAAAAAACTGAGATATAATATGGAAAAAAGAGTGAGCTTATGGTGGGACACCACTACCTTCGAACAATACCTGAAGGATGGGTTAGTCCCTAGACGGCTAAGGTGGGATGTACCACCCAATGATGGATTGATGGACCAGGAGTCAATAGATGAATGGTTCAAATTCTTTAATGAAAAAGGATTGGAGCTATTACAATTCTTGATCAAAAGAAAACAGAGAAAGATCAGGATGGTTGAACATAATATTGAACAAATCAAAAATGATCTGGAGATACACAAAGATTCTGCTGAATTCCTCACATTGACAACACAGCTTAGTAAAGACCTGATCAAAAAAGACAAAGAGGTCCAAACAAGGAAGAGCAAAAAATATGCTAGAGACATGGGGGATTTTAAAAACGATCAGGTGTTCAGGTGGCAGGGCCAGTTGGGACGGTTAGATCCCATTTCTGCCTACTCAACACCTGAGAGACCTGTAAGAATAGAGTCTCTATTACCTCCAACTAACCCCACTGTAGTACTTTCTACAAGTGGACAAACAAGAAATGTATCTAATGCGTCTCCAATGAGGAATAGACCCAATGTGGGACAGAATTATTCCAAACAGTCAACACCTCAATACCCGGAGAAAAGGCCTCCGCACAATTCTCATACGCCAAAAAAGGGGTGGAAAAAACCCCACTGGAAAAAAGCCCAGAACAAGAGGGCGAATCAGGATGACCAATGGCATCACCCCTCTTATGAACAGCCTCGAGCCCCCTACTATCCTCCTCAAATAAGGAATTCTGCTCCATATTACGATCAGAACCGAAGAGAGAGAGATGATTGGGGTCCAGCACAACCCTATTACCGACCCTATGATCATTATTCAGTCCCCACCTACAATCATTATGCACCATTAAGGGACTATCAAGAGAATGAAAGGGAAGATGAGTACTATCAAACTTACTATCCTGATCCAAATGCAAACAGGGCTTTTTTAGGAAGAGGCCCGGATCATCATGCTCCGAGGGTGAGGGATGTGCAGAGAGACAGAGAAAGAAGTCCAAAAAGAAGAGAGGAAGAAGAGCAGGAGCGAGAACTCAAGCGAAAAAGAGAGTAAAAGGAGAAGGTGTATTTAACTTGAGTGGCATCTCGCTAACAACTGAAGAATTGGCAGTATTAGATAAAGGCCTCAAGTTTGCCCCAAAAAAGAACCTGAACAAATTCGAGACCTACGTAAACATTCAGAAGTATATAAGGGGCTTAAACATGAAAAAATATTTTTTGAACAACCCCAGAACTACTTCTGTCCCCCCACCTGATGACATCAAACATAGCACTTTTAGGAATAAATCTACTTTTAACCCGCAAATCAGTAATAACAAATTTGTAGATGTTTTTAAGAAAATTGTTGCAGAAGATTTAAAAGACCTTGACACTAAGAAACATACAGAGCCAAATTATATGAGATGTGGAATGAAACGCCTCAGTGAGCGGAAAGATATAGTGATCCGCCCAGCGGACAAAGGTGGAGGCATTGTAGTCTTGTCCAAAACACAATATAACGATATTATGACAAAATTGCTGAGCGACACTAAGACTTACACTATCTTACCAAAAAACCCTATCTTTAGAGGAAAAAAGGAGCTTGAGCTTGTAGTCCATCTGGGTTTAAAAAAAGCAATCTTGAGCAAAAAAGAAGCCCAATACCTCATACCAGAAGCAGCAAGAACACCAATTATCTATTACTTACCTAAAATTCACAAGGACAGGACCAACCCTCCACCTAGACCCATAGTAAATGGGATAGATTCCCTTACTTCAAGGATGGGATCCTACATAGATAACTTTCTACAGCCGACAGTACAGAAGACGAAGGCTTATCTCAGTGATACTAAGCACGTTCTACAGATTTTAGAAGAGCTCACACATGATGGACCTTTTATTCTGGTCACGGCAGACGTAACTTCACTCTATACCATAATTCCCCACCATGAAGCATGCGAGGCGGTGAAGTGGGGTCTGAGAAACTACTCTGACCTCATTTGCTCTCAACGAAAATATTTAGTTAAATGTCTCGACTTTTGTTTAAAAAATAATTATTTTTGGTTTAATAAAACGTTCTATCACCAAACTACAGGCGTCGCTATGGGGGCTAAATTTGCCCCTAGTGTGGCAGGTTTATTCATGGCTAGATGGGAAGAGAATGCAGTATTTTCAAACCCACCTAAAGAACTAGCGCTATATAGACGTTATATTGACGATATTTTAATACTTTGGAAAGGGAGTAGTGCCAGTCTTAATTTGTTCCAACAAAAATTAGATGAGAATAATTTGAACATAAAACTTACCTGGAATTCAGATGAGAAGGAGATAGTTTTCTTAGATTTATTAATTGCACAAAATGGCGGGAGAATAGAAACTAAGACACACTTTAAAAGTGTAGATAAAAATAGCTATCTCCCGCTGACAAGCTGCCATCACCAAAATTGGCTTTTCAATATCCCCAAGGGGCAATTTATGCGCCTACGGAGAAATTGTAGCAAAAAAGAAGTGTTCCTTGAACAAGCCGAATCCATGGGACATAGATTCCAGGAGAAGGGTTATGGCAAGTGCGTAATTCAAGAAAAAATATTAGAAGTGGAGAAGATGGACCGCGAACATCTCCTTAAAGATACGAAAACGCAACATAAAGACAAAAAAGGCGTAGAAGGAGCAATAATTTTGGATTATAACAACCAATACAAAAAAATAGAAAGTATAATCAAAAAACACTGGCACATTCTCTTGAACGATAAAGATTTGCACAAAGTTCTACCTCCTAAACCTAAGTTCATCTATAGACGCGCCCCTAACCTTAGAGACATGCTAGTCAAAAACATACCTGATCCTCCTGTGAATAATTTCACGTTCTTCACTGGGAAAGGTTTCTTCCCCTGTAAAAGATGCCTAGCGTGCACTAGAGCGAGTAAACCTACTAAAGTTTTTGAATTTTTAGCCTCAAGTACCGGTAACACTCACAAGATTAAAGATTTTATTTCCTGTAACACAGTAGGTGCTGTTTATGTTTTAGAGTGTAGTTGCGGTCTGCAGTATGTAGGCCGCACAAAAAGGCCTTTAAAAACTCGATTGAAAGAGCACATAAAAAATATACAGAAGGGGTACGATAAACATAATGTTTCTAAACATTTCGCTACTTACCATAATAGAGACCCCAAGCATTTGAAATTTTGGGGTATTGTCCCTTATGTCAGACATTGGAGGGGAGGGCACAAGGTGAGGACTCTAAGTCAGATAGAGTCCAAATGGATATATACCCTTGATACCTTTGCCCCCAGGGGATTAAATATAGAGTTCGACTTGAACTGCTTCATTAGCGATTTTTAGCCCCCTAATGATATATATTTTTTTATGTGCGATTTCGTGCTATGGTTCTTTTATGTTCTGTCAATATTTTAAATTTTCTTATATCTTTTAAAACGATTTATCTACATCTTAATACCATGCGTTTTTTAAGATTATGTCCCTAATTTTAGGTTAAATAATTTGATGCGATTTTATGTATTTTATATTTTTTAGCTTGCTATGTTTGTATCGTATCCCTAATATGTACGTCATCTCCGTGCCTCCACATTATGTATGTTTGTAATCTGCCCAGTAACCTCCTCTTGGATAGTGATGGCCGAACGGTTCGCCCGGCGGTCGTTTCGCGGCGAATTTCCGACTTTCGCCGTCCGCGGGTTCGAACGCCTTTTTCCGTCGTTCGCCCCGGCGGACTTACGTGTTTAATGTATACAAGAACTTTAACCTTTCGTGACACGTTTATCATGTGTTACAGGACAACCAATTGAGACATGACAGCTCATGGACACTTGGACATTCCCCCTAACCTATAAATACACCCGATCCGGTGGCCATTTTACATTCTTTCTTCTGTCACTGTAGGGAAAGGATCCTGTGTGGAGTAGGGACAGAGAAAACGCTAGCTATTTGGTACACAAAAGTTCTTTTCAGGACTGGTATAGGTGTTAGGTCAGCAGCCTGAGTTTCTTTTGTCAGTTTAGATAAAGGGACAGAGCGCTGTATGCTGCTATTTTAGGGACAGCTCAGCCAGATTAGTCTTTCTTCATCATCATCATCATCATCATCATTAGCTGTTACTATCAGGTCCACAAAAGAGCTGTTCCAGCTAATCGTTCCAGCCTACTCTTTTTTGCCAATTTGTATAGGGACAGGCAGGAAGCAGTGTTGTCAGGCAGTGAGGATAATTTTAAAGACTTGCTGTTACTATTAGTTCCACAAAGGTTCTTTTCAGGACTGGTATCAGTGGTACGGTAATAGGCTTGTACACGTATAATATTCTTTCTTCCAAATATAGAAAGAATATTATACTTGACTGCTGCCCTTCTGCTGCAGTCTGCTAATCATTCACAACTCACTTGTTCCACAAAGCTCTTTATCAGGACTGGTAACTTGGTCTGTCTAGGGTGCTACGGTACATAGGCTTGGGTGCGGTACAGTCTGCTGTTCTGTAAGGACCGCTATCGGTCCACAATACATAGGGTTGCCGTGCACTACTGCTGACCGCTGCCCTATACTGCAGCAGTCCTTCATTGGTATAGGGACTGACGTACAGTCTGCTAATCACTAACACACAACCTGCTTGGTCCACAAAAGTTCTTATAAGGACTGGTAACTTGGTATAGGGTGCTACGGTACATAGGCCTGAGTGCAGTACAGTCTGCTGTTCTGTAAGGACCGCTATCGGTCCACAATACATAGGGTTGCCGTGCACTACTGCTGACCGCTGCCCTATACTGCAGCAGTCCTTCAGCGGTATAGGGACTGACGCACAGTCTGCTAAACACTAACACACAACCTGCTTGGTCCACAAAAGTTCTTATAAGGACTGGTAACTTGGTATAGGGTGCTACGGTACATAGGCCTGAGTGCAGTACAGTCTGCTGTTCTGTAAGGACCGCTATCGGTCCACAATACATAGGGTTGACGTGCACTACTGCTGACCGCTGCCCTATACTGCAGCAGTCCTTCAGCGGTATAGGGACTGACGCACAGTCTGCTAAACACTAACACACAACCTGCTTGGTCCACAAAAGTTCTTATAAGGACTGGTAACTTGGTATAGGGTGCTACGGTACATAGGCCTGAGTGCAGTACAGTCTGCTGTTCTGTAAGGACCGCTATCGGTCCACAATACATAGGGTTGCCGTGCACTACTGCTGACCGCTGCCCTATACTGCAGCAGTCCTTCATTGGTATAGGGACTGACGTACAGTCTGCTAATCACTAACACACAACCTGCTTGGTCCACAAAAGTTCTTATAAGGACTGGTAACTTGGTATAGGGTGCTACGGTACATAGGCCTGAGTGCGTTACAGTCTGCTGTTCTGTAAGGACCGCTATCGGTCCACAATACATAGGGTTGCCGTGCACTACTGCTGACCGCTGCCCTATACTGCAGCAGTCCTTCATTGGTATAGGGACTGACGTACAGTCTGCTAATCACTAACACACAACCTGCTTGGTCCACAAAAGTTCTTATAAGGACTGGTAACTTGGTATAGGGTGCTACGGTACATAGGCCTGAGTGCGTTACAGTCTGCTGTTCTGTAAGGACCGCTATCGGTCCACAATACATAGGGTTGCCGTGCACTACTGCTGACCGCTGCCCTATACTGCAGCAGTCCTTCATTGGTATAGGGACTGACGTACAGTCTGCTAATCACTAACACACAACCTGCTTGGTCCACAAAAGTTCTTATAAGGACTGGTAACTTGGTATAGGGTGCTACGGTACATAGGCCTGAGTGCAGTACAGTCTGCTGTTCTGTAAGGACCGCTATCGGTCCACAATACATAGGGTTGCCGTGCACTACTGCTGACCGCTGCCCTATACTGCAGCAGTCCTTCAGCGGTATAGGGACTGACGCACAGTCTGCTAAACACTAACACACAACCTGCTTGGTCCACAAAAGTTCTTATAAGGACTGGTAACTTGGTATAGGGTGCTACGGTACATAGGCCTGAGTGCAGTACAGTCTGCTGTTCTGTAAGGACCGCTATCGGTCCACAATACATAGGGTTGACGTGCACTACTGCTGACCGCTGCCCTATACTGCAGCAGTCCTTCAGCGGTATAGGGACTGACGCACAGTCTGCTAAACACTAACACACAACCTGCTTGGTCCACAAAAGTTCTTATAAGGACTGGTAACTTGGTATAGGGTGCTACGGTACATAGGCCTGAGTGCAGTACAGTCTGCTGTTCTGTAAGGACCGCTATCGGTCCACAATACATAGGGTTGCCGTGCACTACTGCTGACCGCTGCCCTATACTGCAGCAGTCCTTCATTGGTATAGGGACTGACGTACAGTCTGCTAATCACTAACACACAACCTGCTTGGTCCACAAAAGTTCTTATAAGGACTGGTAACTTGGTATAGGGTGCTACGGTACATAGGCCTGAGTGCGTTACAGTCTGCTGTTCTGTAAGGACCGCTATCGGTCCACAATACATAGGGTTGCCGTGCACTACTGCTGACCGCTGCCCTATACTGCAGCAGTCCTTCATTGGTATAGGGACTGACGTACAGTCTGCTAATCACTAACACACAACCTGCTTGGTCCACAAAAGTTCTTATAAGGACTGGTAACTTGGTATAGGGTGCTACGGTACATAGGCCTGAGTGCGTTACAGTCTGCTGTTCTGTAAGGACCGCTATCGGTCCACAATACATAGGGTTGCCGTGCACTACTGCTGACCGCTGCCCTATACTGCAGCAGTCCTTCATTGGTATAGGGACTGACGTACAGTCTGCTAATCACTAACACACAACCTGCTTGGTCCACAAAAGTTCTTATAAGGACTGGTAACTTGGTATAGGGTGCTACGGTACATAGGCCTGAGTGCAGTACAGTCTGCTGTTCTGTAAGGACCGCTATCGGTCCACAATACATAGGGTTGCCGTGCACTACTGCTGACCGCTGCCCTATACTGCAGCAGTCCTTCAGCGGTATAGGGACTGACGCACAGTCTGCTAAACACTAACACACAACCTGCTTGGTCCACAAAAGTTCTTATAAGGACTGGTAACTTGGTATAGGGTGCTACGGTACATAGGCCTGAGTGCAGTACAGTCTGCTGTTCTGTAAGGACCGCTATCGGTCCACAATACATAGGGTTGCCGTGCACTACTGCTGACCGCTGCCCTATACTGCAGCAGTCCTTCAGCGGTATAGGGACTGACGCACAGTCTGCTAAACACTAACACACAACCTGCTTGGTCCACAAAAGTTCTTATAAGGACTGGTAACTTGGTATAGGGTGCTACGGTACATAGGCCTGAGTGCAGTACAGTCTGCTGTTCTGTAAGGACCGCTATCGGTCCACAATACATAGGGTTGCCGTGCACTACTGCTGACCGCTGCCCTATACTGCAGCAGTCCTTCATTGGTATAGGGACTGACGTACAGTCTGCTAATCACTAACACACAACCTGCTTGGTCCACAAAAGTTCTTATAAGGACTGGTAACTTGGTATAGGGTGCTACGGTACATAGGCCTGAGTGCAGTACAGTCTGCTGTTCTGTAAGGACCGCTATCGGTCCACAATACATAGGGTTGCCGTGCACTACTGCTGACCGCTGCCCTATACTGCAGCAGTCCTTCAGCGGTATAGGGACTGACGCACAGTCTGCTAAACACTAACACACAACCTGCTTGGTCCACAAAAGTTCTTATAAGGACTGGTAACTTGGTATAGGGTGCTACGGTACATAGGCCTGAGTGCAGTACAGTCTGCTGTTCTGTAAGGACCGCTATCGGTCCACAATACATAGGGTTGCCGTGCACTACTGCTGACCGCTGCCCTATACTGCAGCAGTCCTTCATTGGTATAGGGACTGACGTACAGTCTGCTAATCACTAACACACAACCTGCTTGGTCCACAAAAGTTCTTATAAGGACTGGTAACTTGGTATAGGGTGCTACGGTACATAGGCCTGAGTGCGTTACAGTCTGCTGTTCTGTAAGGACCGCTATCGGTCCACAATACATAGGGTTGCCGTGCACTACTGCTGACCGCTGCCCTATACTGCAGCAGTCCTTCATTGGTATAGGGACTGACGTACAGTCTGCTAATCACTAACACACAACCTGCTTGGTCCACAAAAGTTCTTATAAGGACTGGTAACTTGGTATAGGGTGCTACGGTACATAGGCCTGAGTGCAGTACAGTCTGCTGTTCTGTAAGGACCGCTATCGGTCCACAATACATAGGGTTGACGTGCACTACTGCTGACCGCTGCCCTATACTGCAGCAGTCCTTCAGCGGTATAGGGACTGACGCACAGTCTGCTAAACACTAACACACAACCTGCTTGGTCCACAAAAGTTCTTATAAGGACTGGTAACTTGGTATAGGGTGCTACGGTACATAGGCCTGAGTGCAGTACAGTCTGCTGTTCTGTAAGGACCGCTATCGGTCCACAATACATAGGGTTGCCGTGCACTACTGCTGACCGCTGCCCTATACTGCAGCAGTCCTTCAGCGGTATAGGGACTGACGCACAGTCTGCTAAACACTAACACACAACCTGCTTGGTCCACAAAAGTTCTTATAAGGACTGGTAACTTGGTATAGGGTGCTACGGTACATAGGCCTGAGTGCAGTACAGTCTGCTGTTCTGTAAGGACCGCTATCGGTCCACAATACATAGGGTTGCCGTGCACTACTGCTGACCGCTGCCCTATACTGCAGCAGTCCTTCATTGGTATAGGGACTGACGTACAGTCTGCTAATCACTAACACACAACCTGCTTGGTCCACAAAAGTTCTTATAAGGACTGGTAACTTGGTATAGGGTGCTACGGTACATAGGCCTGAGTGCGTTACAGTCTGCTGTTCTGTAAGGACCGCTATCGGTCCACAATACATAGGGTTGCCGTGCACTACTGCTGACCGCTGCCCTATACTGCAGCAGTCCTTCATTGGTATAGGGACTGACGTACAGTCTGCTAATCACTAACACACAACCTGCTTGGTCCACAAAAGTTTTTATAAGGACTGGTAACTTGGTATAGGGTGCTACGGTACATAGGCCTGAGTGCAGTACAGTCTGCTGTTCTGTAAGGACCGCTATCGGTCCACAATACATAGGGTTGCCGTGCACTACTGCTGACCGCTGCCCTATACTGCAGCAGTCCTTCATTGGTATAGGGACTGACGTACAGTCTGCTAATCACTAACACACAACCTGCTTGGTCCACAAAAGTTTTTATAAGGACTGGTAACTTGGTATAGGGTGCTACGGTACATAGGCCTGAGTGCAGTACAGTCTGCTGTTCTGTAAGGACCGCTATCGGTCCACAATACATAGGGTTGCCGTGCACTACTGCTGACCGCTGCCCTATACTGCAGCAGTCCTTCATTGGTATAGGGACTGACGTACAGTCTGCTAATCACTAACACACAACCTGCTTGGTCCACAAAAGTTTTTATAAGGACTGGTAACTTGGTATAGGGTGCTACGGTACATAGGCCTGAGTGCAGTACAGTCTGCTGTTCTGTAAGGACCGCTATCGGTCCACAATACATAGGGTTGCCGTGCACTACTGCTGACCGCTGCCCTATACTGCAGCAGTCCTTCATTGGTATAGGGACTGACGTACAGTCTGCTAATCACTAACACACAACCTGCTTGGTCCACAAAAGTTTTTATAAGGACTGGTAACTTGGTATAGGGTGCTACGGTACATAGGCCTGAGTGCAGTACAGTCTGCTGTTCTGTAAGGACCGCTATCGGTCCACAATACATAGGGTTGACGTGCACTACTGCTGACCGCTGCCCTATACTGCAGCAGTCCTTCAGCGGTATAGGGACTAAGAGTTTTGTCACAGGGTGATTTAAAAAATGACAGGCAGAGGAAGAGGCAGGCCCTTCCGCAGGGGTGGTAGGGGTAGGGCAGGAGCAACAGCCTTGAGCCAAAGTGGGAAGTTGCAGAAGGTGCGTTCAATTACTTTAAAGGACGCACCAGACTTGGTTGAGTGGCTCACTCAGCCTTATTCTTCTGCACCCTCCTCATCCTCTCGATCTGCACCCTCTTCTTCACTCTCTGCTATGTGCACCCCCAAAGACACTACCACCAACAACACGACCACCACCACCACCACCACATACCTTCCGCTTGAGTCACTGGAATTATTTTCCGATCCATATCAAGAGGACATTTCTGATGCGCAGCCACTCTTGGTATTGGATCAGGAAGAGGAGGTAGCAACAAGCGCTACTCAGCAGTCTGACGCCAGTACCCAGATCAGCCCAAGGAGGAGGTTGGTCCCCGGTGTTGCTGCCTACTCTACTTATAGCGGTGGGGAAGGTGACGTTGATGATGACGTGTCTAGTGATGTCACGTGGGTGCCCACAAGAGAGGAAGAGGAGGGGAGTTCAGAGGGAGATATGGACCAGCAGATAGGGAGGAGAAGCAGCAATGACTTACATTGCACAGCAGGGACAAAGCAGACTGCAAATGTATCAGGAGCGAGTCATCGACCATGTACGGTCACATCTGGCGCTCCCAGGACACCGGCACATGGCTCCGCAGTGTGGGCTTTTTTTAACGTGTCCGCTGCTGACAATAGCGTTGCCATCTGCAATCTTTGCAGTCAACGCGTTAGTCGCGGTAAGCCCAATACTCACCTAGGGACGACCGCCTTAAGAAGGCACATGAGCAGCCATCACCGAGCCCAGTGGGAGCAACGGAACACACAAAGCCACACTGCAGGCTCTCACCGTCCAGCCTCGTCTTCTACTTCTCCTTCTCCTCTCTCCTCACAATTGTCCTCCACTCCACCTTCCATCACGCCAAGCTCACATTTTTCTGCAAAAAGGCAGGCTTCCGTGGGCCTAATGTTTGAGCGTAAAAAAATGATGACGCCGGATAACCCTCTTGCCCAACGGTTGGCGGCTGGCTTGTCAGAACTCATAGCCCGCCAACTACTGCCATATAAACTGGTGGACTCGGAGGCCTTTCGCAAATTTGTGGCCATTGGAACACCACAATGGAAGGTCCCAGGAAGGAAGTATTTCTCAGAGAAGGGCATCCCAGAGCTATATGGCCATGTTCAGCGGCAAGTGAATGTATCTCTGGCACACAGTGTCGGTGCCAAGATACATCTGACCACAGACACGTGGTCTAGCAAACACGGGCAGGGAAGGTATATCAGTTTTACTGCCCACTGGGTGAACCTTCTGACGGCCGTCAAGCATGTAACCCGTGGCACCCGTGTAGATTTGGTTTTACCGCCACGGATTGCATGCAGGCCTGACTCTTCTTCTCCTCCTCCTACTCCATCCTCCTCCCTCTCCTCCTCAGCTGCCTCCTCCTTTTCCGCTGCTAGCGTCTCTTCCACTGCACCGCCCAAGCTCCCCAGAACCTATTCCACATGCCAGGTGAGACGTTGCCATGCCGTGCTGCGTCTGTTGTGCCTGGAAGCAAAGAGCCACACTGGCCCGGCACTCCTTTCAGCTTTGCGTTCACAGGCAGATGAGTGGCTAACACCGCTCAATTTGACAGTTGGTAAAGTGGTGTGTGACAACGGTGCCAATCTGCTTAGCGCATTGAAACAGGGCAAAATCACGCACGTGCCGTGCATGGCACACGTCTTAAACTTGGTCGTGCAGCGATTCCTTGTCAAATACCCTGGGGTCCAGGACATCTTGCGGCAGGCAAGGAAAATCTCGGCCCATTTCAGAAGATCTTACACGGCCATGGCTCGCCTTGCTGACATTCAGCGGCGACACCATCTGCCGGTCAGACGTCTTATTTGCGATTGCCCGACGCGATGGAACTCAACCTTCTATATGCTTGATAGGCTGCTCCAGCAGAAACGTGCAGTTAACGTCTACCTGTATGAACTCTGCGAAAGAAACGGTTCTGGGGAGCTGGGTTTTTTTTCACCGCGCCAGTGGCTGCTCATGCGCGACACATGCAGACTTCTGCGGCCATTTGAGGAGATCACCAAACTGGTCAGTCGCAGCCATGGCGCCATCAGTGACATGGTACCTTATGCCTTCTTTCTGGAGCGTGCATTGCGTCGTGTCATTGATCAGGCTGTGGAGGAGCAGGAGCGGGAAGATGAGGAAGTCGCAATGCTGGATGAATTCCCAGGGGGGGCTACTCTATCTGAGACAAGTCAACAACAGGAGTCTGATGAGGAGTCAGAGGAGGATGGTGCCGGGGCGGATGAGCAGGAGCAAGAAGAGCATGCTTTAAACCTTTCTGGGATCCCTGTTGTGCGAGGATGGGGAGAGGAGAATGAAGAGGACGACATTATCCTGGATGATGAGCAGGAGCCAGGCCACCACACCGCTTCCACTTTAGTGCAAATGGGGGCCTTCATGCTCCAGTGTTTTAATAGGGACCCCCGTATAAAAAGCATGAGGGTCAAGGACCAGTACTGGGTGGCAACGTACTTAGACCCCCGGTACAAACACAAAATGGCGGAAATGTTACCGCCGTCGCAGAGGGCTGTCAGAATGCAGCACTTCCAGGCCTTGCTTCGAGAAATGCTGCATTCTGCTTTTGCGTGCGCTGGCAGAGGAGCAATTCCCACTCCCAGAGAAGGATTTGCGGGTACCAATCCAACAGCGCCTGCAAGAAGAGGCCGGTTTGAAGATGTGTTGGTGACTTCGGATATGAGGTCATTCTTTCAGCCGACCCATCGACAGGTGTCATCCGGATCCAGCATCAGGGAACGCCTAGACCGTCAGGTGTCCGACTACATTGGGTTAACGGCCGATGTGGACGCTCTGAGGAGTGATGAACCCCTAGACTACTGGGTGGGCAGGCTTGACCTCTGGCCAGAGCTTGCCCAATTTGCAATCGAACTGTTGGCTTGCCCCTCATCCAGTGTCCTGTCCGAAAGGACGTTCAGCGCAGCAGGGGGGATTGTGACCGATAAGCGTACTCGCCTAGCTCACCACAGTGTTAACTACCTCACATTTCTAAAAATGAATGAGGCATGGATCTCGGAGGAATTCAACACATGTGATCAGTAGACCATGTATATGTCTATAAACAATTTTTGGAATCAAGCACACAGACCTTCTTAATTCATTTGGCTCACTTCCCTGACCCAAAAAAGCACACCGTACTATATGCCCCTACCCTCCTCTTTGAAGAGGTTGAGCGGTGTCATATTTCTACTGGGGCTGCTTATTATGAGGGGTTCCCACCATCCCTGTGCTGTGCTGACTTCCTCCTGGGTGTTCTTATTATGAGGGGCTCCCACCATCCCTGTGCTGTGCTGACTTCCTCCTGGGGGTTCTTATTATGAGGGGATCACACCATCCCTGTGCTGTGCTGACTTCCTCCTGGGGGTTCTTATTATGAGGGGATCACACCATCCCTGTGCTGTGCTGACTTCCTCCTGGGGGTTCTTATTATGAGGGGATCACACCATCCCTGTGCTGTGCTGACTTCCTCCTGGGGCTGCTTACGGTGCTGCTGTCAGCGCTGTATGTCACGGAGCTGCTGTCAGCGCTGTATGTCACGGAGCTGCTGTCAGCGCTGTATGTCACGGAGCTGCTGTCAGCGCTGTATGTCACGGAGCTGCTGTCAGCGCTGTATGTCACGGAGCTGCTGTCAGCGCTGTATGTCACGGAGCTGCTGTCAGCGCTGTATGTCACGGAGCTGCTGTCAGCGCTGTATGTCACGGTGCTGCTGTCAGCGCTGTATGTCACGGAGCTGCTGTCAGCGCTGTATGTCACGGAGCTGCTGTCAGCGCTGTATGTCACGGAGCTGCTGTCAGCGCTGTATGTCACGGAGCTGCTGTCAGCGCTGTATGTCACGGAGCTGCTGTCAGCGCTGTATGTCACGGTGCTGCTGTCAGCGCTGTATGTCACGGAGCTGCTGTCAGCGCTGTATGTCACGGAGCTGCTGTCAGCGCTGTATGTCACGGTGCTGCTGTCAGCGCTGTATGTCACGGAGCTGCTGTCAGCGCTGTATGTCACGGTGCTGCTGTCAGCGCTGTATGTCACGGAGCTGCTGTCAGCGCTGTATGTCACGGAGCTGCTGTCAGTGCTGTATGTCACGGAGCTGCTGTCAGCGCTGTATGTCACGGAGCTGCTGTCAGCACTGTATGTCACGGAGCTGCTGTCAGCGCTGTATGTCACGGTGCTGCTGTCAGCGCTGTATGTCACGGAGCTGCTGTCAGCGCTGTATGTCACGGAGCTGCTGTCAGTGCTGTATGTCACGGAGCTGCTGTCAGCGCTGTATGTCACGGAGCTGCTGTCAGCGCTGTATGTCACGGAGCTGCTGTCAGCGCTGTATGTCACGGTGCTGCTGTCAGCGCTGTATGTCACGGAGCTGCTGTCAGCGCTGTATGTCACGGAGCTGCTGTCAGCGCTGTATGTCACGGAGCTGCTGTCAGCGCTGTATGTCACGGAGCTGCTGTCAGCGCTGTATGTCACGGAGCTGCTGTCAGCGCTGTATGTCACGGTGCTGATGTCAGTGCTCTGTATTACGGTGCTGCTGTCAGTGCTCTGTATCTCCTGCACCCTCTTGTTTGCCTACCCTGGTCCCTGACCTTCCCTCTCCTCCATTGCCTTCATTAGCTCCATAGTCCTGAATTGTCAGAACAATTTCCCAAATAAAAAAAAAATGCTTGTAGTTATCGATCCCAAATTCACCTCATACATGTATTATGCTATTGTCCAGGTGGTGGGACTACGTGCTACCCCCTAATAATTACCCCGTGGCCGCAAATTCGACCTAAAGGTTTGCGAAATTCGCCTCCCATTGAAGTCAATGGAGCCCGCGGCGAACGGTCGTTTTCGCGAACGTTTGTGCCCGTTCGCGTTTCGCGTTCGCGAAACGTCCCGTCGGAAGTTCGTCCATCACTACTCTTGGACACTACTTTATTTTAAAATTGAACAATATTTTTAAATTGTTTTTAATTATCTTTCCTGTTTCCCAAATACAGCTGTTTATGTATAGCTTTTTATACCCACTAATATAAGACATTTTTCCTTAGCCATTCTCTACCTCTCTTTGCTGGCCCAATAAGATATACTGATATCTATTGAGGTTCCCGTGTCTGGTGCGGTTCCGTACCTTATTTTTTTAATTTTAGCTTTATGGCTATTTAATTCAATGCTCCAGACGTTATTAAACCACCAAAAACATGGCCACTTGCATATCCAAAATTGAGCTCCAACAAAATGGCCGCCGGACGTGCTCTATTGCTTTTCAGCAGTCTAGTAACATATAGCAGGATCTATGACATAGCGCAGTCCGCAGTTATAACTCAAGCAGTTCGCCACACTCAGCATAATGTCCGGTCAAACCTCCCCCTCCCCCGCTCTTCCGTTTTGCCCCTGTATTCACTCTCCCCGCTGCGCTGTTGTTTAATGTTTTATTGAGATGGGAGGTCACCCAGAACATCTAAACTCATTCGGCCCGCCCCCCATTAGCATTACTATGGCTACACAGCGTTGCATCAGCATATTAATGAAATGGGCGGCGTAGCCCCGCCCAGTACACCTATAAGTCACTTCCTGTACCCTGTGTAACTATCCCAGTTGAAGTCTCCAAGACGTAACGCGTAGGAACCCGGAAGTGACGTCCATATCCGGTTTTACTCTAATGCTGTCTGTCTGATGTGTGTATATCAGCTTCGTTTGTGAGTAGTTTTAAAACTTGTTTAATAAAACTTAGATGTTTTAAATACTACACTATGGCGGTCTCCTTTAATCTATTCCTTTGAGTTTACCTGCCATTCACGAGGAAGTTAGAGAAGTCTCCTAAAGTTTGGTTTTCTGCAATCATCCTGGTGTTCATCATTTATATTGCTGTTTACTCACAGCAGTGAGGTAATTGCATATTATTTGCACTCTATTGCACGGATCATCACGGATGGATTGATTGCCCAGCACGTTGCACGTTTTACTTAGTGCATTTACCGAATTGCATGATCTGACTGTGTATGGGACATTTTATCTTCAATCACGCTGGTCACTTGAATTGAACATTTCATATTTGTTTAATTTTTTTAGTACCTGGTTTTGCTTCATTTTATACACTTTTTAAGTATATCCACTCTTTATATGTTTTTGTTTTTTAGGTTTTATATGACAAATCTGCGTTTTTTGCACATTTAGTCACTTTATGGTCCTTGCACTAGCTATCACTTCAACGTATACCCCGAACTTGTCTTTGTTTCACTATATACATTTTGCAATAAGTTTACGCACTTTATATATGTATGTATTTTAGTCTATATGACAAATTTGCGTTTGTTTGCACATAGAGTCACCTTATGGTTTATGCACTAGCTATCACTTTTATATATGCACAGAAGCATTATCTGACTAATTTATGCACAGTTGCACTTTGTATTTTATAATTGCATATTTGTGGCTTATCACGATTATTTATGGTTTGAAATTAGCGCAACACATTTTTATTTTTATTTTTCCAGTAGTGAGAGACAACTCATTTTAGTGATTGCTGCTTTTTTCTATTAGTTACTTTCCATTTTTCCATAGAGCGCAGAAGTTTTTAGATATACATACTAGACCTTCTACTACATGGTTTTGGTAAATCTGAAGGAAAAACTCAGCAGACAATCTGATAGTGTGTACGGGGCTTTAGATTCCAGAACCTTCTAAAATTTGTTCTGCGGGTGTCTGCCTCTTTCATGTATTTTATAACCCTATGCAAAAAAAGTAGGCAAAACAAATAAGAAAAGAAAAAATGAATTACCCCTTTAGATGGAGTGACCCCATCTATTTGTCAGATAACCCTGAATTTACCATTCTATGCCTTCAGAAACTTAAACAAGATTATTTTTCTATTTTCTGTTCCTTATGGCTGAAATAAAAGTAGCTTTCTCACAAATTGGATCAATTTTGATGAAACAAAGTCAATCGCTCTGCTAGTCTGGCAGTATAAATGTATCAACAGTTTATGACTTTTAAATTTTCTTTTCCAAATGAAGAACTATAAGATTTTATGACATTTGCAGCCATAATGACAGAAGAGCTTTAACACAGTCCATAAACCCTGAGAAATCGGCTCCTCCATAGTTTTCAGCCTCCTAAAGCTGCACGAGTGATAAGTGCAGTCAGTTCACATTATTGCACATCTATAATGAATGATTTAGCTTTCGGGGCGGTGTGAATTATATGAATATGTATTGTGAGTGTCAGGCCCCTTGTCTCGGTACAGACACTCTGCTCCTTGTGGTCTTTGTGGACTGATTTGAACTGCCCAAGTTTTATCCCACAAGAAATATTCTACTCTAAGTTTTTTAGAGTTGGTTTCTGAATTGTCCTTAACAAGAGGTGAATTCAGCGGATCATATAAGTTATGTGGTACTGTGATTAATGTTTAATCCTTCATTGCTTCATTTGATATTTCACATCTCTGCTAGCATAGTCATATATTTCTTTCTATATGATTGCTCTTTTTTCATAGAACGGTAAACTACACTGCAATCCTTCCTCTGGTGTAATTATTCATGGGAAATATTGGCATAGGGTTAACAATAAAGTTTGTTTCTTGTACTTATATCTGGAATATTGCTAGACACCAGGAGGAATCTGAAACCTTGAGTAAAAGATCATAAGGGGAATACAAATCTGATCTACTAAAATGGTTGAGAATCTTCACTCAATAAACTGGATGAAGAATTACTTTTGTTATCCAACCTTGTGAAAAACAATTGCATATTTATTCATTTCTACTGCACATAATTGAATATTTGAGGTGAACACAGCTAGAAATTATTAGGGGGAGTTCATACAGTGGCTGTAAAGGCTAAAGGTTTTTTTTTTACCTGAATTAATTTTCTGCATTCAGGTAAAAAACCTTTTAGGTGCAGTTCCCCCCAAACCCCCCTAAATACTTATATGAGGCAGATCTCGGTCCAGTGCTGTGTCCAAGAGTGCCCATTGCACAGAGCAGGTAAGTATTTGTTTGTTATCATTTTTAAAAATTAGCCTTCACAATCACTTTAACTCCTTGTAATCAGTAAATCAGTCTCATCACTCCATGGAAACCTTGAAGAACCCTTTCATTCATGGTACACAATAAAGTGTAATATGCATCTCTTAAGAAGCGTAGTTTAGCAAAAACAGGGTTGCAGAAAAGGAAAGTTATACAATGGTTGAAAGTTAACAAAGATGGATCTTCATAAATACAGAAACAAATAGCTTTTACGCCATCTCAACATTTTTGTAGCAATATACTCTGCAGCACTCTGCAGTGCTGTTGATGGTAAGACACGCAACAAAATTATTCAAGCACTTTTCTCGAGGAGGTGGCTAGTCTGACTCCTGATGCAAAATGTTTTGACCACTGTGTAACCCCATCTAGGAAACTATTTTTGTGTATGCCTAGGCTGAACCACACTTTTTAGAAACCCCTTTACTTTGCTCCCTGTATTTGCTCTTCTCTTGATTCAATCTATCCTCCCTATTAATATTAGTTATAAGAATGAGTTGAATTAAGTGAACAAAGATCTATATCAGTGGTCTCCAAATTGCCGACTGTCTTCCGCCCTTTGCTTGCCTATATCCAGCCTTTGGGGTACTGTTCCTCTCACTAATATTTGGCACTATTAATTCCACTGATACTAGGTACTATTCCTCACACGGATATCAATAATGTGGCACCATTCCTTTCACTAATTTAAACATTGAGGCATCATCATAGAAGAAGACTGACACCAACAGTGTGGCACTATTCATCCTACTGACACTAATGATGTTGAATAATTCCTCTCATTTATATAAATGGATGGGCACTATTCTTCCCACTGACTATTCTCCCTGACACCAGCAATAAAGCACCATTCCTTTCACTGACTTATGATAGGAGGCACCTTCATGGAAGGCCACTGACACCAACAGTGGGTTACAATTCCTCCCACTAATACCAATAATGTGGCATAATTCCTCCCACTTATATAAATGGCAGGGCACTATTTTTCCCACTGATACCAACAAAGGGGACACTATTCCTCCCACTAACACCATGATTGGGCTATATTCCTCCTCCTACTGACCACAAGTGCTATGTCATTTATTTTTACTCCTACTGATTACAAGACTAAAACATTGTATATTTCCACTGATGCTGGGGCATTTTCTACTTCCACTTGCCACAGGCCAGCCCTCCTAAAGTCTGAAGGACAATAAACTGATCCGTTATTTAGAAAGTTTTTTGAGACCCCTGTTGTATATCATAAGCACTAGCTATTCACAGGTATGATGTTTAATTTTAGACCTTTGCACAAACCAGTTCAGTTTTCTTTATCTGTTTTTTTTTAAAAACAGCTTTAAAAAATAATGCAATCTCTCCCTAGAATGCAATCTCTCCCACCCTAAAGCCCCATACACACGATCAGAAATTCTGCCAGCAAAAGTCAGATGTGAGCTTTTAGTCAGAAATTCCAACCGTGTGTATGCTCCAGTGGACTTTTGCTGAGTGCAGGTTCTCTATTTTCTGGTCAGAACAAGTTTTGATCTGAAATTCTGATCATCTGAAATTCCGATGCTCAAAATTCCTACTCATGCTCGGAAACAATTTGTCGCATGCTCGGAAGCATTGAACTTAATTTTCTCGGCTTTAAAGCTGTCTTTGAAAAAAGGGATAAAGAAAACTGAACTGGTTTGTGCAAATGTCGTAGTGTTGTATGTCACCGTGTTCTTGAAGGTCGAAAGTTCAGAGAACTTTTGTGTGACCGTGTGTATGCAAGCCAAGCTTGAATGGAATTCTGTTGGAAAAACCATTGAAGGTTTTTTCCGACTGAAAATGTGCTTGCGTGTATGGGGCATTAGATTACTATCAACCTGAAGACTCAATTATACAATACCCAGGGTTTACACACTATTTATTTTATTTTATTATTTACAGAAACAAAAACAATCCAAACTCTTGGTTGCACACAGTGGAAACCCCAGTGGAGTTAATTTTAGAACTTTGCTCATCTCTTAATACAAAGTGTGAACATTTCTTACCTGGACGGCAAATATGTGTTCTTAAATTGTTCTATCATATTCCTCGCATATATTGTTGAAATGACTTCTGACCCTAATTTAAAAAGTATTCGTAATATAAATGAATGTTCTGCTGATTAATGTTTCCAAGTTAATTTTGTTACGTTCTTTTTTATGCTACATCCGAAGTGGAAAACATAATTACACTCAGTACAGTTGCATAAGTTTATTTCTATGGAAATAACCTGCTGGCACTACTGTTTTTTTGTATAAGTACTAAAGTAAAAAAACGTAAAATTTTTAAAATACCTGCCTGAGAGAAGACCATTGTATCATATAGAATGCTAAAAGCAATGTTTATATAAGCACCTATTGACATCTTCATCTATTTTCCTGCTTGAAAATACATTTCAAGTTGAATTCCATTCATTTATCTATGACTAGTTGAAGTGATATTAAGCTGTCAGTTTTTTTAAGTATGCAGCTTCTTTATCTTTTACTCCTTGCCTACGATCTAGTTCCATACCTCTGAATGACATATGACATCCTGGGCTTTCAGTGGAGATATCTGAATGATGCCTGCAGCTACAAGCATCATTCAGATATATTTATTTTTCTGTCGGCGCAACATCATCTTTCACGTTATACAAAAAAATAATAATAATATTGGGCTAACTTTACTGTTTTTATTATTATTATTTTTTTATTCGTGAAAATGTTTTTTTTTCCAAATAATTACGTTTGAATAATTGCTGTGCAAATACTGTGTGACATAAAAAATTGCCATTTTAGTCCCTAGGGTCTTTGCTAAAAAAAAAAAAAAAAAAAAAAAAAATATATATATATATATATATATATATATATATATATATATATATATATATATATATATATATATATATATATGTATATATATATATATATATATATATATATGTATGTATATATATATATATATATATATTTGGGAGGAGCAACTTACTGACGTCACCGCGCACTATGTCACTATGTCCGTTGTTTGCAAGCACAGGTGTGTGTACTGCAGCCGGCCGGCCGCAATTTTTACTTATTGTTCCGGTTTTTAGACACCTACTGCGTTAGTTTTTTATAATAATAAATGTCCTATGGGTTTTACCTATGGTCATCTTATTTCTCTTTATTTGAGCCACTTTGCACCACCAATTTTTTGCAATGCTATTGGTTGCCAGTGGAGGATGTGTGTGCAGACACAGATCAGCCCAGGCTGACCCTCCCACAGATGCGACAACAAGATTGTGCACTGAAAAGGCCCTGGCTGGTAATAGCCATAGGCAACAAACATCGTATAGCTGGTAAGCACGCACTTCACTTGGTGGTGGGATTCATCCAGCAAAGTCACTTCAACTGTGGATTTATCACAAGCTGTCACTAAATATTGCACAAATAAATATTGGACACTGCTTAGAGCATTTTTTTTGGACATTAATTTAATATCACTATCACAAATTTTTCACAAGAATCTGTTATTTCTATTTAGAATATGAGATCATTATATTGACTTTTGTCCACAATAACATATTCACTGAATATCTTTACGGCTTAGTTTGGAGTGCAACCTTTTTTGATTTCTGTTGTATTTTTTTGTGTATTACACCTTGTGTTGCTGCTATTTAGTTTAATTTGTAATTTTTTTTGTCCAGCACAGTTTTTTCTTTGCTCTCTCTCTCTCTCTCTCTCTCTATATATATATATATATATATATATATATATATATATAGAGAGAGAGAATGTTTGGGGGTTCTGAATCATTTTCCTGCAAAAAAAATATGATTTTTACATGTAGGAGAGGAATGCCAAAATTCGCCCAGTATGGAAGCGGTTAAGCTGGTGCTATGTTCACTCTCCCAGGTGTTCTGTTTCAAGGCATCTCTTTTTACTTGTAGAATCCTATGGAGTCACCCTTGCTTGAATGGACTAGAAGTATATCTCCCTACATTGAGGGCATCAATAGAAAAACAGAGCCCCGTAGCCTAGAGTAGCAAGGCATCCTCTGCTCCCCCCCCCTCCTCTCCCTTTGCCAAGCTAACAGACGGGCTTGAGACTGCACTACCCACTGCTTCATGTGAAGACAGGAAGTTTAGGGAAGCAGCACCAAGAGGGCAGGATTCAAAGATGTAATCCACAAGTGCTGGGGTAAGAATTTTAACAAATAGTTCACTTTGAAATGTTTATTTTATTATGTTTAATATGTTAAGCATAAAACACACGGAGGGTTTAATAGTACTTGAAACTGTAGAATGTGTAGCTGAATCTTTTATATATTTTTTGGGATACTATAGGGGTAGGTGAAACTTCGGTTTATTTTTTGCTGTCTGTGTTCTGTTGGGAAGATTGATTTCCCCTCAATACATTACTAATAGATTACTGGATCTCAAGCACCCTGCTTTCCTGGGAGGCAGCATTGAGACACTGTGTATTGTGTTACTCGAGCACTATCACTTTAAATACGTGTAAGGAATAGAAAACAGAACAGCTACTATCACTAATAGCTTATCTGTGGCTAATATAACAAGCAATAAAATAATTTTTTTGCAGTGTTGAGACAAGTTTACATAACAATCGGCTCTAGGAAATGGAATTCGAGGCATTTAAGGTTTTCTTGAAGAGCTGCTTTTTGGCACCTTTTTTTTAATTTAATATTTAGGGGCTATCATTAAAGCAGGCCTTGCTTAAAAAAAAACATACTATATTTTCTGGAGGGAGCCTGATTGTTCCTACTGAACCTAGTATTCCTTTTCTTTGAGTGTGTTATTCAAAAAGATCATGAAAGCTTTATTCCTAAAAGTCAGGCTGGATATAACATCTGAATATTTATTTATTTGATACTTTCACTCAGAAATAGAAAGAAGTTGTTTGGATCTTTATTTAGATCTCATTCATTGCGTTTCTCTGCTAAGGATATGTTCATAACAGTTTGACATTATAAATATACCAAGGTTGGGCAGGATGATTGGTGAAGCAGGGTAGAAGGTCATAAACAGATTGATTAGATGGTATTTAGCACAAAATTGTATCATCTCACTAAACCCCACCTTATTATATTTTTTCATTAGGGCTTCATATACACGGGATGTTTTTACAACCTCTCCTGAACGATTTAACTTGACAGATAGTTACTCACATTTAAAACGTCCATTTTGCCACGTTTACATGCTGCGTTTAGCTGCGTTTTGTAGCATTTCACCGTGTTTGCATTTAGAAACTTTTTTTATTACATTTTTTTTAAATAGCCAAAAATGAAAAATGTCTGTAAATGAAATGCGTCTAAATGCAAGTTACCGCGTTTAGCCATGTTTAGAAGCAGTTGGTGCTTGAAATGCCTCTAAACTCTAAAGAGTTCAGGAGCAGTTGAAAAAAATGCCCAACTGCTCTTAAACATCTGTTTAGCAGCAGCAGTGTACATGAGGCCTTATGCCCCATACACACGATAGGACTTTCCGATAACAAAACAGTGGGTTTTTGCTCAAAGGGAGTTGGCTCCAACTTGTCTTGCATGCACACGGTCACACAAATGTTGGTCAACAATTACGAACGTAGTGACATACAAGACGTACATGGTATCTCCATTACAAGCGCTAGTTTTACAAGACCGAGCGCTTCCGGCTTCTACTTGATTACGAACATGCATGTTTGTACTTTGGACTTTTGTCCGACGGACTTGTGTACACACATCGGAAAGTCCTACAATGCACATTTGTTGGCGGAAAATTTGAGAGCATCTCTAACAAGCCCCACAGGATACTAGTAAACAAACTTAAACCTAGACCCTTCCAAGCATATCCTGATTCCCTTAAACAACCTGATGGTTCCCCCTCTTACTGCCCTCTCACCATGTCCAAAATATTTGGCCAATTCTACCATAAGTTGTATAACTGTTTACTCACTGATGATCAATACGCTTTCACAAAGGAGAAATTCAACTCCTTCGTGGAGTCATTGCCCCTTCCCAAGCTCTCTCCTGACCACCTCCCATCCCTGAACTCCGCTATCTCCCCTGAGGAATTAGCTGAGGTGGTGGAGAATCTTCCCAACCAAAAAGCCCCTGGCCCTGATGGCCTACCATATTCCTACTACAAAACCTTTCTTCCGTTTCTGAGTCCACACCTACTTTCCCTATTCTCCTCCTTACTGAAAGGCACCATTCCTGACCCCCAGTTTCTTCATGCCCACGTTTCTGTGATTCCGAAACCGGGTAAAGACCCCTCCCTCCCGGATAATTACAGGCCTATTGCCCTGCTAAATTCCGATTACAAAATCTTCACCAAAATCTTGGCAAATAGACTATCCCGTTTAATCCCACAGCTCATCCACAAGGACCAAGTAGGTTTTGTACTGGCTAGACATGCAGGGGACAATACTAGATGCACCATAGATTTGATTGACTTACTAAATAAAACGAACCGCCCGGCTGTGATACTGAGCCTTGACGATCAAAAGGTGTTCGATAGACTCAGCTGGCCTTTTATGTTTGCCACGCTCTCCCACTTTGGCATTGAAGGTCCCTTTATTGCTGCCCTTAGGACACTGTATTCCAGACCCTCTTCGCAAGTCCAGCTATCCTCCTACCTATCACCTTCCTTCTCCCTCAGTAATGGCACTAGGCAGGGCTGTCCATTGTCCCCCTTGCTCTTTATTCTTTGTTTAGAACCTCTGGCAGCTGCTATTCGTAGTCACCCTGATATTCGAGGGGTGCAACTACGCCAAACAGAGTATAAATTGTCTCTATATGCTGACGATATTCTGCTGACCTTGACCAGACCCCATATCTCCCTTCCCTCTCTCCATGCCCTCTTACACCAATTTAGCTCACTCTCTGGATATAAAATCAACACCAACAAGACAGAAGCTTTACCTATCCTTATTCCCCCCGCAGACCTTGTCCCTTTGAAGCGCAACTACACCTATCATTGGTGTACAGATTCCCTCAAATACCTAGGGGTCAACCTTACATCTTCCTACTCTAGTCTGTATCAAGCTAATTTCCCACCACTCTTTCGAGACATTGACCGACTCTTGCGACAATGGGACTCATATCCCATATCTCTCTTGGGTCGCATCAATGTCTTGAAGATGTCTATTATGCCACGACTCTTATACCTATTTGAAACGTTACCGATCCCCGTTCCCATGTCCCAATTTAAAGCGACCCAGAGGTCCTTCCTTAACTTCATCTGGCGCTATAAGGCTCACAGGATAGCTAGTTCCGTAGTGCTCACTCCCAGAGCTGGAGGTGGACTGGGGGCCCCGGACCTCCTTAAATATTATTTTGCTACACACTTGAAACCGATCATAGTATGGTCACATAGAATGTCGTCCAGTGTGTGGTCTGACATTGAAATGGGCATTACTACCCCGGTCCACCCCTGCTCGATGATTTGGGCAGGATTGGAAACCTCCATACACCAGCTTAAGAACCTTTGTCTGCACCCCATGCTCTTTACTCTTTCTATATGGAAGAAATGTGCCCAGCGTTTCTCCCTTGCCTCTTCCTGTTCACCTCTATTAAACATATTGTTTAACCCTGACATTTTAGACAGCCTGTCTTACTCGCGCATGCTCCCTTGGACACGTGCGGGTATCTTCCAACTTCGTAATTTGGTACACCCACTTACACATTCGCTCCTGTCCTTCGCTGATATCCAACGTAAATTTCAGGTCCCCAAAGGTCTATTTTACTCCTATCTTCAAATCAGACACTACTTTAGCTCCAAAAACCCCACCCTTACACTGAACAATCCTACCCCTTTTGAACTTCTTTGTTCCCAAGGTCCATACCAAACGCGACTCATCTCCGAGATTTACAAATACCTACAGGCCTCCCCCTCTCTTTCTGGCCCAGGTCACCTCTATATGCACAAATGGTCTCGGCTTCTTGGCCAGACCATTACCACCCCCCAATGGCTGAAAATTTGGGAGACAGCCTCTAAATCGTCTCGATGTGTAGAACAAAAAGAGACAATCTATAAAATTCTAATGTTTTGGTACAGGACCCCGGAGATCCTACATAAATAGGATCCCGGGGTTTCCCCACTCTGCTGGAGATGTCGGAAGGCTACTGGATCTCTTTTTCACATTTTCTGGGAATGTTCGGTCATCCAACCTTTTTGGTCCGCTGTCCATGCATATTTGCAAGACCTTTTCGACATTACCCTCCCTCTAACCCCAATCCACTTTCTTTTAGGCTTACCCTTTCCTGACCTGCCTGCAAACGTCCAGAAACTTTTAGGTTTTATTCTGCTGGCAGCGAGACGGGCCATACCAGTCAGATGGTTATCGCAGTCTCCGCCAACGCTCCCACAGGTATTACAAACTCTGGAACAGATCCGTAGAATGGAGCACCTTACCGCTGTTATTCACGACACACTACCTAGGTTCTTCCGAGTTTGGGACTTATGGGACCATTCCCAGCTTAATCCAGGACTCCCTACAGCCCCCCCCTAACATTGCTGACCCTCTTGAGCGGAGGTAGGAGAGGGCAGTCCCATTACCCCCCTACCTATAGACCGTTCAAGATTACTTGATGTTTTCCCTTACCCTCCCGCCTGTATATGTCTCTCCCCAAGGCTGCCTCAGTCTGGTATAGGCTCCTCCGGGAAATGAGCGTACCCCAGATCCGGTGGTTGGCTATGCTTCCTTTGCAGACACGTAGGTATCTGGCCTACCCACCCATTGGACCCTTTCCTACCCCCCCCCTCCTCCTGACACTTCCCCCCCGTCCTCCCTGTTATTGGGTGAATTACTGCTTTAATTGTGCCTGTGACTAGATATTGCCTGACCATCACATTTTTTGTGTTTATTTTCTTTTTCTTGCTCTTTGGCCTTTTGTCTGTAACATGGTTGACCCTGACAATTATTTGTTGTTGTACTTCCCTTTGTATATTCTCTCAGAAAAATTTTTCAATAAAAATACAATTGAAAAAAAAAAAAATTTGAGAGCATGCTAGCCAACATTTGTTGGCGGAAAGTCCAACAACAAATGTTCAGTGAAGCATACACACGGTCGGACTTACTGCCAACAAGCTCACATCCAACATTTTCCATCATAGAAAATCTGATCGTATGTACGCAGCATTACTGTCAATATTTGCCTAAATAATTCACATGTAGTATTCCAATATACCCAAAGTGCACAGTTTATTTGCTTTTAGTAAATCCACCCCAGTACAAATTCCATATTCGTAAATATGCAAAGCCATTAGGACATATTCCATTGGACATATTCCATTCAATGTCAGTAGCATGAATCCATGCTGCAGAAGTGACTCTTTGGAACAAGCATTTGTCCCTCACCACCCTGAAAACAGGCTAATCAATGTGGCATACAAATGGTTGTCTTTCATAAACTTCCATTCTGCAGGGTGAAATAGCGTTTTCACTGCTTCTGCTTGTGGTATTCTGAATTTGTATTTTTTTTTTCTGACTTATTTTTAATTTTATTTTCACCTGGTGAAACTGCTAATAGCACACTTGCTGTATTAAGGTCTCTCTACTCTCGATGCAGGAGCAATGAGACACCTTTGGATAGTAAAATTGTCAATCCAGGGAGAGGGTAATGTTAGATTAACTAGCAGATTTTGATGAACTTGACCAACAAATTAAAGTGGAACTCCAGCTAGCACTTTTTAGACATTTACAGCAACCATTTTTTTTTCCTTCTGGGATAAAGGTTTTACATAAATGAATAAAAGCTGACCATTATAAGCACCCTTGTCAGTGGTAAATAACTTGTCCCAACCCTTAACTGTCACTTTTCCTGTACAACTTGGTCTGTTAAAGAAAGTTGTAAAATAGCAGACTTAAGCCTTGTACACATGATTGGATTTTCAGCAGGGAATTGTTTGATGACAGACTGTTTGCCTACCATTAGTACACTCCATCAGACAATTGTTGTCCAATTTTCGGCCAACAAATTTTGGATGGCAGGCTAGTAAATTTTCGCCGGACAACAGTCTGTTGTCAGATTTTCGTCTCGTCTGTACACATGTCCGTCACACAAAAGTCCAAAGTCCAAATACGCATGCTCGGAAGCAAGGACGAACTGGAAGCGGTCGGTCTTGTAAACTAGCATTCTTAGGCCGCGTACACACGGGCGGACTGTTCGCCCAACCTTGTTCGGCAAACAGTTTCATCAAACAGTCCGCTCAAAATTAGCATGAGCGGACTTGCCCACACACGAGCGGACTGTTTGACGAACAAGGTTGGGCAAACAGTTCGCTCAACTTTTGAAATGAACGGACTCGCCCACGTAAGGCGGAGGCAAATCCGCCCATTTCGAGCGCGTGTACAGGTAGGCGGGGCCCGCGAAGGAGACGTCGCGGGCTCCGCCGCCTGGAATGGGCTTAAAGGGGAACCCCAACGCCGAAAAAAATCGGCGTGGGGGTTCCCCCCAAGTCCACACCAGACCCTTGTCCGAGCACGCTACCCGGCCGGCCAGGAAAGGGGGGCGAGCGAGCGCGCCCCCCCTCCTGAGCCGTACCAGGCCGCGTGCCCTCAACATGGGGGGTGCCTTGGGGAAGGGGGGGCCGCGCGGCCCCCCCACCCCAAAGCACCTTGTCCCCATGTTGATGAGGACAAGGGCCTCTTCCCGACAACCCTGGCCGTTGGTTGTCGGGGTCTGCGGGCGGGGGGCTTATCGGAATCCGGGAGCCCCCTTTAAGAAGGGGGCCCCCGGATACCGGCCCCCCACCCTATGTGAATGAGTATGGGGTACAATGTACCCCTACCCATTCACCTGTGAACTAAAGTACAATAAAAAACACAACACAGAGAAAAAATATTTTATTGCACAGCTCCGGGGGTCTTCCGTCTTCGGGGGTCTTCTCGCCGGACTCCTCCGCTATGTGTGTGTAGCTCTTTTGCTAGCGGAGGAGTCCGGCTTTCTTCCTCCCCGCCGCCGGCCTCTTCTCCCGACTTCGGGGGTCTTGTCCCCCTCTTCGGTTCTTCTGCCGGGCCACCGCGCCTGGTCCGGTGGCCCGGTCTTCTGTCGCCGTCTTCCGTTCTTCTGTCGCCGCCTTCGGTTCTTCTGCCGGGCCACCGCGCCTTCTTGTAGCTCTTTTACAGGCGGTGGCCCGGTCTTCTGTCGCCGCCGCCGCCTTCCGTTCTTGTTCTTCTTCTTGTTCTTCTTCTTCTCCTGGAGATGTTGACTCGACGAGCTCTCCGGCCGGAATGCCAGAGCCGCGCTGTGCGGTCACTTATATAGTGACAATGGGGCGGTGTCACATGGTATATGTCACATGGGTTGGTCACATGGTGTCCCCGCCCCCTTACGATGTCATAGTCCCCATGTGACATCAACCCATGTGACATATACCATGTGACACCGCCCCATTGTCACTATATAAGTGGCAGCGGAGCGTGTCCCTGGCATTCCGGCCAGAGAGCTCGTCGAGTCAACATCTCCAGGAGAAGAAGAAGAACAAGAAGAAGAACAAGAACGGAAGGCGGCGGCGGCGACAGAAGACCGGGCCACCGCCTGTAAAAGAGCTACAAGAAGGCGCGGTGGCCCGGCAGAAGAACCGAAGGCGGCGACAGAAGAACGGAAGACGGCGACAGAAGACCGGGCCACCGGACCAGGCGCGGTGGCCCGGCAGAAGAACCGAAGAGGGGGACAAGACCCCCGAAGTCGGGAGAAGAGGCCGGCGGCGGGGAGGAAGAAAGCCGGACTCCTCCGCTAGCAAAAGAGCTACACACACATAGCGGAGGAGTCCGGCGAGAAGACCCCCGAAGACGGAAGACCCCCGGAGCTGTGCAATAAAATATTTTTTCTCTGTGTTGTGTTTTTTATTGTACTTTAGTTCACAGGTGAATGGGTAGGGGTACATTGTACCCCATACTCATTCACATAGGGTGGGGGGCCGGTATCCGGGGGCCCCCTTCTTAAAGGGGGCTCCCGGATTCCGATAAGCCCCCCGCCCGCAGACCCCGACAACCAACGGCCAGGGTTGTCGGGAAGAGGCCCTTGTCCTCATCAACATGGGGACAAGGTGCTTTGGGGTGGGGGGGCCGCGCGGCCCCCCTTCCCCAAGGCACCCCCCATGTTGAGGGCACGCGGCCTGGTACGGCTCAGGAGGGGGGGCGCGCTCGCTCGCCCCCCTTTCCTGGCCGGCCGGGTAGCGTGCTCGGACAAGGGTCTGGTGTGGACTTGGGGGGAACCCCCACGCCGATTTTTTTCGGCGTTGGGGTTCCCCTTTAAGCCCATTCCAGGCGGCGGAGCCCGCGACGTCTCCTTCGTGGGCCCCGCCTACCTGTACACGCGCTCGAAATGGGCGGACTTTCCGAGCGGGAACAGTCCGCTCATTTCGAAAGTACAGCGGACAAGCCCACACACGGGCGGACTGTTCGCTCAAACACAGTTTCAGCGGACAGTTTTTCGGAATTTCCGAAAGACTTTGTCCGTCCAACTGTCCGCTGAAACTGTCCGCTGAAAGCCCACACACGAGCGGACTGTCCGCCCAAACACTGTTCAGCGGACAAGGTTGGGCGAACAGTCCGCCCGTGTGTACGCGGCCTAAATGGAGAATTAACATTCGTGACGCGGCAAATTATGAAATGTCGAAATGCAGAGCATATTCTCTCCTTCTATAATAGGATTAAAAATGAAGCTGCTTTTCTGGTGATACTGATGGAGTTCTGCCAAACATATTTTTTTTTTCTAGTGATATCAAGAATGATATTATTATGCTTGTTTTTTTTGGGCAAGTTACCACAACATCATTATCCTGGAGTTTTTAAGATCAAAGATGCAACTATGTTGGTGTCTCTTGATAATTTTACATTGTATTTTTTTAAATGTAATTGCCTACTCTCAAACTGTCATTTGAAGTAAAACACAAAGCCAAGTATTATTCTACATTTTTTTTAACCAAAAAGTGCATGCTATGCATACAAAAATATAGAATATACAACAAATAAAATCATTATTCCAAAACCAAAAGAAAAAGGAAATTGGTAATTGGCGAAGGGCTTAAAATCCCCAGTCCAGTGGCCTTGTAGAGGGTCTTGTGGCTGGTATTGCCAATGTCCGCCATACTGCTGTGGTGGGTGGGGTGGCTGTGAAAGTGGTGGGGGTGGGGCCTCAAAATCCAAAATGTATGTTTTTTCCAAAATTTGGCTCCTCCCCCCCTTGTTGAGGAGCTGAAGGATGAGTTCCTCACACCTTCTCCTTTGCTCAACATCCATCTCCATGAATTTGTTTGCCGTCAGACACCTATATGCCTCAGCCGCATCTGGGTCTGTCCAGATGGCAGTAGTGGCGTGGCTAAGGAAGGCAACTGAGTCTTTGTCCTAATTCCTGCTCTTCCTGGCCCTTTTAGCAGGAGGGCTAAGGGGGGGGGGGGGGGGATCTGGGACTGCGTCTGGCTGCTGGCCACAGGCTCCTCCTGACTGACACTTTCCTGTTTTTGAAAATGGGACATAAAAGCTTCACCGACTCAAGTAAATGGAAAAAGTCACACTAGTAAAGGTGCACAAACTCTAAATTAAAAAACAAAACAAACACATTATAATTCATTGACGAAATATAGTGTATAAATAATATAATAAAAAGTGACTCATAAAGCAATGTTTCTGAAAGGTGAAAACGTGAATAAAAGTAACCCACGAAATACTGTTTCTGAAAAATGGCAAGTAAGTCAGATTCTGCAGTGATATGGATCTGGAAAGAGGGGAAGAATTTTCGGAATTTTAACCGCCACCAAAGGAAAGTGATGGGTCCCTGTCAGGAACAGTGTTATTGCTTGGATCGCCTGCTGGTGTCACTGTTTCTTTCGTCATCAAAGGGTGCAGTTCTGGTGGCCACCAGCGGATGTCTCCCAGTAGACGGAAATTCTAGTGATCAAGCTGCACCTGATGTGAAATTGCTGGGAGTATATAAGCCGGCCCTTCACTGAGGCTCAGTGCTTCAGAATTCCTTCCTGAAAGCCTTGTCCCTGCCTGATCTGATGTGTTGGCAGAAACCTGTTCCTGATCCGCTTCCTGCACTGTCCTGGACTGTCCTGGACTCTGTTTCCTGTACCTGGTTCCTGAGGCTTGTACCCTGATTCCTGCCTTGACTCCCCCTTGCTTCTGCTTCCTCCATCTGGCCTCCTTTTCCCCTTGTCTCTCATCCCTGCCTTGTTGTTATATATGTGTTCCCTTTCCGTGTGTGTGTGTGTGTGTGTGTATGTATGTATATATATATATATATATATATATATATATATATATATATATATATATAGATAGTTAGGTAGATTAGGGTTTTGTGGTTTCTGTGTATTATTTGAATTCTTGCTTGTTCATGGTTTGCTGTGTTTGGTTTGCACGTGTGTCTTTATCTTTAACCACTTGGGATCCGCGCTATTGCCAAATGACGGCATTAGCGCGGATCTACTTTTCCGGGACGACGTCTATTGACGTCGTCCCGGGTACGAGCGGCCTGCGCGCGCCCTGAGGGGCGCGCGCGGCGCGCTCTGTGAACGGCGAGTCCGTGAGACTCGCCTGATCACCGATCCGTGTAAGGGGCAATACAGCTGACCACCTGCCCCCTGCCAGTGCCCACCTGCCCACCGCAGTGCCATCCTGAATAAAAGTAAGTGCCCCCCATCAGTGCCACCCAGCAGTGCCCATAGTGCCCACAGTGCCACCCACAGTGCCATCCAGCAGCGCCACCAACAGTGCCACCCACAGTGCCCACAATGTGCCTCAAAGGTGCTGCACCCCAGTGCCGCCCATCAGTGCCCAGCAGTGCCGCCCATCAGTGCCCAGCAGTGCCACCTATCAGAGCCACCTATCAGTGCCACCTATCAGTGCCCATCAGTCCCATCTATCAGTGGTACCTATCAGTGCCCATCCGTGCCACCCATCCGTGCCACTTATCCGTGCCACCCATCCATGCCATCTTATCTGTGCCCATCTTTGCCCATCAGTGCCGCCTTATCTGTGCCCATCGGTGCCGCCTTATCTGTGCCTATTAGTGCCGCCTTAACTATGCCTATCAGTGCCCACCAGTGCAGCCTATCAGTGCCCACCAATGCAGCCTATCAGTGCCCACCAATGCAGCCCATCAGTGCCCACCAATGCAGCCATCAGTGCCGCCTAATCAGCGCACTTCAATGAAGGAGAAAAATGACCCGTTTGCAAAATTTTATAACAAACTATTAAAACCTGATTTTTTTTTTTTTTTTTTGCATCTTTTTTTGTTTGTTTAGCAAAAAATAAAACTCCGAGCTGTAACTAAATACCACCAAAAGAAAGCTCTATTTGTGGGAAAAAAATGATAAAAATTTCATTTGGGTACAGTGTTGTATGCCCGCGCAATTGTCATTCAAAGTGCATCAGCGCTGAAAGCTGAAAATTGGTCTGGGACTGAGGGGGGTTTAAGTGCCCAGTAAGCAAGTGGTTAATAATGAATTAATTTAATAATATATATATTTTCACTTACCTTTCAGCCTGATTCCTTTAGTGCAGCCCATTGATCTGTTTACTCTGTGCTGGATGCATGTGTTAGGCATCCCGCCCATGAACGTCCCTCCTGAGGCAAGCACCGGAAGAAATAAAAACTCTTACCAGAAGGTGTCCTATCGTAGCAAGGTCACATACATCAGCAGATATAGCCCTCTGCGGGGTCTGATATGGATCCCGGTTCCAGATTATCGATGAGCCTTGGACATCATCCTCACTCAATAGGCCGCCATCCATCCAATTTCTTCAAAAGTTCAATCTCCCAAAAGGAGCATGGAGTAAGTAGAGAGAATAGAGGCTCCAAAAGTGCATTATTGGTTTTTCAAACACAGCTCATTTATTGTAAAAACGTTTCCATTGGGTATACAAAAACATCATAAAAGTACTTGCCGGCAATAAAAAATTCAAATGAACACCCGCACTTCCGGGGTCACGTGAGGCATGATGACAGCAGCGCATAGCTCCAGCCAATATGTTTCGTCATACGTGACGTTTTCCAGGGGCACGGGCGTGGTGCTGAGCCATCACCTTATATACAACCAATCCTCATTTTCGTACAGCGGACATATTGGGAAAAGGGGGGTGGATTCGAGCCTCACTTAGAGAGGAAACCAAACGTCTCTTTCACATGGCGGCCATATATAAAGATAGAAAGAGAACATTCAAGCCTCACTTTCAATTAATGGCCAGCTATCTAGTAAACAGAAACAGATCACTAAGCCCCATTCACCAATGGCAGCCATATTGAAAAGAAGTGAAAAGGGACATTCAAGCCCCACTTACACTTAACTACTTCCGGACAGCTGCAAGCCGATGTACGTCCCTACTTTATGGACGGATATTGTTTTTATGGCAGCAGTAAGCTGCCATAACCCTGGTATCCCCATGTTTGGCCGGTGGTCCGGTACAAGATAAAAGTGGTCTCTCTGGCGGATTCACCGTGAGATCACTTTTATCTCTCTGCGATCCGGTGCCCTCCGCCGCTTTCCGGGGGGATCGGCAGCGGCGGAGGCGATCGCGTCTGTCCCCTGGGCTGACATGGAGACGAGTGAGGGGAAGATGGCCCCCACCTGTCTCCATGACGCTGCAGGGCGGAAGCGACATCATAACATCACTTCTGCCTATAACTCTTAAAGGGCATTTCATTTTTAATTTTTTTTTTAAATTACACTTTTTTCTTATTGCATTTTAGTGTAAATATGATATCTGAGGTCTTTTTGACCCTAGATCTATTTAAGAGGTCCTGTCATGCTTTTTTTTTCTATTACAAGGGATGTTTACATTTCTTGTAATAGGAATAAAAGTGACAGTGTAAAAATAAAAAGTAAATGCTCCCCGTCCCGTCGAACTCGCACGCAGAAGTGAACGCATATGAGAGTAATGCCCAAATATGAAAACAGTGTTCAAACCACACATGTGAGGTATCACCGCGATCGGTAGAGTGAGAGCATAATTCTAGCCCTAGACCTCAAAATATGCAACTGGTAGAATTTTTTGTCAGGGTAAAAGTTTGTCACCATTCCATGAGCGGGCGCAATTTTGAAGCGTGACATGTTGGGTTTACTCGGCGTAACATTATCTTTCACAATATAAAAAGAAATGGGCTAACTTTACTGTTGTCTTATTTTTTAATTAAAAAAAGTAGATTTTTTTTTAAAAAGTGCGCTTGTAAGACTGCTACGCAAATACGATGTGACAGAAAGTATTGCAACAACCGCCATTTTATTCTCTCGGATGTTAGAAAAAAATGTATAATGTTTTGGGGTTCTAAGTAATTTTCTAGCAACAAAAACCCCTGTTTTTAACTTGTAAAGGACACATCTAAAAAAGAGGCCCGGTCTTAAAGTGGTTAATAACCAACTTCCAAGTTACGTGTGTAAATAATTTTCTATACACAAGAAGCGTATCTCACGTATCTCAATTTGGAGTGGTCTCACTGTACACCATATGTACTGTAATCCACAAGTTAAGAGGTAAACGGCATGGGTGGTAGAACATGTGATAAAGGACTTTATTTGAAATGCCTAATGCCCCGTACACACGAGCGGACTTTTCAACATCCAAACTCCGACGGACTGAGTCCGTCAGACTATTCGATCGTGTGTGGGCTGCAACGGACTTTTGATTCGCCAAAGTCTGACGGACTTTAGAAATGAAGCATGCTTCAAATTTTCCCGACGGAACTCCGCCGGACCCGGTCCCCTTCGAAAAATCCGCTCGTGTGTATGCTACTCCGACGGACTAAAACCGACGCTAGGGCAGCTATTGGCTACTGGCTATGAACTTCCTTATTCGAATCCAGTCGTACGTCATCACGTTCGACTCCGTCGGAGTTTGGTGTGATGGTGTGTGTCCAAGTCCGTTCGGTCGAAAAGTCCGCCAGAACTCCGCCAGAACTCCGTCGGAACTCCGGCGGAACTCCTTTGGAGGTCTGTCGGACATAAGTGCGGTACTGTTGGAGACAAATTTTTTGGTTTTCTTATCTCAAATGTTATTGATACTACATATAGCACATCTTTTACATTTATGGTATCCTACCAAATTTTGAAAGAACATCAATTTGGTAGATGGAGGATCACAAGCACCAGGGGCCAGTGAGTCTTTTAAGGAGGGAACTCCTTTAAAAACTACCTGTGGTTGAACAGGGAGGATAGGGCCCAATAGTATGTCATTTTTCAATATATACCAATGCTTACGTACCAATTTCTTGATCAGAAAGTGCTGATGGGTCAGCTGGTGGGTGTGAGATGTGAGGACGCAGCATCCGCCTGAGGGGAGGGGCCAGCCAGCGCTTACCACTGCGTGCAAGCAAGCAGGGGATGGAGGACGTGGCTCGGCGAGGGGAGGTGAGAGGCTCCGACCCAAGCAGACGTGAGCCCCCGCCGCTTTAGCACGGTGACGCGCGGACCAACACCCCCTCGCTACTCCCGCCGTTAGCGGGCGGGTCAAGGACCGAGAGGGAAGCGAGTGTCAGTGGCCGTCCAGGATCCGACCCCCCCTCTGACCCTACCCCCCTCCGCCGGCAACGAACAGACCGGATGGGATATGCCACGAGATTGCAGGAGTCCTGAGAGACACTGGGAAGACAGACAAAAAAAAAGGACGGTAACAGTTAACAGCTGCAATGTTTGTATTGCCCCACTGTGACCACCGTGTTCATGTTTACGGAATAAGGTGTCTAGGACAGTAAAGCGTATGCTATGCTTACATGGTGAAAAGGCACCCCTGTTCAAGGACAATCTCATATAGACAGGGCTGCAAGACTGAGGTACTTTCTTTAATGTTATCCCTGACACTACTGTGTACAGATTTACTCATAAAGTGACAGGTTATTGAGGATTGTCTTTATACATAGTAGAGAACCTGGACACAGCGGGACAATATTATAAAGCGTTTGCAGTGTTATCCTCAGGAAAACGGAAAGGGAATGCTGTATGGGAACATCACACATCTAAATATACAAGTAATCTTTTTGCTCAAATATGAGGTGCTGTTGAAAGCTGTCCCCGGTGGATTTCTCAGGCAAAAGGTGAAAGTTAAGCGTATGAAATGTTTACGTGGTGAAAAGACATTCCCGTTTAAGTCAAATCTCATATAGACAGGGCTGCAAGACTAAGGCACCTCCTTTAATGTTTTCCCCGACACTATTGTGAACAAATTCATCCATAAAAGGACAGGTTATAGAGGATCGTCTTTATACATAGTAGAGAACCCAGAAACAGCGGGGCAATATTATAAAAGGTTTGCAGAGTTATTTTCAGTAAAGAAAGAAAGGGAATGCTGTATGTGAACATCACACTCTTAAATACACAAGTGACCTTTTTGCTTAAATATGAGGTCCCTTTGAAAGCTACCCCCTGCGGATTTCCCAGATAAAAGGGAGAAAACACGAGTCAGGAGGCTATGCTGTAAAGGAAATTAACCAGACTATGATAATCATGCTATAACTGTGTCGTTAGACTGTTGAGGGTGGATCGCATGGGGAATCGCCCATATACTGGGCCAGGAATCGCATAAAATGTCTAAAGTGATGTGAGTGCAATATTTTGTGAATTCTTATTGTATATATATTTAAGGTTAAAACACACCGGGGTGGTCATATTCCTGGACAGGGTGTTCCAAGAACAGGAATTCAGAGTGCTCGCAAGGACCCGAGATTAGACGGGCAGAACTGCCTGGTGATTTATACCATATAAAACACGACCTGAGTAAGTTACCATGAGCAAAGCGGCGAACAAAGCCTCTAAAAGTGGGGCCTCGAGGGCCCCAAAAGAGAAAGGACTAGATATCACGATTCAACAATACATGACCCAAGGAGCAAGCCCTAAAGATCCCGGAACAGGCAAGAAACAGCTGTCCATGCAAGAACATAAGAAGGGACCAGGAAAACATAAAGGAGGAGGCGCCCACCAATCCCGAGATGACATAATAACAGACAGCGATTGGGAGAGCAGCAAAACCGATGAGTCGAGGGTTGAAGATCACCCCCCTACAAAAGGAGAAATGTTGGGGATGCTGTTGAAACTCGAAAATGCAATCAAAGCAGATATCAGGGGACTCCGGGAGGATCTGGGAAGCCTGTTAGAGAGAGTAGAGGCTACAGAGAACCGTATGGACCTTCAGGCCCAGGAATTAAGCCAAGTCAAAGAGCATGTAAAAGTAATACAACGCGCACAGAGAGATATCTTGTACAAGTTGGAAGATCAGGAGAACCGGAGTAGAAAAAAAAACGTAAAGATCCGTTCGGTCCCGGAGGTAAAAGACGAAGACCCGAGGACAATATTTGAAAGTATCTTCTCCCCTTGTTGGGTAGACGAGACAGGAGGTCCCCCAAAAATTGATAGGATTCATAGAATCGGGAAAGTAAGACACGCAGATACCGAAAGACCCCGGGATATAATTGTAAGATTCACCTTTTTCGAAGAAAAAGCAGCACTCTGGAGAAAGTTAAGGGGGAGAACCCCCCTACAGTATGACGGTCGGGACTTGCAAATATTTCCAGATATATCATTTGAGACGCTAGCAAGGAGGCGGCTCTTGAAACCGCTGTTGGCTGAGATACGCGCCCAGAATGTTAAATATAGTTGGGGTTTCCCGGCATGTTTAATAGGGAGCAAAGATGGTAAAACTGCGAAGCTGGGGGGGCGTGGCCGGAAGTCGAGGACATCGGACGTGTCTGGGGAGAGCTCCGCCGAGGCCTAGCTCAATCTTACCCCATCCTCGTTCACCGCATCCCTGTTTTGTCCACCGACCTCTCCATCTCGCCGGTGGGACATTGGAGCTCCGGACGGAGCCGTTATTTTTGTCGGATCCGCCGCCGTTATTGCCCTGCGGCGGCGGGCGACGCGACAGGCTGGACGCCGCCATCTTGCGGCCTACACCGCTACCCGGAGCCTCCGGATCGAGCATCCTGGGTCCCCCCTCAGCCGGGATCGCAGCAAGCGCTCACCGCGGACCCCTCGGGACAGCCTCTCCTGAGCCAGACCACCGCTAATCACCGCTTGGATGCCTGAGGGGACTCCCGGACCCCAGCTAGACAGGTGAGCTCCGGCGGCCATCTTGCTACACCCGAGGCCTTCAGCAACGTGCCTGCCCTCTCCTGCAGCCGGATTATTGCTCCTGCCAGCACAGGCATTGCCCCTGCATCAGACTAACTTGCTAACCCTCCTGAGTGCCTGCCTGTACTCCCCGGTCACATCCCCCTGTACTGCACTTATCCCAGGCCTACTCAGCGGCCATCTTGGTCCACTCATCGCCTTTCCCAGCTGCCTGTGGCCTACATTGGCCTGCTACTCACCCTGGTTTTTGTGCCCTACTTTGTGCCTCCCCCCTTTGTTTCAACCAGTGGGGCAGTGGTGTCCGGATTTCATTCACCTGGCTGTTTGGAACTGCTGCGGCCTGCACTCCTGCTTCATCCCCCCCCCTCCCCTCCCCCCCACGGTTGATTTGGGCCTCCTGAACGGCAGCTTACTATTTTGGGGTCTCATCTTGGGTCCCAATTGTTTGACAGCCATGTGATCATCTCACGTAGGCCTTAGCCGCCTTCCAATGCTCCCGTGCTGCTCACAGCTGCAACTTTCCTATGGGAATCACCGCATGTAACTGAATATACGCCTAGTCCCAACGCCTCATGGTGAAATACGGGCCGAAACACCTTCCTCAGTCTACGTCCCCGGATTTGCGGCCCTCACAGACACAGACTCTGGATCGATTTTTAAGCAGGCCAGTCTCCCCAGCCCCTTCTCCAGGTTCTTTCACATACGCACAAGTGGCGTCCCAAGCACCGGCGCACGACAGTCCACAATCCCTGTCACACAGCCACTCAGACGCAATGTCCGCCCCGGTCACAGTTGATGTACTTGACGACAAACTGCGAGCTCTCCTACAAGACTTGACGAGTAATGTTTCTAAGGAAATGGGTAAGCTGGCCCATGAACTGCGGGGAGAGCTTGCCCAGATTGGAGAACGGACTGATGTCCTGGAATCCAAATTTGATGACCTGATACAATATGTCCACGTTCTGGAAGAAGACAACGCCGGTCTGAAACAATCAGTCTCTCAGCTCCAATCCCAACAGGAAGATTTGGAGAATAGGGAACGTCGCCAAAACCTTCGGATCAGAGGCGTCCCGGAGGCTATTGGTGAGGGGGAGATCAGACCATACCTACTCAGCCTCTTTAACGTTGTTGCCCCTAAAGTCCCGGACATAGACTGGAGAATGGATAGGGCCCACAGATCTCTGGCCCCAAAACCACCGGCCGGAGCCAATCCCAGAGACATTATCGTACGCTTCCATTACTACGATAGCAAAGAAGCTTTGACCATGGCCACCCGGAACAAATCCCGTTTGGAGTTTAAAGGAGCCAAGATACAAATTTTTAGTGACTTATCCCCTATTACTCTTGCCAAACGTCGCAGCTTCCGTCCCGTGACTGCCCACCTACAAAACCATCAGTTTCCGTATCGTTGGGGGTTTCCTTTCCGCCTTTCTGCTACTAAGGATGGGATTCAATACTCTATGAGAGATCTTCAGGAGAGTGAAGCTTTCATACGTAACCTGGGCCTACCACCGCTTCCAGACGAAGACCCCATGCCGCTTCCGACGACGCCCAGACCCTCATCCATTCCTGCTCGGATCTGGACCCCAGCACGCCAGAAGCCGCAGAAATCCTTTTCTACTCCTCAACGTAACCTGCATCCTAGACTCCCTCCCTGATGGCAGCTTCCATGAGTTATGTTTGGCTGATCCTGGCCTCGGCCCCTATCTCACCATGTTTCCTCTTTAACAAGGGATTTTTGCAATTTTAGTTACAGGTTCTATTTTACACCGCCCCTGTTTTTTGGTTGTTGGGACTACAGTGTTTTGCTCTCATTTCCTGTAGATATTGCTGGAAGGTGGCGGGGTCTCTCCAGATGAGCTGGAACCCCTGATGTGCCTTCTTTGGTTCCATGGCTACGGCTGTGGACTCCTGGGTGGTTTTTACCCCCCAGGCTTTTTTTCTTTTAGTAATGTTTTTTTTTCTATTTTCTGGGCCTTTTTTTTGGCCTTTTTTTCATCTTTTGTTCAATTTGGATACACTCTACTACAATTCATAATTGCATTGTTGTTATTATATGTCTTCAGTTGCCTTTTACTTCTAGGACACACCACGAGTCCCGATTTCTTCATGGTTGGTATGGTTATGTCCGTTTTTTATGTGTATATTACGGTTGTCTTAAGCTTTCTCTGATTTCTAAACGATGGCTTTGAAGGTACTTACCTACAATGTTAAGGGCCTAAACTCAATCCATAAGCGTTGGTTGGCTTTGAAGGAGTTCAAGTCCTCTAACGCGGATGTGGTCCTAGTCCAGGAGACCCACTTTCGCCCGGGGGGATCTCTTAAATTTGCGGCCAAACATTTTCCGGTCTCTTTTATGGCCTCCGACCCCTCTGGCAAAGCAGGGGTGGCAATACTGATTAAAAAGACATGCCCGCTACGGGTTAAGTCCTCATTTATTGATCCTCAGGGCAGATAGATTCTCCTGGACTGTGACTACTTATCTCGTTCTCTTACTATAATCAATGTTTATGCTCCTAACTCAGGCCAGATTCACTTCCTCAGTGAGGTCTTGGACGGCCTGGGCACCTATGCCCAGCCATTCATGATCCTTGGCGGGGACTTTAATATGGCTATGTCTGCTAGGAAGGATAGGCAGACCCTGTTTTCAGACAATCCCTCTTTAAAAACGGAACGTCAATCTGCTGCGTTTCGCAAGCTTATTAGGTCTCATAACTTTTTAGACACCTGGAGGATTAAACACCCTACACATCGGCAATTCTCCTTTTACTCTCCCCCACACAAGATGTACTCTAGATTAGACTACATCTTTGTTTCGGCGCCTCTCCTAACGCCGGTAGTGGCCTCGGAGTTAAATCCCATGACGTGGTCTGATCACGCATCGGTACAGCTCGATCTCGTCCTCACCCTCTCCACACCTAAGACCTGCCACTGGAGATTCAACGAGTTCCTCCTCCGCGATCCAGTTACCGAAACTCATCTATCTCACGGGTTAGCCGAATTTTTTCAGCTTAATGAAGGGTCGGTGCGGGACGTGTCCACCCTTTGGGAAGCTCACAAGGCTGTCTTTAGAGGATTATGTATCTCGGCTGGCTCTCGCCTAAAGCGTGACTCGGCAGCGCAGAGACTGAACCTCCTCTCGCAATTGCAAAGAGCTGAAGCTCTGCTTGTGTCCTCCCCATCGGTGCCACGTCTTCGCACAGTGACCTCTCTCCGCGAACGGTTAAAGTCTTTAGACATGCACAATTGTTCTAAGGCTCTGCTTTGGACTAAACAGCGGTTCTATGAATTTGCCAACAAGCCTCATAGGATGTTGGTGAACAAGCTTAAGCCCCGTCCGTTTCACTCCTATCCTGACCTCCTGCTGCAGCCGGACGGCACTCCGACTTACTGCCCCTTGACGATGACTAAAGTGTTTGGCACTTTTTACAAAAAATTATATAACTGCCTAGCTTCTGACCCCAATCATGAGTTTTCCCAAGGTAGCTTTGATGACTTCTGCGCCTCCTTGAAATTACCAGTGCTGTCTTCCCCACAAGTAGACACCTTAAATGCCCCCGTTACACCGGAGGAGCTGGCTGCGGTTGTAAAAGACCTTCCGTCCCATAAATCCCCGGGTCCTGATGGGCTTCCTTATGTTTATTATAAAACTTTTCTCCCGACACTAAGCCCCCACCTGCTTAATCTTTTTACCTCCCTGCAAAGGGGCAATATCCCGCATTCTCAGTTTCTCCACGCACATATCACAGTTATCCCGAAACCGGGTAAATCCCCTACACTGCCAGATAATTACAGACCCATAGCCTTACTCAACTCCGACTATAAAATCTTCACCAAAATTTTAGCTAATAGGCTTTCCTTATTGATTCCTGCTCTGGTTCATAATGACCAGGTGGGATTTGTGCTGGGCAGACGGGCTGGGGATAATACCAGGCGTACCATTGACCTCATCGATCTACTCGATAAAATGTCTCGTCCGGCCATTGTTTTGAGTTTAGACGCACAAAAAGCCTTTGACAGGCTGGGATGGCCCTATATGTTTGCAACGCTTAAGCGCTTTGGTTTTTCTGGTTCTTTCCTATCAGCCCTACAAGCCCTATACTCGTCTCCCACGTCCCAAGTCCAATTGGCATCTTACAGATCCCCGTTATTCACACATAGTAATGGTACCAGACAGGGATGCCCCCTCTCCCCCTTGCTGTTTATATTATGCTTAGAACCCTTGGCTGCAGCTATACGGGCGGATTCGGACATAAGGGGAGTCTCCCTCAGACTGAAAGAATACAAGCTGTCTCTTTTTGCAGACGACATTCTCCTCACACTGACGAAACCCCTAACCTCCCTTCCCAAACTTCACACTATTTTAGATTCCTTCGGTAGGCTCTCGGGTTATAAGGTAAATGTGTCCAAAACCGAAGCGCTCCCTATTCATATCCCCCCCGCACTTCAAGCTTCCTTGGAATCCACGTATCCCTACCGTTGGTGCCCCGTTTCTCTCAAATATCTTGGCATTAACCTGACCGCCAAGTACGGCTCCCTTTATGAAGCTAACTATACATCTTTAATAGCGGAAACGCATAGTCTACTCAGAAGTTGGTCGTCCTGCCCCCTATCTCTCCTGGGTAGGATTAATGTATTGAAAATGTCCATACTCCCTAAGTTTTTATATCTTTTTGAAACATTGCCAGTTGCTATCTCTATGCCTCAGCTTAGGAATATTCAGCGAGCCTTTGCTAAATTTATATGGGGGAATAGGAGGCATCGGATTGCCCAAACGGTGGTTTTTGCTCCACGATCTCATGGAGGACTGGGAGCCCCCGATATCGTGAAGTACTACTATGCGTCGCACCTGGTGGCGGCTATCTCCTGGTCGTCGTATTTTGCTACCAGTAGATGGTCGGAGCTAGAAATGAGTGTGGTCACCCCGGTCCATCCATGCTCCATGCAATGGTCTGATTTGACCTCCTCTATGGCGCAGCTTAGGCGTATATGCCTGGGACCGATGCTTTTTACTCTCTCCGTATGGAAACAGTGTCACAAACGGTTCTCTCTCTCTTCTCCATGCTCACCCCTGCTGAATGTCATTTTTAATCCGGATATGCCTGACAGCCTCTCGGTGAAGAATATGTTTCCTTGGTATAGGTCTGGCGTCTTTCAACTCCGCCATCTGGTGCATCCAGTATCTCGCAAATTCCTATCCTTTTCTGAGCTTCAGAACAAATATGACATTCCTGATCGACTCTCTTTCTCTTACATTCAATTCAAACATTATTTCCACTCTAGATCTCCTGACCTGATTCTGGCCAACCCTAACACCTTTGAAACTTTGTGCTCACAAGGCCCGTGCCAGAAAGGACTTATATCCTCTATTTATAGTGTCCTCCACAATTCGACCTCACCCACTACGGACACACATCTCTATATGAGAAGATGGGCTGCGGTTTTACCTTCCCCCTTAACCATTTCCCAATGGCAGGACATCTGGACCTCTACCTCTAGAGTCTCCAGATGTGTGGAGCAGAGAGAGACGGCCTACAAGATACTAATGTTCTGGTACAAAACCCCTGAAATGTTACATAAATATGATCACTCCGTATCTAAGTTGTGTTGGAGATGCCAACGAAATGAGGGCACCCATTACCATATTTTCTGGAGCTGCCCTTTGATTGTGCCTTTTTGGTCCATGGTCCAATCCTTACTACAATCTGTTCTGGAGGTAGATATTCCATTAGACCCTAAACATTATTTGTTAGGCCTGCCTGTCGCGGCGTTATCTAAACACGCCAAGAAATTGACAGCCTATATTCTTCTAGCTGCTAAGAGAACGATTCCCACTCTTTGGTTATCCACCTCCCCTCCGTCCCAATCGCAGCTAATCTCGGCTATTGCATATATACGCAGAATGGAACATATGACTGCGTTGGTGCAAGATACTCTACCCAAGTTTTCTAAAATATGGGACAGGTGGGATATTTCCATGGTTAACCCTGAGACTGTACCTTAACTCTTTTGACCATTTACTCTAGGGAATGGTTTTCTCAGGTTTGGCCCTGGGACTTCTACTCCACAACCCCTTCCACAATGATATATATATCCTTTGGTTTTTCTATGTGTTCTTACTGGTAGACTCGTGGTGTGTCCTTTTTTCTTTTTCTTCTTTGATGTGCTGTATTGAAATGTTCACAGTCCATTTCCCGCCTGCGGCGGTTTTCTTTGGTGATGTTACATTATCAATAAGTGACTATTTGTATCGCTGTGTACGAATTCACCTGTTGTATGGAAAATTTTTCTTCAATAAAAAACATATTTAAAAAAAAAAAAACTGCGAAGCTGAGTTTCCCGGAAGACCTGGTAGATTTCTACGTCAAATTAGACTTAAGCACCCCGATCTTCCAGGATGGATGGGAGAAGCAGTAGGATCGTCATAGTCTGTGGAATTCCCTGGTTGGAAGCCGGTGGAGGGGGGGTGATGAGGGGGGGGAGGGGGAAGGCAGCGGGGGTAAGCAGGAAGCTCTAGGGGATGCTGGCTAGGTATCCTTTCACCTCCTCCAATGGGAGGAGGCGGAAGAGGCGCAGGCTAAAAGAGCCCCAGGCCCTCATAACAAGTTGATTGGGAGATGGTAGGGGCTTATACGACCATTAACCAAACAAGGGCCGAGAATAGGCCGCATAGAGGGGGGAGGCGGGAATGGGGGGTGGGGGAGTTGGGAGGGGGTGGTGGGGGGTGGGAGGGGAGGGAGGGACAGGTGAGGAAAGGAAAAGCTGTGGACCACCAGAGTAAACGAAGTAAATGTACCCGTGTGGGGCAAGGGAGGTGACAGGCCAACTGAAGGTAATAGTAAGATGAGTGGCATGAATTTCATGTCATATAACGTTAAGGGCTTGAATACCCCGATAAAGAGACACAAGATTCTGGCTGAACTAAAACGGTATGAAGCTGATGTAGTTGCTCTCCAGGAGACACATATCTCCCTCACATCAAATATTAGATTATATTCTAAAAACGTCCCCGTTTGGTATTACAGTGACACAATATCTACGAGAAGTAGAGGGGTCGCTATAGGTTTTTCGAAAAAAATGAGGTTTCATTTAAGTGATAGAATGTGTGATGTGGAAGGGAGGTATCTGTTTCTGAGGGGTACACTGGAGGAGATGGAATGTACGTTAGTCAATATTTATGCCCCTAATAGTAACCCGATTGGTTTTCTAAACAAGATATTAAATAAACTCATGAAGTTCAAAAAGGGATATGTGATCATGCTGGGAGATATAAACTTCTGTTTAAACCCGGAAGTGGATAGCTCGTCCGAGGTACAGAGGGTGAGAAATGAATCGCAAAAAAATATATTACAAAAATTATATACCAATCAATTGGTGGATGCATGGAGAGTCATGAATCCGAGGGTTCGTGACTACTCGTTTTACTCAGCAGTTCATAGGATATACTCCCGCATTGATTACATATTCATAGACCATGGGTTGCTGGATTATGTAATAGAGGCCGGCATAGAAGTGATCACCCTCTCGGATGGGGCGGGAGATGCTCCTCGCCGTGGCGGATTAAGGAAGATCTGCTACGGGATGAGGAGGATAAGGCCAGAATTGGCAGTGAAATTGAACAATACTTTGCATCAAATGAAACAACGGAAATCGCAGGTCACATGTTATGGGATGCACATAAAGCCTATATCAGGGGAATATTGATATCACTAGGGTCAAAAGGAAAAAAAATGAGAGCCGAAAAGATTAAAGTATTAATGGAAGAGATATATATATCTTGGAACAAGAGCATAAAAAAGGACAGAATCAAAAGGAAATAGTGTATAAAAAATGAATGAACACAAGGGATGAACTGAAGGGTCTGTTGGAACAGGAAACTAAGAGGGTGTTTAATGGCCTGGCCCGTGAACGGTACATATGGGGAGATACGCCGAGTAAGTATTTAGCTAGAATGCTACAAAAAAAATTAAAAAATTATTGGGAAAATGCAAAATAAAAAAACGGTAGCATGGTATTTACAACCAAAGAAATCGCGGAAACCTTCAGGAAATACTATGAGGGGATATACTCAGATAGATACCAGGGATTACCGGATAAGGCCAAAGATAAGAGGATCGTGGCTTTTTTAAACAAAGTTAGATTACCCAAAATAAGCTCTATAGATAGGGAGATGCTTGAAAGGCCAATATCAGAAGAGGAATTAGATAGGTCACTGTTAAAATCAGCCCCGTGAAAATCCCCTGGGCCAGACGGGCTCACAACATTGTATTACAAAACATTTAGAGAATCCCTTATCCCAAAAATGTGTAGGTACATGAATGGGCTGGGAGAGGAATACAAAATGAGTAATGAAGGCCTAATGGCTACAATTACCTTAATTCAGAAGCAGGGGAAAGATCCAACACAATGTACTAGTTATAGGCCGATTTCGTTGTTAAATACAGACACAAAACTATATGCTAAGGTTTTGGCAGAGCGGATGAGGGAATTAATGATGACCTTAGTCCATCCAGACCAGGTGGGGTTCATACCGGGGAGGGAAGGAAGAGATAACGGGATAAGAACACTTCTCTTACTCCAATAGATGCGACGGGGAGGGACCCCCAGTCTGCTCTTGTCGACGGACGCGCAGAAGGCCTTCGACAGGGTAGACTGGGGGTTCATGCTCCAGACAATAGAAAGGATGGGGATAGGTCCTTAAATGCTACAGAAGGTGAGAGTGTTATACAATCAACCAAAGGCATGTGTAAAAGTTAATGGACAGGAGTCAGCGTATTTTGTAATGGAGAGGGGTACAAGGCAGGGGTACCCGTTGTCGTCCCTGCAGTTCATGCTGTCGCTGAAACCTCTCCTCGCGGCAATTCGGGAAAACCCAGAAATTGCAGGTGTAAAAGTCGAGAAAGAAGAACACAAACTTTCCGCATTTGCAGATGATATACTATTTTATATAAATAACCCTAAGATGTCTATGCCAAATTTAATAAGGATGTTGGAACAGTATGGGGATGTATCCAACTTTAAAATAATCCTGCTTAAATCCGAGATATTGAACATTAATATTAATAGAAATGAGGTGCAAATACTGCAGCGGGAATGGAGTTTCCCGTGGCGGAATGAACTTAAATATCTGCGAATAAAGCTGGCGAAAACCGAGAAGAAACTGTACCGGATTAATTACATTCCATTACTAGATGAGATTCAGGCGGAATGCAAAAGATGCAGCAATAGACCATTATCGTGGTTAGGGCGTATGAACACAGTAAAGATGACAATATTCCCAAAAATTTTGTACAAGTTTCAGATGCTACCGATACCACTCCCCAATGTTTATTTGTTGAAATTGAAATCGGTACTAATGAAATTTGTATGGAAGAATAAAAAAGCAAGAGTAGCCCTCGCCAGTTTACGACAACCAAAAAATAGGGGCGGGTTAGCAATTCCAGACATACAGATTTACTACAATGCGGTTTCTTTTGTCTAGGGTGAGTGAATGGACTAAGAGGGATAACACAGAAAACAGGTGGGTAAACCTTGAGCACGTTACTTGTAGAGCACGATTAGGAAAGCAAATATGGAATCCCCCACACATGAGGAGACTGTTCCTAGCAGGGAATAATATTACACGAAACACTTTTCGAATTTGGGATAAGGTATATAGGCAAGTTAATGGGAAATATAATTCACCTCTTATAGCACTAAAAGAAAATTAGTATTTTTTACCAGGTTGTCAAGAGATAGGAGGTAACTGGGTGAAGGAGGATGCACAGTTAAAAGACGTAATTAGTATGGGAGTTATTGCACCTTTTCACGAGTTGGCACAAAAAAAAGAGATGATGTCGATTGATGGATGGAGATACTCGCAGCTCTCCCTCTTCGTAAAAAAAAAAAAAGATACAGCGTTAGGGCATCTAGGGAGGGGAGGGATTAGGTTTTGGTCCTAGTTTATATAGAGGCGGTAAGCATATGACATTTTGAATGGAAAATAACCCAAAACAATATCTTTGAAAAAAAAGAAAGGGAAGGTAAATTGCCACAATGATGTGAAGTTATGAGAAGGGATTCTGAGCATTAAGCTGATTTGCGTCTTATGGCTATTATTGGTTTCACTGAGTTGGCAAAAAAAAAAAAAAGAAAGTGCTGATGGGAATAATCTGTGACAAAAGGCCAAGCAAAGTAACTTCCTCACGGGCATCTCAACCAGAAGCTGACTTCTGTCCATTTGTTCAACCTCAACAACTTTTTTGCTTAAGAACTTGGGCTGAATAACCTTTCTCCAGAAACCTATTGGTTAAAACATTAGCTTGCCTCCTAAAGTCCTCCATCTTAGTGCAATTGCATCACAAGCGCATGTATTGGCTTTTTGGAACAGAATCCAGCCATGAGTGATGGTGACAACTATCACAGGGGATGAAGGTGTTCCTATCAGTAGGTATAAAATAGGTGGAAGTAAGGAACTGACCCCCTCCCACTCATACTTGTAAATCCAAAAAGTTAATGGTATGTTGATTTTCCTCATACTTGAATTCTATTCCCCTATCATTATTATTCAAAAACTCCATAAAAGTATATAAAGACTCCCTTGAACCGTTCCATAGGAGGAGGACGTCATTGATATACCTAGCCCATAAGACCAATTCAGGTCTGCGATTGTTAAAGACGATGTCCTCCTCCCATTTCCCCATAAACAGGTTAGCTAGGCTGGGGGTAAATTTTGCCCCCATAGCCACATCCCTGTTTTGTAGGTAGAATTTGTTGTTAAACTAGAAAAAGGTGTTCGTAGTTGCAAACCTTAGAAGCTCCATGATGAACTTCCTCTGTTTAGCAGGTAAACCTGAGTCCCTATCGAGGAAATATTTCACTGATGAAATCCCCCAATGGTGAGGGATTACTGTATATAAAGACATAATGCCTGCAGTAACTAACCAATAGCCCTCTCTGTATGGACAATCATTTAATAAACTGATAGTATGTTTACTGTCTTTATATGCTTGTAAATACTTAACCAAGGGTTGGAGAAAACCATCAATATATTTTCATGCACGTGAGGTGATGGAGTCTATGCAACTATCAATGGGACGACCCAGGGGATGCACTGGGTTTTTAAGTTATTTTGTGTAAATAGTATATAATAGGGGTACTTGAAGAAGTCAGAACTTTTTATTGAGTATACCACAGGAATAGCCCTGTTAAACAATACCCTCCATTTGTTTCCCACTATACTATCCAATGCTTTAAGATAGTCACACTTATCTAAAATTACAATACCCCTTTATCCGCAGGATGGATAATTATTTTGTTCTGTTGACAAAGTTAAACTAAATCCAATTGTAAAGATTTGGCCATTTGAAATTTCTTGACCTTTATCTTATCAAGATCTCTCAAGAGGACATCCCTGAATACCCTGACTGATTGGGTCAGGCTTCCAGAGGCCTGTTCTGAATTACACTGATCCCTGGTTCCCTGACATCCTGACTTGTCTGACTATCCATTCTGGTTACCAAATTCTGGCTATGTTCTGACCAGGTTTGCTCTGTTTACCTTTTACCATTATTATTATGAAATAGTGTGATTTTTACTGCACTTCTGTCTCAGTCTGATTCATGGTTCCTAACAAAATGGCCAGAACTGATTTTTAAGATTATGCTCCCTTTGATTTCAGTGAGGTTCAAAATATTGTTCAGAACTTCCGCATAGTTCAGAAAACCTTCTGCAAACCAAACCCAGGTAAGTTCAGCAAATTCCTACTTGCGAATAAGTTACACTTACTGTAACATACAGCACAAAGTGACAGTTCCTACATGTGAAGCAGTCTTGGTAGAGAATGAGTTAATTATTTTTGGTCTATGATCATTATTATTTTGGTTAAATACGCTGTGATAAGCTTTAATAGGCAGACAGAAGCTGGGGTGTAATAATGCGGGGGTTTGTCGCAGTGACACTTCACTATTGGTTTTTAGGTGAACTTAGGTTAATAAGCAATCATTGTGGTGTACCAGGTATCAATAAATATGTCAGTACTCAGACTCCAAAATTAGTTCTGACCTGATATCAGTACTGCAAAGGTATGCTCCCTATACAGGCAAACAACCATGATAAATTGTACTGTCCAAGATCCTTAAGTGGATAAATTATTAACCATTTACAAGTGGTAAAAATCTAACTAGGATTGTCTAACTAATGTAGTTTGGTGCCTCATGCAACCACACAGGTCAAGCATAGCTAAGGCCAAATATAATGAATGAATTGGTTGCTATGGCAATAGTTCAACTGTTAATAGGGGTCATGCTAAAATTTTAACAGCAATGAAAGAGAAAATGTTTTACTTTAACTCTAACCCTCAGGAGACCAAACAGCAGTTCTAAATATACATATTCAAAAATCACAAATGCTTTATTATCTCAACCTTAAAAAATAGAGGCAAGAAAAACACCTCAGATGTAGAATAGTGAAATTTATACAGAAAACAGAAATAATTTGTTAACATGTTTCACAAGAGTTGCTTCGTTAGGACAGAGGCAGCAATCTCCACAGTGTTGAGATACAATAGATATTGAAATAAAATTAACACATACACTGAAACAATGCAGAAAACAATATACACATACAGTGCATCCAGAAAGTATTCACAGCGCTTCACTTGCAGCCTTATTCCAAAATGGATTAAATTCATTAATGACAACGTGAAAGAAGTTTGTTTGAAATCTTTGCAAATTTATTAGAAATAAAAAATGAAAAACAACCCATGTACACAAGTATTCACAGCCTTTGCTCAATACTTTGTTGAAGAACCATTGACACCAATTACAGTCTTAAGTCTTTCAGAGAATGATGCTACAAGCTTGGCACACCTATTTGTGGGCAGTTTCTCCTATTCTTCTTTGCAGGACCTCTCAAGCTCCAATCCGGTTGGATGGGGAGTATCAATGCGCAGCCATTTTCAGATCTCTCCAGAGATGTACAATCAGGTTCAATTCTGAGTTCTGGCTGGGCCAATCAAGGAGATTCACAGAATTGCCCCATAGCCACTCCTTTGTTATCTTGGCTGTGTGCTTAGGGTCCTTGTCCTGTTGGAAGATGAACCTTCGCCCCAGTCTGAGGTCCACACCGCTCTGAAGCAGTTTTTTTTCAAAGATGTCTCTGTACATTGCTGCATTCATCATTCCCTCAATCCTGAAAACCATCCTCACAAAAGGGAAAAAAGAAAAAGATCACGTATTAGACTGTCCTTAAACCCATACTAGAGAGTTCTAAGTGGATGGAAATTGGGCCGGCAGATCCTGAACCAGCAGAATATCGCTGGGCCCAACAACACCTCCTAATACTTCTTGGGTGGGGGGGTGTGCGGCCTAGACCGGAATAAGTATATGTGTTTTATCTGCAAAAGGGGTCAAAGAGTATTAGGGACATAAAAAGAACATAAATATAACAGACATACAAGGGCAAGATCAAATAAGGACCTAAAGCAAAAGAAGAAGGGAGAGGTCTAACATCATAGTGAATACTATATGCCCAACAAAAAAGACACAGGGACCCCCTCAATATATATTTTGTTTAAGTAGCATGTAAGGCTGAATTTTGGGTGTATAACAAAGGAATAATAGGACGGAGGGGTATAGTTAGCCCCCTGTTACTCCTCCAGTCTCTCACTGCTTCCGCGGCGCTGGGGAACAGAGACAGGGGGGGCAGCGGGAGGAGACGGGGGGAAGATAAGGGAAGGAGAAAGGGGGAAAGGGAAAGAGGAAAGGAAGGGAAAAGGAAAATGAGAGGGAAAGCAAAAGCAGGTAAAAATATACCGCCGGTGGCCAGTCCGGGAGGCATCCAGCGGTATATGGCAAACATGGCTAGCACATCAGAGGAGGGACAAAGTAGCCCAAAGGCAGGATCAGCACGCAGATCAGGGCCAAATAGACAGAAGGCCTTAGAAGAAGGTAAACCTAGTAGATCTACAAGGACTCAACACGAGAGAGAGGAAATAAGAGAGGCAGAAACAGGTACAGGTGGGGTAGGAGGGGGTATCCCACCACCCCAGGAAGCAGAATCAGCCTCAATTAAGGAGTTGTTAACGGAAATGTTTTCTAAAATGGAGGAGTCAATAAGAACAGAGATAACAGGAGTAAGGGCAGATATAGGGCAGGTCCTAGGAAGAGTAGAGGAACTTGAGGACAGGTTGGATAAACAAGATGAAAGGTTGGATGAGATAGCAGAACAAGTGGTAAACTTGCAGAGAACAAATATAAATCTCCAGTATATAATTGAAGATCAGGAAAATAGGGGGAGGAGAAAGAATGTTCGTATTAAAGGTCTCCCAGAGAAATATAATTCCGGGGTCCTGGGAGACACATTACAAAAACTTTTCAACCCTTTGTTAGAGAGGGACCCCTCTGATCTTTTAAGATTGGAGAGAGTTCATAGGATTCCCAGGGGGAGGACAGCAGGAGAGGAGGCTCCAAGAGATGTAATAGCAAGGTTCCACTATGCAGAGGAAAAGGCGCAAATAATGGGGAGGCTGAGGATGCTCCCAGACTTGTCCCTGGATGGGGCAAACCTGCAGGTGTTCTCAGACCTAGCCCCAGAAACACTTTTAGGAGAAGGAGATTATTAAAACCTCTCACTCAACAGATGTCTGCCCTCGGAATAGTTTACCAATGGGGCTTTCCAGCCTGTCTAAAGGGGAAAAAAGGATGGCCGCTCTGCAGTACTGCGTTTCCCGGAAGACCTTAGAGCCTTCTGCGATAAGCTGGATATACCCCAGCCTCAATTACCAGGGTGGGGAATAGAAGCTAAGGAGGAAGGACCGATACAAAGGAGGGCAAGATGGAAGAGGGGGCGAAGAGCTGACCCCAATGAGGGGGAAACAGCTAGAAGCTAAATTAAAGAGAATATAGGACTGGGGGAGGACGGGGGGATGGTGGGGGGGTGGGGGGTGGGTGCCTCTTGGAGGTCTACTGGCGTGAGCCCCCGAGGTAAATATGGGAAGGAAAAGACACCTCGAGGTGATGTTTCGACCCCATATGATTAACGCAGAAAGGGGGGTCCTCCGAATAACCTGTTTAAGGGAAGCGTTGCGGAGGGGGATTGGGTGGGTGAGGTGGGTGGGGTGGGGGGGAGGGGGGGGGGGGGAGGTATGGGGATTTTTTTTTCCTTCGTCCGCCAATCCCGATCTGTCCTCTCGAAAAATGTCTACTGGGTCGGTGTAGGTCTCTAAAAGAAATTAATATTTAATGGCACTAATTAATGTGATAACATATAATGTGAGGGGGTTAAATACAAGAGAAAAAAGATTCAAAATTAATGAGGAACTGCAGTTTATGAGGGGGAATATAATCTGTCTACAGGAGACGTATATAACCAATGTCTCCGGAATAAAAATGTCATCAGTACAATTTCCAGTATGGTATTATGGAGACTCGCCATCGGCCCACTCAAGAGGAGTAGCCATTGGCTTTGATAGACAATTAAGGTTTGATATTCAAGACCGTTTAACCGACCCAGAGGGCAGATTTCTGTTTATAAAGGGAAAAATGGGGGCAACGCAATATACAATAGCAAACATCTATGCTTCAAACAGAAATTCAGATAGATTCCTAAGGAAAATATTAATAAAACTTGAGGAATTCAGAGAGGGCAAAGTTGTACTAGCAGGGGATTTAAACTGGTGTCTAGACCCAAAGATGGATTCCTCGGGGGGAGGCTTAAGAGCGTCGCAACAGAGATATAGGGGGGTAATTAAAGCATTGTCAAAGGCTCAGCTTCTAGATGCTTGGAGGATTAGTCATCAAAAAGAGCGTGACTATACCCATTTTTCGGCAGTCCATAAAACTTTTGCTAGACTGGACTATGTTTTTATAGAACATCGACTTGTGACCAATTTGAAAAAAGTTGAAATTAAGCCTATTACCCTATCAGACCATGCCCCGATAGTAGCTCAAATAGAAATGCAGGAAGAGACAGCGAGGGAGATAAGCTGGAGGATGAATGACTCCCTTATGCAGGAACAGGGGCCCAGTCGACAAATTGAAAAAGAGTTGAGCGATTTCTTTGAGCTAAATGATACGAAGGAAATATCTAGAGCGACCTTATGGGAAACACATAAGGTAGTAATAAGGGGTAGGCTGATTGGGATCAGAGCAGGAAGAAAGAAGGAAAAACAGAAAAGGAAGGCCCAACTATACAACGAGATTGAACAAATGGAACAGAAAACAAGACCTAGAGGGATCCAGGAGAGTCAGGACCTACAAAAAAAAAAGGGAGTTAGAAGAGTACCTAGACCAAGACAGGAGAACAAGGTTTCATGAGATAAATAAGGAAAGATACCAGTGGGGGAATAGACCAGGTAAATGGCTCACAAGAAGGGTCAAGGAACAAAAAAAATAGGACATTCATTCCCAAAATTAGAAATAAGAAGGGGGAGTTAAAGTTTGCCACCCCAGAAATTGCAGAGAATTTTCATTCCTACTATAGTACCCTTTATAAATTGGGAACAGTTAGTAGTAAAGGAGGAAAAAGGAAGGAAGCGATTAGGGAATATCTCAGGAATCTCGATTTCCCAAGAGAAGGGAGGGAGGAGATGGAGGCCCTAGAGGCCCCCGTCTCAACTGGGGAAGTTGAGAGAGCAATAAAGGAAATGCCACTAGGGGGCAGCCCCGGCCCAGACGGGTTTTCCAGTGTGTACTACAAGAGATATAAGACCCTGCTGGTACCAAAACTATGTGAGTATTTTAACGCAGTAGGTGAGGGTCTACCTTTCCGTAAAGAAGCACTTTTAGCCCACATTTCCCTAATTTTGAAGGAGGGTAAAGACCCAGCTGCTCTAGAGAGTTATCGTCCGATATCGCTACTGAACGTAGACATAAAGATATATGCAAAAATAATAGCTGACAGATTAAAAGTGCTCCTACCGTCATGGGTCCACGCCGATCAGGCGGGATTCATGCAGGGACGGGAGGGAAGGGACAACTCGGTGAAATCCATCATCTTGATCCAAGAAGTAAGTAAAGAGAAGACGCCAACAGTACTGATGTCAGTTGACGCCAAAAAGGCCTTTGACAGATTGGACTGGGAGTTTATGTACGAGACCCTAATTTATAAGGGGGTAGGGGAAAGAATGATGAGATGGATTAAGGCGTTATATACTCATCCAACTGCCAGAATAAGAGTTAATGGATCCCTGTCTCGCCCCCTTGAGTTGTTCAACGGGACGAGACAGGGATGCCCTCTCTCACCGCTCCTGTTCGTTTTGAGCCTTGAACCCCTCCTAGTGGCAATACGCAGGAACCAGGATATCCAAGGTATTAGGGTTGGAAGGATAGAGTATAAACTATCTGCATTTGCAGATGATATATTATTATATATAGTCAACCCAAGAACATCGATCCCCCCGGTCCTGAAGGAGCTGGAGCATTATGGAAGGTTATCAAACTTCAAGATAAATCTCACGAAGACAGAGATCTTAAACTTGAATCTACCCGAGGTAGAACAGAGTACGCTCGCATCAAGCTTACCTTTTAAATGGTGCAAGGGAGAATTGAACTACCTAGGGATAAAATTAACGCCACAAAGACAAGGGCTTTATGAGGCAAACTATATCCCTCTCCTTAATAAAATCAAAAATATAATGAAAAATATGAGGTATAAAGCAGTATCCTGGATGGGTAGAGTAAACGTAATAAAAATGACCATTCTCCCTATTATAAATTATACATTTCAAATGATTCCCGTTCCGGTCCCAATGTGTTTCTTTAGGAAATTAAAAACATTAATGATGACCTTCATATGGCCCCGGAAACATGCACGTATACCATACAAAGTATTAGTAAAGGGAAAAGACAAGGGCGGAGTAGCATTACCAGAAGTTAAGAAATACTATGAGGCAATAATAATAGCCAGAGTAGCAGACTGGATACATAATCAGAAGGAAAAGGGTTGGGTAAACCTGGAAACAAGACTGAGTGGAGTGCCTCTGGAAAAAATGATATGGATTCCATCGGAGCAGCGGAATTTAGGAGAAAACACAAGTAATTTAACGAGACACACGTTAAGAGTATGGGATAGTATTAACAGGGCACACAACTGGACTCACAATTCACCTTTAATGTCACTTTTGGACACAGATTATTTTTTACCAGGTAAAGAGGAGCGACTGTATTTTAGTAGATGGGCAAGTAAAGAGGAAATAAAATTAGGAGAAATCATTAAAAGTAATGGGTTATATACATACAGGGAACTTACACAAGAATGGGGACACAAACCGTTAGATAAATGGAGACACGCCCAAATTTTACACTTTTCACAAAGTTTACCACACCCGTTACGGGGATTAGAGTATTTGAGACCTTTGGAGAATTTACTGAAGGACAACAAATGTTTAGTTCGAAAAGTATCAAAAATGTATAAAATATTAAGACAGGAAACGGATTTAGAATTTCCGAGATTTTTAGGGAAATGGGAAGAAGATTTAGGCTCACTAAGGAATGAGGAACACAGGATAAAAATATTTAAACTGACTCACTCAGTAGCAAGAGAAGTCCGTATGATAGAGATGTCTTATAAATTATTATCAAGATGGTATATGACCCCCCAAAGTATGCAGAGGTTTACAGGGGCACAGCAGGCACTGTGCTGGAGGGAGTGTTCGGAAGAGGGCTCCCTCTCACATATTTGGTGGGGCTGCCCCAAATAATCCAGTTTTGGGATAAAATTGTAGAAATCATAAACACGGTGACACAAAAGAAACTTAAGAAAAACCCCTGGACATGCCTTTTCCATGACACCGAACTAGGAGTAACACAATATAGAAACACGATAGTCCCCCATCTCCTGAATGCTGCTAAAGTGCTGATTCCTCGTTATTGGAAATCCAAACAAATCCCAAAAATAACGGAATGGGTACAGAGGGTGGAGCAAATGAGGATAATGGAGGAATCAATACATAAATTACAAGAAATAGAGGTAGAGGATCACGTGGAATGGCAACAATGGCTGGCATTCTTGGAGAGGGAGGACTGCCGTGAAATAATTGAGGGATAAGGGGACAGAGAGGGAGAGGACATTGAGTGAGAAGTGAGGGGGACAGACCCTCCCACTCAACAAAAAAGAAAGATTTATACGGGATAGTTTTTTTTTTCTTCGTTTTTGGGAGGGGGAGGGTTAAGGAAATTAGGGAGTATAAGTAATTTCTTGCAATGTATTTATATATGTTTAAATGTAAAATTGATAAAGTATAAAAAAAAAAAAAGGAAGAGAAAGAGAAAATAAAAAGGAAGGTTATTAAAGGTAATGAAAAGAAAAATAAAGATTTGCCATAATGATGTCAAAAGGAGTAAGCGGAGATATGAACATTGAGTTGATTACACTCCGCGATGATAAAGTAACGGACTGAGATGGCAAAAAAAAAAAAACTTGGTACAGGCCTGTGGCTGTGTGATGAGAACCGGAATGATTCCAGGCAGGTCCAGAAGTGAACTGATATCTGAACAGCGAGATCTCTTTTGCTGTATTGCTGGGACTAATGAGAACACACTGTTGCCAATAAGCTGCTGCTGCTAGCAGAGACTGAGCACATAAGAGCTGGCCATTTAACTAACAATGTTATTTACCACATGCAGACTTTACTGGGATTGTACTCAGGCACATCACTGTAAAGACTGGGGCCCAACGCTAGCTGGCTGAAGATCTAGGGCTACAAAATGCTCATTAAGATAGCTGCTTTACAAGAACTTTGCCTATTGGCCATAGTAAGTACCTCCTTGTGGAGTTTTAAATTTAATTGCTGATATTCATATATAGAGTGCACTGTAAAGTGTGTTTTAGTCTGCTGTTTACAGAGAAGATATTGCAACATTTAATATTATTGCTGTTGCTGTTTTTTAATGCCTTTGCTTATCGCTGATTTTGTGGATACCAGGTTTACTCTAATTTAGCTGCATAGAACTCCATCATATGCCGCTATAGCCTAGTGAACATATTGTCTAGTGAACTGTGAATGGCTTAGTCCAGGGGTGCCCAACCAGTGGCCCGCAGAGCCCTCTGATGTGCCCTGTGACCTCCTTCTCTGGGATGGTGGGTTGGCAAGCCCAGATTGTGGTTTGTCAACCCGCCATTCCCAGAGCATCAGTGTTGTGAATGAATACGGTGATAGAAGAAGCAAGCAGCTGCAAAGCAGAGCTGCATAAGCTGCTGATACCTGTATAGTGTCAGTTCCTGTCACACGCGGAGTGATACCAAATGCACTGCAGGATATAATAGAAATCTTTGGCAAAGTGTAGCTAACCCGCTGGAAAGCCAGAGGTGCACTGCGCTGCACCCACGGTGTGGGTATACCACAGCGCATCAGTGTGAAAACAGCTTTAGGCCCCTTTCATACGATCAGTTCGACCCAATTGGACCCTCCGTTTACCTCTATAGAGCAGCAGATGTAAACAGACTTGTGTCCATTTACACCTGCCTACCTCCAATCTGCTAAAAAAACAGAAGAGTATCTGTCCCCTTGCATATGGGCAGATTAGGGGGCCCATATTGTGGCCCATGACCGATTACCATGCCACTTAAAGTGGAAGTAAACTCCCCTATCGTTTTCAGCCAAGGAAGTTGCCATCTTTGCCTCTGTTTAATCTTCAACTGCTATGGTGCTGCACATGTGATTCGTTATGACACCAGCCATTGGATGGTTTGATAATTTGGCTGAGAGCACAGCCAATGTGCAGTTAGCATTCCCGGCATGCATTTTTTTTTTACTGTTTAAATCAATGGGTTTACTTCCACTTTAAGTGGCCCTCACTCTTCAAAAGGTTAGGCACCCCTGGCTTAGTCCTTTACTTACTCATGCATGTGCATACTTCTATTTACTGCAACACTTGACAATATACTGGGCTCATTTACCACCAACCAATCTGATGTTTGTTTTTTGATATTGACAAAAAATATATAATATATATATATATATATATATATATATAATTCCACATTTTGTCATGTTACAACCAAAAACATAAATATATTTTATTGGGATTTTATGTGATAGATTAACACAAAGTGACCCATAATTGTGAAGTGGAAAGAAAATGATTAATGGTTCAAAATTTTCTACAAAACTAAAAATCTAGTGGAACCAATTGCCTTCAGAAGTCACCTAATTAGTAAATAGAGTACATCTGTGTGTAATTTAATCTCAGTATAAATACAGCTGTTCTGTGAATCCCTCAGAGGCTTGTTAAAAAATCTTAGTGAACAAACAGCAACATGAAAGCCAAGGAACACACAAGACAGGTCAGGGATAAAGCTTTTGAGAAGTTTAACCAGTTTAACAGAGCCTTGTTTTGAGATTTGGTATTTACAGGTTAAAATATTTTTTTTTTGCCAGGAAATTACTTGGAACTCCCAAACCTTATATATATATATATATATATATATATATATATATATATATATATATATATATATATATATAGACACCTTTGAGAATAAAATGGCGGTCGTTGAAATACTTTATGTCACACCGTATTTGAGCAGTGGTCTTTCTGGGGAAAAATACACTTTTTTAATTAAAAAGTAAGACATTAAAGTTAGATCAACTTTTTTATATTCTGAAAGATAATGTTATGCCAAGTAAATTGATACCAAACATGTCACGCTTGAAAATTGAGCCCGCTTGTGGAATGACGACAAACTTTGACACTTAAAAATCTCCATAGAGGGGGCGTGACCGGAGGCCGACGGGAGCGGACGTGCTGAGCCAGAGCTCCGACACAGCTGCCGCTTCATCCACCGACATCAGGATGATCCGAGCGGGGAGAGAGCCCTGGACTCTCCCCGCTGGATGCCGGAACCCTCCCGCATCATCCCCGGAGGTTTTTTGTGCCTTTGCCGGCCGCTCGAGCCCCATCCAGGCTCGCGGCCTACTCCTGCCCGCCGGACCGCCGCGGCCATCTTGAGGCCTACTGCATCCCCGGACATCCGCGCCATTCAGGGCCTTGTACAGCGCCGCTGACCTCCCCTTACAGCCTTCGGAGGTAGAGCCCGCTGGCGGAGGTGGCCTGAGACGACTCTGGAGGATCCACCCGCACTGAGGCCTGCTGCGGAGCCCCTTCCACGCGAGGCCGGCCGCCATCTTTAGGCCTCGGGCCTACGCCACCCACCCACCCAGCGGAGGTGCTGGCAGCTGCTGCAGTGGAGGTCTGGACCCATCCTCACCCTCCATTGACCGGAGATCCCTGGTAGACACCGGACTGCTCTCCTCCTCCACTGTGAGTGACCTCCAGCTGGACTCACCAATACGCAGCGCAGTGTTCCTGCTACCTCCACAGGTACCTACCTCCAGCTACCCCCCTCTTCATCCCCCCCTGTGCCCCTGCTTCCCCCCGCGTCCACCTGGGCTGATTGTTCTGCCCCCACCCCCCCCCCGAATTGCCCTATATATCCCCCTGCTCCCCCCTTCAACTCCTGTGCCCACGTGTCCGGGCCTATTGACTGCTAGACCATGTGAGAACCCCTCTACCATGACAGCCATGTGATTTTGGGGCCATGTCCCCATCCCCGCCTCCCTGAGGCTCCTGCACAGCGTTTTACAGCTTTACTACCTCTGGGAGCCACGTCCTCACCCACTCAGCCCAACCGTGCACCCCATGGGGAAGATAGGAGACCAAAGAAAGTCCTACGCTTCTGTACTTCTCCCCCATACTTAATCCACCATGGACCGTTATCTACACAAATCCATCCCCTCCTCCCAACCGGAGGGAGACCCCGCACCAGACCCTCAAATTCGTTGTGAACCAGATTTCAACTACCCGGCCACTCCTTCACCCATCCTGGACCAGGGATCCCCCACTTTGCTGACGGCAGATGTTCTAGACGCTAAGCTCCAATCCCTGCTCATAGCTATCACTCACTCCATATCTCAGGAAATTGGGAAACTTGCCAAGGAGCTGAGGGGTGAGATCGACCAATTAGGCGGCCGAACAGACACCCTAGAGACTAAATTTGATGAACTGGCCCAATATGTTCAAGTGTTAGAGGAAGATAACGCCGCTGTTAAACTCTCTGTCTCTCAACTTCAAACGCAACAAGAAGACCTTGAGAATCGTGAACGTAGGCAAAACCTGCGGATCAGGGGCATCCCCGAGGTGGTGGAGGACAGGGATCTCCGCTCATATCTTCTAAGCTTGTTTAACGTGGTGGCCCCCCAAGTTCCAGATATTGATTGGCGAATGGACAGGGCCCATAGATCACTGGCGCCCAAACCCCCTGCAGGTGCAAACCCGAGGGACATGGTGGTTCGGTTCCACTATTTTGACAGTAAGGAAGCACTTACACTCGCTACTCGCAATCAATCCAAGCTGGACTTTAAAGGTGCCAAGATTCAAATATTTAATGATCTCTCGCCCATTACCTTGGCAAGACGACGGAACCTTCGTCTCTTGACGCTTCATCTCCAATCCCACAAGGTCCCATACAGATGGGGCTTCCCTTTCCGCCTCTCGGTGACCCGAGAAGGCACTCAATTCTCTCTTCGTGATCTACATGAAAGCGACGCCTTCCTGCGCAGTCTTGGCCTCCCTCCTCTTCCAGATGAAGAACCTGCTCCACTTCCCTCTACGCCTCGGCCGTCTGCACTTCCTGCCCGGATCTGGACTCCAGTTCGACCAAAGCCTTCCAGGTCCAACCTCACCCCCACGACGGAGACCTTCCTTTAGACCCCCGACCTGAGGGACGCTGAATCGGGACGAGACTGAGCCTATTTACCCCCCTAGATGGGGCCTTGCTGGATTTTCCATGGTGCGGTTTTTCTGTTATTATACCATGGTGGATCCCCCACACTTACCCCCCAACGCCCACGGGGTGCACTGTTTATTGTTCAATGCTCTTTTTTCCAATGTTTGCAACTTTAATCTATTGTCTTTTGACTGTGATATTATTATTCATTCTGTTGCTATGTTCACTTTTTGACAAATTGGCTGAACTAGTTTTTTCCAGTTATGGTAGGCGGGGGGTGGCCTATGGGCACATCCCCCCCCACATTAGGTGGTCCTTGCGACCCCTGTTTTGGTCCCGGGCTCGAGCCTGGGCTTCCTGGAGGTTATTCTCCTCCGGGTTTCTCTTCGGATGTCTTTTTTATTTTTGTTTTTTTTTTCTGGCTACGGCCCATGCAGTCTCCCCATAGGCTGTTTTTTTTTTGTTCTTTTTGACGCTTTTAGATTTTGTCAACAGTATTTTTTCGGTGCTTCACATATTCTTGTGACACCGCTCACCTTTACACAAGTTTCTCTTGGGAAGTTCCTTTTAGTCAGACCTTGGTCTCCTTGGTTTTCCTTGGTGATCGACAACCACTTTTTTATAGATATATGTCAATATCAATGTTATTGTTGCACCACTATTTACCCGAATGTCAGGCTCTCTCTGTTTCTCTCCCTTTGTTTCTATCTCTCCTCTTGCCTCTACCTCCCTACTGCTTGGGACTCAACCTCCACTGACTGATTTATGCTTTTTTCTATGCTCTCTCACCAATCTCCTTTGATATGTCGTTGACATTTTTTACCTGTAATGTGAAAGGTTTAAACTCTGTTCGGAAGAGGTGGTTAGCTCTGAAAGAGTTTAAAGCTTCTAAGGCCGACGTGATACTGGTCCAGGAGACACACTTCCGTCCTGGGGGTTCCCTTAAATTTGCCAGCAAAACATTTCCGACCTCCTTTCTGGCCTCAGATCCGTCTGGCAAGGCGGGCGTGGCAATTCTGATTAGCCGCTCCTGCCCGTTACGAATCCAATCTACTTATTTGGACCCCCAGGGCAGATTTATTATTCTGGATTGCATGTTTCAGTCCCACCCTGTCACGATTTTAAATGTATATGCTCCCAATTCTGGTCAGGTTCGCTTCATTAGTGCTGTTTTTGACGTGTTAGATAAGTATGCACACCCTTTCACAGTGATTGGCGGGGATTTCAATATGGTCATGTCCCCTGGTAAAGACAAACATGTTTTGTTCCCCTCTAAGACCCCCTCCACTGTAGACTCCCTCTCCAAATCGTTCCGCAGACTTATCAGAGCCCGACGTTTCTTAGACATATGGAGAATCAAACACCCTACTCAGAGACATGATACTTTTTACTCCCACCCCCACAAACTTTTTTCTAGATTAGATCATTTTTTCATCTCCACGCCCCTTTTGACGGCTGCAGCATCCTCGGAAATTAATCCTGTCCCATGGTCGGATCATTCCTTAGTCCACTTGGAACTCTCCCTATCCTCGGCCTTCCCCCGCTCCTGTCACTGGCGGCTCAATGAGACTTTTCTACGTAACCCTGAGACTAACGTCCAACTGACCACATGCCTTGCTGAATATTTTGAGCTTAACGTCGGCTCCGTCTCTGGGCCCTCGACACTGTGGGAGGCACATAAACCTGTATTCAGGGGGCATTGTATTGCAATCAGCTCCCGACTTAAAAAAGACGCCGCACACCAAAGAGCCTCGGCTCTTCTCAGACTTCGCAAAGCTGAAGACCGTTTGTTCTCTTCTCCCACGGTGTCAGAGCTCAGGACTGTTGTCTACCTACGTAACCTCCTTAGATCACTTGATATGCAGAAGATAGACAAATCCCTCCTATGGTCCAAACAGAAGTTTTACGAGTACTCTAACAAACCCCACCGGATACTAGTAAACAAACTTAAACCTCGACCTTTCCAATCCTATCCTGACTCCCTTAAACAGCCCGACGGTTCCTCCACTTACTGCCCTCTCACAATGTCTAAAACATTTGGTGACTTCTACCATAAGCTGTATAACTGTTTACTCACTGACAATCAATACACTTTCACTCAGGAGAAATTCAACTCCTTCGTGGAATCACTGTCCCTCCCCCAGCTTTCCCCTGACCACCTCTCATCTTTAAATTCCACCATCTCCCCTGAGGAATTAGCTGCAGTAGTGGAGAATCTTCCCACTCAAAAAGCTCCTGGCCCTGATGGCCTTCCTTACTCCTACTACAAAACTTTCCTTCCGCTGCTGAGTCCACATCTCCTTTCCCTATTCTCTTCCTTATTGAAAGGCACCACTCCTGATCCCCAGTTTCTCCATGCTCATGTATCTGTGATCCCGAAACCAGATAAAGATCCCTTCCTCCCAGACAACTACAGGCCCATCGCGCTGCTAAATTCCGATTACAAAATTTTCACTAAGATATTGGCTAATAGGCTGTCCCGTTTCCTACCGCACCTCATCCACAAGGACCAAGTTGGTTTTGTGCTGGCTAGGCATGCAGGAGATAATACTAGACGTACTGTAGATTTGATTGACTTACTAAACAAAACGAACCGCCCAGCTCTAATACTGAGCCTTGACGCCCAGAAGGCGTTCGATAGACTCAGCTGGCCATTTATGTTTGCCACGCTTTCTCATTTCGGCATTGCAGGTCCCTTTGTCACCGCCCTGAGGGCACTGTATTCCAAACCCTCCTCGCAAGTTCAACTATCCTCCTATTTATCGCCATCCTTCTCCCTCAGTAATGGCACTAGGCAGGGCTGCCCATTATCCCCCTTACTCTTTATTCTCTGTTTGGAACCCTTGGCTGCGGCTATCCGTAACCACCCTGACATTCGGGGGGTACGACTACGCCAAACAGAGTATAAACTGTCTCTCTATGCTGACGATATCCTACTGACTTTAACCAGACCCCACACTTCCCTCCCCTCTCTACATGCTCTCCTGCATCAATTTAGCTCGATCTCTGGATATAAAATTAACACTAACAAGACAGAAGCCCTACCTGTTCTTATTCCCCCCGTAGAGCTTGCCCCTTTGCAGAACAATTACGCTTATCGTTGGTGTACAGACTCCATTAAATATCTAGGGGTTAACCTTACCCCTTCCTACTCTGGCCTATACAGTGCTAATTTCCCACCACTCTTTCGGGACATCGACCGGCTCTTGCGACAATGGGACTCATATCCCATTTCTCTCTTGGGTCGCATCAATGTCCTGAAGATGTCTATCATGCCACGACTTTTATACCTGTTTGAAACACTACCGATCCCCGTTCCCATGTCCCAACTTAAAGCAACTCAGAGGTCCTTCCTGAATTTTATATGGCGCTATAAGGCCCACAGGATAGCTAGTTCTGTGGTGCTCACTCCTAGAGCTAGGGGTGGATTGGGGGCCCCGGACCTCCTTAAATATTATTATGCTACACACTTAAAACCGGTCATAGTATGGTCACATAGAATGTCATCCAGTGTGTGGTCTGACATTGAAATGAGCATTACTACCCCGGTCCACCCCTGCTCGATGATTTGGGCAAAATTAGATGATTCCATACATCAACTTAGGAACCTCTCTCTGAGCCCCATGCTCTTTACTCTTTCTATATGGAAGAAATGTGCCCAGCGTTTCTCCCTGACCTCTCCGTGCTCGCCATTATTAAATGTATTGTTCAACCCTGACATCCCGGACAGCCTGTCTTACTCGCGCATGCTCCCTTGGACACGGGCGGGCGTTTTCCAACTTCCTAACCTGGTGCATCCACTTACACACTCGCTTCTGTCCTTCGCTGATATTCAACGTAAATTTCAGGTTCCCAAGGGTTTGTTTTACTCCTATCTTCAAATCAGACATTATTTTGGCTCCAAATGTTCTGGTACAGGACCCCACAGCTCCTACATAAATACGATCCACGGGCTTCCCCACTCTGCTGGAGATGCCGGAAGGCTGTTGGATCTCTTTTTCACATATTCTGGGAATGTTCGGTCATCCAACCCTTTTGGTCCTCGGTCCATGGATACTTGCAAGATCTTTCCGATACTGTCCTTCCTTTAACCCTGATCCACTTTTTGTTAGGCTTACCCTTTCCTGACCTGCCTGCTAATGTCCAGAAACTTTTAGGCTATATTCTACTTGCTGCAAGACGGGCCATTCCAGTTAGATGGCTGTCACAGTCCCCGCCAATGCTCCCGCAGATATTGCAAACTCTGGAACAGATTTGTAGGATGGAATACCTTACCGCTGTTATTCATGATACTCTGCACAGGTTTTCCCGAGTCTGGGACTTATGGGATCATTCCCCGCTCAACCCGGGTTTCCCTATAGCCCCCCCTTAAGGATTACCTGATGCTTTTCCCCATCCCCCTCCCAATATATGTCTTTCCCCAAGGATGCCTTAATCTGGTATAGGCTCCTCCCGGAACTGAGCATACCCCAGATCCAGTGGTTGGCTATGCTTTCCTTGCAGACACATAGCTACCTGGCCTACCCACCCATTGGACTCTTTCCTACACCTCCCCCTATTGACTCTTCCCCCCCGCCCCCCCCCCCCCCGTTAGTGGATGTATTACTGCTTTAATTGTGCCTGTGACTTGATATTGCCTGACCATTAGATTATTTTATTTTTTTTCTTGTGTTTATTTTATGCTTACTTTCTTTTCTTACTTTTTTGCCTATGGCCTGTAACATTGTTGACACGGACGACAGTTTTTTTTTTGCTGTTATACTTCCCTTTGTACATTCTCTCTGAAATTTTCAATAAAAAATACAATTGAAAAAAAAAAAAAATCTCCATAGGCGACGGTTAAATTTTTCTACAGGTTACCAGTTTTGAGTTACAGAGGAGGTCTAGTGCTAGAATTATTGCTTTGGCTCTAACAATCACGGTGCTAAAGCAGCTATTAAAAAATCTACACACCACTGTGAAAATGTCAGGTTTCTGTGATGTGAAAAAATGAGACAAAGATAAAAGATTTCAGAACTTTTTCTACCTTTAATGTGATCGAAAAACTGTACAACTCAGTTGAACAACAAACTGAAATCTTTTTGGTAGAGGGAAAAAAATAATAATATGGTTGCATAAGTGTGCATACCCTTAACTACTTGGCCAGGCGGCGCAGCTCGTGTGGCGGGAGGGCGTCATATGACATCCTCCCATTTAAACAGGGAATGTGTGCAATAGTGCGTGTGCATCCCTGTTCCTTCGGTGGCGGCGTGTCACAGAGACACTGCTCACCACAGAGGGGGGTGAACAGCCATGGGGTATGACTGTTTACCACATGATCGGCCATAATGAAGTCACGGGCGATCACAGATAGTTACACCCCCACTGTGCACGGCACATGCACACAATCGCGAGCGCGCTGCACATGCACATCGGTGGCGGCATGTTCCCGGGAACACTGCTCGTCACCGATGCTGGTAAACAGCCATTGGCCGGCTGTTTACCCATGTGATCGGCTGTGATAATTTCACAGCCGATCACTAAATGTAAACAAACCGCGGTAACGAGATGTTACCGGGTTCTCCTCCTCATACATGATCATGTGTGAGGAGGAGATTGTGGTAACATCTCGTTACCGCTTACAGTGTACACACCAATCACACTGATTGCCCCCCATAAAGAGTACCTGTCACAGCCCATCAGAGTACCCGGGTACCTGTCACAGCCCATCAGAGTACCCGAGTACCTGTCACAACCCATCAGAGTACCCAAGTACCTGTCCCAACCCATCAGAGTACCTGAGTACCTGTCCCAGTCCATCTGAGTACTCAAGTACCTGTCACAGTCCATCTGAGTACCTGTCACAGTTCATCTGAGTACCTGTCACAGTTCATCTGAGTACCAGAGTACCTGTCACAGTCCATATAAGTACTTGAGTACCTATCACCGCCCTTCAGAGTACCCAAATACCAGTCACCAGGCCATCAGAAAACCTGTCACCAGGCCATCAGTTTACTCAAGTACTTGTCACCAGGCCATCAGAGTACTTAAGTACCTGTCACCAGCCCATCAGAGTACCAGAGTACCTATCTGCAGCCCATCAGAGTACCCGAGTACCTATTTGCAGCCCATGCCTCATAGAATATAATTTGGGGTGTTTGCTTTCCAAAATGGGGTCATTTTGTGGGTAATTCCATTGTCCTGGTGCTCCAGGACCTTCAAAAGTGTGATAGGTAGGAATGAAATGAGATGTGTCATTTATGCTCCTAGAACGCCTGAAGGTACTACTTCAATGTTCGGCCTCTCTATGTGACCAGGCTGTATTAAAGTCCTACACATGTGGTATCGCGATACTCAGGAGGAGTAGCAGAATGTGTTTTGGGGTGTAATTTTTGCAATATACATGCTATGTGTTAGAAATATCTTATAAATTGACAACCTTGTGTTTTAATTTTTTTCCACATTTTCCAAAAACTTCTGGAAAAAAAATGAACTGTTCTAAAGACTCACTATGGGGTAATTTTATGGGCAATTCCATTGTCCTGGTACTCCAGGGCCTTCAAAAGTGTAATAGGTGGCTGTGAAATGAGATGTGTCATTTTTGCTCGCAGAACGCCTGAAGGTATTACTTCAATGTTGGTGCTCTGTATGTGGCCATGCTTTGTAAAAGTCTCACACATGTGGTATCACCGTACTCGGGCAGAATGTATTTTAGGGTGTAATAACCTGATAATATGACAATTTTGTAAAAAAATAAAAATAAAAAATAAATTTTCATTTTGCAAAGAATTGTGGGAAAAAATGACAACTTAGTTAAGCTACTTACTTAATACCTTGGAATGTCTACTTTCTAAAAATGGGTCTTTTGGGGGGTATTTGTACTTTCCTGACTTGTCTCAAGAAATGAGATACACCTGATATACTGAAGGCCTTATCAGATGTGATACATTTTCAGTGATTGGCACCATAGTTTGTAGGCTATATAACTTTCACAATGACCAAATAATATACACTAATATGGGTTATTTTTACCAAAGATATGTAGCAGTATAAATTTTGGGAAATTTATGAAGAAAAATTTCTAATTAGCAAAATGTTATGACAGAAACAAAGAAAATGGCATTTTTTTAAACAAAAAAATGTAGGTTTTTTTTAATTTATAGCACAAAAAAAAAAAAAACCCACTAGTGATTATATACCACTAAAAGAAAGTTCTATTTGTGTGGAAAAAGGGACGCAAGTTTCATATGGGTACAGTGTTGCATGACTGAGTAATTGTCATTCAAACTATGAGAGCGCTGAAAGCTGAAAATTGGTCTGGTCAGGAAGGGGGTGTAAGTGCACCGTATTGAGGTGGTTAAACTAATACTTTGTTGAAGCACCTTTTGATTGTATTACAGCACTCAATCTTTTTGGGTATGAATCTATTAGCATGGCACATCTTGACTTGGCAATATTTGTCCACTCTTCTCTGCAAAAACACTCCAAATCTGTCAGATTGTGAGGGCATTTCCTGTGCAAAGCCCTATTCAGATCACCCCACAGACTTTAACCGGGTTCAGGTCTGGGCTCTGGCTGGCCCATTCCAATCTTATTCTGGTGAAGCTATTCCTTTGTTGATTTGGATGTATGCTTTGAGTCTTTGTCATTCTGACGCTCTCATCCAATCTGACAGAGCTTGAGCTATTTTGCAAAGAAGAATAGGCAAAAATGTCACTCTCTAGATATGCAAAGCTGGTGGAGACATACTCAAAAGACTCAGGGGGGATGAATACAAATGCATGCCACACTTTTTGCATATTTATTTGTAAAACATTTTGAAAACCATTTATCATTTTCCTTCCACTTTACAATTATGTGCCAGTTTGTAGGAAAAATGTTGCAGCACTAATAAGTGAACAAAACTGATTAAAAATAAAAAGGACATTAGGCAATTAAATAGATACAAATACACTCAAGTATTTGAAAATCAAATAATAAGTGTAAACAAATGAAATTATAAATAAAATTCATAAAAAGTCTGTGACTGGTGTAAGGTAGAACTTCTTCCACTATAAATCAGATCACAGCAAAAAATCTGTGAAACAAATGTACATAATGATAGAAATCAGTGACAATTCCTCCTTCCTTCCTCAACCAGAGTGTGAACACCACAAGAAATGCATGCTTACCTAATGGAAAGCTAGATAAGCTTGCGATCAATAACCCGGTCAGGGCCTTTATCCAAAGATGGAAACCGGTGCCTCCAGGTGATCCGTGGAATATTGCCAGCAAAACAATACAGATTACCAGCACGATAGTCAGATGGTGTCCAGAATAAAAAAGGAACTCACCATAGGGTAATTCCGATGATAAACCGTTTAATCAAGTAATAAAAATGTTACACTTACAATGTAAACAACTTTAACATTGTAAGTGTAACATTTTTGTTTTGTTCACTTATTAGTGTTGCAACATTTTTTCCTACAAAGTGGCACATATTTGTGAAGTGGAAGGAAAATGATAAAGTGTTTTCAAAATGTTTTACAAATAAATATGTTATTAGCTCTGTATTTTATATTTGTTTATGTGCCACTTTGTGTTGGTCTATTAGATAAAATCCCAATAAAATACATTTACATTTTTGGTTACAACATGACAAAATGTGGACAATTTCAAGGGGTATGAATACTTTTTCAAGTAACTGTATGTATATATATATATATATATATATATATATATATATATATATATATATATATATAAACATTTGCCAATTTCAATATCCCTTAATAAATGAAACATCAAAATGAGCACTGTGGTTAATAATGTAACAAAAATGAAAAAAAAAAATTTCACCCATATTCAACTGTCCCACTTTTAATTATTGCAGAAAGAAGACATAGATAATATAGTCATTAAGCCCAGGTTTTTGTTTCGCTCTTAATTATAAAATCCATTTAGTTTTGATTTGTAACAAAACTTTTAGTGCCGGCTATTGCAAAAAACGTAATTGTATCACAACTATAATAATGATAGTTGGAAAATTGCCTAGCAAACGGGATCTCAATATTAATAAAAGTCCATATACAGCGCTATTTCAGGTAATCAATCTTTTCAAGAAGGGGTAGATATGAAGGAACCCTTCACCAGCTTTAGTGTGTATGGAAAGACACACCACACCCAATGTGTATCCAATCTGCTTACCAGAAAATGATGATAAATAGGCATGTGTTATTCAATCACAACATATCACAGCATCGCTCTGCAAACACTGATCATAAATGAAAATGATCCAATCATAGAACACAACTTGTAACGGTAACTGCTCCCATAAAGCCACCAGAATCACAGTGGCTGCCTTATTCTCTCATTTTGGTATTGCCGACCTATTGACTGGATGACTACATTTACCCTGTCTTTGGAGTTTGTGATTCTAGTGCCTTTATGGGAGCAGTGTCCATTACAAGTTGTGTTCTATGATTGGATCAAGTTGTGTTCTATGATTGGATCATTTTCATTCACCATTAGCTATTAGTTATACAGTGTTGGTTATTTTTATAGAAATAGAAAAAAAAAACAAGATTTTAAAATCACTTTAACATGGTGGTGTTCGGCCCATCTCTAGTCCTCTTATTAGGATAGCATGCAAATTTAAGGACTAGGTTGAGAGGTTGTGTTTTTACTGCCCATCCCTTTGTGTGGGCCATTTTACTTCCACCTTGCTCCCCTGATGCATTCTAGTGTGGGTGCCTCAGAATTGTTTTAGAAATCCCTGCGTTTCCAATTTTGCTTCATTTTTGGTGACACATTTCTGGTTTTGTGTCACACATGGTTGAGCCTCATGTTGAGTTGCATCCTTTCCTCCTCTGGCTGTGTCGGATGTCGTGAGGTTGGCCTCCCCGTTGCTTATAGCTCCATGTGGTTGTGCCTCTTATACTGTCTATATATATTATTTTTTTTGCATTTATGACTTTGTGAAGTTTCCTAGATAATGTTATTATGTATAACCATTTGGCCTTTGTGTGGTAATGTTTTCATACCACAGGTTCTTTCTTGTCTGTGCAGGCCAAAATATATTGTGCTTTGGTGAGCCCCCACCCACATTCTTCTTGCTGTGACCTACATAAATGTTGAGTGCTTTCAATATATAAGCATACCATCTTGTCTATGACTACATTGTTGGGTTGTGAGTGAACTTTTACCTGTGATTATATACTTTTGGTAAAACCTACCACCTTTTTAGTTGTATTCCTTTAATTTATCCTTACTTTTTTAACCATATTTGAGATAAATATTTGGGGTCTTTCTTGAGTTTTCAACCTTGAATTTTTTTCTGAGTTGCAGAGTTTTGTTGCAGAGTTTATATGTTTCTGCTCCTGTAACCCCCCTCCGGCTGGTATACAGCGGGCAAAAAAAGTATGCAATACATAAATATAAAAAAATAAAATAAGTTCAGAAAGTTGTGTGCAATAAAATGGAATGACACAAGCAAAATGTATTGAACAGGCTAACTGAAATGTATTTAATACTTCATACAAATCCCATTGTTGGTAATGACAGCTTCAAGAAACCTCCCGTATGGATTAACTAGTCGCATGCATTGCTTAGATGTGATTTTGGCCCATTCTTCCACACAAATAGTCTTCAAACCTTAAAGGTTCTGTGGGCCTCTTCTATGAACTCTAGCCATTCTAGCAGCTTTCTTTTCTTTCTTTGAAACCAATTGAAAATTTCCTTGGCTTTGTGTTCGGGATCATTTTCTTGCTGAAATGTCCACCCTTGTTTCATCTTCATCATCCTAGTAGATAGCAGCAGATTTTTTATCAAGAATGTCTTGATACATTTTTACATTCATTCTTTTTTCAATGGTATGATGTTTGCCAGTAGGTATGCTGAAAAACAGCCCCACACCATGACGTTCCCACCTTCAAACTTATTAGCACTAACACTATTGGTATGATGTTTTTGGGGTGATGTGCAGTGACATTTGACCTCCAAACATGGTTTGTATTATGGCATCCAAAGAGTTAAATTTTGGTCTCATCTGACCAAACTATATTCTCCCAGTATTTCGCAGGCTTGTCTAAATGTTGTGCAGTAAACATTAAACAAGCTTTAACATGCTTTTTCTTCAGCAGTGGAATCTTGCATAGTGAGTGTGCATACAGGTCATTGGGGTTGAGTGCATTACTTATTGTTTTTTCCAGATCTCCAGAAGTGCTTCTTGGCTCTTTGACAACATTTCTGATAATTCTTTTCATTCATATGTCAGAAATCTTGGGAGAAGCACCTGGTTATGCCCAATTTATGATGAAATTATGTTCTTTCCACTTCTGGATTATGGCCCCAACAGTGCTCACTGGAACATTTAGACGTTTAGAAATCCTTCTGTAATCAATGCCATTAGTATGTTTTGCAACAATAAGGTTGATAAAGTCTTGAGAGAGCTCTTTGCTTGTACCCATCATGAGATGTTTCTTATGTGACACCTTGGTAATGAGATACCTTTTTAAGGGCCATCAAGGGAGACTGAATCAGCTGATTTTAATTTTCTCTGACAAAGGGAAGGATTGCTTTCTAATGACTGATAGATTTAAGCTGGTGTCTTGGCTTTCCATGCCTTTTTGCACCTCCCTCTCTTCATGTGTTCAATACTTTTTCCTGTGTCATTCCATTCTTTTCACACATACCGTATTTATCGGCATATAACATGCGCCGGCGTATTACTCGCACCCAGAGTTTAGGAGGAAATTTAAAAGAAAAAACTTTTAGGAGGGAAGTTTAAGGAAAAAAACTTACATTTAAATGCCCATCAATGCAGCCTTATCAGTGTCATTTGCAGCCTTGCATTGCAGCCTTCCATTGCAGCCTTGTCAGTTGATTGCAGCCTTGTCAGTCGTTTGCAGCCTTGTCAGTGTCTTTGCCATTTTAAGAATGGTACCGCCGAGATGCAGAGCGAATGTCCTGTGTATCTCGGCGGCGCTCGTTCTCGGCCGTTCTCGACGGCTTTTGGGTCTTTTCGGCCACACTCAGGTGTTCTCGGCTATTTTCGGCCCTTCTCGTCTATTTTCGGCCACACTCAGCCATTCTCAGCAGCTTTCCGGAAGCTGCCGAGAACGGCCAAATGTGGCCGAAATAGCCGAGAGCGGCTGAAAATAGCTGGGAATGGCCGGATATACCAGAGAATCGCCGAAAATACATGAAAGTTGCCGAGAGCAGCAGAAAAGATTAGGAACGGCGTGGGATCGGCATATAACACGCACCCCAATTTCCCCCTGATTTTAGGCGGAAAAAAGTGCATGTTATACGCCGATAAATACGGTAACTTAATTTCTGAACGTATTTGTTTTGGTTTCTTTGTATGTATAGATTACATAGGTTGTTAACGACGTGGTGTCATGTCAATAGCACCTTTAGAAGTATATTTACCTAGAAAAATGGTGACATGTTCAATAAGTATTTTACCCGATATATATATATATATATATATACACACAGTGGGGATGGAAAGTATTCAGACCCCTTAACATTTTTCACTCTTTGTTATATTGTAGCCATTTGCTAAAATCATTTAAGTTATTTTTTTTCCTAATTAATGTACACACAGCACCCCATATTGACAGAAAAACACATAATTGTTGACAGTTTTGCAGATTTATTAAAAAAGAAAAACTGAAATATCACATGGTCCTAAGTATTCAGACCCTTTGCTGTGACACTCATATATTTTACTCAGGTGCTGTCCATTTCTTCTGATCATCCTTGAGATGGTTCTACACCTTCACTTGAGTTCTGCTGTGTTTGATTATACTGATTGGACTTGATTAGGAAAGCCACATACCTATCTATATAAGACCTTAGAGCCGGTTCACACAGGGGCGACACGACTTTCAACACAACTTTTGGACACGACTTGAACACGACTTGGGGTGACTTACAACATGACTTTAAGTCGCCCCAGGCCAGGTGACTTTTGCCGTGGCCAATCAGAGAATAAGCTCTTAAGGGGGAACTCCACGCCAAATAAAAAAAAAAAATGGCATGGGTACCCCCTCCGAGAGCATACCAGGCCCTTAGGTCTGGTATAGATTCTAAGGGGAACCCCCTATGCCGAAAAAACTGCGTGGGGGTCCCCCCCAGATCCATACCAGACCCTTATCCGAGCACGCTACCCGGGCTGGCCAGGAAAGGGGGTGGGGACGAGCGAGCGCCCCCCCCTCCTGAGCCGTACCAGGCCGCGTGTCCTCAACATGGGGGGTGCCTTGGGGAAGGGGGCCCCACCCCCCCATGTTGAGGGCACCCAAAAGCACCTTGTCCCCATGTTGATGAGGACAAGGGCCTCTTCCCGACAACCCTGGGCGTTGGTTGTCGGGGTCTGCGGGTGGGAGGGCTTATCAGAATCCGGGAGCCCCCTTTAATAAGGGAGCCCCCAGATCCTGCCCCCCACCCTATGTGAATGAGTATGGGTACAATGTACACCTACCCATTCACCTGTGAAAAAAATGTACAAAAAAAACACAACACACAAGGGTTAAAATAGTTTATTGCACAGCTCCGGGGGTCTTCCATCTTCGGGGGTCTTCTCGCCGGACTCCTCCGCTATCTTCTGCTCTTTTGCTAGCTCTTTCACTAGCAGAGGAGCCCGGCTTTCTTCTTCGCCGCCGCCCTCTTATTCCGACTTCGGGGGTCTTGTCCCCCTCTTCGGTTCTTCTTGCCGGGCCACCGTGCCTTCTCCTAGCTCTTTTACAAGCGGTGGCCCGGTCTTCTGTCGCCGCTGCCGCTGTCTTCTGTTCTTCTCTTCAGGAGATGTTGCCTCGTCGCTGTCTCTGCTCACAATGACAGGGACGCGGCATGCGGCGACTTATATAGGGACATCCCGGATGATGTCCCCGTCCATTATGATGTCACAGTCCCAGATGATGCTCCTCCTGCAAGACACATAAAAGCTCACATGGAGTTTGCTAAAAAAAAACTGAAGAACTCCAAGATGGTGAGAAATAAGATTCTCTGGTCTGATGAGACCAAGATAGATTTTTTTGACCTTACTTCTAAGTAGCATGTGTGGAGAAAACCAGGCACTGCTCATCACCTGTCCAATACAGTCCCAACAGTGAAGCATGGTGGTGGCAGCATCATGCTGTGTGGGTGTTTTTCAGCTGCAGGGACAGGACGACTGGTTGCAATCAAAGAAAAGATGAATGCAGCCAAGTACAGGGATATCCTGAATGAAAACCTTCTCCAGAGTGCTCAGGACCTCAGACTGTGCTGAAGGTTTACCTTCCAACAAGACAATCATCATAAGCACACAGATAAAATAATGAAAGAGTGGCTTCACAACAACTCAGTGACTGTTCTTGAATGGCCCAGCCAGAGCCCTGACTTAAACCCAATTGAGCATCTTTGGAGAGACCTAAAAATGGCTGTCCACCAACGTGTACCATTCAACCTAACAGAACTGGAGAGGATCTGCAAGGAGGAATGGCAGAGGATCCCCAAATCCAGGTGTGAAAAACGTATTGCATCTTTCCCAAAAAGACTCATGGCTGTATTAGATCAAAAGGGTGCTTCTACTAAATACTGAGCAAAGGGTCTGAATACTTGGGACCATCGGATATTTCAGTTTTTCTTTTTTAATAAATCTGCAAAAATGTCAACAATTCTGTGTTTTTCTGTCAATATGGGGTGGGGTGTGTATATTAATGAGGAAAAAAATAACCTTAAATGATTTAAGCAAATGGCTGCAATATAACAAAGAGTGAAAAATTCAAGGGGGTCTGAATACTTTCCGTTCCCACTGTAGATGTGTATTGTTTTGCATGTGTTTATTTTCATTGAATATCTGTTTTCTTATCCCGCGTACAGATGATCAGAATTTCTGACAACCAAACCGTGGATTTATTTCCAACGAATGTTGGCTGAAACTTGTCTTGTGTACACACGGTCGCACAAAGGTTTTTGTCAATTCTGATCGGCTATAATGCACTGACGTACAACACATATGACGGGACTAGAAAAAGGAAATTCAGTAGCCAGTCTGCCACCCTTTGGGCTCCTTCTGTTAATCTCGTGTTAGTAGAAGTTTGGTGAGAGACGATTCGTGCTTTTAAGCCTCGTGCTTTTCCTAGATATGTAATTGCAGAATAAAAAAATGTGCTTCAATTTGTACAGTGAGTACCGTATATACTCGAGTATAAGCCGAGATTTTCAGCCTCTTTTTTGAGGCTGAAAGTGCCCCCCTCGGCTTATACTCGAGTCATCGCTGTCTGCCCGCTCGATCAGCGTGTCGAGCAGACAGACAGCGGCCATTCTATTCAAAAGCCGCGCCTCCGGCTCCGCCTTCGCCTGTGATAGGCGGAACACTGAATTTCCCAGCAGCCTGTGTTCCGCCTATCACGGACATCGTATCATCCTCGTACTACGGACGAGGATGATACGACGTCTGTGATAGGCGGAACACAGGCTGCTGGGAAATTCAGTGTTCCGCCTATCACAGGCGAAGGCGGCGGCGCAGCTTTTGAATTTTACAATGGCCGCCGACGAAGAGGGCACGGGACGGAGGCAAGGCAAGGCAAGGCACGGCACGGCACGGGACGGGACGGGACGGGGGCAAGGCAAGGCACGACACGGGACGGATGCAAGGCACGGCACGGGACGGAGGCAAGGAGGCAAGGCACGGGACGGAGGCTCTCGGGACAAAGGCTCGGGACACAGGTAGGCTGGACACACACACACACACACACACACACACACACACACACACACACGGAGACACACACACACAGGGATGGATGGATGGATGGATGGAGACACACACACACAGGGATGGATGGATGGATGGATGGAGACACACACACACAGGGATGGATGGATGGATGGACACACACACACACAGGGATGGATGGACGGACACACAGGGATGGACGGACACACAGGGATGGACGGACACACAGGGATGGACGGACACACACACAGGGATGGACAGGCATGTCTCACCCTCGGCTTATACACGAGTCAATAAGTTTGCCAGTTTTTTTGGGGGTAAATTGGGGGCCTCGGCTTATATTCGGGTCGGCCTATACTCGAGTATATACGGTATTAATATTTTTGGATTATGATACTTCTTACCTGTCCAGTGGGCTGCCAATAGTGTAAGTAAGGAGGGGCTGGCCAAAGTAACACACATTATTTATGCATTCAGCTCTCAATGAAGTGGAGATGGTTACCTGTCCAAAACACCCCCCCTAAAATGTATGGGCCATCGGAGGGGAGTGAGGAATCTGATAAGTGGACCTTATATTTTTGTCTTTAAATACTCCTTAAGATGAATGTTTTATACTGTTGTTGGCCAAAAATGTTTGTGTCTAATCTGCTTGCAATGTTATGTGCAAAAGTACTATTTTTTTTTCTTGTTTGACTCCACAGTTTCCTTCAACGCCACAGGAATGGCAGACTGTGGCTTCCCAATTTGCCCAGCAGTGGGACTTTCCCAACTGTGGAGGGGCAATTGATGGGAAACACGTCTACATCATGCCACCCCCCAACTCGGGGTCAAGCTATTATAATTACAAGGGGTTTAATAGTATTGTGTTGTTGGCGGTGGTGTCGGCGACATATGAGTTTCTCTATGTAGACATGGGGAAGAATGGCCGCATGTCAGATGGTGGACTCATCGCCCAGACCAAGTTATATGGACGGCTCCAGAGTGGTGGCTTGGGGTTGCCACCTGCAGAAGACAACGTGGCTGGTCTACCGTTCGTCTTTGTTGCTGATGAAGCATTTGGGCTGGGTGATCACCTGATGCTGCCGTTCCCGATGAGGACCCTCACCCCGGACCAGAGGGTTTTTAACTCCTGGCTAGCCATAGCCAGAAGAGTGGTGGAGAATGCCACTGGGATAATGGCCAGCTGGTTCTGCCTGTTCCTAATGCCAATCAACATGGTGGAATATAAACTAAACCATATAATACTTGCATGCTGCATTCTACACAACTTTCTCAGGAGAAATGCTACAAACTATGTGGCCTCAGTTGGGCCTGAAGCTGGCTGTCCTGGTTTCCCCCCCCCCCCCCCCCAAAGTGCCCGAGAGGTCCATCAAAAATATATGGGATACTTTGCGAGTAGGGGGGGCACTGATATGCCAGCAAATGTTTGATAAACATTTTTAAAATCCAATTTTTTGTTAAAATTAAATAATATTTCATTTGATTTACTGCTTGTGTTTATTTTAGCTGTCTCCTAGATTATCCAATGGGCTTTTCTTTTTGGCCATTTTTTTCAACATTGCAAACGTAATTTAGTTGGTACATGAGGTGACAATCTCTTCTTCAGCTAACTATTATGTTGTGGGTCTGCTACACACACACACAATGTTTTTGTTGTTAACCACTTTCAGACCGGACCAATTTGCTGGTCAAAGACCAGACCACTTTTTGCGATTCGGCACTGCGTCGCTTTAACTGACAATTGCGCGGTCGTGCGACGTGGCTCCCAAACAAAATTAACGTCCTTTTTTTCCCACAAATAGAGCTTTCTTTTGGTGGTATTTAATCACCCCTGCGGTTTTTATTTTTTGCGCTATAAACAAAAATAGAGCGACAATTTTGAAAAAAATGCATTATTTTTTATTTTTTGTTATAATAAATATCCCCCAAAAATATATAAAAAAACATTTTTTTCCCTCAATTTAGGCCGATACGTATTCTTCTACATATTTTTGGTAAAAAAAAAGGCAATAAGCGATTATTGATTGGTTTGCGCAAAAGTTATAGCGTTTACAAAATAGGGATAGTTTTATAGCATTTTTATTAATAATTTTTTATTATTATTTTTTTTACTAGTAATGGCGGCGATCTGCGATTTTTATTGTGACTGCGACATTGTCAGGGACCCATCGGACATTTTTGACACATTTTTGGGACCATTGTCATTTATACAGTAATCACTGCTATATAAATGCAGTGATTCCTGTGTAAATGACACTGGCAGTGAAAGGGTTAACCAGTGGGTGGCAGTGTAGGGGTTAAGTGTTCCTAGGGGTGTGTTACTAACTGTGGGGGGGTTGGGCTTTCATTTAGTGTACACTGATCTCTGCTCCAATCACATGGAGCAGAGATCAGCGTCACTAGTTGCTAGGCAGAATGGAAAAATTTTGTTTATACAGCATTTCCTCCATTCGGCCGCTCCGTGAGACGATCGCGGGGATGCCCGCGGCGATCGAGTCCGCGGGTCCCGCGACCGGACTCACGGGGGTCCCGACCAGCGCGGGAGCGCGCCGCCAGCGGCGCGCTCCCGATGGCAGGGCGGCAACGAATATTGGACATACATGTACGCCAATATGCCTGCCCGTGCCATTCTGTCGACGTACATCGTCGTGCGCTGGTCGGGAAGTGGTTAATGTATGTAATGCATTAATGATAAAAAAAAAACACATCCTTTTCAGCGCCATTAATTAATTGGTTTTTAGTCCCCAAACTGGCCTGATTGCGGCAAATTTTAGAGCACCGTTGGGGTGATTTACTAAAGGCAAATCCACTTTGCACTATAAGCGCACTGAAAGTGCACCTGTAGTGCAAAGTGGATTTGCCTTTAGTATAACCCCCATTGCCACTGTAAACACCAAATTACTACAAAAACTGGTATTGAGTATTGAAAGAAGAAGCCACACTTTGTTGACTAGAAAACATTTTACTCAAAGCACATTCACATGTGCGTTAGAAAAGTTTTTTTTGCGAACAAACCAACATATTTGTTGTATAACATTTTTTGGTTAGACTGTACAAATAGCCTTTTTTGTGTTAACCACTTGCTTACTGGGCACTTAAACCCCCCTCAGTCCCAGACCAATTTTCAGCTTTCAGCGCTGATGCACTTTGAGTGACAATTACGCGGTCATACAACACTGTACCCAAATGAAATTTTTATCATTTTTTTCCCACAAATAGAGCTTTCTTTTGGTGGTATTTAGTTACAGCTCGGAGTTTTATTTTTTGCTAAACAAACAAAAAAAGATGCAAAAAAAAAAAAAAAAAAAAATCATGTTTTAATAGTTTGTTATAAAATTTTGCAAACGGGTCATTTTTCTCCTTCATTGAAGTGCGCTGATTAGGCGGCACTGATAGGCTGCATTGGTGGGCACTGATGGGCTGCATTGGTGGGCACTGATGGGCTGCATTGGTGGGCACTGATAGGCTGCACTGGTGGGCACTGATAGGCATAGTTAAGGCGGCACTAATAGGCACAGATAAGGCGGCACCGATGGGCACAGATAAGGCGGCACTGATGGGCAAAGATGGGCACAGATAAGATGGCACGGATGGGTGGCACGGATAAGTGGCACGGATGGGTGGCATGGATGGGCACTGATAGGTACCACAGATAGATGGGACTGATGGGCACTGATAGGTGGCACTGATAGGTGGCTCTGATAGGTGGCACTGCTGGGCACTGATGGGCGGCACTGCTGGGCACTGATGGGCGGCACTGCTGGGCACTGATGGGCGGCACTGGGGTGCAGCACCTTTGAGGCAGATTTTGGGTGGCACTGTGGGTGGCACTGCTGGGTGGCACTGTGGGTGGCACTGTGGGCACTGCTGGGTGGCACTGTGGGCACTGCTGGGTGGCACTGTGGGCACTATGGGCACTGCTGGGTGGCACTGACAGGGGGGCACTTACTTTATTTCAGGATGGCACTGCGGGTGGCAGGTGGGCACTGGCAGGGGGCAGGTGTCCGTTTAAATTGCTGGCCGTGATCGGGACTGATGTCCCGAACACGGCCGCCGGCGATCGGCTTTTTTTTTTCTCCTCGCGCTGTCAGCGCGAGGAGGAATACTAGCCGATTACCGGCTCCGTTTTATCACATGATCAGCTGTCATTGGCTGACAGCTGATCACGTGATAAGGGGTCGGGATCGACCCCTTACACGGATCGGTGATCAGGCGAGTCTCACGGACTCGCCGATCACAGAGCGCGCCGCGCGCGCCCCTCAGGGGGCGCGCAGGCCGCTCGTAACCGGGACTACGTCAATAGACGTAGTCCCGGAAATGTGGGTCCGCGCTATTGCCGTCATTTTGCAATAGCGCGGATCCCAAGTGGTTAAACAGGCATGTTTAAAACCATCTCATACACAACTCAGGAACTTACAAAGTTCAACTTTGACAAAGTGAAAGCAATATCATACATCAGTATGTCCAAACTGTGTTGATATTGCCTTCATCAGATGGGGGTGATGTCACCCCTGTAAAAGCCAAATTTTGAAGATGCACACAAATTGGGAGTCAACATGTGGATTTCCCTCCTGATCCCATGCCTAATGTCAACATGTGCTAGCTCCCATCATGGGAGATCAATGGACATGTTTCGGGAGTACAACCCCTTCCTCTCATCTACCGTATATACTCGAGTATAGGCCGACCCGAGTATAAGCCGAGGCCCCCAATTTACCCCCAAAAAACTGGGAAACCTATTGACTCGTGTATAAGCCGAGGGTGAGATATGCCTGTCCATCCCTGTGTGTGTCCGTCCATCCCTCTGTGTCCGTCCATCCCTGTGTGTCCGTCCATCCCTGTGTGTGTGTCCAGCCATCCATCCCTGTGTGTGTGTCCATCCATCCATCCCTGTGTGTGTGTCCATCCATCCATCCCTGTGTGTGTGTGCGTCCATCCATCCATCCATCCCTGTGTGTGTGTGTGTGTGTGTGTGTGTGTCCATCCATCCATCCATCCCTGTGTGTGTGTGTGTGTGTGTCCATCCATCCATCCATCCCTGTGTGTGTGTGTGTGTCCATCCATCCATCCCTGTGTGTGTGTGTGTGTGTGTGTGTGTGTGTGTGTGTCCGTGCAGCCTTGTGTGTCCAGCCTACCTGTGCCCCAAGCCTCCGTCCGGTCCCGTCCCGAGCCTCCGTGTCGTCCCGTCCCGAGCCTCCGTGTCGTCCCGTCCCGAGCCTCCGTGTCGTCCCGTCCCGAGCCTCTGTGTCGTCCCGTCCCGAGCCTCCGTGTCGTCCCATGCCAGGATCGCCGCTCTTCGTCGGCGCCCTGGCGGCCATTCCCCTGTTCAAAAGCCGCGCCTCCGCCTCCGCCTGTGATAGGCGGAACACTCAATTTCCCAGCAGTCAGTGTTCCGCCTATCACGGACATCGGCTCATCCGAGGATGAGCCGATGTCCGTGATAGGCGGAACACTGACTGCTGGGAAATTGAGTTTTCCGCCTATCACAGGCGGAGGCGGAGGCGGAGGCGCGGCTTTTGAAAGGTAGAATGGCCGCTGTCTGTCTGCTCGACACGCTGTTCGGGCAGTCAGACAGCGGTGACTCGAGTATAAGCCGAGGGGGGCACTTTCAGCCTCAAAAAAGAGGCTGAAAATCTCGGCTTATACTCGAGTATATACGGTACTTTAGTTGCAAGGAAGGGATTGCACCCACAAAATGCATACCTTGACATCCCGTGATGGCAGATAGCACATGTTGACACACTGTGTGCATATTCAAAATTTGTCTTTCTAAAAAATATTTAAAATGTGTAAACATCTGAAAAATACCTGAAGCTGTGGTCTCAGACCCTCACCTGTTGTGGTCACTATTTTGCTCAATTCATAAACCTCTCCTTCCTCCACATTATGAGGTTGTGGTGTTGTGAGTTCCCTTTCTTTAGGAGGTTGGGGGTCCCTGGTGACCTCAGACATCCCAAGTCTTTTCTCCCTTATGTGAATTAAAACATAGGTATACTTAGCACACAGATATTTGAGGCCAGAAATAGGAATATGAAACATTGCTTGGAAGTGACATACAATTGTCTGTTTTGGCAGAGTTTCTTCCAAGCTGAAAACATGATTTTTTTCTAAAGCTGGAATAATTACCTGTTTTGTGCAAGTTTCACACATGGAGACACCCCTAGTATCCACTGGAGCTCCTGTGTGGGACACCCTAAAAGTTTGTTCTGGTGTCCCACACTAGTGCTCCTGCATCCAGATGTGTAAACAGCCACTGAGTGTCCTCTCCTTACACTGAATCAAGTTTGCATTTCATTCTAGTTACAAACCCATCTAAACAACAATGTAATAAACTTATTTTATAACAAATAGGCATGAACAAATGTAGTTAACCTGTATCTGCCAAAAACATCGTATTAGTGGCCGAACGAACAATGTTTACTATGAACGATTACAGTGCCCACGAACCAGAAACTTGCCATTTTAAACTGTACAAAAGTAAAGAAAAGCACATGGAGCCGCGTAATAATAATAATAGGAACACACAACAAAATACTTTTTTGCAGCACTCTCTTGATTCTTCTGTTCTGATCCTGCTCCCTCAATTTGAGGTCTGACCATTGTTTCCTCAGTTGATTCTTGCATCGCCGTACCCCAAAATTCTTCTGCAGACTTTTTACAACTTTGGCCATGATCTTGGCCTTTCTCACATTTGGGTTTGGGTAAGGTCCATGCTTCCCATCATAGTTGGCTCTCTTCAAGATGTCCACCATCCCCACCATCTCTACAAAGGACATATTTAAGGCATTAAATCTCCTGGATTGGGACGTTTGTGGCTCCGGGCTTCCATCGTCATCCTCATTGTTGCTCTCCTCTGCATGCACCTGCACTTTCTTCGTCATGTGTTCTCCCACTGTGCCGAAAGAGAAGGGGCGGGGAATATACTAGAAAGAAGGTCAGGAGAGGGCAGAGTTCCACACATGCGCAGTGTATATAAATTGTAACGCGTGTGTGTCGCACATACGAACTGGGAGTGGAGGACAGAGTAGCGTAAGCACCGATCCTGATAACGAAGGTACAATTTGAACTTGGGGCATCAGTGGTCTATACTGCTTCTAGATTGAGGCTTATATTGGGACACATTTAGGAGCTGTCATGTCTGTGGCAGATAAAACACGCCTTTTATACTAATAAAAGAAAGAGGCAGGCAGCGCTGGATCATTTGCTTGAATTGGTGAAGCCGCAAATCCCCACGGGAAAAATCAACTATTTGAAGGCCAAAATTGGTGGCCTGAGAAGCACATATAATAGTGAGCGCAAGAAGGTCCCGGATTCCATGAGATCAGGAGCAGCAGCAGATGACATTTATGTCCCCAGGCTCTGGTACTACGACAGACTGTGGTTTCTGTCAGACTAGACTGAAATCAGGCCATCTCTCTCAACCCTACCTTCCACACTTCCTTCCACTCTTCCTTCCACCTCAGATGAGGCTTCAGAAGTCCAACCTAGGCCTTCCACCCAGGAAGAAGATGGGGAGAAGCCCAGCTTGAGTCAGGTATAGCATTTTTCAACATATTTCTCAAAATTGTGTTTGATGAACAATACACTAAAACTATGTCCCATTTTCATACACAGGAAAGCCTCAGCCAGGAGGAGGCTGTGGATAGTGGCAGCCAGGAGGTGGCGGGGGAAAGTTGCAGTCAGGAGGTGGCGGGGGAAAGTGGCAGCCAGGAGGTGGTTGGGCCCAGTCGCCTGACCGAATCCCAGGTTCTTCCCCTCCGCCTTCAAACAAAAAGTACCAGGAAAGGGAGGAACGTGCAGGAGTCAGAGCTTTCTTTGAATCGGGAGGCTACTGTGGCCCTCAGAACCAACCCCAATCTTCAAGAGGCCTATGCCTGGCCTATGGTAGCCAGCAAAATGCAGGAAATGGAGTTGGGCCAACAACTCTTTTGTGAAAAATTGATCTATCTGGCCCTAAATAAGAGGTTTAGGGGTGAACTCACAAGCAAAACTCACCTGTGTGAGTTGGACCATACTCCTCCTCTTTCACCTCCTCCACCTCTTGCCACAACTCCAACACCAGAGCCACAGCCCAGAAGCAAGCGTGGAAAGAAGCGTGAAAGGAAGACAAGAGAGTGTTGGCCTGGGTTCAGTCTGGTCTGATAAAAAATGCAGGCTGTTGTAAGACAACAGCCTCAGGACATACATGTCCTCTGCTGCTGATCTCAGTCTCTCAGAGTCCTGGACCGTTTGTGCTCCCTATTAAATGGACTCCTCAGGCTACCAATTTTGCCTGTCAAATAATTGAAGTCTGCTCTGGGGTACAAAGGCTTCACCAATTTCACCAGTTTATCCAGCATTGCCTTCCTCTTTATTTTGTTATGACCCCCTATTTTATTTTCACAAATACTTGACTATGTGTTTTAGTTAGGAATGAGCCGAACACCCCCTGGTTCGGTTTGTGGCAGAACATGCAAACAGACCAAAAATTAGTGTGAACACGTGAACCCCATTAAAGTCTATGGGACTCGAATGTGAAAAATCAAAAGTGCTAATTTTAAAGGCTAATATGCAAGTTATTGTCACAAAAAGTGTTTAGGGACCCAGGTCCTACCGCAGGGGACATGAATCAATGCAAAAAAAGTTTTAAAAACAGACGTTTTTTCGGGAGCAGTGATTTTAATAAAACAATAAAAGTGAAATATTCCTTTAAATTTCATACCTGTGGGGTGTCTATAGTATGCCTGTAAAGTGGTGCATTTTTCCTGTGTTTAGAACAGTCCCTACACAAAATTACATTTCTAAAGGAATAAAAGTAATTTAAAACTGCTTGCGGCTGTAATGTAATGTTGCCCCCTCCCCCAGCCCATTACCAGGTCCTTTGGGTCAGTTATGGATATTAAAAATGAAAAAAAAAAGTGTGGGCCCCCCAGGCCCAATATACTTTGAACAGCAGCAGTATACAGGTGGTCCCTGGGTTACAAACAAGATAGGGACTGTAGGTTTGTTCTTAAGTTGAATCTGTTTGTAATTTGGAACAGGTACATTTTGTAAGTTTAGTTCCAGGCAAAAAAAACTGTTTTTAAGCTTTTTGGATAACATAGGGAAGGTTGTCATCACCCCTATAACATTTGTATTGCTGTCTGTGCCTCTGTTCAGAAGATTTCACCTCACTTTCTGTCCCAATGAGAATTGGATTTTGAAAATGTTGGGTTGTTGTAGAAACAAGTATTGGTGATAAAGCATCAGTGGAGACACCTTTTTTCCCGTATTAACTCTTACAGAAGAGAATTACTCTTCCTAGGGGTAGATTTCCTTTCACTTCCTGTTGTCTCTCTCTGTTTGTAAGTAGGAGTCGGATGTTTGAAAATAGGGAACTGCCTGTATATACTATACGGCCTGCCCTATGCACTCGGTGTAAAATTGGACCTTAGGTGTTGGTGGTACCAGAACATTGTAAGCCATCACAGTTACTCTTGGTGGGTGTGGGAATGGAATTGTAATTATGCACCCCTGTTAAACAAGGTCATAAAAATTGGGCCTTAGGCGGTGGTGGTGACACAACACTGTAAAGCCTCACAGATACTTTTGAGCACAGAAACAGGCCCTGCTGTGAAATATTAGATCAAAAATTGTATTTACGCTCCCCTGTTAAACAGGGGCAGAAAAATTGGGCCTTAGGCAGTGGTGGTGGTGGTGGTGGCACAACACTGTAAAGCCTCACTGATACTTTTGTTGAGGGCAGGAACATGTCCTGCTCTGAAATATTGGATCAAATATTGTAATTACGCACCCCTGTTAAACAGGGGCAGAAAAGTTGGGCCTTAGGCAGTGGTGGTGTTGCCACAACACTGCAACCCCTCACAGATACTCTTTTTGAGTGCAGGAACAAGCCCTTCTGTTAAATATTTGATCAAAAATTGCAATTACACGCCCCTGTTAAACAGGGGCCAAAAAATTGGGCCTTAGACAGTGGTGGTGGTGCCCTGAACCGAAAATATTCCTAGAAGCTATCATCATTAAGATTGAGGAGGAATAGGATAGTCACTCAGCATAATTGGATGGTCACTCAGCATATGCAATCTTCAAGGGATCCCACATCCATAGAAAAATCAATCAGTTACCTCAGCATCAGGTGCTTGGTAGCTGGTGATCCAAGACTGATTCATATTTATGAATGTGAGCCGATCAACAGAGTCTGTGGACAGGAGCACTCTGTGATCGGTTACAAAGCCTCCAGCAGCACTGAATGTGTGTTCAGAAAGAACGCTGGATGCAGGACAGGACAGTAGTTCATTTGCATATTGAGCAAGCTCTGGCCAGTGGTCCTTCATCGAGACCCAGTAACCCAGTGGATGCTCTTTTGGAAAGGTCTTCAAATCTGATCTTGCTCCTATATATTCCTGCGCCATGTAATTCAGATGCTGGTGATGGTTGTCTGAACCAATCAGACCTGGGCGCTAAGGACTGAAAAATTGTCTGAAAGCATCAGTCAGCCGGCCACCTTCTCCACCGCTCTTTCTGTGATTACACGGAGTCTCAGCAACATGTTGTCCAGCACCAGGAAATTGTAATCTCCCAGGCTCTGGAAACGCATTGCACAAATCTTTCTGCAAGGTCTCCCGAAGATATTTCATCCTTTGCTCCCTTTGCAAAGGCTGGATAAGTTCTGCAACCTTATCCTTGTAACGTGGATCAAGAAGGGTTGCCAGCCAGTAAAGATCCCTCTCCTTGATACTACGAATCCTAGAGTCCTTTCGCAGGCTTTGCAGGATCAGGGAGGCTATGCAGTGTAGGTTTGCAGATGCATTTGATTTGAGTCCTCTAGGTCACTAAGGATCACATGATCCTCAACCACCTCTTCCCAGCCACGTACAACTCCATGGGTTTCTGGGAACAGAAAACAATCCCTTGAAGACTGGCGCTGATGCTGAGTGTTATCCTCCACCTCCATGCTCACACAATCCTCCTCCTCTTCTTCTTCCTGTGTGATCAGCGTCCCTGCAGGAATACTTGTATCTGGATAAAGGGGGCCTTGAGAGGTAAGGAAGCACTCCTATTCCTCCCGCTGTTCTGCCTCAAGTGCCCTGTCTATTATTCCATGAAGCGTGTGCTCCAACAGGAAGAAAAAAAGGGACAGTATCACTGATGCATGCACTGTCACTGCTCACCATCTTTGTGGCCTCCTCAAATGGTGATAGGACAGTGCATGCATCCCTGATCAATAGCCACTGGCATTGTGAAAAAAAACAAGCTCCCCTGACCCTGTCCTGGTGCCATACTCATACAGGTACTCATTGATGGCCCTCTGGTGCATGTGCAGCTGCTGGATTCCACCTGGTGGTTATGTAACAAATGAGGCAGTTCTTGGGCCAGTTGCATTCTCTTTGAATGTCAGATAGCCGAGCACTGGCATTATATGACCAGCGGAAATGACCACAGACTTTCCTGGCCTGCTTCAGGAGATCCTGTAAGCCGGGGTACCTGCTCAAGAACCGCTGCACCACCAAATTCAGGATATTGTGTACACCACCAGAAAAGTAGTAACAACTTCACTATGTGTGCACAGTACTGTATACTGAATATTAGAGTATATTAGTATACGCTAATGCCACGTACACACGAGTGGAATTTTGGCCAGAAAAAGTTCTGATGGTTTTCCCGACAGAATTCTGACGGGATTTCGCTCAAGCTGTCTTGCATACACACGGTCACACCAAATTGTGACCGTCAAGAATGTGGTGACATACAACACATATGACAGGACTAGAAAAAAATTTTAAAAAAAAAGTTTAATAGCCAGTAGTTTCCATCTCGTAGTTGAATCTGAACATGCGTGAGTTTTTGCATGTCGGAATTGCATACACACGATCCAAATTTACGATAGAAACTTTTTCCATCAGAAAAATTGAGAACCTGCTCTCATGCCACGTACACATGATTGGAATTTTTGTTGGAAAAAGCTCTGATGGTTTTCCTAGCGGAATTCTGACGGGATTTCGCTCAAGCTGTCTTGCATACACACGGTCACACCATATTCCGACGGTGACATACAGCACGTAGGACGGGAATAGAAAAAGGAAGTTCAATAGCCAGTAGCCAATATCTTCAGTCTCGTAGTTGAATCTAAGCATGCGTGAGTCTTTGTGCGTCGGAATTGCATACACATGATCAGAATTTCAGTCAGAAAAATTGAGAACCTACTCTGAATCTTTCCGCCAGCAAAATTCCGATGGAGCATACACACGGTCTCATTTTCCTTCGAAATTCCGACCGCGGCATCAATCTTTTGCTGGTGGAAATTTGGGCAGCAAAATTTCGGGAATGGACTGCAGTCAGATCTAGATCTAGCTACAGTGGATATATATATGAACGGCCCATAATGTTCAGTTTTCGACAAACGGGTGAACAGTCAATGTTCGAGTCGAATAGAAAGCTCTCATCCCTAGTTTTAGTTCAAAATGGACAGTTTGTTTGTGAATAGGCAGGTACATTTCAAAAATACAATGTCAAATTAACAAAGGACACAAACACCAACCAATCTCTTTGAGGTTAAAAAATACAAGATAATAATGGTGTTGTGGTAAATTGACACACACAATTTAAAAAAAATATTGTGGAGAGCACTCTAAAAAAATGAAAAAACACTATTCTGGAGATCTGACCAAAAAAAAAGAAAAAAGATTATTCAGGAGATCACGAGAAATAATAAAGAAATCAGTTTTACAGAATTCTGTGTGAATAGGAGCAGCAACACATCATTATTTTAGCATTATAAAGAAGAAGAGAATGTGCTGCATTAAAAGCTTAAAAAATTGCAGCATGATGTGCTATCTCTATTAGGGATGAGCCAAACACCCCCTGGTTCAGTTCGCAGCAGAACATGCGAACAGGCAAAACATTTGTTCGAACACGCGAACACCGTTAAAGTCTATGGGACACAAACATGAATAATCAAAAGTGCTAATTTTAAAGGCTTGTATGCATGGGATTGTCATAAAAAGTGTTTGGGGACCTGGGTCCTTCCCTAGGGGACACGTATCAATGCAAAAAAAAGAAAAGTTTTAAAAACAGCCTTTTTTCAAGAGCAGTGATTTTAATAATGCTTAAAGTGAACTGTTCTAAACACAGGAAACATGCGCCACTTTAGAGGCATACTATACTATAGACACCCCCCAGATATGAAATTTAAAGGAATATTTCACTTTTATTGTTTCACTTTAAGCATTATTAAAATCACAGCTCCCGAAAAAACTGCCATTTTTAAAACTTTTTTTTGCATTGATACATGTCCCCTGGGGCAGGACTCAGGTCCCCAAACACTTTATATGACAATACCATGCATATAAGCCTTTAAAATTAGCATTTTTTTTTATTTATCCCATAGATCATAGACTTTTAAAGGGTGTTTCACGGCTTTCGAATTTGCTGCGGACACCCCAAATTGTTCGCTAGTCGGCGAACAAACGAACATCAGGCTCATCCCCAGCACTTCTGTCACGTACTTGATTCAGTGCATGCGTGGAATTTTGTGCGTTGGAATTGTGTACACATGCTTAGATTTTTTCCGACAACGGATTTTGTTGGAAAATTTGAGAACCGGCCTTGTTGGAAATTCCGACACAGAATGTCCGATGGAGCCTGCACACGGTCGGAATTTCCGACAATAAGCTCAGATCGAACATTTGTGGTCAGAAATTCCCATCGTCTGTATGCGGCAATAGAGTTGTATTTAAACACCTTGAAGATTGCCACCTCTGTCCTGATGGATTGACAGACTAACCATCTGTTTAGGAGCTATTGTTTCTGTTTACTGTACACATTGTATTACTATACATCTGAGGTGTTTTTCTTGCCTCTATTTTTTAGGGCTGAAATAATAAAGCATTTGTTATTTTATGTATATATATATATATATATATATATATATATATATATATATATATATATATATATATATATATATATTAGTGCCGTTTGGTCTCCTCAAGGTTATATTTACAGTCCCAATTAATTCCATTGCCACTGAATTTCAGTGTGGGATGATACCTTCAGGATACTAGATTTTTAGGTTATGCTATCTAAGTTCCACCATGTATGTTGAAGCTATTTCATGTAAAATACTTTTTGTATCAAGCTTAGCCTTTGCTATTCAGTGGAAAAAGTATCATACCTTTGCTGTATTATTCCTTTTGTGAGGTGGGGTTGATTTACTAAAACTTCATTCATAAAGCTTCATGGAAGCTGAAGTTAGACAATGATTTGTTACTATGCACAGCTGCACCCGATTCTAAGTGCACCAGTTTTAGTAAATTCCCCCCACTGTCCAGTGCATGACTGTGTTGCATAACAAATGTTGTGATCTCTCTGTAATTTATCTGCTTGCTTGTGTCTGTATCAGATCTAAGGCTGGATTCACACCTATGCATTTTTAGTTCTTTTTGCATTTTACAGATTTGCACTACAGTCCATTTACCATGGTTTCCTGAAGAATACTTTCTGTAGTGCAAATCTGCAAAATGCAAAATGCACAAAAATGAATAGGTGTGAATCAAGCCTAATTGCTGTTTATCTCTTAACTGCACCAGAACTAGACTGAGAGCCAGGATATGTTGTTTCTTCACAGGAAATGTCAGTTATAGACAGAGGTTATGCATTAACCTGTGCAGATGTACTTACAATTAACTGAAGCACCACATATATTTTTAACCGGAGTACGTAGTTGTATTTTAATTTCTGGCCACGTTTAAGACTAATAGGTCATAGGGAACAGGACAGGACACTGTCATAGGGAACTTGTATCAATGCAAAAAAATATAAAAAAATATTAAAAACTTTACAGTGGGGAGAAGGTCTTTTCAAGCAGCTTTGAGTGCAATTTTGAACATGTACAGATCCTTTAAATAACATGATAGGAGGGTGCATTGTAAAATTTCAAGGTCAGTCTCGGCAACAGCATACACTGCAAGCACATCTTTGGCTGTAGATTTTTTATTTTTTTAGCTTTGCTTAAATGTGATTAATTTCAGTTTGATGAAAAGGCTGTATTCAGGTAGGCTTATCGGCGTGAAAAAAATTGCAGCGACAGTAGTGGGAAAGGGAGCTTAAAGGGGTATGCCTCATAAAAATCCAAGCCTCCTTGTATCTGTAAAATATATGCGAGAGTCACACAGATATGTATAAACCTCAGCATAATCATTTTTTTTAAATGGTACACTTCTATTACATATGCTTTTGTGCACTTTAACCACTTCAATACAGGGCACTTAAACACCTTCCTGCCTAGACCAATTTTCACTTTGAAAATTTTCACTTTGAATGACAATTGCGCTGTCATGCTACACTTTACCTAAATTAAATTTTTATCATTTTTTCCCCACAAATAGAGCTTTCTTTTGGTGGTATTTGATCACCTCTACTGTTTTTATTTTTTGCTAAACAAATAAAAAAATACCGAAAATTTTGAAAAAAAATATGTTTTTTTTTGTTTCAGTTTCATAACGTTGTAAATAAGTACGTTTTCTCCTTCACTGATGGGCACTGATGGGGCTACACTGATGGGCACTGATAAGGCGGCACTGATGGTCACCGATGAGGTGGCACCAATGAAGTGGCACTGATGAGATGGCATTGATGGACACTGATATGTGGCACTTATAGGGGGCACTGATGGGCACTGATAGGCGGCACTGATGGGCGACATGGATGATCACTGATAGGTAGTACAAATTGGCACTGATAGCTGGCACAGACAGGCATGGATAGGCGGCACGGATGGGCATAGATAGGCGGCACAGATGGGCATGGATAGGCGGCACAGATAGGCACTGATAGGCGGCATGGATGGGAACTGATAGGCGGCATGGATGGGCACTGATAGGCGGCATGGATGGGAACTGATAGGTGGCACAGATGGGCACTGATAGGCAGCATTTTATTGTTTTATACTGTACTAATGGATGCCAATCAGTGCCAAACAATAATGCATGCCAATCAGTGATGTCCATTGTGGGCACTGATTGGCATCCATTGTGGGCACTGATTGGCATCCATTGTGGGCACTGACAAGGAATCCATGGTGGTCTAGGGTGGCATACCTTGTGCTGGGTATCCCTGGTGGCCTGCTGGGGTCCCCGGTGGTCCAGTGTGGGCATCCTTGGGGGGGGGCTGTGCTGATAATTGATCAGCACAGACCCCCCTGTCAGAGGAGCAGCCGATCGGCTCTCATCCACTCGCGTCTGACAGACGCGAGTGAGGAAAAGCCGATCACCGGCTCTTCCTATTTACACTGTGATCAGCCGTGATTGGACATGGTTGATCACGTGGTAAAGAGTCTCCGTCGGAGACTCTTTACCGAGATCATAGTTGCGGGGTGTCAGACTGACACCCCGCAACAACGATCGCCGCGATGCGTGCCCCCGGGGGCGCACAGCGGCTCAAAATCCTGATCACGTCATATGACGTCCGGTCAGGATTTTGCAACCACTTTGCCGCCGTGCTTTTGTTATAGGGCGGGCGGCAAGTGGTTAAAAAATATGCAGAGAACTAACATTTTGAGCCTCCCAGCCCCCCCACCAAAAAATTACAAGTCAGCAGTTACAAATACTGTAGCTGCTGACTTTTAATATTAGGACACTTACCTGTCCAGGGATCCCGCAATGTCGGCACCCCAGCTGATTTTTCAATTAGCTCTCAGGTGCTGCCACTGCCATTCCTTGTAAGGGAAACCAGCTGGTCCCCTACTGCATATTCGCTCCCCCCCCACTCCCTGAAAGGTGCTAAATGTGGCAGTGGAGGGGGGAGGAAGCAAACAAGTGGAGCTTCCCCTTTTGGGTGGGGTTTCACTTTAAATAAAACGTCATTAAAATAGTCAGGGACTGCATAGCAACCAACAACTATTGAGACAATGAACACTTTGATCAGAACTATGTAATGTACAATGTCATGTATACAGTACTGAATTTACAAAAACAGAGAGGTGGGATCTGAGCTGGAGCTCCCTCCACCATCTCCTTCTATGTCTTGGAGTCAGGAAAAACCTGTCAGAAGTGACTCATGATGACAGCAGCAGAATGAGCCAACAGAGAGAAAACACTCTAGATGCTTTGAATTGAGACCAGTACACATTACAGAAGGATGGGTTTGTTTCGTATTTCATGTCAGAGGTTTACAGCCACTTTAACTGCTTGCTGACCAGCCGCTGTCATTATACTGTGGCAGGTCGACGCGTTCCCAAGAACCATCTTGGTGGTACTTGGCCCTTTAATCTGTTATAGCAGGCGCGCATGCCTGTTGCACTGCAGGGGTGCCAATGCGCATGGCCAGCGGTCGCGATGACTGCCAGCCATGCACAAACGTGGGCATGAGAGCCAGAATAGGGACGTGTGTGTGTGTGTGTGTGTAAACACACAAATCCCTGTTCTGTGAGGAGAGGAGAGACAGATGGTGTGTTCCTACTAGCTAGGAACAATGATCTGTCATCTCCTCTAGTCAGTCCCATACCCCTACAGTTAGAACACACACGAGAGAACACAGTAAACCCCTTGATCGCCCCTAGTGTTTTTTTTTTTTTTAAACATGTGTTTATTGAGAAAAAATTAACAAAATACATTAATACAGGTTACCATCAGACTTTTTCCGGGTAGTACAGCAGTGAAATAAATGAAACAGAGAAAAGCACAAAGGGATATCATTAGAGCAGAGCACGTAAGGACAATTAACGGGACTGATGTACAAGCCAAGGAAGTTAAGTACAGAGAGGGATAAATAGCATGAGTAACACAAGAAGGCTCCTTTAGTGAGACCAAAGTAGTCTTCTTACGAAAACATAATCAAAACTAAAATACTGTATCTAGGCAAATAGATTGAGCATAGAAAACTGGATGGATCTGTGTACTAACCACTGAGGAGCAGGAAATGATTGACATGATGGAAAAGGTTTCAACTGGGGAAAACAGGGAAAGCGGGGGGGGGGGTTGCCAAAGGAAGAAAGGTCCTGATGGAGTAGACCCAAAGATATGGAATGAGTGTTGAACCGACCGCCAGAGACAGCAATGGGCAGAGAGAAAAATGGGTAGGTGCTATTTTTCAGAGATCGGCTCATCAAAGGAGAAGGCTAGAGTAGAAAAAGCTCGTTGGTCATCTGAAGAAAGGGCTGAAGAAATAAACGTTTGCCATCTGAGGAGAAAACAGGATCTGGATTTGGCATCTTTAAAGTCCGTGAGGAGACGTTCTCTGTACAGGAGGGCAAGAGATTCATGCTTGAGTTGAGAGATAGTTGGGCATTGAGAAGAGAGACAGTTCCTGAGGATAAGGCGTCTAGCGATGAGTAGGCAAATCAGGATCCAATCTCTGGAGGAAGGAAGGACGGCCGGCCTTGTAGGGGTAGAGGCTTTGGAGGAGAGAGACCAGGGCAGCAAGACTGGGTCCCAGTAGCCAAAGACCAGTAGGAGGGGGTCCTTGGGCAGTTTCAGTAGGGTGATCTCCAAAATAAAGGCTAAAACTTGATCCCAAAAAGAGGAGATGAAGGAACATGACCAAAATCGGTGGGATAGAGAGGGTCTAGAAGCCGAGCATAGTGGGCAGAGGGTTCCATCAACCGTGGATTTCGAGGAGAGGAAAGGAACAAACGCCCGGTGAACTATTTTAAGCTGGGTTTCTCTCCAGGTTTCATTAGGTGTGAGTCGGAGGACCTCCCGGAGGCCTTGCAGGAGTTTGTCAACTAATCCCGGATCCGAGAAGTCTTTGCGCGCCCCTAGTGTTAACCGCTTCCCTGCCAGTGACATTTATACAGAAATCAGTGCATTTTTATGAAAATACAGTACTGATCGCTGTATAATTGTCAATGGTCCCAAAAATGTGTCAAAAGTGTCCGATCTGTCCACCATAATGTTGCAATAATGATAAAAATTGCTGATCACCGCCATTGCTAGTAAAAAAATAATAATAATAATAAAAATGGCATAAATCGTTCCACTATTTTGTAGATGCTATAACTTTTGCACAAACCAATCAATATACGCTTATTGCGATTTGTATTGCCAAAAATATGTAGAAGAATACATATTGGCATAAACTGAGAAAAAACATTTATTTATTTTTTTAAAAATTGGGGATATTTATTACAAAATAATATTTTTTTTTTTCAAAATTGTCGCTTTTTTTGTTTATAGCACAAAAAATAAAAATCAAATTTTTTTATTTTATTTGTAAGAACTTTTTAATAAATTAATTTTTGGTGACTGAAATACTGCACCATGGGAGCTGCCTTATCTTCTTTCTGACCCCCCTAGCGGTAATCCCGAGTCTGGCTCGGGTTGGGAATTTACTAGCAGGATCAGTAACCCCGAGCCAGACTCGGGATCGCATCGCTGGATGCAGGGGAGGACACAGGGAGAGTTACTTACCTTGTCCCCTGGATCCAGAGATGTCCCCCGCGCTGTGTGATCGAGCTGTCCTCCGCTCGATTCACAGTGCCGAATGCCGCCGAGCTCCGTTCCCTGCGGCGTTACGGCGCACGGGAGCGGAGAACGGCGGCAAATTCAAAAAAGTAAAAAGACACAAAACACACACAGCACTGTAATCTTACAGATTACCGTGCTGTATTAAAAATTACACACCCCCTTTGTCCCTAGTGGTCTGTGCAGTGCCCTGAATGCACTTTTATATTATAAATACTGTTTTTTCTGCCTGGAATTTGGAGATTGCCCATAGCAACCAAAACATGTCCCTTTTTCAGTGTTTTAGGATTTGATTACATTATTGAATAATTTTTATTATTCTTTATTATATTATAAACTTTATCATACCCGGGATGTCCGCTAGACTCTGGTTTGAAGAGATTTAAGAGAGTTATTCCTAAGAATTACAGGACTACAAAATAAAACACCAAATTTCCATGCAAAATAATTGTACCGCTTTCAGCACCTAAAACTGGACTGAATCATACCGCCAGGGAGGTTAAAGGGGACCATCCAAGATATAAAGAATACGGACAAGTGAAAGGAGGTGGATGAATCAAATGAAAATAGTTGGATACTGAGGGACTACATGCACTTAACCCCTTAGGGGGACAAGGATCTGGTGAGTGGGGACCCGAGTGGGCGAGCACGGAAGTCACTGGATTTTTTTGATTGAGCACTAAAGTCACTTTTAACCTGATTCGTTATCCACTTCATAGTTCCTGAGACCTGTTACACATTGACTGTGCACTTTATTTTTATATAGATTTTCTAAAGAAGCTATTTTGGGATATAAAAATAGCTGGTGTTGCATATTTTTGCACATGTTTTTGCACTTTTCGCACACTGCACTTTATGAATTTTGGAGAACTTTTTTTTTGCACATAATTTGGACTTTATTGCCACATGGACTAATTCATGATGCTTCTCTTTTTGCACATGGAGACACCGCTCCTTCACCGCTCCAAAGAAGCTGCTGGCAGTACTTTTCCTGACGTCTTGCCAGCGCACCGCTGCAGTGTGAAAGCCCTCGGGGCTTTCACACTACAGACAATGGTGTAGCTATTTTAGGGCGGATTGCAGACGCTATTTCTAATGCTATAGCGCCTGCAAAATGCCCTTGGTGTGAAAGGGGTCTTAGCCCCTGTACACACGGTCGGACATTCTGCCAACCAAATCCGTCTGATTTTGTCCGTCGGATTTTTCCTGTCGGATCTTGTCCGAAACTGTTGCATACACACGGTCGGACTAAGTTGTTGAAAAATCCGATCATTCAGAACGTGATGACGTAATTTTGTTACGATGGGACTAGCAGCCAATAGCTTTGATGTAGGAATTTGATCTGAGCATGCGTGGCACTTGGTCCTATCAAAATTCTCTACACATGATCGGAGTATGTCCGATCGAACCAGTTGGTCGGAAAATATTTCCAACATGTTGGAAAATTGGGTCCGACGGATATTCAGACGGAATCAGTCCGATGCATACCACACACAGTCGGATTATCCAACAACACGGTCCGATAGGACACATTCCGACAGATTCTCCGACCGTGTGTACAAGGGCTAAGATCCTTTGGACATAAATGGAGGAATAGGGATGTTTTTGGCTGCAAATATATGTATAAAGACTTTTTCTTACATTAAACATAAAAAACTATAATACTTGGTAAAGAATTTAAAATAACTGCAAGACAGATAAAGAGAGAGCCTGTTTTCACCCTTGTTATGCTTACAAATTTAAATAGAGTCTAAGAATAAGTCACTGCTCCACTCTACCACATGTGCATTTAAATTTAGGCTTGAGCTACTGATCTCTGTAAATAAAAGGCTTTTTACAACAAAGGAGCCAAATGGACAGAAGAACCCATGTAAAAATGAGCCTAATGTTTGATGACTGGATGGAAGACTACATCATTTTGATATGTCATATTTACTTTAGAATTTTTTTTTTTTTGCAGTTTTATTTTTTATTTTTGGTCAGCTCTGCATTTATTAGTATGCATGTATTTTTGCATTTGCAGCATTCATCACTCTCATGCCGTGCACATACGACCGGACTTTCTGGCAGACTTTCCGGCAGACTAGGTCCAATGGTCTTCCCGACAGACTTTCAGCAGGGTTCCGATGGACTTTGCGAGCAAACGGACTTGGCCACACATGAACAGACTAAGTCTGTTCGAAAGTCTGTTCGAAAGTCTGTTCGTTTTGAACATGATGACGTAAGACGGGACTAAAAAAGGAAGTTCAATAGCCAGGAGCCAATAGCTTCCCTTGCGTCGTATTTGGTCAAATTTGAAACATGTTCTATTTCTAGGTCCGTCTTATTTTTATAGTGAAAAATGATCAGATTAACCCACACATGATCGAATTGTCCAAAAGACTGATTCCGTTGGACCTAGTCTGCCGGAAAGTCCGGTCGTGTGTATGGGCATTAGAAAGGGCACAAGATAAGTTTATTTTTCAGTCTGCATAAAATGCTATGTAATATACTCCTCTCATTTCCACTATTGCAATAGATGCGATAGATGTCAATTCAAAATCCTTGTATTTAAAACCCTAATTGGTGGGACTCAAGTCACAGAGACTCCAAAAAAGGTTTTTGTACTACTTTGTTCAGACTTCAGTGCAACTTGTTCTCCCATGGTTTTCACCAGTCCCGTGACATCGCATCAAAAATCGCATCACAAAGGCACACTGTAAATCGCGCAACTTTGGGGTCGCAATAGTGGAAACCTAGCCTTAATCATGAAATAATTAGCAGTGACATAAGTGATCTAGTAAAATCAAAAGAAATAAGAAATTGCTTAGCTACAATGAAATATAATTAAAGTAAATCTTGACAAACTTTGACAGGGATTTCACTGCTATATTGATCTGCATTCAGCAGTCATTTCACTCCAGTATTGTTTTTTTTGTGGTGCTGCAGCAGTTAGCATTTGCAGTGCTGGGTGAATTTTTCTCGAAATAAATAAGGAATGCAAATGATTATACAAAATTTCACAGATGTTTCTCTACTTGGTGGGAAGTTTAGCTACAGAAAAACTTTTTATGTCTCCAAAAAGTCAATTGCAACTTTCATAAAAAGTGATTGAATTTTTTATTTTTTTTTAATCATCATATTTTTGTAGTTTTTTGTGACAGAATTCATATTGAGTCTTCTATTTTTCAGTTCCCCCTGGGGAGATCTCTATCAACTTCTTGTCCTGGAGAAGCAACAATAAATGAACAGAAATCTCCCCAAGCTGAGGCAAATTCCTATCTTAGCCCTTGTACACACGGTCGGACATTCCGACCACAAAATCCATCGGATTTTTTCTGACGGATTTTGTCCGAAACTGGTGTTGCATACACACGGTTGGACAAAGTTGTCGGAAAATCCGATCGTTCGGAACGTGATGACATTCGTTCCGACGGGACTACGTTCAGCCTAGTAGCCAATAGCTTTGCTCTCGTACTTTGATCTGAGCATGCGTGGCACTCTGTCCGATCAGAATTCTCTACAAATGATAAACGACATTGTCCACTTAGTTGACACTCCGAAGTGCCACAGATTGAGTTCATCAGGGGGCCCCATACAAATTTTGCTATGGGGCCCCATGATCTGTGGTTATGCCCTTGAAATCTCATGCTATATACGGTATATTTTTTATAGGTAATGTATGCTGGAAATGTAAGTGATAAGCAGTTTATGATTTATTCCATAAAAACCATAAAGTGAGCCTGATTTAGGTTTAGGTAGAAACATTTATGTTAGTATGTGTTTTCTCACAACAACCAATCAGATTCTTCCATTGCAGTAAAATGTGTGTGAGAATAAAGGAAGAATTTACTTGGGACCAAACATGGGATAACGCTGACTGAGAAAATGTTACCTCAGAAATTGAATATCTACTTTTTACTATATAGAAAATCTCTGTCTATTACTTTAGGTCTTACAAACTTTTGTGCAATTTGCAAAACACCGAGAACTGAAAAAAAGAGTTTCAGCACAATTATTGCTCAGTAAAAGAACATGAAATTCTCAAACCAATTTTTCATACAGCAATAATTTACTGCCAGGAAATGCGTGCGTCACCTCTTCAGTCTGGTTGTGACAGAATATTGTATGAAAACATTCGACAAAAATGGCCTGATAAGGCTGCTATTAATATGAAATCTTGAACAATGTTTAATTAACATTAGAGGAATGTTTTAACCAGCACTTTTATGGACCTCACTAATTATTAATGAATTACCAAAACTTTTACCGTACATTGTTAAAGTGATATTAAAGTCTTGTTTTTTTTTAATAACAAGTATGTTATACTTATACATACCTTGCAGCTCAGGTCCTCCTCTTCTAGTCCCTGGCTCCTCCCTGCTGCCAAGTGCCCCCACAGCACTGTTCTGCATGTCTATTCACACACAAAGCCGTGGCTTGGTCCTCACCCCCTCCCTCTCCTGATTGGCTCACTGGCTGTAATTCACAGCAGTGGGAGCCAATGGCTGTCTCTGAGTGTGAGTCTCCAGAGAGCCAAAGTTCTTGTGCATATTGCTGTATCGAGATGGGGCTTAGGTAAGTATTGGCGGGGGGCTGGGGGGGGGGGGGGGGGGCTACTGCACACAGAAGGTTTTACCTTCATGCATAGGATGCTATTTGACACTTTTTTGTGAAATGGTAGGGGTACAATGTATCCGTTACTAATTTACATGGGGGGGAGGCCGGGATCTGGGCATCCCCTTGTTAAAGGGGGCTTACAGATTCCGATAAGCTCCCCGCCCACATAGCCCCGCAATTGGATCGCCTGCGGCATGAGATGGATTTACATCGTGGGACATTTTTATTTTTTAATAAAGGACCAAATAGTCTTTTTTACTTTTTTGACACTTTTTTGTGAAATGGTAGGGGTACAATGTACCCATTACCAATTCACATAGGGTGGCTGGGATCTGGGGGTCCCTTTGTTAAAGAAGGCTTCCAGATTCCAATAAGCCCCCACCCACAGACCCCCACAACTAATGGGCAAGGGTTGTGGTAATGAGGCCCTTTTCCTCATCAACATGGGGACAAGGTGCTTTGGGGGGCTACTCCAATGCACCCCCCCCATGTTGAGGGCATGTGGCCTGGTATGGTTCAGGAGGGGGGCGCTCTCTCACCTCCTCTTTTCCTGGGGCCTGACAGATTGTGTGTTCAGATAAGGGTCTACTATGGATTTTGGGAGTCCCCTACGCCATTTTTTTTTAAATTTGGCGCAGGGTTCTCCTCAATTTCTATACCAGGCCTGAAGGGCCTATTATGGATTTTAGGGGGACCCCCACGCAATTTTTAAAAAATTTTGGTTCGAGATTCCCTTTAATATTCATACCAGACCCAAAGGGCCTGGTAATGGGCTGGGGGGGGGGGGGGTGCCCATGCCAAGTTTTATCTATATTGCTGAGACCCGACAATTCATTACAGCCATGGTCAGTTTTAAATTACTTTTTTCCTTTAGAAATGTCATTTTGCTGTGGTGCTATTCTATAACATGGGAAAACTGTGCCACTTTACAGTCACACTATAGACACCCCCAGGCACAATATTTAAAGGAATATTTCATTTTTATTGTTTCACTTTAAGCATTATTATAGTCACTGCTCCTGTAAAAACTTCAGTTTTTAAAACTTTTTTTGCATTGATGCATGCAATTAGCACTTTTAATTTTTCATGTTCGTGTCCCATAGACTTTAACAATGTCCTATCCATTCCATGCATATGCTTCCACTGTGGAGACACTTATAAATTTGTAGTGTTAGGACTGCAAGCAACGCAGGGTGCCGTGACGAGGCCTTGCAGCTTACACATGCTTTTGCAAATGTGTGCTAACTAAACCCCTGCTTTTAACAGATAGTTAGACAGGTTAATTTGGTTGGTCAGCAGACTGGTTGGTGAGTTGAGCTATGGAATTGTCTTTGTTTTATATGTATATGCCCTCCATGGGCTCCTCACTGTAAAGGCCAGTTATAGGTAGGGGTGCAATGGATCAAAAAACTCATGGATCGGATCATTCCTCAGATCAAAGTCATGGATCTGATCATTTTTCGGATCAGCAAATAATAATTGAATTTGCAAAAACCTGTGAAAATTCCACCACCATATAGTCCCCACTGTAATATCCACAATCTCCCCCAATATAATATTGGCTGAGCATGGATGGGTATGGCTCGGTATCGCTGAGTATGGCTGGGTATGGCAGAGTATTGCAGGGTATGGCTGGGTATGGCAGAGTATTGGCAGGGTATTGCAGAGTATTGGCAGGGTATTGCAGAGTATTGGCAGGGTATGGCAGAGTATTGGCAGGTTATTGCAGAGCATTGGCAGGTTATTGCAGAGTATGGCAGGGTATTGGCAGGGTACTGCAGAGTATTAGCAGGGTATTGACAGGGTATTGGCAGAGTATTGCAGAGTATTGAGGGATGGCTGTGACTGCAATTGTCACAGAGCAGAGCTGTGGGTACTACAGATGCAGTCCACAGCGCTTCTGCCATCCGATTTCTCCCCTCTACTGTACAGATCTTTATGGAGAGGGGAGAGAGGAACCGACGTCATCATGACGCCGGTTTGTTTACAAATGATCACTCCGTTATTTGACGGAGCGATCACATGGTAAACACCGACCGGTGCACCAAGATGGCTGCTGCTCCGGGAACTAGGCCGAAGCCGTGGCCTTTCCTAAGGCCAAGACCATGGAGCGCTCCATGGATCGGTGCGTGTGCCGATCCGAGCGGGGTGAGCCGTTCGGATCACGGATCGGTGCCGCTCCATTGCACGCCTAGTTATAGGTGTGGGCAGTGGCCAGTTTTTTGTTACTGTTTGTGTATATATGGTCCGGAGACACACTGGGCACCTTCGCTGCCATTGTGCTCTTGCTGGGTGTCCAGTGTGCTCCTGTTCCTTTAAGGGGGCTTGGGCAGTCTCCAGGCTCACCTGTCCACATCTATCCATTCCATGCATGTGCTTCCACTGTGAAGACACTTATAAATTTGTAGTGTTAGGACTGCAAGCAATGCAGGGTGTCGTGACAAGGCCTTGTAGCTTACACATGCGTTTGTAAATGTGTGCTAACTAAACCCCTGCTTTTAACAGACGGTTAGACAGGTTAATTTGGTTGGTCAGCAGACTGGTTTGTGAGTTAAGCTATGGAATTGTCTGTTTTATCTGTATATGCCCTCCATGGGCTCCTCACTGTGAAGGCCAGTTATAGGTGTGGGCAGTGGGCATTTTTTTTTTTAACAATGTTCGCATGTTCGTCCAAATTATTTGCCTGTTCGCATGTTCTGTTGCGAACTGAACCAGGGGGTGTTTGGCTCATCCTTACCTGAGACATAGAGAGACTCGAATATAACTTTCAGAGAACCAGTAAGATGTAAAAACAAATGAAGAATGTTTGAGCCCCCACCCAGACACAGTCTGTTCCCATTAGGGGTGTTTGGGTGCCTTGGAGGCATGCCTGGTCTCTCTATAAAGCCATTACAGATTCCCTCATATGTCTCACCTTACTATCCTCTAGGTTTCACTCAAATGGTTCTTTAATTACAATGCACTGCCTTGTTTGTTTGGATATTGTAAACTAAACTGCTGACGTTATCATTATCTCATTTGTACTTGGAAGTTATCACCTCTGTACAAATGTAAATTGCTCTTTGTTCTTCTTCTTGTACATTGGAAAACCTTAATAAAGACATTGAAACAAAAAATAGGTTCTTTATTAGGTTTGCTAGTGAATATATAGGTAAATCAGTTATCATTACAAATGTAAAAAATTACATTGTATATCCATACCCAAAACATTTTTGCTTAGCTTTGGATTGGGGGTGGAAGTGGGGGAAGATTAAAATCTTTGTCAAGTTTCCTGTTTTCCAGGCTCCATTAGAGCCTCCATCAGTTTTAAGCATGGTTCACACTAGTGCAATTTTATGCCGTGTACACACGATCAGACATTCCGAGAAAAAAATCCATGGGATTTTTTCCGAAGGATGTTGGCTCAAACTTGTCTTGCATACACATGGTCACACAATGTTGTCAGAAATTCCGAACGTCAAAAACATGGTGACGTACAACGAGCCAAGAAAATAGCAGCTCAATAGCCAGTGCGGCTCTTCTACTTGATTCCGAGCATGTGTAGAACTTTGTGCATCGGAATTGTGTACATACGATTGGAATTTCCGACAATGGATTTTGTTGTTGGAAAATTTGAGATCCAGATCTCAATTTTTTTGTGTCGGAAATTCCGATGGAAAATGTCCAATGGAGCCTATACGCAGTCAGTATTTCCGACAAACAGCTCCCATCGAACATTTTCCATTGGAAAATCCGACCGTGTATACAACTTGAGTTGTTCAGAATCACATGACAATCAAAATCACATTGTTTTCAATGGTGCCTGTTCACATCAATGCATGGTGCAATTTTGGCAGTGTCTCGTGCTTTGTTGGTGTGATTCCACCCAGGCACATGTGCTCTTGTCAGACTGTAGAACAGCGTATACAGGGGCTGGATGACTGGATACATTATACCTTCCAAACCCATCACAATGTGGGATTCCAGTACACATCAAAGAGCATCTTTTTTCTTGTCCTGAAAACAAAAATGGATGAAAAACACATTAAATACATTTTAATATATTCACAAAGGTAAGTAGCTGAAAAGAAACTGTTAGGACTGCAGCACAGCAAGCTCATCGCTCTTGACAAAAATTACAGATCAACATGTTCTCATAAAGTTTCAGAGCTATCTGTGAGAAGAAACCATACAAAAGAGCTTTGAGTGGTTCTAGCAACTTTGGAGAGATATAGACATGACAGAGTGCCCTACTTATGATGCTATGGATTTTCTGTGCATTGCACGTGACACATTAATGTTTAATAAATTGATTTACTTCTGAGTCTCCTTTCTGTATTAAACATATGGTTATGGATAAAAGTCTTCAATAAAGTCCGGCATTTTTTTTTCTTAGTTTTGGATACAAGGAGCATAGGTTAGAACACATGTCAGGCTTCTACCACTATCCAGGGTTCTTAAAGTGGTTCTAAAAGCAGGAACTTTTTTCCCCAATATATTCCTTGCATTAGGTGTCCCTGTTGTTGTATTGTCTCCCCCACCACCATAAATAGTTACCTGTCTCGAGTCCTATCTCAATCCACAGCTGTGCCTGTCTGCAACAGCGATGCTCTCTGTTTCTCCTCACAAGGCACAGAGGCAGAAGCATGAGCCATTCTCTCCTGCTGCTGTCAATCAAATCCTGTAAGAAGGGAGTGAAGGAAAATTTGCGCTGTGTGTGTCTTTAAATGCACACAGCCTGGCTCAGCAGCGAGCCTCACATCTCCCCCATAGAAAACTGTTTGCCATGGGGACAGACACAGAAAAGGAGGAGCAGACAGTCCTGGCATATCCTTGTGACACTGCAGCTGTCCCACACTTGCTCTGTAACCAAGAGGAAAAATGTAAGCTGATAGATGGAAACCCGAAGGCCAATCAGAGTGAAGACTGGGGATATAGTGACAAATCCCTGGTAGGATTTGCCACCATATCGCTTCACCTGAATCTGTAGCCACTTTCTGCAAACTGACAGGCATCTTTTAGTGGAAATAAAATCAGGTGTAAAATGTGTTGTTTTGTCCAGCACCATCAAAATATTTTCAAAGATAGCTCAGGTAAGACCTATCATATTAAACAATTTTACAGCTGTTCAACCAAATTTGTGATATACTACCTGATCTGTGCCTCCTCCTTTACGTGGGCCGTAATATCTATACAGTAAGGGCCGGTTTGGGGAACAAAGGAGCTTTATTGAAGAGGGATCTGAAGATCACAGTGTCCCCAGTAGGGATGAGCTTCGTGTTCGAGTCGAACGTACGTTCGACTCGAACATTGGCTGTTCGGGCGTTCGGCGAAATCCGAACTCTTGGTCCGTTCGCGTCAAAATTCGTGTGGTGCGCGTGGACCACAATGCACTGCGGTGGCGCAGTGCATTGCTGGCTCGTGATTGGCCAAGCATGCACTGTGACCCCGCATGCTTGGTCAATCGCAGCGCCAGCAGCGAGGAGAGCCATGATTGGCCACAGCCATCCTGCCTGTGGCCAATCATAGCTCAGGCTATGTAGTGCACGCCCCACACTATATAAGGCCGTCTTTGAGGCGGCCTCGTGTAGTGTGTTGGCATCTGAAGCAGTGGGTGTTCTGTGTACCTTCAACACAGTTACACACCAATCGTTTTTGGCTGATTTCCTATCTTGCTCTTGTGTAGTGGTTATTGTCTGTGCCCTGACCGCAGTATACACCACTATATTCACCTCACCTATATAGCTAGTGATCTAGCTTTAATAATAGAGCTTGCAGTCAGTAGTGTTAGGAGATAGTGCGTGCTGTCTGCGTGCTCTGTACCCAGTACATACCGCTATAATCCACCTACATAGCTGTTCTCTATTTGAGCCCAATTGCCATCTGCAGGAGTTATTGGAAGTTGTGTGTGCTTCCAGCACAGCACAGTATACATCTGTATATACCCCTTTAACTCTGCTGTTTTCTGGTTATTGTCTGCGTGCCCTGACCGCAGTATACACCGTGATATTCACCTCACCTATATAGCTAGTGGTCCATCTTTAATAATAGAGCTTGCAGTCAGTAGTGTCAGGAGAGATAATGCGTGCTGTCTGCGTGCTCTGTACCCAGTAAATACCGTTATAATCCACCTACATAGCTGTTCTCTATTTGAGCCCAATTGCCATCTGCAGGAGTTATTGGAAGTTGTGTGTGCTTCCAGCACAGCACAGTATACATCTGTATATACCCCTTTATCTCTGCTGTTCTATAAAAAAGGCATCTGCAGGAGTTAGTGGGTGTTGTGTGCCTCTAGCACAATATACACTACCCAACTGCTTTTTTACCCAACTCCCTTCAGGCCATTACCATGTCTGGAAGGCCAGCAAGGAGAGGCAGACAGGCGCGAGCCGATAAAAGAGGGCAAGCAGGCTCTGTGTCTAGAGACAACAGTGCTGGTCGTGGACGCGGTGCATTGTCATCAGCACGTGGCCATGGGACACGCTTGTCCTTCTTTTCGGCAGCTGGACATGTTGAGCCGCAACATGCCAACGACTTGGTAGAGTGGATGACCAAGCCCTCTTCATCCTCCTCATCCTCTCTCACCCAGTCTCAGGGTACTAGCAAAGCAGCTGCCAACGCATCGCCTTCCCTCCTCTCAATGTCATCATCAGTGACTCCTTCCCTAGACCCACCACGTCCTCCTGAGGAGTCTCCTGAACTCTTTGAGCACAGTGTTGGGTACATGCTCCAGGAGGATGCCCAGTGTTTTGTAGCCTCTGATGATGACACTCAGCTAGAGGAAGGCAGTAACGTGAATGCAGAGAGAGGGGATGCTCAAGAAGGACAGCAATCTAGCAGTCATGTTCCACAAGCTGCAGCATACTGCCAGGTTTGCTACAGCGATGAAGAGGGAGGGGATGATGAGGGCACTGACTCCACGTGGGTGCCTGGTAGGAGAGAGGAGGAGGAGGCACATGTCCAACGAGGCAGGATGCCCTCCGGGGGCCAGCTTAGGGGCAGCACACCGACTGAATCACACCGCAGAGCTCCGCCTGCGCAGAGCGCTTCCTCTGCGCGTTATTCTAAAAGTTCTTTGGTGTGGGCCTTTTTTGAGACGAGTGCATCAGATCGCACCGCTGCTATTTGCAACATATGTCTCAAGCGTATCTCACGTGGCCAAAACATCAGCCGCTTGGGCACCACATGCTTGACCAGACATATGTTGACCTGCCATGCAGCTCGTTGGCAAGCGTACCTCAAAGACCCACACCAAAGAACAAAGCGGATCTCTCCTTGCTCCTCATCAGCTGGCATCTCCAACCCCACTAGACCTTCAGTCCTCTCTGAAACCTGCTCTGAGAGGAATGAAGGTGTAGAATTAGGTGTGTCACAGCCAAGTGCTTCCGGGAACTCTGCTAGTGGTACATCCACATCCGATTATAGCAGGCAAATGTCCCTGCCCCAGCTGCTGGACCGGCGGAAGAAGTTTACTCCCAGCCATCCACATGCCCAGCGGTTGAATGCTAGCTTGGCTAAATTGCTAGCACTTCAACTGCTGCCTTTTCAGTTGGTAGACTCGGCCCCCTTCCGTGAGTTTGTACAATGTGCGGTTCCTCAGTGGCAGGTCCCCAAACGCCACTTTTTCTCACGGAAGGCGATTCTGGCTCTCTACCGGCATGTGGAAGGCAATGTCCTTGCCTCGCTGGACAGGGCGGTCAGTGGTAAGGTGCATATTACCGCTGACTCATGGTCCAGCAGGCATGGACAGGGACGTTACCTGTCTTTCACGGCCCATTGGGTCACTCTTCTGGCTGCTGGGAAGGATGCAGGACAAGGTGCAGTAGTGTTGGAGGTTGTTCCGCCACCACGCCTCCAAAATGCTACTATTGGTTGTGACACACCTCTCTCCTCCACCCCCTCCTCTTCTTCTTCCTCCATGGCCTCTTCCAGTGCTCTGTCCTCAGAACCAGCGGTGCTCCGTAGGCGTTCCAGGGGCTACGCAAGTACGCAGGCAAAACTATGCCATGCCGTGCTTGCGCTGGTTTGTTTGGGGGACAGGAGCCACACTGGGGCGGATGTTTTGTCAGCTCTGCAGGGGCAGGCCGAGAGGTGGTTGACGCCACGCCAGCTTAAGCCAGGAATGGTGGTTTGCGACAATGGCACCAACCTCCTCTCCGCCCTCCGACAGGGACAACTGACCCATGTGCCCTGTGTAGCTCACGTCCTTAACCTGGTGGTGCAGCGGTTCTTGGGCAGGTACCCCGGCTTACATGATGTCCTGAAGCAGGCCAGGAAAGTCTGTGTGCATTTCCGCCGATCATTTAATGCCTGTGCTCGGCTGGCTGAGCTCCAAAAGGAGTTGAACCTGCCCAAGAACCGCCTTATATGTGACATGCCCACCAGATGGAACTCAACATTGGCCATGCTGCAGCGGCTGCACACGCAGCAGAGGGCCATCAATGAGTACCTGTGCGACTACGGCACCAGGACAGGGTCAGGGGAGCTTGGTTTTTTCTCACCACGCCAGTGGGGCATGATCAGGGATGCATGTACTGTCCTGTCACCATTTGAGGAGGCCACAAGGATGGTGAGCAGTGACAGTGCATGCATCAGTGACACTGTACCTCTTGTCCACCTCTTGGAGCATACGCTGCGTGGAATAATGGACAGGGCACTTGAGGCAGAACAGAGGCAGGAAGAGGAGGACTTCCTTGCCTCTCAAGGCCCCCTTTATCCAGACAGTGTTCCTGCTGTGCCACCCATCACACAGGAAGAGGGTGAGGAGGAGGAAGAGGAGGAGGAGGATGATTGTGTCAGCATGGAGGTGGAGGCTGGCACTCAGCATCAGCATCAGCAGCAGCAGTCTTATAGGGATGATTTACAGTCCCAAGAAACACGTGGACTTGTACGTGGCTGGGAGGAGGTAGCTGCGGATCATGTTGTCCTTAGTGACCCAGAGGACTCCGGACCGAATGCCTCAGCTAACCTACGCTGCATGGCCTCCCTGATCCTGCAAAGCCTGCGGAAGGATCCTTGTATTCTTCGGATCAAGGAGAGGGACCATTACTGGCTGGCCACTCTCCTTGATCCACGGTACAAGGGTAAGGTTGCCGACCTTATCTTGCCATCGCAGAGGGAGCAGAGGATGAGACATCTCCGGGAGGCCTTGCAGAAAGCTCTGTGCAACGCGTTCCCAGAGACTGGGAGGTCACAAACTCCTGGTCCTGGACAACGTGTTGCTGAGGCATCAGTCAGAAGGAGCGGTGGAGAAGGTGGCCGTCTGACTGATGCTTTCAGACAATTTTTTAGTCCGCAGCCCCAAGGTATGATTCGTTCCAGCACCCATCGCCAGCGTCTAATTTACATGGTGCAGGAATACCTAGGGGCAAGGTCAGACTTGGACACCTTTCCCACCGAAAATCCTCTGGCTTACTGGGTCTTGAGGATGGATCACTGGCCAGAGCTTGCACAGTATGCAATTGAGCTACTGGCCTGTCCTGCATCCAGCGTTCTTTCGGAACGCACCTTCAGTGCTGCTGGTGGCTTTGTTACCGATCACAGGGTGCGCCTGTCCACCGAATCAGTTGATCGACTGACCTTCATCAAGATGAATCAGTCTTGGATCACCCACAGCTACCAAGCACCTGAAGCTGATGTAACCGACTAATTTTTTTTGAAATACCACATCCCTTCAAGACTGCCTATGCTGATGCTGAGTGACTGTCCTGTTATGTTGATTGTCTATCCTCTTCCTCCTCCGCTGATATGTTGGAAGAACATTTTTGGTTCTGGGTGATGCCAGCAGCCCAATTTTTCTGCCCCTGTTTAACAGGGGCGTTTAATTACAATTTTTGATGCAATGCTTTGCAGCAGGGCTAATTCCTGCAATAAAACTAGAGTATATGGCAGAGGTTGGAGTGTGGTGGCACCAGCACCAGTGCCTAAGGCCCAATTTTTCTGCCCCTGTTTAACAGGGGCGTTTAATTACAATTTTTGATGCAATGCTTTGCAGCAGGGCTAATTCCTGCAATAAAACTAGAGTATATGGCAGAGGTTGGAGTGTGGTGGCACCAGCACCAGTGCCTAAGGCCCAATTTTTCTGCCCCTGTTTAACAGGGGTGTTTAATTACAATTTTTGATGCAATGCTTTGCAGCAGGGCTAATTCCTGCAATAAAACTAGAGTATATGGCAGAGGTTGGAGTGTGGTGGCACTAGCACCAGTGCCTAAGGCCCAATTTGTCTGCCCCTGTTTAACAGGGGCGTTTAATTACAATTTTTGATGCAATGCTTTGCAGCAGGGCTAATTCCTGCAATAAAACTAGAGTATATGGCAGAGGTTGGAGTGTGGTGGCACCAGCACCAGTGCCTAAGGCCCAATTATTCTGCCCCTGTTTAACAGGGGCGTTTAAGTACAATTTTTGATGCAATGCTTTGCAGCAGGGCTAATTCCTGCAATAAAACTAGAGTATATGGGAGAGGTTGCAGTGTCGTAACACCAGTGCCAGCGGCCCAATTTTTCTGCCCCTGTTTAACAGGGACATGTAATTACAATTCTTGATATAATATTTCACAGGAAGGCCCGCTCCTGTGCCCACCCAGAGTAATTGTGAGGACTTATAGTGTTGTGGCACCAGCACCACAACCACCAAAGGTCAATTTTTCTACCACTGTTCAACAATGGCATGTAATTACAATTCTTGATATAATCGTTCACAGCAGAGCGCTCCAGCGCCCACCAAGAGTAACTTTGAGGGCTTACAATGTTGTGGCAAAACCAACACCTTGTTCCGCCATTTCTGCAGAGCATATAGGGCAGGCCCCTACTTTCAAACATCCAATTTACAAACATCTCCTACTTGCAAACGGAAGGAGACAACAGCAAGTGAGATGAAAAAAGATGGACGACAAAACAAATTATACAGGGGTGATAACCCTTCCCTATGTTTTCCAAAAAGCTTAAAAATAGTTTTTTTGACTGGAGCTACACTTTAAAAATGTACAAGTTGAAAATTACAAACAAATTCAACTTAACACAACAAACCTACACAGTCCCTGTCTTGTTTGCACCGCCTGTATACTGCTGTTCTGAGTATATAGGGCCTGGGGGCCACACGCATTTCCTTTTTTTAATATGGGTACGGGGTTCCCCTTAATATGCGTACAAGACCCAAATAGGCTGGTAATGGGCAGGGAGGGCTACCCATGCCATTTTTCTGAATGATTTTCAAATCATATTGCAGGAACCAGATATAAGATTAAAACCGCAAGCAGTTTTAAATGGTGTTATTTCCGTTTAATGTAATTTTGTGCAGGGACTGTTCTAAACACGGGAAACACGTGGCACTTCACAGGCATACTACAGACACCCCCCAGGCACCATATTTAAAGGAATATTTCACTTTTTTTTTTCACTTTAATCGTCATTAAAATCAGTGCTCCCGCAAAAACGGCCATTTTTAAAAACATTTTAGGCATTGACCCATGTCCCCTGGGGCAGGAGCCAGGTCCCCAAACCCTTTTTAGGACAGTATCTTGCATATTAGCCGTTAAAATTAGCACTTTCCATTTCGAACGTTCGAGTCCCATAGACTTCAATGGGGTTCTAACGTTCGTAACGAACGTGGGGTCCGTTCGAAAGTTCTGGTGCGAACTGAACCGGGGGGGTGTTCGGCTCATCCCTAGTCCCCAGACACTTTCTCAAATTTCACAATAGATTCACAGAAGGATTAAGAGTTTGGATGTTGGATTCTTCCTCATTGTGACTCCCAGGCTGAGAGATTTCAAAAGTAATGCCTTATGGAAATTTACTGGATTTTTACCCTAAATACTCTGGTGGCGGGAGGCTTAAACAAGGAAATAGAAATCAACACCATGGTATGAAACCCGTAACAGTATTGTTGCATTAGACTGTAACTACTCCTTTGCCTCCCCTTTTTTCTCTTCACTGACATTTCTTATAAGTTTATTTTATTGTATTCTCACTTCATTTATATTCCCCTTTTAACTACCGTATATACTCGAGTATAGGCCGACCCGAATATAAGCCGAGGCCCCCAATTTACCCCCAAAAAAACTGGCAAACTTATTGACTCGTGTATAAGCCGAGGGTGAGACATGCCTGTCCATCCCTGTGTGTGTGTCCGTCCATCCCTGTGTGTCCGTCCATCCCTGTGTGTCCGTCCATCCCTGTGTGTCCGTCCATCCCTGTGTGTCCGTCCATCCATCCCTGTGTGTGTGTGTGTCCATCCATCCATCCATCCCTGTGTGTGTGTGTCTCCATCCATCCATCCATCCATCCCTGTGTGTGTGTGTCTCCATCCATCCATCCATCCATCCCTGTGTGTGTGTGTCTCCATCCATCCATCCATCCATCCCTGTGTGTGTCTCCATCCGTGTGTGTGTGTGTGTGTGTGTGTGTGTGTGTGTGTGTGTGTGTGTGTGTCCAGCCTACCTTTGTCCCGAGCCTCCGTCCCGTGCCTTGCCTCCTTGCCTCCGTCCCGTGCCGTGCCTTGCCTCCTTGCATCCGTCCCGTGTCGTGCCTTGCCTCCTTGCATCCGTCCCGTGTCGTGCCTTGCCTTGCCCCCGTCCCGTCCCGTCCCGTGCCGTGCCGTCCCGTGCCCTCTTCGTCGGCGGCCATTGTAAAGTTCAAAAGCTGCGCCGCCGCCTTCGCCTGTGATAGGCGGAACACTGAATTTCCCAGCAGCCTGTGTTCCGCCTATCACAGACGTCGTATCATCCTCGTCCGTAGTACGAGGATGATACGATGTCCGTGATAGGCGGAACACAGGCTGCTGGGAAATTCAGTGTTCCGCCTATCACAGGCGAAGGCGGAGCCGGAGGCGCGGCTTTTGAATAGAATGGCCGCTGTCTGTCTGCTCGACACGCTGATCGAGCGGGCAGACAGCGATGACTCGAGTATAAGCCGAGGGGGGCACTTTCAGCCTCAAAAAAGAGGCTGAAAATCTCGGCTTATACTCGAGTATATACGGTACATATACATGTGTGTATATATATATATTGTAATGTTCGGGGGACCAGGTAGATCGCAGGACACAGGCTTTTCACACAGCAAAGGGTTTATTAAACTTAAATAGCTTACAGCAGCCAAAAAACAAAAGGAAAAAGGTCTGTAGTCTCACCGACTTGCAAAGTCCAGAACAGCTGTCTTTATCAGAAACAGAGCTTGATCTTGATGGCAGGTAGCTTCCCCTGCCAGGAGCCTTCCAAACAGGACACTGCTGTCCACTTCAGCTGCTGCAACCCAAACAAACACCAAACACCATCCACCATGTGTTCTCCACTCCTCCACACCCATCTACCACTTCCTGTCTTGTTTTTTAAAGGCACTCCCTTAACAGGTGGGTTAATCAATTTTATTCATTTAAAAAGACCACAACCCAAACAGAGGGGAAATATAGCGTCCTTCCAGGACCCAGCCACGGCGTCCTGTACAATATATATATATATATATATATATATATATATATTTATATTACATAATTTATGTATATAAATTATTTTAAGCCCCTTTTAGATATGTAGTCTTCATGTACTATCATTGAAATCTTTTGTACTATTACCATCATGAGAATGAGAAATTGAATCTTATTTAATTGCAGCCTAGTGCTTAATTACATCATGCCGTAGATTCAATTTTACCCTGAGGCCGCGTACACACGCGGGGACTGTTCGCTCAACTTTGTCCGTCAAACAGTTTCAGCGAACAGTCCGCTCAAAATTAGCATGGACGGACTTGCCCACACACGACGAACGAACAGTTTGCTGAAACCGCGCGCGATGACGTGAACGGCACGTACGACGGGACGGAAAATACGACGTCCTATACACTGCATTACAACTTTCGGCGTGTAAATCCTTTCTGAGCATGCGCGGAACTTAGTTTGACGAACAAGCCTACACACGAGGGGACTTTCCGAAAAACTTTGTTCAGCAAACTGTTCGCTGAAACTGTCCGCTGAAAGCCCACACATGAGCGGACTGTCCGCCGAAACACTGTTCAGCGGACGAAGTTGGGCGAACAGTCCCCGCGTGTGTACGCGGCCTTACTGTGTAGTTGCTATTATTAATTGTTTTTATTAATTGCTAATTACTATTAATGCAATTATTTTCATGTCAGTATACAGCCGATCGATTAGACTGGATGATGCACATATTTTTAATCACTATTTTTAATTATGCTTTGTTTTTTGTTTCCATTCCCTTTTTATCCTGTAGCCCAGTATGTCAAGGGTATACTAATGTTGTGCTGTGATGCACACACATGCTGCGGACTCTGTTGCTGTCCGATAATCTGGTTAGTACTGCTCGTTTTTCTAATTGAGCATTCTGCTCCGCCCAGTCTCCCCTCTAATTAGCATTCTAGGGCAGGTTAGTCTGATGAGGGAGGTGGGGCTTCGGAAATGCATTGCGGACAGCCCCCTCTTTTGCTTGTGTGTCGGTTCCTTTGGCTTGGTCAGAGTCATACGAGAGCTCCAGGCACCTCTGGTGTTAGCTCCTTGTGTGGTGGGTTCAATTTTGTTCCCCAGCGCTCTTCCATTCCATCGTGACAGCTTCTGGCTTTCATGGCTTTCCACACTACTCCTGCACATGGTTCACTGGATACCTTAATGTAAGTTTTTGCTCATAAAGTGTCATTGTCTTTTAACTCACACTCACCCTCCCTTTGCTGTTTTAACGTTAGCCTTAGACAGTCTTTACCATAAACATTCTCAATCTCATTCTCCTGAAATTATGAGTTAGATCAATCAGAAACAAATTTAACTACTCTTCTTTCAGAGCACACTGAGAAGGCTTTGATATAGTCTTGAGTTAAGGTTGAGGTTTCTTCTACACAGCAATTCAGCATCCACCATGCTTGCTAGAAAGTTGAATCGGTCCTTCCAACTGGCACATGTTTACAAATTACAGAGGTTCCAATGGCAATTTAGTATCCCACCCTAAGGATGCATTACAGATATTTACAGCCTTTTATAAACAGCTTCTCTCCCTTCCAGAAGGGTGACCTTTGGTCACTTCGCATTCCTGGTTACATATTTTACCCCTGCTCTCCCTCTCCTCTTCCTAAAGAAAGAGTTTCAAACTGCCCTATACAGAGGAAGAGATTTTACATATAATTAAGTCTCTTAAACCCTCAAGAGCCCTGGGCTCAGATGGCTACACTATGGCCTATTACAAAAACCTAATAAAAATCATACCCTACCCCAAAACTTTTGACCCATCTCAATTACTATTGATCTTAAAATAGTTAGTCATACTTTATCAAACCATTTGGCCAATGTCATCACTTCTCTGGTATCCCTAGATCAAACTGGGTTTATCCCTACCAGGCAAATTACCGATAATATCAAACTAGCCACAAATATTATGCAAGATGCCAATATCTATCCATCTTCAATCCTCTGTTTAACCATTTCAGCCCCGGAAGATTTTCCTCCTTAATGACCAAGCCATTTTTTGCGATACGGCGCTTTAACTAACAGTTGTGTGGTCATGCGACGATATACCCCAAAAAAATGTACGTCCTACTTATATCGACCAAGTCATGCAGAAATTTGACCTTAAGGGGAATTTGTGCATGGATTTCATGCTTTGTAGCACAAACAAGGATAAGGTAAGAATTAAACTTTCAGGTTGTACTTAGGACTTTTTCACTTTAAGTAGAGGGACAAAAGCAGGGTTGTCCCTTCTCACCTTTATTGTTTGTGTTGGACATGTAGCCCCTAGTTGGATCCATAATGTTAGCTCCTAATGTTAATGGTTATTGTTAAGGCAATTTTGAACATAAGATGAGTAAGCATGGTGATAATGTCCTTATGTTTCTGGTGAACTCAGTGGTTTCTATCCCAAACCTCCTTATAGTTTTAAAGACATTCCAGGATATCTCAGGCCTTGGGGTCAACTTATCTAAATGTATAGCTCTGCTGCTGAATATACATATTTCCCCAACTTGGGAGTATTTGAGTGTTTTTTTGGGTTCACTTGGTGTGAAGAATTCCTACAATACCTGGATATTAGACTAGCCCCTTCTTTACCTGCCCTTTCTGTTTTAAACTTTCCCCATTATTTGCCTGTGTTAAGTCACTGCTGAATGCATGTTCTCTCTACCGATTATCTTTTTTTAGGCAGAGTGATGGCAATTAACCTCCCTGGCGGTACGATTATTTCGGATTTTAGGTGCTAAAAGCGGTACCATTATTTTGCATGAAAATTTGGCGTTTTATATTGTAGTCCTGCAATTCTTAGGAATAACTCTCTTAAATCTGTCCAAACCAGAGTCTAGCAGACATCCCGGGTATGATAAAGTTTGAAAAATTAAATCATAAATTATATTATAATAAATAATTATAAATAATTGTACCAAATAATAATATAACAATAATAAAAATTATTCAATAATGTAATCAAATCAAAAACACTGAAATTTGCTCAGTTGCAGAATTGTCACTGTCATTACTTTTCAGTATTTGATGACGGATCTCCCCACAAATCGCTATCGCTCAATTCTGCGAGTGATTCTAATTTATTATCGCTGTTTTCTAGCTGGTCTAAAATCATTTTTGATGTACAGTGACAGTTTTGGTTGCTATGGGCAATCTCCAGTTTCCAGGCATAAAGAACAGTTTTTATTATATAAAACTGCATGCAGGACACTGGGCAGACCACTAGGGACAACGGGGATGTGAAATATTTACATACAGCAATGTAATCTGTAAGATTACATTATACTGTATGTTTTACTGTTTGTTTCACTTTTTGAATTTGGCGCCGATCTCCGTGCCCGTGCGTCGCAACGCTCGCAGGGCACGGAGATCGGCGATGTAATGCATCGAGCGAGACACGGCTCGCTCGTACAGCGGGGAGACAACGCTGGATCCGAGGGAGAAGGTAAGTAAACCTCCTCCTGGATCCAGCGATGCAGTCCCGAGTCTGACTCGGGGATACCGCTCTTGGTATAAAAAATCCACCCCGAGTCAGACTCGGGAATACCGTCAGGGGGGTTAAGATGTCAGTGTTGCCAAAACTTAAATTTTTTTCTGTGCCCTCCAATTATATGTCCCTAAACATATATCAGATTCCGTTCAATCAGTGATTAACAGTTTTATATGGTGGAACAAGAGACCCAAACTAAGTAAGTCTATAATCTATAGACAGCAAATATGTGGTGGTCTGGGGTTACCTAAACTTCATAGGTTATGATGGGATTTGTAGTTTCACCACAGCTGGAGGGCTGAGGTTGCCTACCCCTGATTTAGGAGTTGCTCTGATTGAGGCATGTAGTTGCATATATTTTGGAGCTGTAAAGCTCTGACATATCTGGGGAAAGCCTGCTGGTACAGTAATGCAAATTACTGGTGCATAGATTTCCTTAACGGTCTCCATGTGCCTCTTTGTTAAGTATATCACTGAAATTTTTAAACTTGAGACTTACTCACACATTGTTTAGTGTTATTTTTTTCTCATCTCAATTGGTGTGCTCTCTGTTTCATGGTCTCAGGTTATTCAGAGTATATTTGAACGAAAGTTGAAAAATTTGTCTTTTTATTGATTCTACTCTATTGTTTTGACTAAATTAAAGCTCCCTGACTGGGTCTCCTGGTTATTTGAGTCTTACCTGTGTTACTTGTTTGCATACATCCTTTGGTTACTTTATCAATTTTTTTTTTTTATGCTTTCTACTTTCATATTCAGTATGTTGTCCTACCTTTAGACCCCTTTCACACCAGGGCGTTTTGCAGGCGCTATAGCGTTAGAAATAGCGCCTGCAATCCGCCCTAAAGAAGCTGCACCATTGCCTGCGCTGGCAGGACGTCAGAAAAAAGTCCTGCCAGCAGCTTCTTTGGAGCGGTGAAGGAGCGGTGTGTTTACCGCTCCTCCACCGCTGCTCCTCATTGAAATCAATGGGGCAGAGCTGTAATGCCGCCGGCAAAACAGCGCTATTGCGGCATATTGCCGGCAGTTTTAACCCTTTTGCGGCCGCTAGCGGAAGGTAAAAGCGCCCCGCTAGCGGCCGAAATGCGGTAAAACGCCGCAAAAAATAGTGACGTTTCAGGAGGACAAATAATTTATTAAAACCCAATATTAGGACCACTCACATGTACAAGGATAAAAGCTTTACCAGTTCCGAAGAGCCTGGGATGGACTGGGGGGGGCAACGTATATTTAACTATATTTAAAGAATTTTTTTTTCATTTTTATTGCACTTTACGCTTTAGTAAAATCACTGCTCTTGAAAAAACTATTGTTTTTTTTAAATAAATTTGTATTGATAAATGTCCCCTAGGGCAGTACCCAGGCTCCCATACCCCCAATTACTTGCATATAAGCCTTCAAAATGAGCACTTTACATTTTTCCTGTTTGGCTCCCATAAACTTTAATTGGGGTTTGAGAGTTCTGCTGCGAACCGAACAGGAGGGTGTTCAGCCCATCTTTACTTCCTGTCTGGTGAAACCATTTTCATCAGAACAAAAGGTGAGGGGACATCTCTCTAATGGGGCCCCAGATAGCAGTAAAAACCCACCAGGGGTTCACATCCTTCCTCACTCTATCCAAAACTAAAAGAAAACAAGTTTTGACTGGACATACACTTTAAATTATTTTTATTTTAGCAATTCAACTTTAAGGCTCATCATTACTGAAGTCTTTCCTTCATATTTTATTGTTGGCATAGATCACTGTCTGCATTCATGATTACTCTGCCTGCTGATTAAATGTCTTCTCAATGCTTCCTACCTGCAGTGCAACGAGAATGTGAAATTATTGTGCAGAGAAAAATGTTGAAATATAACTTACATTTTGCTAAAAACATCAGGAGGTCACGCCATTTTTAATCAGTTCGGAGAAATATGCCACTAATAGAGAGCACTGAGGGCACTTACTGTATATTGTCACTTTACAGCACACAGTGCTGAAGAAGTGGAGAGCTGTGTTGGTCTAGAGAAATGGATGACACATAATTAATTATTCCTAACCTACAGCACATCTGATACCTTTGAAATAGGTTATGTATCAACCAACTTGTTTCAACTGTTAACATTTCCTGTAATTTCCCAAAATTTGGATAACGTGTATCGATAGCCAAAACTTTTTATTTTATTTTTGAATTGTGTGTGGAAGTTGTAAAAAAGCCATGTCAGGTTATTTGTGTCCTAACTGAGCAGATTCACTCTTTCCTATTTGTTCTGATGACCATTGTCAAAGGGCCAGAAAATAATGGCAAATACAAACTTTTACAGTTGTTACTGGAACAAAAAGGAACGATTCCATCCAACTGCTAAATGACTCTTTCAGGCAGCAGAGCTGCAGTTTTACCACCTTCCAGCCACTCACCTAAATTTTAACATTATAGCTGGACAGGGATGTACCCACACTATGGTCATGCCAATTTTAACTTGGCCTGCATAGTTTAACAGGTGGCACTGCCAGTCAAACTCACCCATTGAGGTCAAAAGGATCATACTGCAACCATGAGCTAAACGTTTGGCTCATGGTTGTGGTGTGGTATTTTAACAACCCCCCCCCCCTGGAATTAATAAAATATTAGCCTGCCAGCTACTGCTATACCACCCTCTGAAAAAACTGGGATCACATTTCAGAGGGCAGTATTCACTGTCCCCAATGTGAAAGAGCCCTAGAAAGGAGTTCTCAAAATTGCTTTGTGGAGATTCCCTCTCATTTCTTGCTGTGTCCATAACTGGAAATAACAGGAACATCTCCCTGATGGGACAAAGATACACAAAACAGAAGAGAATTTTAATAATACCTTACAATATCCAAAATCTAAAAAAAAATGGAATTTAGATGCACTTTAAATATTTGGAATATAATATTCATTTTATGACATCCCTCTGTTCGACAACGGTCTTAGATATGTCTTGGTCTTGCTAGCAAAAACCCCAATTATTATTATTATATATATAGTGCCAACAGTTTGTGCAGCACTTTATCCTTCAATCTGTCTCCAATACACCGGAAAGCAACATTATTAATTTTGAATGAGTGTAGTTGCAGTATGCCGTACATTAACATGCATTGTGTTAAGGAAGCTCATCTATTTCAATGGGCTGTCTAACACACCAAAACAAAAAGGTGAGTGCACTTTTTTTTTTAGAAGGGAACATCCAATGTCAATCAAGAAAAACATTCCATGGAAAAATACACATTTAATTTCCAATTCCGTTAAAATATTTCCAATCCCTTCAGACTCTGTTTTCTAGATTCATCTGGCAGGGTAAAAAATCTAGATGTGCTCATTCAAACTTAGTGAAGAAACGTCAAGCTGGGGGAACAGGGTATGTGGATTTCCAAGATTATTATTTAGCCTCGGTTCTTACACAGTCTAAGGAATGGTTTCTATCTCCTCCATCTACAATTTGGGGGAAGATGGAAACTGCTAAGATCCCAGGAAATAATCTATCAATATGGATTCCTTCCATGGCACTTGGAGCCAAGATACCTTCTCGCATCTCCCCAACAATATTAGCGACACTTAAATCCTGGGTTCGATTTCTGCATCTAACTTCCTCACACCCTCTTCCTACCAAAGTCCAAATTCCGCTAAATACTCTACATAATTTCATGAAGACAACCTAATTTACACCATGGACAGAGAAGGGAATTAAATATCTATCTGATCTACTTGATAATGGGGTGATCAAACCATTTCCTACACTTCAAAAGAAATCTCAATTGCCAAATTCAGATTTATTCCTCTACATCTGAACTAAGAATTGCATTTCCAACCTCCCATCATGGACCTATAATGTTCCTCAATGGGCTTGGTCCTTCCTTAAGATCCCCAAACATCAACAAAAAGGGATCTCTCTTTTCTATAATCTTCTTCAACAAAAAAGTGTGTTTACAAAGACTATCCCTTTAATTAGATGGGAAGAAGACTTAGGATACACCTATACAGTTGACCAATGGGAAAAAGCTTGTAACACCACATATAAAGCCACATGCTGCTCTACATTATGGGAAGTATCCATTAAATTGACTCAACGCTGGTATCTTACTCCTGAGAAAATATCTAAATTCAACGGCACATTTGACGACAAATGTTGGAGATTGTATGGCAAAAAAGGTGATATGTTGCATACATTTTGGACATGCCCTAAACTTGGGAAGTATTGGGAACAAATCTTTCAAGTTATGTCTGAAATTACCAAAACAGTCATTCCTCCAAATCCCTCACTGGCTCTATTATCCATTGATCTTGATCGATATCCTATCCAGTTTTCAAATGTGTTTACACATATTTTGCTGTCAGCCAGGATCAGTATAACGAGGAACTGGAAAAATCCTGATCCTCCTTCCATAAAAGAAGTGATAGAATCGACTCAAACTCATTACAATCAATTCTAGCTCTCCGGCCTCACAAAAAAGAACATACTCATAAAATATGGCAGCCATGGTTAAAATGGGCTAGTCCCCAAAACATTGCACGAGTTCTTTGTTCCTAGATAACTTGAATTAAAAAATTACTTGTATCTATTAAATGACAGGTTACTATTACTGTCCCGAACACAGTTTAGCACCCATAGGGGTGTTCGGGAATATATTTAGGTTCATCATCTTTGAATTACTTAAATTGGCAGTATATAAATATATGAAGATAATATTTATATTACTTTTGTGTATTGTCTCCACAATGGATGTATTAATAACCTCCCGATCATTATCTTTATTATCCCGATTATAATTGAGATAATTAATATGGTTTTCTTTATATTATATTTTTTATTATTTTTGGATACTATTATCTATGTATCTAAATACTGTAACTGATCTTTTATTTAGTCATAATTTCTGTCATTTGTCTTGATAAAAATGTAAACTTTAATAAAAACTATTGATTAAAAAAAAGAAAAATACACATTTTATTTATAACGCAGAGCAACACAATGAAGTTGCAATGGGGTGCCATTAGGAATAAATGACACCGCAGGTCATCAGCATGCCACATGTATTACCAAAGTGTAACAGTGTAAACCCGGCCTCAGATGACATTTTACTTATAGGTGAAGCCCAGTGGTGTGAGCCAGCCCCAGCTCTATATATCTGGAGACTCTACCAGTCAGACCTTCTTGCCATAATCCCCAATCTGCTACTTTACCCTTAGAATGGGGGTTATTTCCATTCACATTTGTGTATTCCTCCTGTTACATATTCAATAGTATAAAAAAAGGATCCCAATAGGGAAGTGGAAAACCCCACAGAGCAGGTGTGCAGAACTCAAGCTCATGCATTCTTATCAACAAAGTACCAGGAATTAAACATTTCTCTGATCTGAATTTTATATTCTAGATGCCTGAAAAATTAATATAATACAAAGGCAGGTATAAGCAACCTTGTTTAGTTGCAAAAGAGACCTGATGATTGATGACTTCCTGGGAAATAATCCTATAAAATTATAACAAAATCTGATTATTCTTATTCTTTTTACAGCTTTTATTGTGGTACAAAACAAAATGAGATGGTGTTACCAAAGAGCATCATTGGGATCCACAAAAGAAAAAGAAGGTGAAGGGATACCAGACTAGTTAAACACAATGGTTCTAATAAAATATGTGCCAAGATATTGGTGAGTGTAGTAATATGACTGAACAACAGCGACTCCATCTTGGCAGCTATAAAGTTTGTGTACCCTTGTTTAGGTCCAAAACTAATTTTCAAGTTAAGTCTGTAATTTTTCGTTTTCAGCTACATGTTGAAAGATCATGCACAAATCTGCTTGCATAGGTATTAATGAGCATCTTAAAATATATAAATACAATGTGGTTTGGCCCGCCTTCCTCTTTAAGGCTACATGAACATGGGACAGGAAGGTAACGTGAAGATAACTCATTAGTCATCACCAGATGGTGTATTCACTCTGGTAACCTTTTGGCAGCCATGTTTGTAGAGGGTAGAGGAGTATATAAACATATAATGATGAACTGTTTAATTATTAATGATATTCAATATATCCTTCTACTAACTACCCCCCCCTGCCCTATTGTGATTGGTAAAGTTGAACCAAATATAAGCTGTATACCTGCCCAAATAAAACTCAGACATTTCTTTGAACTCACTCTGTGTATGTGTTTCTTTTCATTGAAATTGTCTCCCAGAACCGGGACTCTCCGTAGTTTACCTTATTAACCCATGGCTGGTTTGCCATGTACCTGAAGTACCCTATAAATTCTCTTCAGTGAGTAAATGTGCTATTTGTGTTGGCAGCAGCCAGACACAGTCCTGATCCCTGCAAACCTGGTGCTCTCACTGACAATGTCTTTTCCATGCATTTTGCTATTCCCTTCCATTGTCGTAATAATTCTTTTTTTTTCATTATACTGTTTATAGAACATATCTTTTAGCTGGAATTTCATTAAATTCGCTACATTTTACAAAGGTTGGTGCACTTTTAAGCAAAACTGATTTTGGTGGTCATGTACAGTACCGTTTGTAAAATGGTGTATTTCCCTCTGTACACATTTAGAACTCTTTGAAATGATTCTTTTCTTTAAAGGTGGACATTTTTTTAATTTGCTATTGGAAAAGAAAACATTTTGTTTCATGTAAATTTCCAATAGATCAATTGTTTTCTAGTTATGCTATTATAGTCTATAAATCAATGTCCTGGATGAATGAGAGACATTTCCACTCCCTTTGATTTGTAATGGAATTGACATGTAATGGAGGAAAAAAAAAAGTGGATCAGTAAAATTTTAAATTTTAAATGTGCTGCAAATTCTAGAAGCGTTTAAAACCATTCTTGATATTTACAAGAATGCAGTACAACTACATACTATGGGATAGATGGGCAAGAAATCAGTTGTATTTTAGAATAAATCACTTACATGAGTTAAACTGGAAGAAAACTGTGAATTACTACATACTTCAAACCACAGCATGCAATCTATGCATGTGTTAAAAAAGTGCAAATCTATAGTAAAGACCAGATAGAGACATCCACTCGGTAGTAGAAATGAACCCCTAAGACTTCTTCATTATAAACTGATTTATGTTATTTCTAGATAATGGTCTTTTTCAACAAATAGGTTTGTGCTATTTATGGATAGTGGCCCTTTAGGAAGGCAACATAAACATTAGAAAACCAAGGAATTTTGAATTGGGTTCTGAATTGAATTGTGTTACTGCACTTTGCTCTGTTAAATATAGACTTGTACTGTGATAGCTATCAATCAAAGCAGAAAGTTTGTAGTTTAATTGATACATTATAGATTGTAAGCTCTAACGAGCAGGGCCCTCTGTCTTGTATTGTATTGTAAAGGACAGCCTGGAGACGGACCACGGGGTAGGCGAAAGGATGGCATGAAATAGTTAACTGGGCAACGCACAGGATTGGTAGCAAGTTCCAGGGGGCGGGGTTTTTAGTGCGGGAGTTGAGCTCTCATCCCCCCCAGCGTCAGTCGGCGCAGAGGAAGATTGGAGGAAGCATGTCGTCCTCCCTGGGAGATCTCTTACACCAGCTGCGGGCCGCAGCTGCGGCCATCGGCGAGAGATGGCTGCGGGACCAGGTCGAGACGGTCCAGGGTGGTACCCGGGACATTGTTCGGCCAGCGGGGGAGGGTTCGGCCCGGGTGCGGCGTTCCCGCCCGCCGGCTCGTTTCTCCCCTGACTCCCCCAGGGCACATGCGTGACGCCGGGCGGGGAACGCTGGCGCCGCCCCCCACGAACCTCCGGCGAAACGGCCGGCCGTGAAGGCTGTGGCAGCCGCGGGACAGAAGCGGGAGAGCGGGCACAGCATCGCACGGCCGCCGACCGTTCCAGTGGTGGGCATGCGGAAGGCTGCCATGAGGTGTAAAAGAGACTTGGGCCTGGCCCCTGGCGCAGTCGTTGCGGGGGCGGGGCTCCACCGCGGGAGACACGCTGAGGCTGCTGCTGGCTCCTCTGCTTCCGGTGGAGAGGACTGCAGGGATCAAGACAGGCAATTGGCGGGAGCAGGCCCAGCAGTGCGGATGGAGCCGGTCGGTGGCGAACATCACAGGAAGGTGGCGGACAAGTCGATCGCCGGGCGGAGAAGGGGACGGCCCAAGGGCATCTCATCGCCAGTCCGGGCGGGACCATCGGGATGGCTGCCGCAAGGAGAGGAGGCTCAGAGTCCAGACCGGTCCGAGGGTGAGCTGACATCGTCCGAGGAGGAGGTGCCGAGCGGCGTTCCGTCATCGGTGGAGGGTCGATCGGCGGCTGGTGGGAGTTCGTCCAGGCGGCCCGGTAAGTCTGCTGTTGATTTGGGGTACTTGGGGGGGGGGGGGAGGGGGTTGGGGGGTATGTGAGTGGGGGTGGGGAATGGGCCGCGGATGCCTCTCAGGGCGGGGGGGTTCCTCCCCCGTCTCCCCTCCCTCTGGCCCAGCGGGTCCTTGACCGCGCCACGGCGGATGGGGAGATGAAGGGGTTCTTGGCGGGCCTGCAGGAGCTTATGGGAAAATTTGAACAGGGGGGCTCCAGCCCCATGACGCCGGGGGCTGCGTGGATCGCGCCGGAGGAGCGGGTGGGGGGCCAGTTGGTGTTTCGGGAACGGTCGGGGTCAGCGGGGGTGGTTTTGGGGGGGGCGGGGGTAGGCACGGCGGGGGCGCCTGCTGAGGCCGCGGGAAGTGGGGCAGGTGGTGGGTGGAACTGTGGGGGGAGTCCTTCAGGGACCTGAAGGTACGTTTTCATGTTGACAATTTGGGGGTGGTGCAGGTTCTGAACCGGATATCGGCATCTTCTCCGCCGGTGGTAAGGATACTGCGGCATTTGGTGCTGAGATGTATGCAAATGAACATCTTCATACATGCGGTGCATCTGCCGGGGGTTGAAAACGTTATAGCTGACGCGCTGTCTCGTTTTCAGTGGGACAGGTTTCTGGAGCTGACACCGACGGAGGATGTGGCAAGGGTTCCGTGCCCGGAGGGACGGTGGTAGATTGCGTTGGAAGAGCATCCGACTGGATCCGCGATCAGTGAGTGCGGGTACTTGGGCGGCCTATGAGAAGATTTGGGCGGAGGGGGAAGCCTTGGGGTTGCAAGCGAGGGTTCGGGATCGGGGGTTGCTGGTTCTTTACTTTGTGTCCCGACACTTGGAGAATGGCATTTCTATTTCTAGCCTGGGGCGAAAGTTAGCCGGCTTGGCGTTCTGGTCCAAGCTGCGGGGGGAACAGGATTACACTAAGGATTTTTGGGTGCGGCAAGCGGTGGAAGGGTCGACAGGTGAAGGATGACAGGATACCGGTATCTTTTGATCTGTTGGGCAGGCTTTGCGAGCAGCTGGCGGTGGTGTGTTTGTCGACTTATGAACTCATCTTGTTCAGAGCTGCGTTTGTACTGGCGTTCTTTGGCGCTTTCCGGATCGGGGAATTGGTCAGCCCGGTGAAACGGGAGCGGGGGGGGGTTTGTTGTTTGAGGATGTCCTTTGTACGGGTGACAGTTTGCGCATGCGGGTGCGCAGATCGAAAACGGACCAGACGGGCTTGGGCGAGGAAGTTGTGGTGTTCGCAATTCCGGATTGTAAGCTTTGTCCTGTTTTCATGGTGCTCAAGTTCTTGGATCGTCGGCCGGCGTAGCCGGGCCCGTTGTTGATGCATGCGAATGGGGACTTTTTGTCGCGATTCCAGTTTATAGGGGTTTTTTCGAAAATGTTTGATGGCTTTGGGTGTGGGGGGGGAACGGTTTTCCTCCCATTCGTTCAGGATCAGGGCCACAACGGAGGCGGTCAGATGCGGGTTGGATGAGGAGTCGGTGAAGAGGATTGGCCGGTGGGAGTCGAGGAGGTTTCGTTCGTACGTTAGGCCGGAGCTGGTGGGAGTGTAGTGGGGGTGCAACCGGGGTTGTCGGCATGGGTTTGTGTTCCAGCTGTGCATTTACTGTTCCTTGGTTTGCGTTTTTCTTTTCTTTCAGGTGCTCCAGCAGGGTTGGTCTGGATCATGGGCCACTCTTATGTCTGCTGGGGGGCTAGGAGGGGTGATGCCAGGCCGGAAGGTGGGCAGCTGGGCATTTCAAGGCGGGAGGCATGCTTGGAGTGGTTTGGTTTCCCGGGCATGCTCTGAAGCAGGATGGTGCACGAGGTGCGGCGTTTTGCGGGTTTTTGACAGGCCCCCGATGTGTTGGTTCTACATGTGGGGGGGCAATGACCTTGGCCTCCGCACGAAGTCAGACATAACGCGGGACATACAGTACGATTTCTTGCGCCTTAGGGCTGCGTTTCCCGGAATGCTCATTGTGTGGTCGGACATGATTGCCAGGACCACATGGCGGCTAGCCAGGTCGGTGGACCGGATTGACAAGGCCAGGAGGAAGGTGAACCAGGAGATTAGTCATTCGGTCGTAAGGAATGGGGGGTTGGCTGTTCGGCACTCGGAGTTAGAGATTGACACATGGCGGTATCTGCGAGGTGACGGAGTGCAGCTTAATGATGTGGGGGTTGATCTATGGGCTGTAGGTCTACAAGATGGGATTGAGCGAGCATTGAGGGTGTGGAGGTGCGCCCAAGGATAAGGTGTTATCCTTGCTTGCTGTGGCGGGTGTTGGTCGGTGCAGGTAAAGGAAGATAACCCCTCCCCACTGAGAAGTTGATGCGGGACCCATTGGAGATATGGGCCCGTTGCTGGGATGCCATATAACGATGGTTATATGGAAGATGGTGAATGGGTGCACTGCGGGCAAGAGTTGGTTGTCTCTGAGCTAGCACATCAGCTTGAGGCCTAGTTACAGTTAAGACGACCGCAGTGCATGTTGCTCGTTATGTTAATGGGGTGGGGAGGGGGAATCCCCTGCAGAAGACCAACGAGTTCAGTTTTATCAGTTTAAATGATAATTCTATTGATGTCTTGTTTTGATATGTTATTATTTGTTTTGATTAATAAAGGGGCTGCTACGGCCACTAATGACTCCAAAAAGGTGTGGTCTCATTTAATGGTAATGGGATAGAAATCGGAGTTGGGTGGTTGGTGCAGCAGTAAGTAAACCTCAGTTATACTATAGTCAAGGACAGCCTGGAGACGGACCACGGGGTAGGCGAAAGGATGGCATGAAATAGTTAACTGGGCAACGCACAGGATTGGTAGCAAGTTCCAGGGGGCGGGGTTTTTAGTGCGGGAGTTGAGCTCTCATCCCGCCCCAGCGTCAGTCGGCGCAGAGGAAGATTCCCACCCTCCCTCCCTTATTTAAGCAGGGTTGGTGGGCGCTGGTTGGCCCAGAGGGCTGTGGTTGGTTAGGTGCTAACCTCTTTTGCTTTCACAGGGGTGCTGGATGTCGTAGCGGTTGTCGGGGGTTGGTCGGTGCAGGTAAAGGAAGATAACCCCTCCCCACTGAGAAGTTGATGCGGGACCCATTGGAGATATGGGCCCGTTGCTGGGATGCCATATAACGATGGTTATATGGAAGATGGTGAATGGGTGCACTGCGGGCAAGAGTTGGTTGTCTCTGAGCTAGCACATCAGCTTGAGGCCTAGTTACAGTTAAGACGACCGCAGTGCATGTTGCTCGTTATGTTAATGGGGTGGGGAGGGGGAATCCCCTGCAGAAGACCAACGAGTTCAGTTTTATCAGTTTAAATGATAATTCTATTGATGTCTTGTTTTGATATGTTATTATTTGTTTTGATTAATAAAGGGGCTGCTACGGCCACTAATGACTCCAAAAAGGTGTGGTCTCATTTAATGGTAATGGGATAGGAATCGGAGTTGGGTGGTTGGTGCAGCAGTAAGTAAACCTCAGTTATACTATAGTCATGTCTGCCCTAATGTTGTAAAGCGCTTCGTAAACTGTTGGCGCTATATAAATCCTGTATAATAATAATAATAATAATAATTTTATTGTCTAAAATAAGAATGTGTTACCCCAATACTTCATATTCTATTTATGTGATGGCACTACCATGTATTTGTTTGAAAAAGTATTGTGTTCTTTTGTTATGCATTGCTTAATTTAGTGAAATCCCTGGTGTTCCTGCTAGTCCCCTTGCATTCCTATTAAAAACTAGCTACACTAAGCAGGAGAGCACAGCATAGCAAGTTTTCTAGCTATGCTGGGAACTCAGTGTACTCTCCTACAATGATCAGACTTGTCATAATATGCTCCCACTGCACATACATTAACTGGGAAGCTCAGTGTGCTGCTGCTTCTCTTCCCCCAGCTCTTACGCAACTGAAAACAGAGGTAACAGAGCTGTGACAAGTGACCAAGGTATTTATATATTTTTTTATATCTATACAAAAATGTTTTGTCTTTCATTTCTATTTTAAACTGGGTTGTTTTACAAGGTGATCGTTTACAGTCACTTTAAATTATTAAAGTTGCAGGTTTTTGGGACATCCTTATTTCCTTTCCTTAGTCATTAGCCAAGTTATATTGTGTAATTATATAATGTTAAAAAGGGACATAAATGTAGCACTGAAAGCTTGTATCATTAATAACTAACTCCAAACATTCTGTTCTATTTTTTACATTGATTATTATTATGATTGGGACTAAAAAATTAATAAATACAATTTTTTTGTCAGGTAATCACAGTATAACTTAAAACGATTGACTATGAAGTTTCAGTTAAAGCCAGGCCATTGTGCTCTGGTAATCCTTTTAAATGTACAATTATAAAACAAAGGTTGCATACATGTAGTAAAAAATAAATAAATAAATAAAACACAACAGGTTAAAAATTTAAATAAAAAAACTAAAATTAAACTGACCCAAAACCACTAAAGTTTTCCTTTAAGAATAACGTATACTAGTTATAACAGTCGCTTTGCAGTATATGAATGTAGGAAATGAAAAAACATGAACTTCAATGTTCTTGGATGTTTTTTTTTTCAATCAAGAGTTGAAAATGATTTTCTGTCGCACGGGGCTGATTGAGATTTAAAGGCCTTTATTGCTTGTAAGGTCACTGCATTAGGGCAGAGAAGTAATTCTCTCAACCAGTTAATCCCGTAGGAATTTGATATTGTAGTTCTCTAATCCCGAAAGGTTTTTTCCCTAACATTTACTGAGCAGCTCAGCCATCGGTATTTTGACAGACAATCTAATATCCATGGCATTGAAATGGAAAACAATGATTTTCTTGCTACTATTCTGGAAAAAAAGGCACATTATTTAATAAAGCTTTTGAGCGGTTTATAAATTGCTCTCTTATTGAAGGTTACGAGTATTTGGCTTCACATCAATCAAGTGCTCATTCTGAGTTGAGAACAGGCCCCAAACCTATCTGGAGTTTTGCAGAGCTAACAGTATGTATCTTCTTTAATCAGGTCAAGATATAAAAAAAGTTGACCTCTTCTGCAAGAGAACTAGCATCTTCCTCAACCCTTTTGCAAATCCAAAGATTGTCAAAATCCTAATGCTCATATGAACCCCCAACTGCTTGGCTGTTCGTTCAGCACAACAGGGAATATAATAGTCACTTACCTCCAGCAGCTCTGGCTCAGTCGATAACATGTGAGGCCAATCCCACAAATTAAAGAGGAGTAACCAGATAAATGCACCTATGTCATATTGCGCGTCAAGTAGGAATATTAAAGCTATATTGGTAAAGCTGTGCCTTTGCTGGTCACGGTCAGAAAAGATGTGGGGTAATAAAGATGAGTGAGCAATCGATATAAGGAACACTAAAGATGGTTGGGTAAAGAAAAGGTATGAGCATTAACCCTCCATTTCTCTCTTCCCATTGTTGTGATTTTATTTGTACCACCTGGCTCGCAGTGAAGGCATAGGATATTTAGCTGGGGATATGTACATATCAAAATGCCCAAAGCCTAGACAAAATTTCCACTAAAAGTCTAAATTTGCAGGGCAAATAGAAAAAAATACCCATACATTTTCTGCATTAGTGTTTTATCCTCTAGAAATACGACAAGTACCCGCTGATCTGCCAAAATCTGTTTGACCTTGTAAAAACAATTCCCTTGCTGCACTAAAATTCAAAAGCAGCATTGTCACCCCTGTTTACTAGACTACAGAACTCTTCTTATACCCTATGCCTCCCTGCCCTACATATCTATACATTAATTGCCTAATAAGCAAAACAGTGCCGCTACTTGACTTCCAAGAGTCAACCCATACACTCCATGTAGGGAAGGGGCTCTTGTGAAAGGGGGTTCTGGGGACATGGCTAGGTAAATCACTGAGAAAGATGTTTCTTGCTACAGGAACATGGTAAAAGAAAAATAATAATGCAGTGACATACTCCAGAAAGGGAAAGGGTATTTGAAGGTAAAGTAAATCTAGGTAATTCTTATAAAATCTTTAAGACTCCTTCCACACTGGGGCCATGTTCGTGTTAAAGCACTGCTCATTTTAGCGGTGCTCTACCGCTGTTTAAGTGTCACTTTTTGGCTGCTAACGGGCCGCTTTTAACCCCAAAGAAGGGTTAAAAACTCAGGCGCTTCTGAACGCATTTTTCAGGCGCTTCCAAAGCCCTGTCCATTCATTCCAATGGACAGGGCATTTTGGGAGCTCCAAGTACAGGGCACCCAACCTGCCCCAAAGATGCTACTTGTAGAACTTTTCAGGAACGTCAGGCAAGCGCACCGCCCGAGTGTGAAAAGTAACACTTGAATGAATGAAAGGCAGTTTTTAGACACTTGGCAGAGGATATTTCCAGTGCTAAAGTGCCTGAAAGCCGCCCCAGTGTGAAAGGGGTCTTATAGCTAACACTACTTTGCAAAAAAAGCTTGTTTTAAAAAAAATATCCTAAAGACTCATACACAATATAAGAAAATCGGGCAAGAATTTTCTTCCAAAGAACTTTTGTACGATTTTTGTATAGTGTGTACACAACTTTCTACAGCTGATTCTGACCTTCTGAATGAAAAATTTCCGAAGGGACAAGCTCCAAATTTTTTCTAGTAGGGAACAGAACGAACGATTTACGCTTAATCTTTGCTGTTTTCATACTAGAAAAATCATAAATGAAAGACTGATGAAAGATGATCAGAAACAGTAAACATAAAAAAAAGCCTTTGTCGTACAGAAATTTTCGTACAAATTTTCTTTCTTTGGTTCTGATTTGCTGTGAAACAACAAGGAAAATCAGACGATTGTTTACCTGATTTTCTTATAGTGTGTACCCCAAATTAGGCTCCTATTTGCAAAAACTACACCTTTTTGTAAAATCTGCACATTAGTTGATAAAGTACCTTTAAAGGCACCTAAACAAAAGCTTCTATGTGATAGTTTAAACAAGCCCCAAATCCAGTTACCATGTGATGCACAAGCCTGAAATATAAAACAAAACCTCGAAATTTCCCTGATTGAACCAAATCCAATTTCATTTGTCTCTCACATGCTCCCCTTCTGAACACTGCAGCTCACAGTGGAAGGGTTTCAGCAGCAGAAGCTCAAACCATAGAAATACAGAGTGCCATACTAAATAGCTTTTAAAAAGTGGTGATACAAAATATAGGGGGCGCTAGTGATTACCAATTATATGCAAACTACATGTATAAAAACTGTATCATGTGCATAAATAAATCTTAAATCTCAAATCATATAAAAATAATTCATAAGTATATACCAAACAAATTCATAATAGTATGATGCAAATCAATGTGCCAAAATTTTAAACAAAAATCTATAAATTAAAAGTGCTATTGTTTAAACATATCATAAAATTGGTGACACCAAAGCAGTGAATACCTTCACAATTTGTGTCAAAGGGAATTGTCCAAGAAACAAATAAAGTCTATAGAACAAATACAGTCTGAGTTTTACTTTCCACACCATGCTGTGACACCCAGTGAACAATGTATGTGCTAAAAACTCACGAAACCACCAGTGACCACCTAATTAAGAGCCCATTCACACAGGGGCAACTCCTGATCCGACTTCAGGTCGCCCCTAGTCGCCTCAGGTCGGACAACATTTAAAAAGCAATGTAAGTGAATGAGAGCCGTCTTAATGCACACTACTGAAGTCGCTCCGACTTCAGAAAAGGTTCCTGTACTACTTCTATCCGACTTGTAGGCGACTGGTACCCATTGATTTCAATGGAGATCGCCTCCAAGTCGGATCTCCGTTTATACGGAGGCGACTTTGACAGAATTATCAGCTCTCAAGAGGGAACTCCACGGCAAATTTCTGAAAAAAATTTGGCGTGGGTTCCCCCTCCGAGAGCATACCAGGCCCTTAGGTCTGGTATGGATTCCAAGGGGAACCCCCTACGCCGAAAAAACGGCGTGGGGGTCCCCCCCAGATCCACACCAGACCCTTATCTGAGCACGCTACCCGGCCGGCCAGGAAAGGGGGTGGGGACGAGCGGGCGGCCCCCCCCCTCCTGAGCCGTACCAGGCCGCGTGCCCTCAACATGGGGGGGTGCCTTGGGGGAGGGGGGGCGTGCGGCCCCCCCACCCCAAAGCACCTTGTCCCCATGTCGATGAGGACAAGGGCCTCTTCCCGACAACCCTGGCCGTTGGTTGTCGGGGTCTGCGGGCGGGGGGCTTATCGGAATCCGGGAGCCCCCTTTAATAAGGGGGCCCCCCGGATACCGGCCCCCCACCCTATGTGAATGAGTATGGGGTACAATGTACCCCTACCCATTCACCTGTGGAAAAAAGTACAAAAAAAAAAAACACAACACAGGGAAAAAATATTTTATTGCACAGCTCCGGGGGTCTTCCGTCTTCGGGGGTCTTCTCGCCGGACTCCTCCGCTATCTTCTTGTAGCTCTTTTACTAGCGGAGGAGTCCGGCTTTCTTCCTCCCCGCCGCTGGCCTCTTCTCCCGACTTCGGGGGTCTTGTCCCCCTCTTCGGTTCTTCTGCCGGGCCACCGCGCCTTCTTATAGCTCTTTTACAGGCGGTGGCCCGGTCTTCTGTCGTCGCCACCGCCGCCTTCCGTTCTTCTTCTTCTTCTTCTTCTTCTCCAGGAGATGTTGACACGACGCTCTCTCCGGCCGGAATGCCAGAGCCGCCCTGCGCTGCCACTTATATAGGGACAATGGGGCGGTGTCACATGGGTTGATGTCACATGGGTTGGTCACATGGGTTGATGTCACATGGTGACCCCGCCCCCTTACCATGTGACATCAACCCATGTGACCAACCCATGTGACATCAACCCATGTGACACCGCCCCATTGTCACTATATAAGTGGCAGCGCAGGGCGGCTCTGGCATTCCGGCCGGAGAGAGCGTCGTGTCAACATCTCCTGGAGAAGAAGAAGAAGAAGAACGGAAGGCGGCGGCGGCGGCGACGACAGAAGACCGGGCCACCGCCTGTAAAAGAGCTATAAGAAGGCGCGGTGGCCCGGCAGAAGAACCGAAGAGGGGGACAAGACCCCCCGAAGTCGGGAGAAGAGGCCGCTAGTAAAAGAGCTACAAGAAGATAGCGGAGGAGTCCGGCGAGAAGACCCCCGAAGACGGAAGACCCCCGGAGCTGTGCAATAAAATATTTTTTCCCTGTGTTGTGTTTTTTTTTTTGTACTTTTTTTCCACAGGTGAATGGGTAGGGGTACATTGTACCCCATACTCATTCACATAGGGTGGGGGGCCGGTATCCGGGGGCCCCCTTATTAAAGGGGGCTCCCGGATTCCGATAAGCCCCCCGCCCGCAGACCCCGACAACCAACGGCCAGGGTTGTCGGGAAGAGGCCCTTGTCCTCATCGACATGGGGACAAGGTGCTTTGGGGTGGGGGGGCCGCACGCCCCCCCTCCCCCAAGGCACCCCCCCATGTTGAGGGCACGCGGCCTGGTACGGCTCAGGAGGGGGGGGGCGCCCGCTCGTCCCCACCCCCTTTCCTGGCCGGCCGGGTAGCGTGCTCGGATAAGGGTCTGGTGTGGATCTGGGGGGGACCCCCACGCCGTTTTTTCGGCGTAGGGGGTTCCCCTTGGAATCCATACCAGACCTAAGGGCCTGGTATGCTCTCGGAGGGGGAACCCACACCAAATTTTTTTCAGAAATTTTCTGTGGAGTTCCCCCTTGAGCTCATTCTCTGCTTGGCCTCGGCAAAAGTCGCCTGGCCTGGGGCGACTTGTAAGTCGTCCCAAGTCGGGCTTGAAGTCATCACAAGTCGTTTTGAAGTCGTCCCAAGTCGCGCTGTGATCTTAACTCAAGTCGTGTCCAAGTTGCCTGACTCAAGTCGCCTACAAGTCGTGTTGCCCCTGTGTGAATGGGCTCTAAAAGTGGTCAGTGTGTGCTTAATTCCACTCCTCGCATAACCAGGGAAACCAGATTTGGTGGATGTAGACTTCTCTTATGTGTCTCACATATATACCAGACAGGGGCCCAAAAAAAGAAAGGTTCTCATAGTGTAGCAATGTTATTTAGAATAAAGAGACATAAAAGCATTAAAACAGAGAGATGGCCTCTTACATGGAATGGTGCCCAGTTGACATTAATACAGCCTGCAAGTTTGTAAGTCGGCCACCACCCTATGTAACCATTTGCCAACTATTCCATAGCAGATTTACATATAAATGTGTGATTCTCCACTTCACTGCTTTAAAATGTGATTTGTCACAGCAGAAGCCGATCAGCGAGTGCTGGCCAATGGATGTCCGTTGGCAACTGACAATCGTTGGGAAGACACACAGGACAGAGCTCTGCCTATGTAATCAAGTCAGAGCTCCGTTCTGACAGCGCAGAAGTGATGGATTATCTTTCCCTGCAAAGCATAAGTTTCATTTGGGTACAGTGTTGCATGACAGTGCAATTGTCAGTTAAAGTAATGCAGTGCCGTGCTGCAAAAAAATGGCCTGGTCATGAAGAGGGGGTAAATCTTTCGGAGGTCAAGTGGTTAAAGAAAAATGGGATAGTCCACACAAGGGGTTTTAATCAATAAAGATGTAAATATTAAAAAAAAATTGTTTATTGTAGAAAGGATGAAATACAGTCTACTAATGGATTTGAAAAAAGTCAACTCTGATTACAGGCATGTCTTAAGAATATTCCATCAATACTAGAGAATGATAAACAATAAAGTACATTGTATATATTATAAAATTGACATCCACATGAATACCGCCACACTTTTCGACCTGTCCTGTCGTGGTCTTCTTCAAAGGGGTTTATATTCTGGTGAGATATGTTTAAAAAAATCATGATTTAAAATTAAATGCAATGATCCAGGAATCTCCATATGCCATTCCCCACTCCTTCAGTTGAAAACCAACTCCAAAGGGCTTACAAGGAGCCACACACTTCGACCTCCAGAGAGGGAAGGGATGGACAGCACCTGTGATGTATTTCAATACGTAAATCAGTGAATATTATATGGAGTGATAATATGATTTGTCAGCACTATCGTGGCATCAGATCGAATACTCCCCACCCATATACATCAGTTTGTTTGAATATTAACCTCAACAACATATGTTAAGAAGAATAAACTGTATTATATTATATTATTATTGCTATATCTAAGAATCATATTAATTAGATGAGGTTGGTGATGATATGTAATCAAATATCATATTGGGATGTAAGTAATAAGTCATAAGACCAATATACGGTAGATTAAAAAAGATGTGACTTTCTGATATGGTGCATATTTTGTGAGTGACATATGAATGTATATATATTAAATAACCTGTGTTATAGGTTCATATGTGAGTGTGTTGGGGATGTGTGTATGAAATAAGCAATGTAACAAGACAGTGTGAGAACTAAAAAAACGAAAGAGTGAAAATGCATGAAGTGCTAAATTCAAAAGAAATGCAAATAAATTAACCAATGTAGTGAATTGTTTGTGATCAATGGTTGTAATCATGGTGCCATACTGGCATAGGTGTTTGGCCCAAAGAGTGATGCACAAAAAGTTTCTTAATTGAATATAAAGAGTAATGAACAGTAATAAGGAAAAACACTGAAATGCTAAGAAGTGTATCATGATTATATAATATGCATTGATGCACTGTTTTCTGGTGGAGAGACTGGTCTGGCATATTCAGTATAGTACTTATGTTTAACTACAATCATTTCAACATGTGTATGTGGAGAGCTCTCCAGGGATCACGTTAAGATCCACAGGAGATTTGGTGCTTAAATAATATCTAAGCCAATTACTTACAGGTGTCATCCAATCCCCCCTCCCTCCCCGTCCTCGCTGCCAATGATGTGACCAGCATGTGGCTCCCTTGGCATTTCTGTAAGCCGAAGCTCCAGCCATTGCTGTCTTCTCTGTCGCAATTGCGTGACGCTGTGATGTCATATACATGGGACTGAGGCTACGCATGTGCACATCGTCATTAGATGTCCAGTGGTGATCAAGGAATGCCGCCGTCATGGTGATGCTCCCTCTGGTGGCCAAAGATGGATTGACCACACAGTAGGAGAGCATGGCAAATGGACTTTTCGGAAACTGAATGGGAAAGCGTCTTGATCACCGCACACAAGGGATCCTTAAATGTACATACACAGGAAAATAATTACAAAATTCTATCCAGGTGGTATCGTACTCCGACACGCCTACATAAGTTTAACGCAGCGATCTCAGAGACCTGCTGGAGATGCCAGTCGGAACCGGGATCTTTCATTCACATCTGGTGGTCTTGCCCCAAAATCCAGGCCTTTTGGACTCAGGTCCACGCATTAACCTCCCGAATCACAAACCAGCAAATTGAATATACACCGGCCTCGCTCCTTCTCCACCTCTCCTCCACATCTACCTCCTCTTACAGAAAGTCTTTGGGCTTACATATGCTTAACCCGGCCAAGCTGTGCATACCGGTACATTGGGGATCTACGGAGACCCCGACTATCTTAGAATGGCTACATAGAGTGGGAAAGATAGCGGAAATGGAGGAACTTATCCATATTGCCCGAGACTCGCCTCACAAATATGCCCGTACTTGGGACCGCTGGACCCAGTTCCGTTCTTCTGCTGAATTCGGGGCTCTTACAAACCCGATCACGCATGACTCCAGGAATACTCCTACCTCTGAGCAAAATTGATCCTATACTCCTTCCCGAAGGTGGTACGTCCGGGATCAGATAGGTCCTCTTACACCAGCCCCGAAAACACGAGGGGCTCCCACCTTTATAGATGGGGCTACCCTACCATACCTAGCCCCTATTAACGGTCTGTCTCGGGGGAGTCAGTGGGCGGATCGGTAAGGTCCTTGCCCCCCCCTTACCTCCCTCTCCCTGTTCTTCCTTAGGTACCCCTCCTCTCCCTTCATCCTTACCCATCCTTTACATTGCCCCCCGACTGTACCCACATACCTGATGACTTGACACCAGACACATACCCCCCGCGACCCCACATTGCAGACCGTTGTAGTTGCGACTCCTACTAGGTAAATTCTATTGACACCATTTAAGCACGATACCCAGGAGAGACCGTCTTGTACCACAAGACGGACCAACTTGACTCTACTCAGACCCAGCGCCACAGCGTTTTCTCTTTTCACTGATGGAACGACTCGGTGCTTACACGAAGGCAGGCACATAGGGTTATCACTCCCTATGCCCCCCCATGTGTAATTTATATCTCCCATCTCTCCAACCGAGTTTTTTTTTTGGGGTAAGGAGATATTTCTAGCTAAGGTGGTCTAATTGTTCAACAGATCATACACCTAGTAACATGTATACTTAATCTTTAATATTATTTCTCAATATTTGGGATATTTGTTTGTTACCTATCTGAATGTAACTCTGGTATATTCTGAAATGCAATGTACATTTTCCATTTTCTTTTCGGAAAAACAATAAAAACTTTTATGGAAAAAAAAAAAAAAAAAGGAGAGCATGATAAATGGGAGAATTGTGAATGAGTTTCAGGTCTCCTCACCGTGCTGGGAAGCCTAAATGAAGTCGGCACTCACCCGAGGGGGGGAGGGAAGGTGAGGAAGGGACCATGAAAAATCATTCACTGGAATGCAAAAATAGTAGTACAATACTTAGAAATGGCTTGTTGTATATAATTGTGTATTTCTTCAAAAATGTAATTTGAAGTTTCTTACTTTAAAGAGCTATGGGCTTATAGAGTATTCTAGTCCTTCATTAAAGTTGTGATGGATATCCTAATAAATTTGTTAAACCAAAATTTGTCTTTTTGGATTAATGTATTTAAACAATCCTTTCGAAAGGGGAACAGCCAATGGTGCCGACAAATCATATTATCACTCCCTATAATATTTACTGATTTACGTATTGAAATACATCACAGGTGCCGTCCATCCCTTCCCTCTCTGGAGGTCTAATGCCGCGTACACACGATCGAATTGTATGACGTACTTAGTCCGTTGAAACGCATTTCAACGGACAATCCGATCGTGTGTGGGCTTCAGCTGACTTTTTCAGCGTGAAGTCCGGAGTACTAAGAAGGCCGGTTTGCACACCAATCTTCCCGTCGTACTTTGGTTTCAGCGGACAATACGTTCGTCAGTATGCTAGTCCGACGGACTAAGAATGGCGCATGCCCAGAAAGGATTTACAGGGCGGAAGCGTTCTGTCTTGTAAAACTAGTGTTCGTATTGAAGCTAGCATATTCGTCATGCTGCTAATTTTGTGATCTTTTAATATAGCACATTCTTTTCTTCTTCATAATGCGAGAAAAGTGAAGTTGCTTTGCTGCTTATATTCACACAGAGTTATCACAAATGTCTTTATTCATCCTCATCTTATGATTAATATTCCAATTCGAGAATAAATAAAATAAAAAAAAAACTGACGAATTAAGCTGAAGTCTGAAAAGCGTGAATCGTCTCTAACCAAACTTCCACTAACGCAAAGTCAGCAGAAGGAGCCCAAAGGGTGCTTTGCTGTGTCTTGGACTTCCTATTTCTAGTCCCGTCGTACGTGCTGTACGTCATCGCGCAAGCTTTCATCGGACTGTTTGTGTATCCGTGTGTGGCCAAGTCCGTTCGGTAGAAAGTCCGCCGGATTGTCCGCCGGATTGTATGACGGACTAAGTACGTCATACAATTCAATCGTGTGTACGCGGCATAAGTGTGTGGCTCTTTGTAAGCCCTTTGGAGTTGGTTTTCATCTGGAGGAGGGAGGAATGGTATATGGTGATTCCTGGATCATTTTATTTAATTTTAGATCTCTGGTTATGTGACACAGTTTTTGAATTTCATCTTTTTAGCTGTAAATATACCATTAATATATATACACAGATATCAGTATTTTATAGCGTGTCAGAATAATGAATTTTTTTAATATATCTCACCAGAATATAAATCTCCCCGAAGAAGACCATGACAAGACAGGTCAAAACACTTTGGGGTATTCATGCGGATGTCAATTTTATAATATATACAATGTACTTTATTGTTTATCATTCTCTAGTATTGATGGAATATTCCTCAGACATGCCTGTAGCCGGAGTTGACTTTTTAAAATCCATTAGTAGCCTGTATTTCATTCTTTGTACAATAAAATATTTTATTTTATTATTTACATCTTTTTTGGTTAATGTATTATGCTGCTAAAAAAAAACCTTAGGGGGACTATCCTATTTTGCAATTTTTCTGGGGTGTGCGGCTTTCTGACTCTAACACATGTGTTTTCCCATTTTTTGTAAGTGGTTAAAGAAGAGCTATAGTCAACAATCCGAGTGCATGGTACACATTGTCATAGTGGACTCTCAGTGTCCCTAACGAATGGCACCAAGACACAGGCTCCTACACTGTCTGATCTTCTCCAGAGTCACTGGGGGTGTGGAGAAAAAAAGGATGAATAAATTAATAGTAATGTAGAGTATTAGTTTGTTCATAATGTATTCATTATGTCCTGAACTCAAACACTACATTTAATATTTGCCCCTTGCATCCAGCAGGTAGCAAGCTCTGAAATAGGGCAGAAGATTTCTGTAGGCTAATTTAGAACTGTGCTATCAAATAGACCTGAAGGACATGGGGATTTGCTTATAAAAACTGCAGACCCTGACTCGTAGAGGAGAGACATGTTGTCTCGTTAACTCTAGGTAGAGATGGGACTGTCTAGCACAGTCAATTATACACAGGCTGACAATAAGGTCTAGGTTGTCTTTGAGTACTTGATTATGGTACTTATATTTTTAAGTAGTAGAGAAAAAGGTAGCATAAATGTAAAACTCTATCCTTCTAATTTTTAAAATGTGAGTCTGTATTAAAATAATGATCCACTTGATCCGCAATTCATCTGAGCTTTTTCCAGCATTTCTTCTACTCAGTTTGTAACTACCATTTAGCTGTTTTTATTTATTTTTTCTTCTCCTTTAAGTATACATACCAGAAATATGGCTTATATTCCCATGGCTGGAAGGTCTTAAAGGCTAAGTTCATCTCATTTTTTTCAAATGATATAAATACACTAGTACTAATTTTATCATTCTAGCCTGGAAAGCTGGAAAAGCATTGCATTTGTGGTTAGTGTACCGTGTGTGCAATTCCGAGGCTTCTGCAAACTACCTCTGTACAGACCTTCAGTTATGAGTGTGCAGTAAGAACAGCTGGACTATAAACAAATGTGAGGTCACCACGCTACTATGTCCAGCCATCCTCCTGAAAATTAACACGCATGCTTGAAATTGTTCCTCAAGAACTCACTTGGGAATACTGACAGCAGCTTCAGGAAGCCCTGCCTCTTTACCAGACTGCACCCAGAACACCAGTGCAAGCAGCCCAGAAATAAGGAGGAAATGTATGCAAGCTCTGGAGCCCCATCTGTCAAGGTTGCAGATGGGAAGTGTAGTTTAAACATAGAAGTGAAGGACAACATAACTGACATGGTTATGCAGGGTGTGGCGATGAACTGCTGCTCAATTAAAAAAAAAGAACAGAATGTGGCAGAAGAGGCACCCTACTACATAAAGGTACAAATGTATATTTGTTTCTGAGGTCCATGCTGCATGTTACACCCTAAATATGGGTGTAACATGGGCCAGAAGGTGAACTCACAGTTCACCTGCCATGTTTATGGGTAAGTATTTTGCAGAAATTCTTTGCTAATTCGCTGCTGTGGGTGGAAAATGTCAACCATCTGGGGAACTAGTGTAGTGCTACCCCATGACGGCCCCTTAAGGAATCTATACCTCACTGGTTGCACCAATCTTGCAAGTTCTCCAATACCTCTGACACTCTGGGTTAGGACATATTTATTGTGACCATACACTTGAAAACACACACAGGCAGTTTGAATTAATTGGATCTTGTTTACTGGGAAAAGATTAATGGTAATGCACTTCAGTATAATAAACCTGTTTTGTGCGGAAATAGCGCTATGTTAAACAACCCTGATAGCAAGGACAATATTGACAATAGAACCCATGCAACGTTTTGGAGTGTTAAAGAAACAAGCACATATGCATAGCAGCAAAATGCTGAGTAGGATCTATAGCTACAGGCAAAAGAAGGGCAGAGGAATGACAAATTTATATCAAAGCACTCCCCTATGTACCCTGACACCATAGCCCCAAAGACAAAGGAATTTTATATTCAAATCAGAAAAAAGAAATAACTTTACAGTCCTTAATCCTGCTCTCAAGTGGGTAGAGTCCTGGGTAGAAATGTGGGCTCTAGTGGCACCAGTAACTTTATCCTGTGCAAAGGGGGAGGGAAAATGTATTGTAGTCCTTAGGAGAAGGGAGTCTAGAGTCTTCTGAAAGCCCTTTAAGACGTTTTTGAGGTGTTCTGGCAAGTATGCTGGTGGTGTCCTGAACAAGCAGTGAGAACAATGTGGCCTCCCAGCAAGGAACAAGTGTGGTAAGGGTTTCCTTTTTGAAAACTTGGCTAGTGGCACAAGACAATGGTGTCTGCAGGCAGTGTCTTTGGTTATGGGAAAATGGGCAAATTACTTCCGGTGTTGAGGAATGGCATGAGGACTCTGCAGAACCGGCTTAACGGACAGCAACCCCATGTTGTATCGCTCTACCACCCAGCGGGATCTGGCTATCACACAGTCCTTGCTTTCAGATCCAGGCAGTGGTCCCAAGAGAGTAATCCCATCCCCACACAGGCTTTATATCAGCTTTACCAGCGTCCAGTTCTACTCTCCAGCCAGCTGGGGTTTGTAGTCCATTACAGTCTGACTGAATGTAAAACTTGCCTCCCTGGACTACATGTCCCAAGATGCTTTGCTCCACTCTAGGGCCCATTCAGGATATGGTGACTTATGCCGCGTACACACGAGCGGACTTTTCAACATCCAAAGTCCGAAGGACCGAGTCCGTCAGACTATCCGATCGTGTGTGGGCTGCAACAGACTTTTGATTCACCAAAGTCTGACGGACTTTAGAATATGGAACATGCTTCAAATTTTCCCGAAGGAACTCCGCCGGACCCGGTCCCCTTCGAAAACTCCGCTCGTGTGTATGCTACTCCGACGGACTAAAACCGACGCTAGGGCAGCTATTGGCTACTGGCTATGAACTTCCTTATTCGAGTCGGGTAGTACGTCATCACGTTCGAATCCGTCGGAGTTTAGTGTGATCGTGTGTGGCCAAGTCCGTTCGGCCGAAAAGTCTGTCAGAACTCCGTCGGAACTCCGGCGGAACTCCTTTGGAAGTCTGTCGGACATAAGTCCTCTCGTGTGTACGGGGCATTAGAGTCCAGGCTGAGCACTAGAAGAGAACAGTCCTACTGTAGCAATGCTGCAGAGTGTCTCCTGAACATGCAGACAATATTAGAAAGCTCCTGGCTACATCCGTTTTGGTTAAGTTCAGGCTCTTAATTTTGTAAGTATCCATTTTAACATGGCCACTGGAGACTTTATGCATTGGTAACAATATGGTGGTGTGAGAGCAGGTGGGGGTTGCATGCATACGGCTATTCAGCAAAGAAGATAGCTGCCCGCATATTTGGTGGCAACACTGCACCTAGAAGATGATCCACGTGTCTTTTTTGCCATTAAAAAAAGGTTTAAAACAGTGTAATTATGTGGCACATGACTGTAAATATCTGCTGATCAGTGTTGGGTCAAAAATCTGCTAATCTCTGGGTAACAGCCTGATCTGAATATCAACCTTGGTTGATTAAACTTCTAATATTTACCCACTGCCTATTTGGTAGGAGAGACAGTTGCTTGCACATGATTGGATAATAAAGGTCAGCACAGCTTTGCCTTATGTACTGAGCTTAGTGAAGTTCCCTTTGCAAAGTGAACAGGCCACATCATGTTTACTGAACTATATATTAGTAATGTCAGCAACTCAACAATTGGCAGCGAATCAAACAAGCAAGCTGTCCAAGGTTTTCCCATCACCCTGATATAGTCATTGCCTGCAAACTTTTTTTTTTTTTTTTTTTTTTTTTTTATAGATCCCCTATTTATATAAACAAACCTGCAGTCATCCTTAACCCCAACTCCAAAAAAAAAAGATTTTGTCTAGTCTTAGATTGAGGAGAGTTTAGAACTTGCTGTGTCCCCATTTTAAGATTTTCTGTTATTTCCTGTCCAGGTGACAGGAAGGACAAGCATCTCTTTATTACCACGAGAAAGGTATACATAGTTACTGTAGATTTAAACAATAAAAACAAACAAAAAATTCCTTTGAGTTCAACCAACAGACAAAAATAATAAATTAAAAGTATTCCATCCTCAGAACCCTAAACCCACAGCTGGTCTAGAAGGAGGGAGAAATCTTTATAATTCATGGCATTATTTACTGTTACAGGGAAACATCCTTTTCTCATCCCTTGAAGCAATCAGATACTGCCTGGATCAACAACCTACAGTGTCATTTCTTATAAATATTAATGACCAGTTATATTCTGTGCATTTAGAAACATAACCAGTCTTTTTTTTTTTGGAAACTATCTACAGAGTTAGCTAGCATTAGCTAGATTTACATTGCCTGTGACATATTTCTTTCCCTAATTTCTTGTCCTGGTGTCACAAGGACAGGAAGGGAGTGGCAATCTTCCAGTTGGTGTCGCAGATAGCAATAACAATCTGTCAAAAAATCCCAGAACGTCCCCCACTCATTTGAAATGGAAAATAAAAAAAGATTTGGAAGCAGTGGGGTTTAAACATAATTGAATCTGCCAGTCATGTACTAAGGAGTTTTTCTATCAGTCTTGAACAAAATATTAGAAGAAAAATTGAAGATACAGAAAATATATTAAAAGGAATTAAATCTGAAAGCCAGACCTTGTACTGGTTCAGCAGGACCTGAACATAAAATAGCAATGGTATTTTTACTGCTACTGTGTATAGTAGCTTTCTGTCAATGGCTGCTAAAGAAGCTGCAGGTGCTGGAAACCACTGTAGCCAATGATGTCACTGGGCCCCATTCATTTACTGGCTAGGGATCCTCAACCATCTAAACAAAGGGATAGGGATAGCGCTGACATCATTCTCCAAATATGACCACATGGACCCATACTCATTCAAAAGGGGGTGGTTTCTGGGGCCCCTTTATTGTTTCAGATTTCAATAAGCCCCCTACCTGTAGACCCCAGGCTAGGGTTGTGGGGAAGAGGCCCTTGCCTTCATCAACATGGGGACATGGTGCTTTGCTGGCAGGAATTCTCCCTGGCAAGATAGCTCTGCATGTTGAGGGCATGTGGCTTGGCATGGTTCAGGAGTAGCTTGCATGGCTTATGTTCATCCCCTCTTTCCTGGACTTCCAAGCTGCATGCATGGATAAGGGTCTGAAATTAATTTTTCAGGGGGACACATACTTTTTTCCTTGCTTTTTTTATGGGGTTTCCCCTTAAAATTCATATCAGATAGAAATTGAAGAAGCCAAAACTGTAATTCACTGGCAATTTAAATGGCATTTTCTTCTTTGTAAGATTTGGTGTTACTATAGTGGGTTGTATGCATCATACTGAGGTGTCATTTCACAGGCACATCTGAACATGCCTGTCAAAATTGTTGGCACTATATAAATACCTTTAAAAAAAGAATAACTCTTAACGAAGGCAGAAAAGTTGCTTACCCAATAACATGCAGGAGTATAGAAGCTACAGGGCATCTCAGTTTGAGAGAGTGAAACACAAAAAGCTGTATTTTGTATGTGAGTGGAGTTTACTGCGCCCTGCACATCTACCTATTGCTCTTGTCTGGGACCAGGCAGAGGCTGCTGTCATGTGAAGAATCAAACATTAAAGCAGTTGTAAACACTTACAAACCACTTTGACCTACAGGTAAGCCTAGATTAAGGCTTACCTGTAGGTCCAAGAAATATCTCCTAAACCTATACGGTTTAGGAGATATTTCCAAAAAGAGCCACCAATGTCGTAGACAGCGGCGCGCAGGCGCACTGGGCAGGCTGCAGATCGCGGCGATATGCCACAAGTGTCGGCTCCCGTGTGCATGAGCGGGAGTGACGTCATCGCTGCTCCGGCGAATCACAGCGCCAGAGCAGCGAGACCCAGAAGTCACTCCGGGATTCATGGCAGTGGCAGACATGAAGACGGAGGACCGCTTCGGGGGCTTCGTTCTCAGGTAAGTGATTCATAATGAGCTAGTATGCTATGCATACTAGCTCATTATGCCTTTGCCTTGCAGGTTGCTTCCCCCCCATGGGTTTACAACCACTTTAAGGCAGTCCCCCTCTAAGAGATGAGCCACTTGTGCCCAGTAGAAATTTACAGAGTAGAGCGTTTGCCCATTCTACCAGTTCATTGTACCTCTTTTATCTCACTCCCAGTAACAGAATGGAGTCCCACCCGGCACATAGTAGGAACCATGCTTACTCATTAACTCTTTCCTTACCATACCTAGTGATCAGGCCTTGAATATCCATAACACTAGTCTGCTCCCGGTGACTGGAGGAGGCAGACAGATAGGGAGGAAGTCAGAGAACTTGCTACCGGAGGACCCATCACCCAACCAGGTACAATGCCAAACAGCTGGTTGCTTGTAGCTATTCTTCCTTTTGGTTACCCATTGCAAGGACCTCCTCTTCTTGTTAAGTTAACTTTTTGTAGTTGTGTTACACATACCCTATAGTGCTATTACAGACCCAGGTTCTTTAGGAATATGTCATTACCCAACATGCACTCCTTGAATATCTTCAGACCAGGCTCAAAGCAGTTGAAAAACTTTACTGGAGACCCAGCCTGACATGTGCAACAGGGGAAAACATCCTTTCCCTATCTCTAGTAGCGGCTGCTCCAGCATACCTGCACAGCTAAAGTCCATAGTTGGAGAATCTCGAGTGGAGGTGTCCATTGCTATGGAGATCCCAATAAGTGAGTGCTCCTGAGGTAGACTACAGATCCTAGCAATTTTCTGCAAAGTTCCCATTGTCTTTCGTGCTTCACCGCCAGGACCCGAACCTCTTCCCTTTTATATTTTACTGGAAGCTAGACACCAGCAGCCAAGACGGTAAGAAATCAAGAAATATTGACCCCTTCCCTATGACCTGTGCCATCAAATAGCTAACTAAACAGAGTAGATGACCCTGCCTACATGTATAATATAGCATTTTAAATTTTAAAGCAAAACACAAACTTTTATATTTAAAGAACAGCCCCCAAGTCAAAATATTCTCCAGTGCACCTTGCAACTGTGCAGTTATTTTCAATAGTCTTGATAAGGGCCAAACTTTCCCAGCAGAGGCACCTGGGGGGCCTTTGGGTTTCCAGAGGTTCAGGGGTGAGGGCTTCTTTTTGAAGGTAAAGTTGTCCATTAACTACCTCCTGCCCGCCGTATAGCCAATTGACGGTGCATGGTGGCTCTCTTGTTCTGAGACAACTTCATATGATGTCATCTCCTGCCACCCTTGCCCATCCATGGAACAAGGCACATTCCTGATCTTAGTAAAGAGCTTATGATGCGGCTCCTTACCCATGTGATCAGCTGTGTTCAATCACAGTTGATCAAATGTAAACAAGGAAATGCCAGTTATCAGCTTTCATCTCCTCACACTGAGACAGTATGAGGAGAGGAGAGACGATCAGTGGCAATTCCTCACAGGGGTGACCTGCACAGATAATCAGGGCACTGATCATGAGTTCCCTATGTACCAGTGAAGCACCAACAATGCCCAGCAGTGATGCCAGTCAATGCCCACAAGTGATGCCAGTTAGTGTCCAGCAGTGCTGCCAACCAGTGCTCATCAGTGCCACCTATCAGTGCCCATTAGTGTTGCCTTTCAATACTCATCAGCGCTGCCTATCAGTGCGGTCCATAAGTGCCCATCAGTGCCACCCCCAGTGCTGCCTATCAAAGCCCTTATCAGTGCCCATAAATGCCATCTATCTGTGCCCATCAGTGCCACCTATCAGTGCCCATCCGTGCTTTCTATCAGTACTTATCAGTGCTGCATATTAGTACTGCCTATCAGTGCCCATCAGTACTGCATATTAGTGCCTCCTCGTCAGTGCTGTCTCATCGGTGCCCTTCAGTGCTATCTCATTAGTGCCCATCAGGGCCACCTCATCAGTGCTCATCAGTGCAGACTATCAGTGCCCATCAGTGCAGCCTCATCAGTGCACATTAGTAAAGGAGAAAAATTACTACAATTTCTAACATAAACTAAATGTTCCGTCTTTTTTCTTTTTAAAATATTTTTTATAAAAAACCCAGTGGTGATTAAATACCACCAAAAAACAACTCTATCTGTCTCAAAAGAATTATAAAAATGTAATTTGGGTACAGCAATTGTCATTCAAAATGTGACAGCACTGAAAGCTGAACATAGGCCTAGGCAGAAGGGGGTGAAAGTGCCCAGTATTGAAGCAGTTAAAGGAAATCTTCTACAGTTTTGGAAACAAAGGTATTCCTTTAAGACTCTGTTGCATCAGTCTATAAGTCATTAGTCAAATGAAAGTAGCAGAAATTTTACTAAGAATTTAAAAAGCCAACCTGTTAAAAATATTTCTTAGGCTGAAATTAAATTGTACTAGTTATAGTAGTAATTAAATATTTATGTAAAATGTTGTCAGGTCTGGTAATAAAGTACCTTTCTCCTTCTTTATAAAGTGAGGAAGAAAAAATAGGTCAGGATAATATTCTCTTGTAAAGTAATATACCATTATCTTTCCAGCAGTGCAGACAATACTGATGGATTACAATTTCTCTGGGAATGTATTGCAGCAGTCAAGGGTGTCAGAAGCAATAGAGAAGTTCACACTTTTATATGAGGTTATAGATAAATAACGTGATTTTAACTAACCTTTCTAACCAAGAGTCTGTAATAACCTACAATATCCATAAAACCTGATGCTGTAGTGATCTCAGCATAGGATTTGGACATTTATAATGAATATAAAAATAAATCAAATAGTTTGATAATGGAAGAGCCTCCAAAGCACACCTTGCAGTAAAATTTAAGTTTATCTTAAATGCCTCTGTTCTCAATGCCCCCCTGGTGTACATGCCTAAATGGATACTTTTTTTGTGTGTTTCTAAATGCCTTTTTTTATATATATCCGTGTGGCACTTCCTGTCCTTGCCATAACAACAGGGCAGGAACTTCTGCTGATGCCTTCATGCTATGGCAACCAGTAATGAATAAACTGCACTGTGCATTGTCATTACTGAGCCAACGCAAGATCGGGAGGTACATACTGGGTAGTTCCAGAAATACACACTACGCTTCAGATGCCCACATCCTTGATGGCCCCTGACTGTTTCCAAGATCAGGTAAAATATTATTATTAGCAAAAGTAGCAACCATGAAGACTTAACCGTATCCAAACCTTAATGTAGAAGTTATAACAAACACAGGGGATCTTTTATTAAAAAAAATTGATTATGAAGACTGGAACTCCTCTTTAAGTTTCCTGGTTACCATTCCACCTTACAAATCACTGACTGTAATGCCCTGTACACACGGCCGGACTTTCAGATGGAAAATGTGCAATCGGATCATGTTGTCAGAAAATCCGATCGTGTGTGGGCTTCATCTGACTTTTTCAGTCGGAATTTCCGACACACAAAGTTTGAGAGCTGGATCTCTAATTTTCCGACAACAAAATCCGATCGCCTAAATTCTGATGGTGTGTAGACAAGTCCAAAGCACAGAGTGCCATGCATGCTCAGAATTTAATTATGAGACGGAAGCGTTCGGTCTGGTAAAACGAACGTCCATAATGGATATAGCACCTTCGTCACGCTGCAATGCTAAAAATTGTTTAATGCAGCACATTCTTTTTTCTTTATAATGCTAGAAGAATGAAGTTGTTTTGCTGTTCATATTCACACAGACTTCTCACAAACTTCTTTCTTTATTATTTCTCATGATTTCATGAATATAATATTTTTATTCGTTAGATCTCCCGAATAATTATTTTAGTTTTATGCTTTAATATTTTTAAGTATTTTGTGTTTTTTTTATTCAAGATCTCCATTTTTTTGGGTTATCTCCATCATTTTTTGTGAGTTTTGTGTGTCAAGTTTCCACAACAACATTATTATATTGTATTTTTAAACCTCAAAGAGGTTGGTTGGTGTCCCTTGTTAATTTCACATTGTATTTAGGAAATGTACCTGCCTACTCACAAATAAACTGTTGAAGTAAAACACATAGATAAGTATTTCCGAAAAATATATATACCTTTATTAGGGGGTCATAAGAAAATAAAGAGGAAGGCAACGCTGGAGAAACTGCTGAAATTGGTGAAGCCTTTGTACCCCAGGGCACACATCAATTATCTGAAGGCAAAATTGGTGGCCTGAGGAGTCCATATATAAGGGAGTACAATCTGGTCCAGAAGTCCAAGAGATCAGGAACAGCAACAGATGACATCTATGTCCCCAGACTGTGGTGATATAACAGCCTGCATATTTTGTCAGACCAGACTGAACCCAGGCCATCACACTCTTGTCTTCATTAGACACTTCCTTCCAGACTTCATTCCAAGCTGTGGCTCTGCTGTTGCAGTTGTGTCAGGAGGTGGAGGAGCAGGAGGAGGAGGAGATGGTCAACCTCCTGGCTGCCATTTGCCACAGCCTCTTCCTAGCTGAGGTCTTACTGTGTATGAAAATGGGACAATAGTTTTTTGTTCATCAATCACACAGTTTTGTGCTCATGACTGTTGCAAATTGAATGTTAATAAATAGAACAGACTATCATTCTGACTCCAGCATTTTTCATTCTTGTCCCAACCATTTTTGGTCACTACTGTCTATTGATATGTAAACCACTTTGTTAAATCAGAACTTACCAATCAATAATAACATCTAGCTAACATCATTACATTTCCGACAAGAAATATGTTGAACAATGCTCTACCTGACTCAAGCTAGGCTCCTCCACATCTTCCTGCCTGGAAGGCCCAGGTTGGATATCGGAAGCCTCAGTTGGGAGGGAAGGAAGCCTTGAAGGAAGACTGGAGAGTGCTGGCCTGGGTTCCCTCTGGTCTGCCAGAAAATGCAGTCTGTCATAGTACCGCAGCCTGGGTACATAAACGTCATCTGCTGCTCCTGATCTCAGGGAATTCTGGACCTTCTTGCGCTCCCTAAGATATGTGCTCCCCATGACACCAATTTTGGCCTTCAAATGACGATCCAAGGATCAACTGAGGAAACGCTGGTCAAACCTGAAACTAAGGGAGCACAATCAGTACAGAAAGATCAAGCCATTTCTTCAAAAAAGTAAGTATTTGCTGTGTGTTCATATTATTATTATTACTTGCATACTGCTCCATTTGCTTTTCTTTAGAGTTGTACAGTTTAAAATGGCCACTTTCATGTTCAGGGGTTCAATCGGTCGTAGGAAAAATTATTCGTTCACTCACTAAAATATGATGTTTTGTGAAGTTGCATTTCACAACATTTGTTCGGGCCTAATTCTATTCAAAGAAGATTGTTGTCTTCATGGGTTTGTAACTAGAATGAAATGCAAACTTGATTCAGTGTAAAGGAGAGGAGACTCAGCAGTTGTTGACAAATCTGGACTCAGGAGCACTAGCGTGTGACACCAGAACACCCTTTTTAGTAGGGCGTCCCACACGCATGCTCAAGTGGATACTATAGGGGTGTCTCCATCTGTGAAACTTGCACAAAACAGGTTAGTATTACAGCTTTAGAAAGTATAAAAAATTATGTTTTCAGCTTTGAACTCTGCCAAAAAAGACAATTGTATGACACTTCCAAGCAATGTTTCATATTCCTATTTCTGCCCTCAAATATCGGTGTGCTAAGTATACCTTTTTTTACATTCTCATAGGGGAGACAAGACTTGTGACATCTGAGGACACCAGGGACCCCACACCTCACAAAGAAGGAGAAATACCAACACCAGTAGAGGAGGAGGAAGGAGAGGTTGTTGAAATTGGCAAAATTGTCACCACGATAGGTGAGTGTCTGAGACCACAGATTCAGGTAATAGATGTATGACTGCATTTTTATAATACATGGTGTGTTTTTTTTGTGTATTTGTAGGTGATGTGGATGTTGTGGAAGAAGAATGTAATTTTACCAGTGAAAGTGCCCAGATCCTCATCGGGGAGAAAATGGGGTGCAATCACGATTTAGAGAATCTCAAGAAAAACATCAATGATGTTCCACAAAAAATGAAGAACATCATTGATGTTTTAGGGAGAATCTAAAACACACAAAACTAGCTAGCATCAATTTATTATTTTAAAATCCGTTTTTTTTTTTTTTTTTGAAAAGCCAAATTTTGGAGCTGCACACAGTGTGTCAACATGTGCTATCTGCCATCACAGGAGATCTATGTACGTGTTTTGTGGGTACAACCCCTTCCTCGCTACTAAAGTGGCTAAGATGAAGGGGTTGCACCCTCAAAACACGTACATTGATCCCCCATGATGGGAGATAGCACATGTTGGCATTAGGCATGGGATCTGGAGGAAAATGCCCAGTTTGAATCACAATTTGTGTGCATCTTCAAAATTTGGCTTTTACAGGAGTGACAACCCATCTGATGAAGGCAATATCAACACAGTTTGGACATACTAGTGTGTGATATTGCCTTCACATTTCAAAGTTGAACTTTGTAAGTTCCTGAGTTGGTATTGTTTTATGCTTTGAAACATGCCTGTTTTAACAAAAACAGCTAGTTATAATGTTATATACACCAAATATGTTGGTTTGTTGAAAAACCCTTTTATAAATGCACATGTGAATGTGCTTTGAGTCAAAAGTTTTATTATCATCAACAATGTGTGGCTTCTTCTTTCAATGGTCAAAAGCAGTTTTTGTAGTAAAGTTGGTGTTTTCTGTGCCAATGGGGGTTATTTACTAAAGGCAAATTCACTTCAAGTGCAGTTTCAAGTGTACTTTTGCAGTGCACTTGTAGTGCAAAGTGGATTTACCTTTAGTAAAAAACACCCACAGTGCTTTTTAATTTGCCCCAATCGCACCATTTTCATGACTCCATAAATTTGTTGAATATTTTTGTCAGTAATGCACTATATACATTAACAACAAAAACAAGGTGTGTGTGTAGCAGACCCACAACATAATATCTGAAGAAGAGACTGTCTCTTCATGTCTCAAAGAAATTTGGTTTGCACTGTTGAAGAAAAAGCCCCCCCAAAAAAAACCTAGGCGACAGCTAAAAGAAACCCAAGCAGTAAATTAAAACAAATATTATTCCAGTTTCAAATATAAATTTATTTAAAAAATTTCTCAGACATTGTCTGGCATATCAATGGCCCCCCTACCCGCAAAGTACTCCATGTATCTGCTTCTGACCTCACGGGCACTTTGGGGGGGGTAAGCCAGGACGGCCAGCTTCAAGTGCCGTCAGGTTTTAAGGTTCTGGAGAGTCAGCCTCAGGCCCAACTGAGGCCACATAGTTTGATGAATGTTGTGCAGAATGCAGCAGGCAAGCACTATATGGTTCAGTTTATATTCTGCCGTATGGATCTGTGTGAAAAATATGCGGAGCGGCTGGCCATTATCCCAAAAGCATTCTCCACCACTCTTCTGGCTCTGGCCAGCCGATAATTAAAAACCCTCTGGTCCGGAGTGAGGATCCTCATAGGGAATGGCCGCATAACATGGTCCCCCAGCGCAAAAGGCTTCATCCGTGACAAAGACGAAGAGGAGTCCTTCCACATTGTCTTCTGGAGGTGGCAAGCCCAAGTTGCCATTCTGGAGATGCCAGTAGAACTCCATCTGGGCGATCCCTCCACCATCTGACATCCGGCCATTTTTCCACACGTCTACATAGAGGAACTCATAAGTAGCTGACACCATCACCAACATCACTATGCTATTATACCTCTTGTAATTATAATAGTATGAACCCGAGTTGGGGGGGTGGGACGATGTGGACGTGTTTCCCATCAATTGCACCTCCACAATTGGGAAAGTCCCAACAGATTGTAAAGTGGGAGGCCACAGTCTGCCATTCCTGTGGCATTGAAGGAAACTGTGGAGTCAAAGAAGAAAACAAAATTAGTCATTTTGCACATAAACATTGCAAGCAGATTAGAATATTTTGGACAGGTAACCCTCTCCACTTCATTAAGAGCTGAATGCATAAATAATGTGTGTTAACTTTGGCCAGCCCCTCCTTACTTACATTATTGGCAGCCCACTGGACAGGTAAGAAGTGTCTTAATAAAAAAAAAAAAATATATACACTGAACAAATGGAAGCACATGTTTACATTCTGTTATTACCTATCAAGATAATAATATGAGAAACAAACTTCAAACAGTACCATTTGAAAGTATTCAGACAGGCCCTTGCACTACATGCTTTGGTGAATTCATCCATAAATCTGACCACAAAAGAGGTAGGTATAGTGTGTATGGGTTGCCAAAGTCAGCAGATAGAGGATTTCTATCAGCTGACTTAGTGGTTGGGTGGAGGGAGGGTTCCAAATGAGTTTGGCCACCAAAAAAAAAAAGCCTCTGGCACTCTGCATGAATTTAAGGACACACATAACATTTTTACACATTTTAGGGGGGTGTTTAGGGGAAAGCACTACTATGGAGCTGACAAAATACATTGCTAAGTGACTAAGCTATAGGTGTGTATGGGCCCAGGAGAGCATGCTGGGGAGGTTAGAGAAGGCAAATATGCGTGAAGGACAAAAAGGAACTTTAAAAGCTTCCAGCATGCATGAGGACAAAGGGGCACAGCATATTACAGCATACTCCAATCATGGTAATTAGAGAATGATGAAAGAAATACAATACATTAGCAAACATTAAATACATAGAATGTGATGTTAAAGGAGAAAACTTACCTTAATATAGTCTTTCTGCAGGACCTGAATAATGGCAGAATAGGTCTCTGGAATAATAATCCCCAGAGCCTGGGGGCAGATGCCTGTGGAGAACTTGAGGTCCTGCAGGCTTCTCCCAGTTGCCAAGTACCGCAACATGGCAACCTCTGCTCCAGAGTGATGACTTGCCGCATACAGTTATCCTGCCTGCTGATATAAGGGGACAGCAAAGCCAACAAGTGGTGAAAAACGGGGTCCGTCATCCTGAGATAATTCCTGAAATCATCAGGATTATTCTCCCGGATCTCACAAAGCAAAGGCATGTGCGAGAATTGGTCACACTGGAGCAACCAATTCTGTGTCCATGAACTCCTCCTTGCCCTGTTCATGGACTGGGCTTGTGTCAAAGCTAGAAGCCCAACACCAACCCCCTATACTATAAATAGCACGCCTTGACAAACAAATGCAAACTGACTACACCCACTGAAAAGCAGATATGAACCCACAAGCACAAACTGAAGAGCAGTAACAATCTGAAGCACAAGTCTGAAAAGCACGAATTGTCTCTAACCAAACTTCTACTAACACGCGATAAACTCAAGATCAGCAGAAGGAGCCCAAAGGGTGGTGTACGTGGTACGGAACTTCTCTTTTATAGTCCTGTTGTACATGTTGTAAGTCACCGCATTCTTGACGATCGTAAATACCAGTAACTTGTCCCCTCTCCCCCTTGCTGTTTATATTATGCCTTGAGCCTCTAGCCGCAGCTATACGGGAGAACCCCGACATAAGCGGAGTCTCCCTCAGACAGAAGGAGTATAAGTTGTCTCTCTTTGCAGACAACATACTCCTCACTCTGACGAAACCTCACATCTCCCTCCCCAAACTTCACACCCTTTTAGACACATTAAGCAGACTCTCTGGATATAAGGTTAATACAACTAAAACTGAAGCGCTTCCCATCCATATACCACCCTCACTCCTCGCTTCTTTGAAGCACAATTTCCCCTATCACTGGTGCCCTGTTTCCCTCAAGTACCTTGGCATTAACTTGACCACCACATACAGCTCAGTCTACGAAGCCAACTTTATCTCCCTAATCACGGAAACACATAGCTTGCTTCGGGGTTGGACAACCTGCCCTTTGTCTCTCTTGGGCAGGATTAATGTATTAAAAATGGCCATACTCCCTAAGTTTTTATATCTCTTTGAAACTTTACCAATCGCTATTCCCATGCCACAGCTTAGGAATATCCAACGGGCCTTCACTAAATTTATCTGGGGGAATAAATCGCACAGGATTGCCCAAACAGTGGTTTTTGCTCCACGTTCCCATGGAGGGCTAGGAGCTCCCGACATAGTGAAGTATTACTATCTAACTCATCTTTTGGCAACTATCTCCTGGTCATCGTATTTCGCTACCAGTAGATGGTCGGAGCTGGAAATGAGTGTCATCAGCCCTGTCCATCCTTGCTCTATGCTGTGGTCCGACCTACCCTCCTCCATAGCTCAGCTTAGACGCATAAACCTTGGGCCAATGCTCTTTATGCTATCCATATGGAAAAAATGTCATAGGAAGTTCTCTCTCTTTTCTCCATGCCCACCCCTGTTGAATGTCATCTTCAACCCAGATTTGCCAGACAGTCTCTCTGCGAAGAATATGTTCCCATGGTTTAGTTCGGGCATCTTCCAACTCCGCCACTTGGTGCACCCGATATTCCGTAAACTCCTATCTTTTCCAGAGCTTCAGAATAAATATGACATCCCGAATCAGCTCCTTTTTTCATACCTCCAATTTAAACACTATTTTCATTCCAGATCTCCTGCCCTGACCTTAGCCAACCCTAGCGCCTTTGAAACTTTATGCTCCCAGGGTCCTTGTCAGAAAGGCCTCATATCCTCTATATACAACATCCTCCACAATTCAATCTCTCCCACCATGGAATCCCACCTCTATATGAGGAGATGGGCCGAAATTCTACCAATTCCCTTAACTCTTTCTCAATGGCAGGACATCTGGACGTCCACTTCTAAAGTTTCTAGGTGTGTGGAGCAGAGAGAGACGGCCTATAAGATACTGATGTTTTGGTACAAGACCCCGCAAGTGTTACACAAATATGATCCCACCGTATCTAAACTGTGTTGGAGGTGTCTACGGAATGAAGGCACCCATTATCATATTCTGGAGCTGCCCTTTGATTGTACCTTTTTGGTCCTCGGTCCAATCCCTACTCCACTCTGTGTTGGGGATAGATATGCCTTTAGACCCTAGTCACTATTTACTAGGCCTGCCTATTACGGCGCTATCTAAACACGCCAAGAAGTTGACAGCTTTTATCCTCTTAGCTGCCAAGAGAGTGATCCCTGCCCTCCTTCTGTCTCCTACCCCCCCTATCCACTCACAGCTACTCTCCGCTATTGCGCATATGTGCAGGATGGAACACATGACTGCGCTGGTACAGGACTCCCTACCCAAGTTCTCTAAGATATGGGATAGGGGGGATAACTCCACATTTAACCCACAGACAGAACCCTGATATGTTGGTACGAATTCCCAGGAATGTTTTATTAAGGTTCCGTCTCGGGATTCTAATTATACGTCCCTTTTACAACTTACAGTTTTTATTTTAACTATGTATCTTTTGTTTGTGAGCCTGTGGTGTATCCTTTTCCCCTCCCCTCCAATGTGATTTATCAATGTCTCAACACTTTATATCCCGGCTGCGGCGGTTTTTGCTGTTATACTTGCAATGACAATTTTGACTGTCTGTATTGAAAGTATATTTTTTCTGTTATGCAAAAAAATCTTTCTTCAATAAATATACATTTAAAAAAAAAAAAAAAATACCAGCAACTTTGTGCGACCGCGTGTATGCAAGACAAGTTTGAGCCAACATCCGTCGGAAAATTTTTTTTGTCGGAATGTCCGATCGTGTGTACAGGGCATTAGTAGGTGAAAAATGTACCAGTAAAAAAAAAAAAAAAGTTTGATTTACTGTGTACTTACCTTACCCCCATCTTCTGCAAAGCTGGGAGTCACTTCAAAGTTCTTCAGGAAAATTCCTGGGGTATTTAGAGCAAGCAAAATCTCAGGGGAAGACATTCTGGTCCATTGCAATAGCTTCTTCTCATGAGATTTTTGGTTGCTTTATCATTTAGCCAGAAGGAGTGTGACATTCTTGCCTACGCACTGCTGGTGAAAGATGGGTGTGAGAATAGTATAAACCCTAACTTGTTTTCTTTTAAGATTAATTTTACAGCTCCTAATAGCAGAACACTGTACGCAAACCTTGCATTTTACTGCAAGGTCCATTTTAACCAAAATAAATAGGGGAAATGGAAAACTATAATTCTAATTTTACAAAATTTTTAATAAGGTTTATATTGTTTTTTTATTAGACTTTTTTTTTATATATAAATTTAGTACATTGATACACTTTCTTTTCACTCTGCAGCATCTATGGTTTTCTATATTTGCCAGAATAAAATAATTATAACTTTATTGAATCATCACCTACAGACTACAGTTTGTAGTCCATATTTTCAAGAATATTCATCCCCCCTGTTACAGTAATTGGCTCACTTCTTCTCTTACAGCACTGTGGAGAGAGTCTAAGGTCAAATTGCATGCACCCTGGTGAATGGAATATAGAATCCTTATCAACTCCTTTAATGTGAATATATTTCAAAATCCAGGTACTGTAAAATCTTTGAATGAACTAAGACTCTCTAAGAAGATACTTGCAAGGATTAATGTAAAAAAAATCTATTACAGGCAGTGAGATCTGGTGGTAACTGAAAATAAGGGGATCGCTAACCGCTGACTAAGGAAAATGTGAATTTAGTAATTCAAAGTAGATATACAAACAGTGGGGTTGATTAATTAAAGCAATAGGGCATGGCATGTTCATTCTGTAAGGTATACATAGGTGTGCGCAGACGTGTGCCAGGTGTGCCTGGGCACACCAAATCACCCCATGCTGTGTAGATGCCCCTGCTGATATTTCACCGAAGCCCTCCTAAAAATATTGTAAAAAATAATAAAAAATAAAGTAATAAAAAACTACTGACACTGTTCACTGCCCTACTGACATCAACCTCTGCCCTACTGACAAGTCCACTGCTCTGACACTGTCCACTGCTGTACTGACACCAACCTCTGCCCTACTATCACCATCCATGTTTTAATACATTTGGGGTGCACACTCTAATGTAATAGGCTGCGCATACCTATGAACGTATAAGTTCACATTGCAAAGTGAAAATGAATTTAGCTTAGTGAATGAGCTTAAGCTGTGTATACTTCAAACATCCTATCATGTGCAAGCAAATATCCTTTTTTAATAATTTCCCTTGGATATGACTAGATATTCACAGATGTATCTTGTTTATTACTCTAAATTACCACACACTACAAAGTGAACAGCCTTTACTTCTTTGGTAAATCAACCCAGTGCAAATACATATGAGAAAACACACACAACTAACTGTAAAAAAAAAAAAAAAAAAACAGCAAACAAGTAAAAAGAAGTTTAAAAATGAACTACTTATTGAGACCCTTGCTCAGGCAATCTGTACTGACCCCTCAATCAAAGGTCATCAACACAAGCTATGTCTATTTGCTGACGATATCTTAATGTTTATGTCATCCTCTCATATTTTTGCTCCCAACCTTATAAGCAAACTTGATAATTTTGCTCACATCTCTGGTCTAACTATTAATTCTCAAAAATCTACAGCCTTAAAGCGGAGGTCCACCCTAAAATGGACCTCCGCTCATCGGAATCCCCCCCCCCCCCTCCGGAGCCACAATCGGCACCTTTCAGGGGGGAGGGGGGTGCAGTTACCTGGATAATCCAGGTAACTGCACCCACTTCCGGGCTAGCTCTCTGCAGAACGGGCGTACGTTACGCCCCCGTTCCGCAAGCGCCCGCCCCCTTCAGCAAGTGCCCCGCTGCCTGCTGGGAAACACACAGCTCCCAGAGGCAGCGGGGACCGTCCGGATTGCGCCGCGCGGCTCGCGCATGCGCAGTAGGGAACCGGGAAATGAAGCCGAAAGGCTCCATTTCCTGATTCCCATACCCAAGATGGCGGCGGGACCCGGCAGCCGAGCGAGCGATCGGCTTCGGGTGCCGACATCGCGGGCGCGCTGGACAGGTAAGTGTCACTATTTAAAAGTCAGCAGCTGCAGTATTTGTAGCTGCTGGCTTTTAAAAAAAAAAAAAAAAACGCGGAGTCCCGGTGGACTCCCGCTTTAAATATCTCCTTACCTCCTCATATTCTACAAGCACAAACATCCCTCTAGATAAACGTACACATTTGGAAAGCATATGAAAACGTGATCCCCACTCAAAGGGACTCATAACAATAATATACAATCATCTTATTACTTCACCTAAGGCAGAACTACAATCATATGTGGTAAACTGGAAGAGAGGCCTTAGATTTCCTTTGGAAGCAACCATGTGGGATAAAATCTGAGCCACAACAAAATCTTCTTCACAAAATATAACTGCCTTAGAGACAAATTATAAGATACTCACGCATTGGTATCTGGTCCCTGTCAGAATTGCGAAATATGTTCCCCTATATTCTCAGTTTTGCTTTCGTGGCTGTGGGGAATTAGAAACACATTGCCATATATTTTGGGACTGTACGGTTACAAAAGATTTTTGGAAATATGTTTTTCTCATGTTCTCAACATTGTTTAAAAAATCAATCAATCCTGACCCTACAAGCAAATTGTGATCGTCACACACATGTGAGGTATTACCACGAACATAAAATCATGAGCAGTAATTCTAAAGCCTCGTACACACGGTAAGATTTTCGGCCAACCGAGCATTTGATTTTTGTCAAAAGAGTGTGTGTCAGGATCTTGTCTTGCATACTAACGGTACACCATTGTCGTGCCACAAACACAAACGTAGTGACATACTATGGGCAATTTCAGCTCCTGAGCACCACTCTTTGGGCCCCTTCTGCTAATTTTATGTTTCGTGAGCATTGATTCCGAGCATGCGTGTTTGTACTTTTGACTTTTGTGTGACAGATTTTTGTACTGACCATATGAAAATCTGACGTCAAGCCGTTGTCCGCCATAAATGGGTGACCACAAGGCTTCAGAGGGGGTGGGGTCACCCGTTTATGTCCCCAAGTGGCCCCGCCCTCAACTACATAACAGCTGTCACAGAGAAGAATCATCACTTGGAGGGAGCCTCCCATGGCAGCAGAGCTGTTGCTTTTTTTTTCTTTTTTTTTGGTTCATCTAGCGGCATGATAGAAGATGAATAGACATCGCTGGACATTTTTATTTTTTTTATAAAGGACTTGTCCCAAAGTTTCTCCTGTCTTTTTTACTATTTTTTACACTTTTTTTGTAAAATTGTAGTGGTATAATGTACCCCTTACCAATTCACATAGGGGATGCCGGAATCTGGGGGTCCCCTTGTTAAAGGGGGCTTCCAGATTCCAAAAAGCCCCCTGCCCGCAGACTCCCACAACTACCATGCAAGGGTTGTGGGGATGAGGCCCTTGTCCCCATCAACATGGGGGGCTACACCAAAACACCCTCCCCATTTTCAGGGCAAGTGGTCTGGTACAATTCAGAGGGGGGGCGCGCTCTCTTTTCCTGCAGCCTGCTAGGTTGCGTGCTCAGATAAGGGTCTGATATAAATTTTGGGAGGACCCCTACGCCATTTTTTTAAATTTGACACAGGGTTCCCCTTAATATCCATACCAGGCCTGAAGGGCCTGGTGTGGATTTTGGGGGGGACTGCCACACATTTTTTTTTTACCTTTTGGCTTGGGGTTTTCCTTAATTTTCATACCAGACCCAAAGGGCCTGGTAATGGACTGGTGTTTTTTTTCAATGAGTTTTATCTATATCGTCGAGACCCAACAATTCATTACAGCTTAGATCAGTTTTAAATTACTTTATTTCCTTCAGAAATGCACTTTTGCTGTTCTAAACACTGGAAAACTGTGTCACTTTACAGGCATAGTAAGGACACCCCCCAGGCACGATATTTAAAGGAATATTTCATTTTTATTGTTTCACTTTAAGCATTATTAAAATCACTGCTCCCGAAAAAAAAGGTTGTTTTTAAAACTTTTTTTTAATTGATACATGTCCCCTGGGGCAGAACCCGGGTCACCAACATTTTTTATTGCAATACCGTGCATATAAGCCTTTAAAATGAGCACTTTTGATTTTTCATGTTCGTGTCCCATAGACTTTAACAGTGTTCGTGTGTTCATCCAAATTTTTGGACTGTTCTGGTGTGAAACGAACCAGGGGATGTTCGGCTCATCCTTACTTAAGACAGTCTTCTGTAATTCCTTGCACCGTAGCACTTAAAGCAACAGAAGCAAAGCAGTCACACCGAAACTAGGTGAAACCACCAAAATAGTTATTTTTATTTTTTGCAATGACTGATTTAACCCCTTAAATTATGAGGTGGGGCAATCCAGACATCCGGTAATCTTAAAAGGAGTGCATTGATTTCCGTGAAACAGTATTTTGGCCAACAGCTTCTCTCTGGGCTCTTTATTACGGATTTGGTAGAACAGTTTAATTTAGCACAACAGTTCTTGTGGCAGGAGAAGTAGGTTCCATCACTGATACCTTTGGTGCCAATTAAGCAAGAACATAGATTGAGGTTTAAGGTTAGGGGTTAGGTAAAAGCTGAGGTTAGAGTAAGTAAGGCATAGATCCAGTGAAAACATGTTCTTAGTTTTAGATATAGTCAGCAAGAGTTTGTCCCATTTCAATGAGCCCTATTTGATCTGTGTCCCATGCAGGGCAGTATCTACCAGCTGGGGGACCCACAGGTGTTCCATTCATGTCTATTGGCACACAGCAGAGGCATGAACACAGCCCCTGCTCCCAATATGACATCTGTGTGGGTGCAGGTGCTTGTCCTTGAACTCACCCTGGGTATGTTTAGGGCTTTGCACTCACACCGCCACATTGGGAGCAGCAAATGTGTCCCAAAAGACAGCCCCATCAGTACAGGGATGCACGCAAAACACCCGTGCACCTCTGTACCAGTAAATCAAAGCCCCACACAGGGCACAGATTAAATAGCCCCATGTAGATGAGACCTTAAAGAGGTTCTAAACCCTTCTGTTCCCAAACAAAATGTATGTCCCTTTTTTCAACAAATAGAGCTTTCTTTTGCTGCGGTTTTAATTTTTTGAGCTATAAACAAAAAAAGACTGGCAATTTTGAAAAAAAATAAATAAAATTTTTTACTTTTTGCTATAATACATATCCAAAAAAAAAGTATTCATTAGTTTAGGCCAATATGTATTCTGCTGCATATTTAAAAAAAAATAAAAAAAATCACAATAAGTGTATATTGATTGGTTTGCACAAAATAGGGAATAGATTTATGAACTTTTATTTTTTTTATGTGATTTTTAGTGGAACTGAGACATTGTGGCAGACAAATCTGACCCCAAGTGACACTTTTTGGTTACCAGGGATATTATTACATTGATCAATGAATAAATGACAATGCCAGAGAATGGCTTAACACTAGGGGGCGATCAAGGGATTAACTGTGTTCCCTGGGTGTGACTGTATGGAGGGGGTGGGTGGCCTGGAACACCACAGAGATCATTGGGTACAGCAGATCTCCATTATGTCCCCTGACAGAACGGGGATCTGCCTTATTTACATAGGCAGAGCCCCGTTCTGTCTCTCCTCACCGCGATTGCGGGTCACCAGCGGACATTGAGTCCGCAGAACCCCCAGGGATGCACAGGTACGTCAGTTTGCACAGGAGAGCCAACTTGCTGCAGTATATATACTGTGGCTCTTTCTGTACTAAAAGTCTCACACGAATAAAGAGTATGAAAGGAATTCTACTCTTAAAGAGGAACTGCAGTCTGCTCACATAATTTGTAATAAAAACATCTTTGCCATTCTGAAGCTTTCCTCCAACCACTTTGCATATTATTTTATATATAATGTCATTTTGTACTTGTCAAATATGCTGCATAAATCTCCCTCTACTAAGTCTTGCTGCATCCATTTTAAATGTGGGCAGCTGAAGCTGCTGCCTGTTCACTTCCTGGATTTACATAGACGCACACCCCCAGCTCTGCAACCCTGCAGCTCTCATTGGCTCTCTATGACTCACCCCCCCCCCCCCTTCCTAGCAAACTCTCACGAGAGTGAGAGACAGATGTGCATGTCAGAAGCCTAGGCTTCTAGGCTTATTACCAGACAAGAAAAAGGAAGTAGGCTTTATAAAGTATTTACTGGCAGAAAAAATGCTTTACTGTCCAAAGTTAAAACAACAAGGGTAGAAGAGTTATAAGATGGAAAAATTAAAAAAATGACTGAAGGTCCGCTTTAACAACTGGTTATGTGTCTGGAATCCAATTGGTTGCTGCAAATAGCACAGACACTTTCTATTCAAACGACCCTCAAATGACATATGTTTTTCTACTCTCTGACTTCTAATATAGGAAGGCTAAAAACATTAGCCAACCATTTTACTACACATAGCACTGCAAGGCAATGTTATATAGTACAATATTTCCTAATTATATCTTTCTTTTATAGCTGCAATATACATAACGTGCCTGTATTATTTTCATTTCCTAGACATTAGAGCAAAGAATATGCATTTCAAACATTAAACGAGCCCTAAATGGAGCTCATTTAGTGATGACATATCCAGATGATTTGGCTCGTGCGCTCTTAATGGGGCTGGGTAACTGGAAAAATTCACTTGTTTTCTCAGGCCCGTAGCACAGATGGGCTGAGCCATCCATCATCCTTATGTACTGTATTTCTATGTAATATGCTTTAAAAGAGTCATAGTTACAGCCTTTACGAAAAAAATAAGGTATAAGACAAGATCCAACTGCTTGGAAACACCACAAAAGCATATTAGAATCTTCATAAGCGAGGGTTAATGTTCCACCAAATTACATTCTCATTAAAATCTTGATTAAGAGGATGAGTTATTATACAATTAAAAATCCACATATACTTTGGCTTATCCCTGTACGTTCTCGCTGTGAAAACATAACTAGGGGAGGTTTACAAACTGGTTCAGTTCTGTAGCATCATAGGGATTATTTGTTATCTGTGGCACTGTAAATCCAGAGCAATATTCAAGTCTTACAATTATTTATTACAGAAGGCAGTTTACATTGATTCGCATATTTTATATCCAGTAGGTTTAGAAAGACAGCCTGTGCACATTATTGTGCTGGAACTTTAAAGTCCATATCAAGTCAAAACTTTTTTTGCTCAGTTTTGGATTAAGTGGGGAAGGGTTGGAAACTCTGTTCCTCTGATAAGAAGATTTAGATCTTAGGGGACACTCATCTAAACAGGCATGAAGATAAACTGGACACCATTAAAACTTGATAGAGGCGGTACATTATTCCCCATCGGACACTGTTCATTGTTCCCCACTCTATTAGAAAAAAAAAATCCAATTATTGACTGCTTCCTCCTTGGTCAGATTTCCAATCACTTCCTGTTCTGTCTGACTCCCAATAGTGAAGAGAACCAAGGGGACAGACATCAATAAAGGATTGACAACAATTCTAACCTTTCTACTTTATCAAAAAATGTAAATAGATTTTGGAGATGGGCTTTAAAGGGAACCTGTATAGTGGCTGCCATTACTGATCTTTTCTTCTCAAAATACTAGTTGTCTGGTAGTCATTGTGACCCGCTGAATTTTGAAGTCACTGAGCTCAACCATACAACCATGCAAATTAGTAAATTCAGAGGGGATAGACAGGGCTCACAGGCACTGACCCCCCCCCCCCCCCCGTCCACGCCACCCTGCTGCCTCCCCTATGCATATTCCAATGCGGAGGGGCTGTTATTTGAGCCAGAGGCTCTAATAGGCTTGAATATAGGGGGGGTATGGGTCACAGGGCATGTGCTCCGATCCCACCCAGGTGTGTTACAACAGCAAATGAATACTGGCTGTTGAAACACTGATACTCTTCCTGGCCAATCAGGAAGCGGGTTTTGACACTGGTCACCCGATTGGCTGAAAGGACAGCTGATCCTATTGGACGCCTAGGAGGAGGGGGAGGAGAGGAGCTGGAAGTTACCAAGGAGGAGAGGAGCTGAGCCGCTGCATCATGCTGCCTGCCATCCCCACAATGGGGTAAGTGCTGGACCGACCGGCAAACAGTGGCAGGTGCTGTTTTGGATCCGCCCCAAAAAAAAACACCAGCCACCACTAGGGGGTAGATTTATTTGAAGGAGTAGGAGCTGTCAACCCATCAAAGCTAGCTTTGCAAAGTAAAAGTCCCAATAAGCTGCAGCCATGGGATTTCCTGCCTCACAGTGCACTTAAGAGATGGTGACATCATTGATTTAATATGGTTTCGTGTCCATATTTTGCCAATGACATTTTTATAATCTAGCCATGTGGCCTGAAGTTCAACCCTAAAATTAGCTCATTAATAGTGGAGATGTGATCACTTTGAATTCCCAGTTATGTGCAAGAAAAATAAAAAGAATAGGATTTATTCCCTCAAATAGTTGGACATTCAAATGGAGCACACCTTTACCTTATTTACCTTAGCATTTACTTTGCTAATTATACAACCTCTATTCATTTAGTCATATTAACCCCATAGTGAAATCAGCATTCTTGCTCTGTATCAGTGACTCTAAAAGCTCTAAAACAACTTGAGGCAGTAAGGGAAATAGCTTGTTTTAGAGGCAGGCCACTAATGTTAACCTCCATTTTTTTCTCAATACAGATATTATTTAATTGAAAACAAGGAAAATATGGCAACCGCTTGCAGAGGTTGCAGCAGAGCCACAACTTATAAAGAAACAGGCTTCATAAGAGACATGATGTAACCAAAAGTCACTGGTGAGGATCAAGAATTCATTACATACCTGCTGAGTCAAAGCCTGTATCAAGTCTAAATCCATTGGCATTACCTAAAGGAAGGGTTGCCAACCATCCATAAATTTACAGACAGTCCAAACTAATTATAGGTTGATTGAGGCTGTCTGTAAAATCCATTAAAAAATGGTCAATTGAGTCTGAAGCCTTCTCATTCATTACCATAATGAACCACCTTTCAGGCCAGAGTGCAACATTGCCCTAATAAAATTATATTTTAGGTATTTTAAACCAAGTGTATTTGGGGGGGGGTGATTACTTTATTTTATTTGTTATGCAGGGGTACTCATATACCAATTGAAATGCTGCTTTAAAAATTTAAAAAACCTAACCAATTTAGTGTGGATGCAAAAATCCTTCCCACTATGAAAGCTGGGAGACTCCCTTGCTGTAAGCCTGTGTAGTTTAGCCTCCAGTCTGTATGTGGTGCTGTTTGCTATGCAGGTGAAGTGGCAGCTGAGAGGAGCACCTAGGGAGCCTCTGTAGGTGTCACCTAGAGAGCAGGGGTCTGATTGGATCCTACAACCCTGAGTAACCTTTTGGTGGCCATCTTTAATATGGGCAGTGATATTAAATAGCAGTGCCCTGCGCCACATTTTGCAAGTGGCTAGAGTAGGGAGAGCAAACCACTTTGTCAGGGACAGTGGCTTAGTGGTAGGGAGAGGTTTCTGCTAGAGGAGGGAGAGATTCGGCATGCCACTGTAATATACCATCTCTGAAATCACTACAAGGCTGTGTGATATTTGGCTCCTGAAAATAAAATGTTGTGGTACCCATGATACTGTGACTTTCACTTCCAGTCCAGTTGCAGTGAAGCTCTCAGTGTTATAGAGTTTGCTGTTACCTGTATGTTTGGAATAGTTACTTCAAGTATGCTGCCCCAATTTATGAACCATTTTCCTATTGCTAGTGATTTCAGACTGTCGTTTACCCTGGTATTTGATTTATTTGCAACTCAACAATACAAAACTGTAATGGTGCTTTGGACTTGAGTTAGTCATTACTTTAACTTGGGTACCAATCTGCTGGCCCTGCCTAAACACCTCCTTGTCATCAGAATACACAGATCAGCACATATTTACATAGTTGGTTAGGCTGAAAAAGACACCAGTCCATCCAGTTTAACCTATGTGGGTGTGTGTGAATGTGTTTCTTAGATCAGTAAAGTGTATATCCCTGTATGTTATGATCATTAAGATGCCCATCTAAGAGGTTTTTGAAATGATCTATGCTCCCCACTAATACCACTGCTTGTGGAAGAGAATTCAGCATCCTTACTGCTCTAACAGTAAAGAACCATTTACTGTGATTATGGTTAAACCGCTTCTCTTTCAATTTCAGTGAATAACCGTGTGTCTTTTTAAACTCCCTTTCACTGAAAATTTATTTTCCTATGATAGGGTCACCTATGATATATTTATCATATCCCATCCCAAGCGTCCCCACTCCAGAAAGAATAAATTCAATGCTTGTAGTATTTCCCCATAGCTGAGGTCCTCCAGCCCCTTTATTAGTTGTGTTGTCCTTTTCTGAACTCTTTCCAGTTCCAGCACATTCTTCTTGAGGATTGGTGCTCATAACCATGAGCCGGGCCAGAGTCTTGTAGATTGGGAGCCCAATGGCTACATGCTTATCGAACTTAAAATTTTCAGAAGTTCTGTTTGTGGGAAGTCAATCAGTAGATCAACTTCTCATGAATGTGAACAGTCATACATGACTCTAGCAGTCTGAACTCTGCTTTATAGAGATTGCCAAAGACTAACACCAAGTCAAAATGGGAAACCTTCAGTTCTTGCATTTAAAAAATACAATTAATGATGTATTAATGTATTAATGTTCCTGCTGGAAGGTTCACCTTCCAGCAGGAACAACAACCCTTAACATACAGCCAGAGCTACAATGAAATGGTTTAGATCAAAGAATATTCATGTGTTACCATGGCCCAGTCAAAGTCCAGAAACAAATCCAATTGAGAATCAGTAGTAAGAGTTGGAAATTGCTGTTCGCAGATGCTCTCCATCTAATCTGACAGAGCTTGAGCTATTTTGCAAAGAAGAATGGGCAAAAAATTTCACTCTCTAGATGTGCAAAGCTGGTAGAGACATACCCCAAAATACTTGCAGCTATAGGTGGTTCTACAAAGTAATGACTCAGAGGGGATGTTTACAAATACTCTTTTCACATATTTATTTGTAAAATATTGTGAAATACATTTATCTTTTTTCATTTCACTTCACAATTATGTGCCACTTTGTGTTGGTCTAGCACATAAAATCCCAATAAAATACATTTATGTTTTTGGTTGCAACATGACAAAATGAGGAAAATGTCAAGGGGTATGAATACTTTTTCATGGCATGGTGCATGTGTGTGTATATATATATATATATATATATATATATATATATATATATATATATATATATATATATATATATATATATATGTTTATACTGTAAGTCAGCAGCTACAAAATCTGAAGTTGCTGACTTTTAAGAAACTGACACCAGTCCATGGAGTCTAACATTGTACACCCCACATCTTGAAAGTGGGAGCTTCCTGGAACCCTATTGGCTGCAAGCAGGGAACGAGGGGGATACTAAGAAGATTTAATTCTTACCTAGACTAAAATTGAAGAAGTGCTCCCTAAAAATAAATCTCAAATGTGTTATGGGCGAGAATGAGGAGGAGGATTAGCGGTTCTTTCACTTTTGAGTGAAGGCCCACTTTGAGGCTGTAGGGGTTGTGGAGCCCATGTCTGACATCACTGCCTTATTATGGAAGTAGAATATTCCCTTATTACAACCTGATGGACATGTCTTTCTGTAACCTGTCTTAGCCCTTGTACACACGGTCGGACATTCCGACAACAAAATCAGTCAGATTTTGCCCGCCGGATTTTTTCTGAAACTGGTGTTGCATACACACGGTTGGACACAGTTGTCGGAAAATTCGATCGTTCGTAACGTGATGACATTATTTCGTTGCGACGGGACTATGTTCAGGCTAGTAGCCAATAGCTTTGGTCTAGGAATTTGACCTGAGCATGCGTGCCACTTTGCCTGATCGTAATTCTCTACAAATGATCGGACAAAGTTCGATTGGATCATGTTGTCGGAAAATTTTATAGCCCAGCTCTAAAACTTTGTGGGTCGGATATTCCGATGGAAACAGTCCGATGTAGCCCACACATGGTCGGATTATCCAACAACACGGTCCGATTGGACATTTTCCGTCGGAATGTCTGACCGTGTGTACAAGAGCTTACTGTGTAACTATGTATAATTAATACTTTAAACAAAGTATATGACCTCAAATATTATTGCGGTAAAGGAACACTGTGTTCTTGCCCATTCCAGTCAAAGTGACAGCATCTTAATAAAGGTTCCCCCTCAACATGCTGATGCTTCCCGGCTGCTTCCACTGTCTTAGAAAACAAAAAAGCAGTGCTTTCAGGGCATTGGAGAACATGTTAGCCCCCCCCCCCCCATGTAACAGTTGTTAGGTCTAGCAACCCAATTTCTAGACTCTATCTAATACCACTGCTCTCTTTAGCTGCTGACACCAGTCAACACTAGGAATCTTGGTGCTGCCTGCAATTAGGGCCACTAATAGGGGGAGACCATGGGTCCTTCTGTAGAGGGCCCAGGCACATAGGGGGGTCCGGACAGCAGGAGGATCGTGGGGCAGAGAAATAAGGATGACAGAACAATGCCCTCTGTGTCTCTCACCCAGCAGCTGAAAGTCAGTTTCTTCCCCTCTCTCTCCCACCGACTTTCAGCTGCTGGGTGAGAGACACACATTTCTGGATTTAGGGGGTGTTGAAGTGGGTTGTGGCCATCCAAATTTGAGCTCTACCCCCCAGGCCGGCCCTCCCTTGGATGCAGTGCCTGGCAGCCACTGCTGAGCTCCTTCCCTGGCCCCCGCCCGCACTCAGGACCAGTACAAGGAGACGGCAGCCTGGGGGCTGGAGCACTGAGAGAAGAAGAACCAGGAGGAGGTACATTGTGTTTTGCTATCACTTCCTGTCAGAAGAGTTCAGGTCTATATAGCACATGAGACTGGATCGCTCTTACTGTAGATCGCATTGCGCTGAGTAACCCTTGGCTAGATGGGGGGGGGGGGGGGGGAATCAAACTGTGTTTGTGTACAGTCCAATGCGATCTAAGTGCTGTAAAGATGAACTTTCTTCTGACAGGAGAGGAGAGCACGACACACCGCACTTCCTCCTGGCTTTGTAGGGGCTTCCCACTGTAAGTTGAGGGAAGGGAATGGGTGGCTATCTGTGCTAGGAAGTTTAATGGGGATTTGGGGAGGGAGTATACAGAAGGAGGAATGGGGGGGGGGGTTATGTGCTAGAAGGAAGAATGGGGGGGTATGTGCTAGGAGGAGGGTTTGGGGGGGTTGAGCCAGGAGAGGGGTTGTTTGTGTTAGTAGGGGGTGAGGGATTCATGCTGGGGGGCATTTGGGTAGGGAGGACAATTTTTTTCTGGGAAGGGTAATTTAGATGGTGTTGTGCTAAGAGCGATTTGTGGGAATTTGTCTTAGGAGGGGGGTTGAAGAAAGAAGATTTGTGCTGGAAGGGGAGATGGGGGGGGGATTTATGCCAGGAGGGAATGAGGGAATTTGGGCTAATAGGAGGAATTGGGGGATTTGTGCCAGGAGGGAGTGGGGGAATTTTGGCTAATAGGAGAGATTGAGGGGATTTGTGTTGGCAGGAAGGATTTGGAGGAGAAGATTTGTGCTAGGTTAGAAAGTTTGCGAAGAAAGAGAATGTGTGCTATGTGAATGATTTTTTGGGATGAGGGAGATTTGTGCTACAAGGGGGAATTGGGGTGGGATTTGAGCTGGAGGGCAGGATTGTGGGGGGGGGGGCAAAGATTTGTGGCGGGAGGGGGGATTTGAACTAGGAGTTGGTAGAATTATTATCTGGGGATAATTTGGCGGGTCCCCTGTGATTTCTAACAGCGGCCCTGGCTGCAATAGAGAATGGAGCAATGTTGGAGCACTGGAAAGGTGCATTGTTCATGAAATAAATTGTGCAGTATTTAAACTTTTCCCCAGAAAAATATAAAATATTTTATTCAGCGCTCAAAAATAATTTCATTTTCAGTAAGATTCTATATATTTTTTCGTTAAAGGGCTTTTTTTGCTCCCAATATAGTTCTTTGTATTATGAAAAAAAAAATCAGCACTTAAAACACAGCATGCATACGGAATTGTCTTTGACCTTTAGTTTTTCATCTGGTAACATTTTCCACTTTAATGTACTCTGTGTTGTCTTTTGTTGCATAGATTTTGACTTGTGGATCCTACCTTGCTTTTGCCAGCATATCTCTAGCCTTTGTACTAATCTCCCATGACCACTCACTTTAGATTGAGTTTCTTTGTTCTGCTTCACTCTCTGATGCCAGTTCCTCTGCCAACTGTTTGTTTTCCCGCTTTGCTTTTGGCTTTCTTCCCTCTGCAGAGACAGCAACTTAAATTCTTTTTTGGATCACAGTTTTAGCCATATATTCTACACAAACTGAGATGCCTGAAATAAAACGTATGATTTAAATCAAATAAATTTTACATTTATACAGCCAGACATTGTCTGATTGTCAGCAAGTGACTCATACACTGCTTTTGCAAAAAGCTACCTGCTGTCATCACGTTAGTTATGTGTGGAGGCTATTTATCAAATCTGCTTCCCATCTTTTTCTGCAGAGTATTGCATAAGCAGGTTGGTACACCTTGATGCCTTTTAAGCAACATGTTTAATTTTGTACACTTCAGACAGACTATATTACCCATAATAGCCAATTGAATACTCTATTATTTTCAATGCAGTAAGGAAAAAAGAAACAGAGACTCTAATTGGTTACCATGGGCATCGTAAATCAGTAACATGAGCATTTAATTTATTATTAATTAGGGCATTTTAGTCACAGTTAAATGATGTCTTTCAGATCCATAAACATGAAAGCTTGGTTTGGGCAAACAGTCATATTTAGGCCGCGTACACACGCGGGGACTGTTCGCTCAACTTTGTCCGCTGAACAGTGTTTCGGCGGACAGTCCGCTCGTGTGTGGGCTTCAGCGGACAGTTTCAGCGGACAGTCTGACGAACAAAGTTTTTCGGAAATTCCGTAAAACTGTCCGCTGAAACTTGGTTTGAGCGGACAGTCCGCCCGTGTGTAGGCTTGTTCGTCAAACTAAGTCTCGTGCATGCTCAGAAAGAATTTACACGCCGAAGGTTGCATTGCAGTGTATAGGACGTCGTTTTCTAGTCCCGTCGTACGTGCCGTTCACGTCATCGCGCACGGTTTCAGCGGACTGTTCGTTCGTCGTGTGTGGGCAAGTCCGTCCATGCTAATTTTGAGCGGACTGTCCGCTGAAACTGTTTGACGAACAAAGTTGAGCGAACAGTCCCCGCGTGTGTACGCGGCCTTAGTCAACAGGAATGCAGATGCTGTTTACAACACTTATCTGAGGGTAAGAGAAATATTAACCAGGATGGGTTTTAAGACCTGCCCAGTTGATTATTCCTGCAAACGGTGGTCAGCCAACAAGACAGGATTACACTGCCCATGGGATGCCAATGGGGCACATCAACAACAACAAAATAAAATGAATTGACATTTAATTATTAAAAATGTAATTACATACATAGGAGGCATAATAAGATAGGTAAAGCTGATTCAAAGTATTCCAATATACTCTACTAAAATTAAAATAAATAATTGTTTTAAATCCATATCTATTCTACCCAGTTAGTCTCAAGGGTGATCTAACACAGTTCCAGTGAGTAGAAAAATACATCAAATTTCTCAACACGGTTTGTGAATAGGGATGAGCTTTCTATTCGGGTCGAACATGAGTTTGACTTGAACATTGGCTGTTCACCCATTTGTCAAAAACTGAACATTATGGGCCGTTTGCGCATTGCTGTATGATGGCTGCACCATGACCTGCATGCTTTGGCCAATCCCAGCGCCCTCAGCTAAGAGAGCCATAATTGGCCAAAGGCAGGGTGCTTTTTGCCAATCATGGCTCAGGGGGACTAAGTCCACGTCCTACACTGTATAAGGCTGCCTGCACGTTGGCCCTGTGTAGTGTGTTGTTGGCGTGGACGGATAGTGAGTTTCATTTAGATTGAGCAGGGAGGCAAGTTATTCAGTTAGCTGCAGTGTATTTAACACACATATATATATATATATATATATATATATATATATATATATATATATATATATATATATATCTCCAGTTTAGCTATATCTGACTGCAGGCCATTCCTGGTGTACTTTTTCTAATATACTTTAGGTGGTGTACACAGTACACAGTACTATGCACCCATAGTGCAGTTGCTACTACTTTTCTGGTGGTGTACACAGTACACAATACATACAGTGCACCCATAGTTGCTATTAGACTTCTGGTGGTGTACACAATACTGTTCACCCATAGTGCAGGTGCTACTACTTTTCTGGTGGTATACACAGCGCACCCATAGTTGCTATTAGACTACTGGTGGTGTACACAATACCGTTCACACCCAGTGCAGTTGCTACTACTTTTCTGGTGGTGTACACAATACAGTACACCCATAGTTGTTATTACACTTCTGTTAGTGTGCACTGTACCATGCACCCCTAGTGCAGTTGCTACTACTTTTCTAGTTGTGTACACAGTACACAATACATACAGGGCACCTATAGTTGCTATTAGACTTCTGTTGGTGTACACAGTACCGTGCACACCTAGTGCAGTTGCTACTAGTTTTCTGGTGGTGTACACAGTACACAATACATACAGTGCACCCATAGTTGCTATTAGACTTCTGGTGGTGTACACAAAACCGTTCACCTCTAATGTTGTTGCTACTACTTTTGTGGTGGTGTACACAATACAGTACACCTATAGTTGTTATTACACTTCTGTTAGTGTGCACTGTACCATGCACTCCTAGTGCAATTGCTACTACTTTCCTGGTGGTGTACACAATACATACAGTGCACCCATAGTTGTTATTACACTTCTGTTAGCATACACAGTACCGCGCACCCCTAGTGCAGTTGCTACTACTTTTCTGGTGGTGTACACAGTACACAATACATACAGTGTACCCATAGTTGTTATTACACTTCTGTTGGTGTACACAGTACTGTGCACCCCTAGTGCAGTTGCTACTACTTTTCTGGTGGTGTATACAGTACACAATACATACAGTACACCCATAGTTGTTGTTAAACTTCTGTTGGTGTGCACAGTACCATGCATCCCTAGTGCACTTGCTACTACTTTTCTGGTGGTGTACACAGTACACAATACAGTGTAGTGTGGTTTTGCTAAACAGGCCACTAAAAGAGGGAAAGCAGGCTCTGTGTCTACAGTCGACAGTGCTGGTCGTGGACATGGTGCATCCTCAGGATGTAGCCGCGGGGTACGCTTGTCCTTTTTCTTTCAGCTGGCCATGTTATTGAGGCACAACATGCAGAAGAGTTGGTGGAATGGATAACAAAGCCCTCCTCATCCTCCTCATCCTCTGTCACCCAGGCTCAGAGTAGTTTGCCTGCCAATGCAGCTGCCAAAGCAGCCTATTCCATCGGCTCCATGTCAACAGTCACTCCTTCCCTAGCCCCACCATCATGCATGGAGGAGTCCCCCAAACTATTCGACTACAGTGTCGGGTACATGCTGCAGGAGGATGCCCAGTGATTTGAAGGCTCCGATGATGGTACCCAGGTTAAAGAAGGGAGTAAGATGAGCCTAGAGAGATGCAGTAAAAAGGAGGAGGATGGAGCGCTGGTGGGAGCTGCTAGTGAACAGTCATAAAATGGTTGATAAAAATGGAAATGAGAAGAGCCAGGAGTTTTGTTTTTTTTGTGTGGCATTTCAAGACAATTTTTACAGTTCAGACTTATGTTAATAAGGTCTGGTATATGTTGTGAGTGGCAGCCGGCTCCAGAGAGCAGAAGAGACTCTGTAACATGGGAGAAAAGAGAGGTAGAGCAGCGCCGCTCTGAGAGTAGTATGTCAATTAAACATGGCTTTATTTATAATTTAAAAGATGTGCATTCACATTGAGAAGGTAAAAACAGGCATAATAGATCTCCGTGGCCATCCTCAGCTATCCTCCGGTATTTCTTGCTGGGCTGTAGTGAGGAATCAGACCCCGGTCGCTTTCAGTGGCGTCCTGTCGGTCCTACAATGAGCACGTCAGCAGGAGGAAAACGTCAGCAGGTGGAGAACATCAGCCGCTTGAGACCGAGGAGCGTGGCTACAGCACTCGCGTTCGGAGCATGCGTGCTCCTTGCCTGATGAAGGAGCACGCATGCTCCGAACACTAGTGCTGTAGCCATGCCCCTTTCCTGAATTTGTGGAATGTGTGGTACCTCAGTGGCAAGTTTCCAAATGCCATTTCTTTTCACGGAAGGCCATTCCGGCTCTCTACCAGCATGTGGAAGGCAATGTTTTGGCCTCGTTGGACAGGGCAGTCATCAGTAAGGTGCATATTACTGCTGACTTATGGTCCAGCAGGCATGGAAAGGGATGTTACCTTTCTTTCACGGAGCACTGGGTAACTCTGCTGGCAGCTGGGAAGGATGCAGGACAGGGTTCAGTATTGTTGGAGCTTGTACCACCACCACACCTCCAAAATGCTAGTGGTGATTCTGCCACAGCTCTCTACTCCACCCCCTCCTCTTCTTCTTCCTCTATGGCCTTTTCCTCTGCAGATATCTCCTCTGAACCAGCGATGCTCCGTAGGCGTTCAAGGGTCTACACAAGCACTCAGGCAAAAAGATGCCATGCGGTGCTTGAGTTGGACTGCTTAGGAGACAGGAGCCACACTGGGGCAGAGATTCTGTCAGCTCTGCAGGGGCAGGCTTAGAGGTAGTTGATGCCATGCCAGCTTCAGCCAGGAATGGTTGTATGCGACAATGGCAACAACCTCCTCTCCACCCTCCAACAGGGAAAGTTTGGCTGACGTCCTGAAATTGGCGGCGCAGCGGTTCTTGAGCAGGTACCCTGGTTTACAGGATCTCCTGAAGCAGGCCAGGAAAGTTTGTGGTCATTTCCGCCGGTCACATAATGCCAATGCTTGGCTGGTTGACATTCAAAGAGAATGCAACCTGCCCAAGAACCGCCTCATTTGTGACATGCCCACCAGGTGGAACTCAACATTGGCAATGCTACTGCGGCTGTATACGTAGCAGAGGGCCATCAATGAGTACTTTTGTGAGTATGGCACCAGGACAGGGTCAGGGGAGCTTGGCTTTTTTTGCCACGCCAGTGGCTACTGATAAAGAATGCATGCACTGTCCTGACACCATTTGAGGAGGCCACGATGATGGTGAGCAGTGACAGTTCATGCATCAGTGATACTGTCCCTCTTGTCTGGAAAAGGTGGCCGACTGACCGATGCCTTCAGAAAATTCTTCAGTCCTCAGGGCCCAGGTCTGATCGGTTTCAGCAACCATCGCCAGCGTCTGAATTACATGGTGCAGGAATATCTAGGGGCAAGATCAGACTTGGAGACCTTTCCACCAGAACATCCACTGGGTTACTGGGTCTTGAGGAGGAACCACTGCCAGAGCTTGCTCAATATGCAATTGAGCTACTGGCCTGTCCTGCATCCAGCGTTCTTTCAGAATGCACATTCAGTGCTGCTGGAGGCTTTGTAACCGATCACAGAGTGTTCCTGTCCACAGACTCTGTTGATCGGCTCACATTCATAAAACTGAATCAGTCTTGGATTACCAGCTACCAAGCACCTGATACTGATGTAACCAATTGATTTTTCTATGGATGCGGGATCCCTTGAAGACTGCACATGTTGAGTGACTATCCTATTATGCTGAGCGACTATCCTAGTCCTCTTCAATCTTCATGATGATAGCTTCTAGTAATATTTTACCACCACTGCCTAAGGCCCAATTTTTCTGCCACTTTTTAACAGGGGCGTGTAATTACAATTTTTGATCTAATATTTCACAACAGGGCCTGTTCCTGCACTCAACAGAAGTACCTGTGAGGCTTTACATTGTTGTGCCATCACCACCACCACCACCACCTCCTAAGGCCCAATTTTTATGCCCCTGTTTAACAGGGGCGTGTAATTACAATTTTTGATCTAATATTTCACAGCAAGGCCTGTTCCTGCACACAACAAAAGTGTCTGTGAGGCTTTACAGTTTTGTGCTTCCACCTGCACCGCCTAAGGCCCAATTTTTATGCCCCTGTTTAACAGGGGCACGTAATTACAATTTTTTATATAATATTTCACAGCAGGGCCAGCGCCCACCAAGAGTAAATGTGAGGGCTTACAGTGTTCTGGTACCACCAACATCTAAGGCCCAATTTTCCGCAGAGTGTATAGGGCAGGCCGTACAGACCTACAGTCCCTATCTTGTTTGTGACCTGGGCACCACCTGTACACCACCTGTATACTGCTGCTGTTCAGAGTATATAGGGCATGGGGGCCCCTACGGCTTTTTTTAAAAAATTTGGGTACAGGGTTCCCCTTAAAATCCATGCCAGACCCAAATGGCCTGGTAATGGGCTGGGGGGGGGGGGGGCAACATTACATTACAGCCGCAAGCAGTTTTGAATGACTTTTATTCCTTTAGAAATGTCATTTTATGCAGGGACTGTTCTAAACACAGGAAAAATGCACCAATTTACAGGTATACTATCGTTTCCCCCAGGCACGATATTTAAAGGAATATTTCACTTTTATTGTTTCACTTTAAGCATTATTAAAATCACTGCTCCTGAAAAAACGTCGGTTTTTAAAACTTTTTTTTGCATTGATACATGTCCCCTGGGGCAGGACCAGGGTCCGCAAACAGTTTTTATGACAATAACTTGCATATTAGCCTTTAAAATTAGCACTTTAGATTTTTCACGTTCGAGTCCCTTAGACTTTAACGGTGTTCGCATGTTCACATAAATGTTTTTCCTGTTTGCATGTTCTGCCATGAACCGAACCGGATGGTGTTCAGCTCATCCCTATTTGTAAACTTTAATTCACTTCATCAAGAGTGGATACTATTGACAAGGTATAAATTAGCTTGCAAAATAAAACCACAATATTCTGCTGGATATCACCAGGGAAGTCTGCCCAGGGAACTATGGGGGAAGTCCGGTATCCTGACAAACAGAGGGAGCAAAGGTAGCACAGGAGATCATTTCTAAATGACCACAGGAACCCAGCGATGAAAATAGCCACTAATTACTGTATAAATGTCACTGGCAGGGAAGGGATTAAACACTAGGGGGCGATCACGGGGTTACTTGTGTTCCTTCATTGTTTTCTAACTGTAGGGAGGAACATGACATACATCACTGCTCAGTGGCGTAACTAGAACCTTCAGGGCCCCGATGCAAGAAACCATGGAGGGCCCCCCCCCCCCCGACCTCCAGCCAGAGATCTTCCCAATGATCCTGGGGGCACCAGGACCTGGATCGGAGGGGGAACAAATCCCCTCCATTTTCAGAGGGACAGGAGGAGAAGCAGACTTTTAGTGGCTGCAGGAGAAGAATTGAGGGAATTTGTTCCTCTAAATGCCCCCTCCCCCATCCAGGTGTTTAGGGGTAATTATGACCCCTGTAATTACGCCCCTGGGATGAGTGCCAGTGGTGGTGGTGGGGGGATGAGATTATTGGCAGCAGTGGTGGTTGAGGAGGGATAGGATCAGTGGCATCTTTGGTGGGGGATGGGATGAGTGGCAGAGGTGGGGAGGATGGCATCAGTGGCAGCAGTGATGGTTGGGTGGGGATTGGATCAGTAGTAGCGATGGTGGTGGGGGAATGGGATCAGTGGCAGTGGTGAGGGGGGATGGGATCAGTGGCAAGGGTTGTGGTTGGGGGGTGGGATCAGTGATAGGGGAGGTTGAATGGGATGAGTGGCAGATGTGGTGGTGGGAATGGGATCAGTGGAAAGGGTGATGGTTGGAGGGGGATGGAGGGAGATGGAATGGGATGAGTGGCAGTGGTGGTGGGAGGATGGGATCTGTGGTGAGGGTGGTGGTTGGGGGGGTGGGTTGGGATGAGTGGTGGGGAGGGGAATGGTATCAGTGGCAAGGATGGGATCAGTGGCAGCAGTGGTCATGGTGGGGTGGATCAGTGACAGTAGTGGTCATCGTGGGGTGGATCAGTGGTTGTGGTGGTGTGGGGGGTATTAGTGGTGGTGGTGTGGGGGGAGGGGGTATCAGTGGCAGTAGTGGTGGTGTGGGGGTATTAGTGGCAGTAGTGGTGGTGTGGGGGGTATCAGTGGCAGTAGTGTGTTGTGGGGGTATCAGTTGCAGTAGCTGTGGTGTGGGGTGGGGGTATCAGTGGCAGTAATGGTGGTGTGTGGGGTATCAGTGGCAGTAATGGTGGTGTGTGGGGTATCAGTGGCAGACGGCAGTAGTGGTGGTGTGTGGGGGGTATCAGTGGCAGTAGTGGTGGTATGTGGGGGGTATCAGTGGCAGTAGTGGTGGTGTGTGGGGGTTATCAGTGGCAGTAATGGTGGTCTGTGGGGTATCAGTGGCAGACGGCAGTAGTGGTGGTGTGTGGGGGTATCAGTGGCAGTAATGGTGGTATGTGGGGGGTATCAGTGGCAGTAGTGGTGGTGTGTGGGGGGGTATCAGTGGCAGTAGTGGTGGTGTGTGGGGGGTATCAGTGGCAGTAGTGGTGGTGTGTGGGGGGTATCAGTGGCAGTAGTGGTGGTGTGTGGGGGGTATCAGTGGCAGTAGTGGTGGTGTGGGGGGTGTCAGTGGCAGTTGTGGTGGTGTGGGGGGTATCAATGGCAGTAATGGTGGTGTGTGTGGGGATATCAGTGGCAGTAGCGGTGGTGTGGGGGGTATCAGTGGCAGTAGCGGTGGTGTGGGGGGTATCAGTGGCAGTAATGGTGGTGTGTGGGGGGTATCAGTGGCAGTAGCGGTGGTGTGTGGGGGGGTATCAGTGGCAGTAGTGGTGGTGTGTGGGGGGTATCAGTGGCAGTAGTGGTGGTGTGTGGGGGGTATCAGTGGCAGTAGTGGTGGTGTGGGGGGTGCCAGTGGCAGTAGTGGTGGTGTGGGGGGTGTCAGTGGCAGTTGTGGTGGTGTGGGGGTATCAGTGGCAGTAATGGTGGTGTGTGGGGGGGTATCAGTGGCAGTAGCGGTGGTGTGTGGGGGGTATCAGTGGCAGTAGCGGTGGTGAGGGGGGTATCAGTGGCAGTAGCGGTGGCGTAGAGGGTATCAGTGGCAGTTGTGGTGGTGTGGGGGGTATCAGTGCCAGCTGTGGTGGGAGTGGGGGGGTATCAGTGGCAGTGTTGTTATTAAGCGATGGGTGCCACTCACTTGCAGATCACTTCATTCCTCCTCCTTGCTTGGTCTTGGTTGGGAGAGCAGAGAGGCTGGGCAGAGCCTGTTAGTGAAGGTGTGGCTGGAGAACATGGGCGGAGCAGGCGGGGACAGAGAAGATGGGCGGAGACTGTGCGGGCAGAGAGGATGGGTGAAGCGGGCGGGGACTGTCCCGGATGGGCGAGGAGGATGGGCGGAGCAGCCGGAAACAATGGGCGGAGCTTACCTGGACTCTCCGTGTAAATGACTATATCCCGGGCGGCGGCGGGCCCCCCTACAGTGGCGAAACTCAAGGGCCCAGTCGCATATGCGACTGGTGCGACCCTGATAATTCCGCCACTGTCACTGCTCCTGATCACTGGGATCAGTAGATCCTTGTCATGTCACTAGGCAGAACAGGGAAATGCCATGATCACAGGCCACCGGCAGACATTGAGTCCTCGAGACTCGCATGCATGCTCCCGCTGCATGTATACTGCAACGTGCGTGCGCCCGCTAGCCTGCGATGACAGAGGGACATACAGGTAAGCCCATTTTCACAGTAGTGCCATTCTGCCGACATGCATCGTCATGCAGCGGTCAGCAAGTGGTTAAAGTGAAACCATCAAAATGAGAAAAGACAATAAAAGTGAAAAATTAAAAATCCTTTAAATATAGTGTCTGGGGGGTTCCTATTCTGCCTGTAATGTGGGACATCTGTACTGTGTATAGTGTATAAAAAAATGCAATTTTCCATTCAAGCTTTATTTATTTTATCAGTGGGGGGGGGGTCAGTCTGTATGATGAGGCCACAATTTAGTGCACTCGGAACAAGATTAGAGATTTTTTGGATAAATTCTGGTGTCTCTTTTGCAGACTTTGAATAGAAATAACAGGTGTGGAAAGATTGGACTTTGAGTGTTGGTGGTGCCTTTACTTTATTAACCCTATAAAGGTACTCTTGATGAAAGCAAGAATTGGCCTTGCTGTCAAAAATGTAAATGATATGCACCTGTCAAACAGGTGTGGATTAATTTGTCTTTGGGTGTTGGTGGTGCCTTCAAACCATAACTTTATCAAGGTACTTTTGATGAAAGCAAGAACTGGCCTTGCTGTCAAAAATTGCAATGATGTGCACCTGTCAAACAGATTTAAAAAAATTGGTGCTTGGGTGTCGATGGTGCCTTCACACTGCAACCCTATCAAGGTACTCTTGATGAAGCAGTACTCTTCATCAAGCACAGTGGCGGCACAGTGGTGTAGGGGGTAGCACTCTCACCTAGCAGTAAAAAGGGTTGCTGGCTTGAATCCCAACCACGACACTACCTGCCTGGAGTTTGCATGATCTCCCTGTGCCTACGTGGATTTCCTTTGATTTTCTCTGGGTACTCCGGTTTCCTCCCATACTCCAAAGACATGCTAGTAGGTTAATTGGCTTCTGTCCAAAAAATAATAAATTGGCCCTAGTATATGAATGTGAGTTGGGGACCTTGGATTGTGGGCTCCTTGTTGAGGGTAGGGACCAATGTGAGTGTGTGATATATGTGTGGAGTGCTACGTCAATTGACAACGCTATATGGGTACCTTAAATAAATAATATATAATAGAGGAGTATCTTAATGAGACACAATTTACTGGGATAGGGACAATGGTAGACATGTACCCTCACTCACTCAGGTTGAACTGGATGGACTGATGTTTTTATTCAACCTTACTAACTACAGTATGTAACTATGAAAGCAAGAATTGGCCTTGTTGTCAAAATTTCAATGATATGCACTTGCCAAATAGGTGCGGAAAAATTGGTCTTTGGGTGTTGGTGGTGCCTTCAAACTGCAACCCTATAGAGGTACGCTTGATGAAAGCAAAAATTGTCCTTTCTGTCAAAAAGTGCAATGCTGTGCACCTGTCAAACAGGTGAGGAAAAATTGGTCCTTGGGTCCATGCCCATGAAACCTACACCAAAAAATGTCTTCCAGATGAAATCAACACCCACAAAGCTAGGCAGCCTAGACAGTCTTTCAGAAATTCAAGATCCATAAAGCACTTAAAGGGGTTTTCCAGCAGATTTTTTTATTTTTTGAAAGTCAGCAGCTACAAACACTGTAGCTGCTGACTTAATAAGGACACTTACCTGTCCAGGGCGCCCACTATGTCGCCCCCCTCGCCGATTCGTCCCTCATATCATGTCCCGGCGCCTTGCGGCTTCACTGCCCGTTTCCTACTGTGCATGCACGAGTCGCGCTGCGCTTTTTGAATGGAGTGCACTGTGTTCTGGGACACACACAGTTCCCAGAACACAGCGCTCCTCATTCCCCAGAAAACAATGTGAGGAGGAGAAGACTGAAGATCACTGCGGAGTAGGAAGAGGCAGATTAGGAAGATCTGACTAGCAGCAGGGGTTTCTGGTAAGTTAAAACATTTTTTTTTTCAAATGTTTTATTTTTTTTATTATTTTAAGAATATTAATGCCATTTTTTTAGGGTGGCCCTCCACTTTAATCAGTGACATCTGCATCAGGGGCTTGATAGCTGCTGCTAATCCAGGTTCATTTTGATATATGTCAGCCAGTCAACGGAGTCTGTAGACAGATGTGCTCTCTTATATGGCAGAAAATGTCCAGCAGCACTGAATGCCTGTTCGGAAAACACGCTGGATACAGGGCAGCCCAGCAGCTCTATTGCATACTGCGCAAGTTCTGGACAGTGATCTATTTTCATGACTCAGTAACCCAGTGGATCGTCAACTGGAAAGCTCTCCATATCTGTTTTCGAACCTAGATAATCTCCCATCATATGATGAAAACACTATCAATGGGATGTGGAAGCTGACAGCCCTGGGCGCCAAGGTCTAAAACATTGTTTATAGGCATCACTGAGGCGGCCCCCTTATCCACCACTCCTCTCTTGACCAACAGACTGTAAGCTACCAGAGTTGGGAAAGGCATTACATTAACGTCTCTTTAAGGTGTCCTCAAAAAATTTAATCTTCTGTTCCCTCTGTGGGGACGGGATGAGTTCTGAGACTTTCCCCTTGTAGCGGTGGTTAAGGAGGGTTTCCAACCAATAGTGATTCTTCTCCTTGATGCCACATATTCTTGGGTCCTTTCGCAGGCTTTAAACAATGAGAGAGCCCATGCACCGCAAGTTTGCAGAGGCATGAGAAGCATATTTCTCAGTGTCACAGTATCTGGAACTGCCTCCTCCCATCCATGTACTACTCCCAAGGTTTCTGGGGATGGAAAACCATCTGTTAAGAGTTGACGTATGTCTTGCTTTGCTTCAATGCCTCTAAAGCTGCCAGAATCCTCCTTCTCCTCCCTCTCCTCTTGTGTGCTCTGTGGCATAGGAAGAATGGTGTCTGCATAAAGCAGGCCTTAAGATGAAAGGAAGTTCTCCTTTCCCTCCAGCGGTTCTGCCTCAAGTGCCCTGTCCATAATGCCATGCAGTGTCTGCTCCATTAGGAACACAACAGGGATTGTGTCACTGATGCTTGCATTGTCATGGCTCACCATCCTTATGGCCACCTCAGATGATGACAGTACAGTTCATGCATCCTTTATCAGCAGCCATTGGTGTGGGGAAAAAAAGCAGAGTCGGCCTGAGCCCGTCATTGTGACATACCCACACAGGTACTCGTTGACGGCCCTCTGCATGCAAGTCGAGTTCCCCCTGGTGGGCATGTCACAAATCAGTTGGTTTACAGTTTATGGTTTAGGTGGAATTCCAACTGAATTTCAGCCAACCGAGCATTGGTTGTGTGTGACCGCCTGAAATGGCTACAGACTCTTTTGGTCTGCTTCAGCAGATCTTCCAACCCTGGGTACCTAAAAAAGGCTGCACCACCAAATTGAGGACATGTGCCAGATTTCCCTGTCTAAGGACAGACAGGAGGTTTGTGCCATTATCGCACAGCACCATTCCTGGATCCAGCTGGTGTGGCATAAACCTGAACCCCCTCTGGGCCTGCCCCTGCAGTGCTGCCATAATTTCTGATCCAGTGTGACTCCTGTGCCATTAACAAACCAGCTGAAGCACTGCATGACACCTTTCAGCCTGACTCATTCAATAGCCCCTAGAACGCTTAGGGGGTACTTGTAGTTCATGGGACAATTCAACAGATGAGGGCATGGAGGAGGAGGAGTAGGTGGAGCTGACCAATCCCACATCATCACCACTAGCTGTATAGAGATGTAGCCCCACAACAAGCTGCAGCACTGAGCCCTGTCCTGTATGCTTCTGAGTTGCAAACAGAGTTACCCAGTGTGCTGTGAACAAAATATATTGTCCCTGATCATGCTTGATGGACCACATGTCAGCAGTAACATGGACCTTGACACAACATTGCCTTTCATGTGATGGTAGACAGCTGGAATATCCTTACATGAAAATAAATAGTGAACGGGAACCTGCCATTGTGGTACAGCACATTCTGAAAATTGATTGAAGGGGGCAGAATCCACCAGACAGAAAGGCAGGAGTTGTAAAGCCAGCAGCTTTGACAAGCTTTAATTTAGACACAGGGCATGGGCGTGGCAGTGATTTTTTTTTTCACTGTAGATGGGGCAGAGAATTCTGCCTGCTGTAGTCTACAGCTGGTGGTGTGTTACTGGCAGATGTGCTGGAAGCACCTGGGGACATCCTGCGCTATACCATCATCTCTGTCAGTGGAGGCTGCTGAGAGGTCATTAGGTATAGCATGGGTAGACCAGAAAGGGGAGGAGCAGAATTGCATCCCTTTTGTATGGCTTTCAGGTGCTCTTGTCAATGGGCTGAGTGGTGGAAGGTTAAATGTCTTGTCAAACATGTGTTACCCAAATGGCTGGTGTTTTTGCCACTCTTGATGTGCTTGAGGCAAATTTTGCAAATTGTAACAGTGCGATTGGCTGCACATGTGCTAAAAATGCCAACACAGCTGGGCTGTGGAAAGTGGGCGGAAGATAAAAGCTCCACTCTTTGGGGTTGTACTTTACCCTCACTTTCCTCCTCTGCTCTATCCGGCACCCAAGTCACATTAGTGACCTCATTATCATCATCATTCCCTCCATTCTCATTATCACTGAAGTGTCCTCCCCTCTTTGCAGGCTCATGTTTTTACCTTTCTCAATTTCATAACCAAGATCTGAATCAAGTATTGGCTGTGCATCATCAATGATGTGTTCAAATAATTCAGATGATGATGGTTTAGCCAGTCCACCACCTCCTCTGCATGCTGTGGCTGGATGGCATGGGTAACATCACTAGCCAGAGGAAATGCCCTGCCTGAGGACGGAACATGTCCAACTTTGCCTGTGGACACATACGCTGCTGACCCCTCACAGTGCTATGGGAATGTTTGCCTATTCTTGCTTGCCTCCCAGACATGATGCAGGGAGGGGTGCTTATTGACAAAATGTAGTAAAGATGTGAAAATGTGTACGTGGATGCACTTTAATAAATGAAAGTGGTGTTTGGTGCACTTTAACTTGAGCACTAATTACACAGACAAACTCCACTGTCACACTACAATATACTGCAGTAAAACTGCACTGGCGCACTGCAATATACTGCGTTAAATGTGCAGTAACACACTGATATGTACCAAGTTAAACATGCAGTAATGCACGTATATATACTGCTTTAAACATGCAGTAACGCATGGATATATACTGTGTTAAACTACAGTAATGCACTGATATATACTACATTAAATGTGCAGTAACACACTCAAATATACTGTGTTAAACATGCAGTAATGAAATGATATATATTGTGTTAAACATTAAATAACGCACGGATATATACTGTGTTAAACGTGCAGTAACATACTGATATGTACTGTGTTAAACGTGCAGTAATGCACTCAAATGTACTGCGTGAAATGTGCAGTAATGCACTGACATATACTGCGTTAAACATGCAGTAACACACTGTCAGAGAATCACCAGACTTCAACGTCGGCACTTCCCCGTGCGCCTGTGGGGAAGAGCGGCACAACAACGCACGCATGCGTGATATAATACAATGTCGTACGCGCATGTGCACACGGCTATGGGCCTTACCTGATTGGCCTGACAGGCCTATAAAAGGCATCAATGTGCTCTGCGTCTTTGCTGGTTTGTCTCCTCAGCTCACCTGTGTTCCTCTGTTTCCTGTTCCTGTTTACCACTTCCTGTTGTGACCCAGATTGCTTGAAGACTACTCTGATTCTCTCCTGATCTGACCCCTTCTTAACGGACTTCCTGCTCTTAGCCTTGCTGACACCCGGACTGATACCTGTGTTTGACCCTCGGCCTGCCTCTGGAATATCCTCTGTCTCACAGACTGATACCTGTGTTTGACCCTCGGCCTGCCTCTGGAATATCCTCTGTCTCACAGACTGATACCTGTGTTTGACCCTCGGCCTGCCTCTGGAATATCCTCTGTTTTCTGCACTTAGCCTTGCTGGCTCACAGACTGTTACCTGTATTTGACCCTCGGCCTGCCTCTGGAATATCCTCTGTCTCACGGACTGATACCTGTGTTTGACCCTCGGCCTGCCTCTGGAATATCCTCTGTCTCACGGCCTGATACCTGTGTTTGACCCTCGGCCTTCACTCCAGGTGTTAGAACCCCTGCCGGGCATTTCCTTCTACCAGTTCCAAGACCATCTACACGGGCATCTCTTCCTTCAGAAGACCTTTTGCATACTAGTCACCTGCTGGCAACCCGTGCTTCTCCGTGCTCTGTACCCACTGTTCCATCCTCAGGGGTACTGTGCACCCAGCTGCAAGGGAAGCCGCTCTCAGCACTTCGGCTCTGGTGAGTACCTAACACACACTAATATATACTGCATTTAATGTGCAGTAATGCACTCAAATATACTGTGTGAAATGTGTAGTAACGCACTGATATATACTGCTTTAAACATAGAGTAACGCACGGTGTAAAGGACTAGCATTAAATGTAGAGCTTGAAGGACACAGCAACTCGCTGGGTCTTCTTTTTAAGGGCTTTGTTTGCCCATTTTTATAAAAAAAAAGTTCAACAAACAAAGATAGGTTTCCCTCGCAGGGGTTTCAGCATTCCTTTTCATCAACAAAACTACATTTAGCCTAGTTGACGCTCACTTGCAGCACTGCTGCTTTGGCCTTACACACCAGGCCCTTGTCTGTCTCCTACAGACTGTTTCAGCGACCACCTTGGTGCACACAGCTAACAGTCTCTTGCTGCACTGGCTCCCCCGTGGAGCCCTCCTGACTCCTGGTACTCAGACTTCCTATCTGCCGGGGTGGAGCAGTCTCCAACTGGGAGCCATGAGGCCTTCCCATACCCTGAGCACACACCCTGCTGGTAATCTACAAAGTCTGGACTCAGGTTTGGAGATCTCGTTCCACCCAAGACATTATGGAATCTCCAAACTACAGAGCCCCATGACTGAATACCAAAACCTGGAGAAAGCTGCAAAAGCAGTTTCTCCAGTCCACATTTATACTCTGTAGCCTTGCACCAAGCAAGTGTGCATACCCTGTGTCCCCCAAACTTTCAATTTTAACTTGACAGCATCCCCTTCTGTCACAACGGATATATACTGTGTTAAACATGCAGTAATACATTGATATATACTGCAATAAACATACATTAACGCACTGATGTATACTACATTAAACATGCAGTAATGCACAGGCTATATATTGTGTTAAACATGCAGTAATGCACTGATATATACTTAGCTATAGCTACTTAACCTGCCCTGACAAATTAAACTGACACTAAAGTAAAAATGAACGGTCACACTACACTCACAAAACTGATACTAAAGTAAGAATACATGGTCACACTACACTCACACTGAACTATCACTAGATTCCCACTAAACTGATAGTCTACACTGACAATAGAAGCAGAATAGCACACTATAGCACACTAACTAACTCGCTAGCAGCACTGAACAGAGCCCTGTTCTATCTCTCTCCATGCCAATATCACACTACAAATGGGCAATATGGGGAGAATATTTTTATTGTGTGGGGCAGGGCTAAGAGCAATAAAACATGATTGGATAGAGTCATCGTTACTTTCTTCAATCATGGCTCTGACAGTGCTCTGTACCCTGATTGGGCTAAGCTTTCACTGCTTCAGCCAATAATTGTTCGGCGGCGCAGTGCATTGTGGTCATTCGGTGGGCCGAGCAAATGGTCGAATGCTCTGATAAATTCGGAGCGTTCGATAAATAGGTTTGGTGGACCTGAACTTATGCTCGGGTCGAACCATTCGCCCAACTCTATTTCTGATTTACAATGGCAGTGGAATGCTTTTCAGCACAACTGTTTCATGCACATGCATTTGTTGCTAAACCCCAAACATCTGCTGAAAACTGATTTATAACTTTCAGTAGGTTCACTGATGCACTCAATAAAAGCCAACATATCATATACATATTTTAGTGATTTATAATCAAACTTAAATGTATCTGCAGCAGCAGCGTAGTTAGCAATAAACAAAGGAGCATTCAACTAAAATTGAAGGTATGAAAACGGGACCTGAAACTGAGGTGAGATAAAAAAAAATGAAGGAACGGTAATTCATCAGCTTATAGGAGCAATGTAGGATGTTCAGAAATCTGTATTTATTTAACAATCTTTATGCCTGTGTAAATGACAGGTCAGTGCTAAAAGGCCTTTTAAGGCTCCATCTCTCATCAGTGGTTACAGATGCGTGGACATATTTTCACCAGCATGAAGCTTTTGCAAACTGTGCTGTCTTCCCCTGGAATCCAAGGATAACATACTGTATTTACTGTCAGTGAGGTGATATCACTGGTCTCATGCTATATCCTCACATTGCCTCTTCACCCCACCCAGTCTTACAGACGAACAGTCATCACTTTTCTAAATCCTGGCTATTAGAGTTATCTGCTTTACGAATGTCTTCCAAAAGGCTACCATTTAAAGGATTAGACACAGTTAGCAATATCTATTTTAAAAATATTAATTGCTTTTGAGAATCCTAGGGGCTAGCAAAATGTCTGATTTGATTTGTTTAGTGCATGCACAACATTAACCCCATTGCATATATTGTCTACTGTGTATAGTATGTATTTTCTTCTCATTATTCTTTAATAGAGCTGGAAGAATTCAGAAATAGGGTTGACATATGTTCTTTGAACCATTGCAGTCCAGTTTTTATACATGTTGTTTATTTCTTTAATGGCAGAGTGTCTAAGTTTGGTCACCCTGCTTAGCAAACCAGAGAACACTCAATTCACTGCAGTTGTGGTACTCACCTGCCAATTTGACAGCCTAGTCCTACTCTATCCTACTATTTAAATTTCAAAACAGTGTCAGTGGCTTCTGTATGAACTAAGACTGCAGGCATTGTTTGCAGATTCTACTTATAAATACAATGTTACAATGTTCACTGTTATTACAGTATATTATTTTCAAAAGGAGCTTATGTGCAGACAAAAGTCTTAAGCTGGCTATACATTATACAATGTTCTTATTCTATTTCCTTTACATTTACCTTCACCTATATAGTGCAAGGACCTACCTGATTGCATACAAATTGAAAATGTTTAGGTTTGGCCTCATATTATATGGTTTTGGTAAATCTGAAGAAGAAAAATTTACAAGAAAATTGTATGAACGTATGACCAGACTTATCTTTTGATATTCACGTAATGCTTTCTCTTTAGATTTGGTCCATAATAACTCATCAACCTAAAAGAGAATAAAGGATAAACATGGCAATGGCGTAGGTTGAACATCTAGCAAGTCAGCAATACTGCTTTGATAACATCTATCAACAATGTGGCAAATGAGGTTCAAATGCTGATAAATGTAACGTAAAGCAGGGCATACAGTAGATTATGAGCGAGAGAGAGAGAGAGAGAGAGTGAGTATCCCCCACACTATTACACCACCACCACCAGCCTGAACCATTGATATGTTGAAGGCAGGATGGATCCATGCTTTCAGTTTGTTTAAGCCAAATTCTGAGCCTACCATCTGAATGTTACAGCTGAAATTGAGGATCATCAGACCAGGCAATGTTTTTCCAATCTTCTATTGTCCAATTTTGGTGCGCCTTTGTGAATTGTAGCCCCAGTTTCCTGTTATTCGCTGGCAGGTGTGGCACTAGGTGTGGTCCTCTGCTGCCCATCTGCTTCAAGGTTCAATGTGTTTTTCATTCAGAGATGGTATTCTGCATACCTTGGTTGTAACAAGTGGTTATTTGAGTTACTGTTGCCTTTCTATCATCTCAAACCAGTCTACCCATTCTCCTCTGACCTCTGACATCAACAAGGCCTTTTCCTCCACACAACCTCCGCTCACTGGATATTTTCTCTTTTTCGGACCATTCTCTATAAACCCTTGAGATTGTTGTGCGTGAAAATCCCAGTAGATCAGCATTTTTTGAAATACTCAGACCAGCCCATCTGGCACCAACAACCATGCTGTGTTTAAAGTCACTTAAAGTGGAGCTCCAGGTCCTTCAGAAAAAAATTAAAAGTCAGCAGCTACAAATATGCATTTTTTTAGTGCATTTTCAGTTTTGCAGAAACACACTGCAGTCCATTTAACATGGTTTTCTATGGATGTAGAACATATCTTTGCATTTTATGGTTTTGGTTTCATGGACTCCAATGGATCAAAAGCATGTATTGAAAAATGTAAAATGCACCTGGAATATGCAAACGGAAAACCTTCATAGGTGTGAATCAGGCCTTACTAGTCCACAAATCCAGGGATGTCTTCAGCCCAGCTGTCGGGTGCTGCTGCCGCAATATCCACTGAGGGAAACTGACAATGAAGCCTTGCAGCTCCACAGACAGTTCCCTATTGTGCATTCGAGAAGCGCGCTGCTGTTTGTGAATGGCCAGGCGGTGGGGGAAAGAGGAGGGGGCTGAACTTATGGCTGATTTTGCTGCAGCGAGATTAGCCGGAAGAAGGAGTGGATACCTGTCAAAACCAGGTACCCGCTCTCCCTCCAAAAGGTGCTAAATGTGGCGGTGAAGGGGGGGGCAAACAAGCGGAGCTTCCCCTTTTGGGTGGAGCTCCTCTTTAAACCCCTTTCTTCCCCCTTCTAATGCTGAGTTTGAACTACAGCAAGTCATCTTCACCACATCTAGATGTCTAAATGCACTGAGTTGCTGCCAAGTGATTGGCTGATTGGCAATTTGTGTTACCAAGCAATTGAACAAGTGTACCTGTTAAAGTGGCCGGAGAGTGTATAATTACATAAATGGTCCTTACATTTATAAGTAATAACACTAGAGATTGTCAATTCAAGGAACATCCAAACGCCCAAGAGTATCAGGATGGAATTTTTTTCCTTGGTGGAGCAAATTAGACCATGCTTCGTTTGTTTTTTTTGCTCTGGATCTAATGTCGGTATATAGTCCTGTATGTGGAGGTTTTAAATGTAATCCTTCTCTTTTTATGTTGGTTGAACTCAATGGACTCATGTCTTTTTTCACATTGACTGGGTAATTAACAATATAATTATGTATGATGTAACACTAAGGTCAGTGTCAGTGTGATTGTCAGATATGATGTGACAATAATCTGGCTATTAGAAGCAACCAGTAATGATTACCCAGTTCTTAGCATTATATGGTAATGTGTTTTTACTGGGATTTCTTTTTCATACCTTCCTGTGGCATATTTCTGGATGTTTAAAACAGTGGTTTAACTTCCCTACATTTCCCAAAAAACTGAAATATCAATTTGAGTGAATGGACTCTTTAATGATCACTTGCCATTTGAAAATGACATTACAAATTCATTCTGCTGTAGTTTATGTCGAGCTCACATGTTTATCTTGGGAGGTTTATGTAGCTGAAGCATTTTTTGATTCAAGTTTTGGAACTGGCTTTTAATGAAGAGGGAAATGAGGACAATGTGTCAGTTTACTTCATGACAAGATAATATGCTGAGCAATTACCATATATTACTTGCAAGGAAACCATTGTTTTATATGCTGTCAAATATCAATAAATCCAAACTACTTCATCTGTACTTTTTGATCTGTCTCTCATTGCATGTGAGCGTGTGCCTTTTTATTTTCTCTTGCCCGTGCTCTTATCTGGCAGATGCACAAGATGCTGTAAGATTAGCCAGCACTTTGATCTAGATGCTTTCTCTTCCAGGAGCGTTACTTGTGAGCCAATTTCATCAATTTTCTGCATTTGGTCTTGCTGCACTCAGGCAGTCATTCTTTATTAATGGAACTTGGGCCCTCTAGATCAATGGATTTGTAGGATGTTGTTAGTAGCACGATGCACCATGTATGCTAAATATGGAATGACAAGAAAAATTGTACTTTGCTCATGTATTCATTAAAACACACATTCCATGTATTTTATTATTGTCACTGTCTAAAAGGTTCCTTAAAGCTGAAGTTTAGCTAAAAATGTAAAAAGATCTCTAAAGCTTTAGTCACATCACTTACATGTAATGAAGTATGTCTGATGTTGTTTAGGCAGATGGATACTGGAGAACTCTCCACTGCAGGGATGCTTCCTACTCTTCCTGTCTTTGAACTTTTGGCGCTGCAATAGTTAACAGATTCAGGTCTTCAGGCAGAACAGAAGTAGGGATGATCTGACAGGCTTTTTCTTCCTCCTCTTTTAAAATGTTCTTTCATTGACTACACTGACTGTAACCCAGTATGTGAATCGAGGAGGGTATAATGAGTCACAGAATTATCCCCCCATTCACAGATTGTATTGCAAGAAGCCTAATCTGAAAAATAACTTTTTCAATGGAGGAGGAGATAGGAGGGGGCGTGTTTCAGTAGCACCATCTGCGTGGCTGTTCTGCCTAGAGACCCGAAGTTGTTAACCACTCCAGTCTTCCTATTGGATACTCCGGATGATGTACAATAGGACGAAATGCGTTGGGTGGATTCACTGCATACTGTTCTTATTGCTGAAGGATACATACGTGTTTTTACCTACTTTTTTGTAAGTGTAAACCCCCTTTTTACATTAAACCTACTATATGGTGTCACACTATGTGCAGTTTTCTGTTTTTTATGATCACCATCACGGATCATCATTCCCATTTCTGATGTGGTTCATTGCATACCATCGATGATGGATTCTCTTCCTCAGCATTGGACAGGGTCCATTCTCAAAATCATTAGAGTTTCCATGTTGGATCCCGTTGAGGTTATCTCCTCACGAATGTCTGTCTGACTCCTATGCTATATAGTATATGAGTTCACCATTTCGGGTAAGCGTGCCAACCTGATCCTTCATTGACTGCACTTTAAAAATCACTTTGAGAAGTATGAGAGATTTTTCCATGTACACGATCTACCATTTAAAGATGCAAACTTTATGATGTCTAGCAATGAACTCTTGATTTATTCACCTGTATCATTTTTTTCTATACACATTTTCATTTTTTTGAGACCTTATATGGTTTATGACTTTATTGTTTACACTTTATTCACTGATTGGACCTCACTGGTCCCTATACACATTTATTGTTTACATTTGGAGTGCCACATTATTGTTTTATATTCCTGTAGTGAAGATTTCTTCAGGATCCAGCTGCTGCACAATGTGAGGCATCTTTCATTACAGTTAAGTGATATGACTAAAGTTGTAAGGATTTTTTTCTAGCTAAACTTCAGCTTTAACTTTATAAACCTGCAACCTCTGCGTAGTAATCAGAATTGTATTGTGAGCAATCAGTTGCTAACTAAACACGTTTTCAGCTAATGAAGGCTGGAATTGAAGGGCGGGGGGAGTGAATCTTCTGGGATCTTATCCTAGGGTTTGGTGAATGCTTATTGAAATATGGAAACCTGAACTTGAAGTTGCAAATTCTATTGAATTGTATGGTGGCTGCAACTTGTTAGAAGGTTCTGACCATTTTTAGGGCTAAAAAAAAATATATATATACATATACACACACACATACACACACACATATATATATATATATATACATATACATTATATATATATATACATACATACATATATATATATATATATATATATATATATATATATATATATATATAGTTTCCTAATTACCCTAATATCCCCCTATGCAGTTTGTCAGATTTCCCTATTCTTTCCCTACAGCAGCTTTGTAATACACTGACACTGGGTTGCACTGTGCCCCTCCTTTTATTATGAGGGGGGCTGGTTTATCCAAAAGCCCATCTACTGGATCTTCTAAGCCTGTTGGTCATAGTTCAAAGGCCATTCAGTGCATTATGGTTTAAAAAAAGTTATCTTGGGTAAATCTACACAAATATTTGCTGGTTCGACAAATCTGAAATCCATTCAAAACCATTGTAGCAGCAAACCCAAGTTTCATCCCTACTCAACAATATATTAATGCTTCAACAATATGGTGCCCGTCTGCATACAGACACCTCCTCAGACATGTTTTGCACTTTTCGGGGCTTAGTCCTATGATCAAGCCCCAGAAAGGGCAAAACACATCTGGGTAGTTCTCTGCAGTTGGAGAACAGGAGCTGAAGCCATCTTTTACACATTTCATTCACATTTATGCCACAGGGAATCAGTGTCTGTGATCAGATGGCCACCATTTTGTTGAAGTCTAATGGAGCCTGATAAGCCGATTCTGTCTGTCTTGCACCAGTATTTTCGCATGCTGATCTGACTGACACAGGCTTGAGGTGGCATTCAAGCGGAACTATTTTCATTTCTTTGAGTATAATAATGTTTTTTTTTGTCTCTGAACATGCAAGAAGTAGCTGCAGATGCATAATCTTGATTGGTGGTGACATGTTCTTTGTTGTAGTACCCAAAACGGTGTGATGTCCCTTTAAATGAAGTGAAAATCAATATGCAAAGTAAGCAAATGAATAGATGCACAAAATCACTAAAGTTCATGCATAACCATAAAAGTTGTTTCCAAATGTTCATATATAGCAAAAAAATATTCATGCATAACCACGAAAATTTATGAAATATAATATACAACTAAATAATATATATGAAAGATTTCAACAGTGCCTGCAATTGCAATAAAGAGATAATTAATGAATTAACTAAATAATTCAAATGGAAATAGGAGTTCTTAAGTGTCCACAATTAATGTGCTCTGTGCAAAATCAACCCCCCCAGTTGAAAAGTCCCTGGTAACTGCACCTTCAACAGTCAATGAAAACGTGCAGAAACTAGTAAAATCCACAAAGATGACAAGGTGGTATCCAGGTGGAAGAATGGTGCAAACAACATAGTGCTCCAAACCACTGCCAGATAGAGGCATAACTACAACCTGCAGGGCTCCAGTGCAAGAAACCATGAAGGCTCCCCCAACCTCTGGTCCCAAGGCCCTTTTACTCCCATCATAGGGCCCTTTATTGCAGTCCTACAGCATCCCTCTGCTGCCATCCTGGGGCCCCCCACAGTGGTAGAACACCAGAGTCAAGTCACAAGTGCAACCTTTGTGACCCTGGTAGTTCTGCCACTGTGTTACACCTGTATTTAGGTACTGCCAGGTTCTCCCCCCTCTCTTCCTCCCCAGCACAAATCCTCTTTCCTCCATGCTAGCATAAGTACTCTCCCCAGTTCTGTCACAAATCCTACTCCCCCCCCGCAAAAAAAAAAAAATCCTTTCCCCTTCTACTACAAATCCATACTTCCCAACTGTCCTGGTTTGTGTGGGATCTTCCTGAGATAAAAAACGAACAAAAATATTGCGCTTGGGGCAAAACCTAAGAGCTGCAACTAAAAACCATCAAATATCAAATTATGAATTAGATCAAAAAAGTTATACATAAAGTTGCGCTAAATATGCGTGAAATCTATAGTGAAAAAAGTAATAAAACTCAGTATAGATTATATAGAAAAAGTGAATAAATCAAAAAAACACCATATAAGAAATTCAATCAAAAAAAGTCCTTATAACCAAGAAATCCTGGTTCTAACTAAAAAATAATGAACAGGGAAATCAGTCCTTTTCAAAAGTTTGATGAGACCTTCCTGGTTTTGCCAATATCGCTTTCAGACCGGAAATGTTTGACTCTTACCGCAATGGGTGGACTCCCAATCAACTGAGTCATTAGCGCTGGCAGACAGCCCTCTGCAGGGTTCGCTTATGCGTATTCCGTTCCCACACGCTGCTGGGGGCGTGAGTACGTGCAGGTCATCCGAAGGCTACTGACCTGGGCCGAAGAGTTCCGGAACCAGCCGATCGTCCTGCTATTCCTCTTGGACACCACGAAGAAAAGGCAAGGTGGCCGTCCGATCACTATGAGTTCCTGGAGTTGTCTAGAGCTCTCCAATGAGTTGTCAAATACGAAGGTTTTTCTGTGAGCAAACCTGTAGTGAAACATAAAACGCTCGGGCCACCCGGCCACGAGCGAGGGGAAGGGGAAAACAAAAGTAGATACACAGCAGACCAAAGGTATGACCCAAAATGGCCCGATTATAACAAATAAAAAAATATGCATAAAAAAACGGTTAAATTAAGAGCAAATATACACCTGTGCTGGGGAATATTCTAAGCGTGGTGGTATCAGCACAAACAGCCCTGAGGCTGTTAATTTAACCTTTTTTTATGCATATTTTTTTATTTGTTATAATCGGGCCATTTTGGGTCATACCTTTGGTCTGCCGGGTATCTATTTTTTATTTAATAAATTTGTCGATTGTTTAACGGTACATTCACGATCGGAGTCCACTTTTGTTTTCCCCTTCCCCTCGCTCGTGGCCGGGTGGCCCGAGCGTTTTATGTGTGTGTGGTGACCAAGAGGAAAAGTAGGACGATCGGCTGGTTCCGGAACTCTTCGGCCCGGGTCAGTAGCCTTCGGATGACCTGCACGTACTCACGTCCCCAGCAGCGCGTGGGAACGGAATACGCATAAGCGAACCCTGCAGAGGGCTGTCTGCCAGCGCTAATGACTCCGTTAACTGGGAGTCCACCCATTGCGGTAAGAGTCAAACTTTTTTTCGGTCTGGAAGTGATATTGGCAAAACCAGGAAGGTCTCATCAAACTTTTGAAAAGGACTGATTTCCCTGCTCATAATTTTTTAGTTAGAATCAGGATTTCTTGGTTATAAGGACTTCTTTTTTTGATTGAATTTCTTATATGTTTTTTTTAAATTATTCGCTTTTTCTATATAATCTATACTGAGTTTTATTACTTTTTTCACTATAGATTTCACGCATATTTAGCGCAACTTTATGTATAACTTTTTTGATCTTCCTGAGATACAAGGAAATCCTGTGTATCCGGACTAAGGGTCTGTTTACAACAGAATGTCATGAGGGAAACCTGTATTTTATGTGCATTTTCCACACTGCATTCAAAATGCAATGCTGTAGCAATCTGCAGCATGTGTTTGCCTGCACAAGATCGTATAATCAGAGGAACCGTGCGATCCAGTTTCTGTGCATTTTGTAAAGTAGAGCATGCACAGCTCTTGATGCAGACTGGCACAATTTCAGCCCATTGAAATGAATGAGCTAAAATGGCACAGCACCTGGCAGAGTTCCTTTGATTTGTTGAGTCCTGAAGCCCAGTTCTGAAAAAAAGTTCCAGCACTCAGCTCCACTAACTTGCCTAACGGGGGCACTGGCATGGGCAATAGGGATGAGCCGAACACCCCCCTGTTCGGTTCGCACCAGAACCTGCGAACAGACCTAAACTTCGTGTGAACTTTAGAACCCTATTAAAGTCTATGGGACTCGAACGTTCACAATCTAAAGTGCTCATTTTAAAGGGTAATATGCAGGTTACTGTCCTAAAAAGTGTTTGGGGACCTGGGTCCTGCCCCAGGGGACATGGATCAATGCAAAAAAAAAGTTTTAAAAACGGCCGTTTTTTCAGGAGCAGTGATTTTAATAATGATTAAAGTGAAACAATAAAAGTGTAATATTCCTTTAAATTTCGTAGCTGGGGGGGTATCTATAGTATGCCTGTGAAGGGGCGCATGTTTCTGGTGCTTAGAACTGTCCCTGCACAAAGTGTCATTTGTGCAGGAAAAAAAGTCTTTTAAAATCACTTGCGGCTAAATTGTCGGGTCTCCGTAATACAGAGAACACTCAATGAGTGTTCTCTGTATTAGCCGACAATTCATTCATTCATTGATTAAAAAAAAAAAAAAAAGCGTGGGGGTTCCCCTAAATTCAATTACCAGGCCCTTCAGGTCTGACATGGATATTAAGGGGAACCCCGTGTCAAATTAAAAAAAAAAATTGACGTGGGGGTCCCCCCAAATATCCATACCAGACCCTTCAGGTCTGATATGGATATTAAGGGGAACCCCGCATCAAATTTTCAAAAAAAATTGACGTGGGGGTCCCCCTAAAAATCCATATCAGACCCTTTATCCGAGCACGCAACCTGGCAGGCCGCAGGAAAAGAGGGGGGGACGAGAGAGCGCCCCCCCCTCCCTCCTGAACCGTACCAGGCCACATACCCTCAACATTGGGAGGATGCTTTGGGGGTCTGTGACCCCTCAAAGCACCTTGTCCCCATGTTGATAAGGACAAGGGCCTCATCCTCACAACCCTGGCCGTTGGTTGTGAGGGTCTGCGGGCGGGGGGCTTATCAGAATCTGGAAGCCCCCTTTAACAAGGGGACCCCCAGATCCCGGCCCCCCCTGTTTGAAATGGTAAGGGGGTACAAAAGTACCCCTACCATTTCACAAAGAAAGTGTCAAAATGGTTAAATAAGACAAACACACTTTTGAAAAATTCCTTTATTAAAAATAAAAAAAAGATTCCAGCGGTGCTAATCCACTCTTGCTATCCAGCGACGGATCTCTGGGGTCCAGCGATGGATGATCATATCCAGCGACGGGGGATCTCTCAGTCCAGCGCTGTCCATACATCCTTCTTCTGTCTCCACTCCGGAGACACTGCAAAGAGCTCAGCGCTGACGTTTCTTATATTAGGAGGGCGGGGCCACCCATCACCTGACCCCGCCCCTCTGATGCTGGAGAGGGAAGCCAGGGGTTCCCCAGTGACGTGTGGGTGACCCCGCCCCCTCTGATGTAACGCAGGTTTCCGTTACATCAGAGGGGGCGGGGTCACCCACACGTCACTGGGGAACCCCTGGCTCCCTTCACCAGCGTCAGAGGGGGCGGGGTCAGGTGACGGGTGGCCCCGCCCTCCTAATATAAGAAACGTCAGCGCTGGGCTCTCTGCAGTGTCTCCGGAGTGGAGACAGAAGAAGGATGTATGGACAGCGCTGGACTGAGAGATCCCCCGTCGCTGGATATGATCATCCATCGCTGGACCCCGGAGATCCGTCGCTGGATAGCAAGAGTGGATTAGCACCGCTGGAAACTTTTTTTTATTTTTTTCATTTTTAATAAAGGAATTTTTCAAAAGTGTGTTTGTCTTATTTAACCATTTTGACACTTTCTTTGTGAAATGGTAGGGGTACTTTTGTACCCCCTTACCATTTCAAACAGGGGGGGGCCGGGATCTGGGGGTCCCCTTGTTAAAGGGGGCTTCCAGATTCTGATAAGCCCCCCGCCCGCAGACCCTCACAACCAACGGCCAGGGTTGTGAGGATGAGGCCCTTGTCCTTATCAACATGGGGACAAGGTGCTTTGAGGGGTCACAGACCCCCAAAGCATCCTCCCAATGTTGAGGGTATGTAGCCTGGTACGGTTCAGGAGGGAGGGGGGCCGCTCTATCGTCCCCCCCTCTTTTCCTGCGGCCTGCCAGGTTGCGTGCTCGGATAAAGGGTCTGATATGGATTTTTAGGGGGACCCCCACGTCAATTTTTTTTGAAAATTTGATGCGGGGTTCCCCTTAATATCCATATCAGACCTGAAGGGTCTGGTATGGATATTTGGGGGACCCCCACGTCAATTTTTTTTTTTAATTTGACACGGGGTTCCCCTTAATATCCATGTCAGACCTGAAGGGCCTGGTAATTGAATTTAGGGGAACCCCCACGCTTTTTTTTTTTTTTTTTTTTAACCACTTCAATACAGGGCACTTTCACCCCCTTCCTTCCCAGCCCAATTTTCAGCTTTCAGCGCTCTAGCGCTTTCAGTGACAATTGCGCGGTCATGCTACACTGTACCCAAATGAAATTGTTATCATTTTGTTCGCACAAATAGAGCTTTATTTTGGTGGTATTTATTCACGACTCCGTTTTTTTTTTTTGCGATATAAGCGCAAAAAAAGCGGAAATTTGGGAAAAAAACAATATTTTCTTTTTTCTATTTGAAAAGAAATCCAATAAAATCAAATTTTGTCATAAATTTAAGCCAAAATGTATTCTGCTACATGTTTTTGGTAAAAAAAAATCCGTTAAGTGTATAATAATTGGTTTGTGTGATCACGGACATATGTACGCAAATGATCATGTACATATGTGTGCAGGTGATCACGTACATATGTGTGCAGATAATCATTGGGACATGTGATTTTAGTGGGACATATGTGGGGGACATGTTTTTATTATTAGGGACATGTGTTTTTATTATTTGGGGACATGTATGTTTTGGGACATGTGTGTTTTGGGGACATATGTGGGGACTGTGTTTGTACTGTGTGGTGTGTTGTGTGTTGACACTACACTGATGATCAGTGAGTAAAAAGCTGTGAAAAGCAGCCCATACTCACTGATCATCAGCCGGCTGCAGCGATCCGCTCTCCTCTCCTCTGCGATGACTTCCGTGTGAGGAGAGGAGAGCCGATTGCCTAGCAACCGGCTGTTTGTTTACATCACATGACGGCCGTGATTGGACACGGCCGTCATGTGATCAGGAGGGCCAATCACAGAGCCCTCCTGCCGATCTGAGATGTGCCGTGTCCGGGTGACACGGGCACATCGGGATCGCGCCGCTGCGCGGGCGCGCGCGCGCGCGATCCCGCTACTCCTGAAGGACGTTCCTGAACGTCCTATCAGGAGCAGGCGGCTCCCACCCGGCCGTATATATACATTGGCCGGGTGGGAAGTGGTTAATCAATGAATGAATGAATTGTCGGCTAATACAGAGAACACTCATTGAGTGTTCTCTGTATTACGGAGACCCGACAATTTAGCCGCAAGTGATTTTAAAAGACTTTTTTTCCTGCACAAATGACACTTTGTGCAGGGACAGTTCTAAGCACCAGAAACATGCGCCCCTTCACAGGCATACTATAGATACCCCCCAGCTACGAAATTTAAAGGAATATTACACTTTTATTGTTTCACTTTAATCATTATTAAAATCACTGCTCCTGAAAAAACTGCCATTTTTAAAACTTTTTTTTGCATTGATCCATGTCCCCTGGGGCAGGACCCTGGTCCCCAAACACTTTTTAGGACAGTAACCTGCATATTACCCTTTAAAATTAGCACTTTAGATTTCTCCCATAGACTTGTATAGGGTGTTCCGGCTTTTCGAATTTGCTGCGAACAGCCCAAATTGTTCACTGTTCGCTGAACAGGCGAACAGGCAATGTTCGAGTAGAACATGAGTTCGACTCGAACTCGAAGCTCATCCCTAATGGGCAATTGCCCCGAATCACTAGTAAGGTGCATGGGATCCCAGACACTACAATTGTCTCCTCAATAGCAGCCAGTTCCTCTTTGAAGAAGGGGGGAGAGTTGTCAAGGAAGAACACTTGCAGTGATTGGGGAGGGGGTAAGAGGATGCTGTACAGTATGTGGTAGGGGGCACTTTGGGAGGGGAGAGCATCCGTGCTAGAAGGGGGGTGAAATATAAAATCCTACCCCCCCAGCACAAGTTCTCTCCCCTCTCAAAGCAGTTCCTACCACATACTGTACAGCATCGTCTTATCCCACCCCGCCCCCAAATCACTGCAAGTGTTCTTCTTTGACAACTCCCTCACCCCTGGATCTCCTTCCCCTTCCTCCGTAAGTAACAACCTCAGATTAGCACAGGACAGGTAAAGCCATGCCCACTTTCCTCCCCCTCCTGTCTGTGTTTAGGAAAACATCCTAGCCAAGGAGGAGGGGGGGTTTCAGTCAGTGTGTTAGTATGAGGCAGGAGGGGGGAGAAAGAGGAGAGAGAGGGAAAGATGCAGCTGTGATTGCAGTGATTACAGTGTGCAGGACTCGAATCTCCCCACACAAGCTGTGAGCAAGTCACTAGAGCCAAGTGTCGGAAGTGAGTACTAGCTGTGCTAGAGCTCACACTCCTTGTGGCTGCTACATCAGTCATTCCTGCTGCCTTGGGGCCCCCTTACAGTGACAGAATGCCAGGGCCCAGTAGCAAGTGTGACTGTTGTGGACACTGGTAGTTCCGCCACTGCAACCAGAAAGTGTTACACACTCCTTCCCGAATATGAAGATCCCACACAGAGATTAATAAACATTCAACAAATCGGCCTGTGGCAACTTGGACTCCCACAATAATGGCATACCAGGAGTGTGGCTCACACGGAGATAAATATAAAAGGACAACTCCCATAGTATATCCCTTTTATTTAAAATGCATTTACAGAGGTAAAAACAAAATACAGTATAAAATCCTAATTCTGCACTGCCGGACTTCAGCGGGAGTACCAAGGTCACACATCTGGCCCACACAATGCCTTTCGGCTACACAGGCATCATCAGGAAAAGAGCCTCTTTTTCTGATGATGCCTGTGTAGGAGAAAAATGTTGTGTGGGGCCAGACATGTGACGTCAGTACATCGCTGAGGTTATTTATTTATTGCACATATCTATTGCGGACACTGTTGAAATATTAAAAAACGATTTCATTGTTGTATATAGAATTTCGGACACTTTTGTCGTTATGTATGAAATATTTTATTACTATAGATGACATTTTCGACACATCTTTTATGGTTATGTATGAACTTTAGTGATTTTGTGCATTTATTCATTTGTTTACTTTTCACATTGATTTGTACTTTGTTTAAAAGGACAGCACACCTTTTTTGGGTACTAACTTTTTTTTTCCTTGCATCATGTTTGGGTGTTTTAGGTGCTGCAGCTTTTTCTGGTATTTATACTACTATGCACAGGGTTTTTCTTTGTTATTGCACATCTTCTTTGTTGTGCAGCATAGCAGGGGTGTGTCAATCAAAAGACTAGCAAAATAGAATTGCTAATAGCTAATCAGGTAAAACAATTCCAATATACTGCTTGTTTTTTAGCTGTTCTCAGCTTAAAAACATGGGTGAGAGGAACTTGCTTTGTACTGCAAGGTCCCCTTAAAGTTTCAAGTGAGGTATTACCTTATTAGCTTTATCTAAAAGGAATATTTATAAAGTAGTGGGTACATCATTATTTAGCACCCTCTACATAGGTAGGTGCTAGAGGTTATGATTTTTGGTAGTGCAGGCAAATTTAAAGCTGGAAGCTAGGCCTGTTTCTTTTGGTTTGTGTGGGCTGGGAGGGGCTCAGAGTAGCAGCTGATAACTGACAGACAGCATCACTTCACTGTCACCTCTCTTTTTCTTCTAGAGAATTCTAGAGGAAGAGGAGGGGAAGAGAGGTGGAGCTGTTTGGGGTGTTTCAGTGTGCCCTGACCAATCCCCAGCTAGGATTGGCAGGGGGCAGGCCTCCTTGAAATAACCAGGGTCAGCCCAGCTGGGGAGGAGTTGTTGGGTGGAAGAACTGAGGATGGCGTATTAGGCTTTGAGGAGCTCCCCAGTCTGGGGGGTGACCTTGAGCCTGGGCTCAGGTGCAGGACGGAGCTCTCCAGAAAATCATGGAGGCTCTGAACAGGAGGCACAGGAGGAGCAAGAGAGGACAACAGGAGCTAGTACTGCTGGGCAAGTCTTCAGGAGGAAACCATTGGTTGCAGCCAGGAGGGTTGGTGAGTGACATGTGCAGTCAGGAGGACTGGAGGGGCATGCCAGAGAGAACTGAGTGGAAACAGTCAAAGCTAGGTGCGGAGCCAGTAGGGAGTGATTGCAATATCATGGGCAAAGAAGTTGGGCAGCTGCAGACAGGAGGGCTGGCAGGGCCTGAAGAGGACTGACTGGGAGCAGTAGTCCACCTTTAGGACAGCTAGCACAAAAATACTTTCTATGTTCTTCTACACCATAGGGCCCGAGGTCCCTGCCTGCAAAGGGCAAGTTACTTGGGCCTGGCTAAGCCAGTGTCAGGCCTAAACATGTGCTATGTGCCCCTGGGAGATCAAGAGTTGTGCAGGAGGGAGACAGAAAGAGCAAGAGTGTTGTGTACATAGTTGTCCCCATTGACTAACATACAATTCGCTGGGCATTTCATAATCCCCTTACCCCATCCAAGTTAAATTCCCTAATAAAAATAACAAAAATAAGCACATGGACTGTTTTCTGCCTAAGAGTGACTGAGTAGTGAACGCCGGACTGGGCTACCATTAAATGCACATTCACTAAGTATACATTCACCAAAGATCCACTGTTTTTACACACAGCAATCTCTGGGAAGAATCGGCAGCAGCCCTAACATTCTCCAAAATCTTTCTTCATTGGAAAATTGTACTTCCTGCATTAATCAGCCTATTTATAACCCAATAAAAACTTGCTAAAAATGTTCACCTAACACAATAACCATTCTGAAGTGATGAATGTGTGTTTTAAAGGTCAGAACATGAAGAAATATGAAAAATCATCAAACTGGCATTCTGTAGTTATAATGCCACCTTGGTATCCCATAATTTTCATGTAAAATACAATTCATTTTATTGTATTCTAATAAAAAGTATATTTAAGAAATGTATCAGAGTCTAGGCTGTTGACAAATATAATTTGATTTGAACAGCAATTTTTATGTATATATATATATAATTTTTTTTATAATAATATAATACATTGAAATTATTTATACTTGTTTACCTCATAGAAGATTTGGTACCATGTAAAAATAATTTAATGCAAAATCTAATAAGCAGATTGTATAAAAAAAGGTAAAATAAAATAAAAAGGAGATATTACTGAAAATATAATTTCTTTAAATTATACAGTTGATTAACCACAAATGAAGTAGATTATTATGCTGTTTATATATATAATTTATAAAAGATTATTTAGATGCACATTTTTAGACAGAAATGCATGCTTCATGTTTAGATTAAAGCCCAACTACAAGATCAGTCTCAGCCCCCAGCAACCTCTCCTTCCCACTGCCCTCTATCTGAAACAAAAAAATGGATCCCTATTTAAAAGCCCTTTATAGTTATCATAAGTAGTGGTCGTGTGAGGCTGCAGTCCCGAACCTTCTTCTTCTCTTTTCTTTACTTCCTAGAAGGGTCTTTCTTCAGATGTACACATTGGTGCACACTTCTTATTAGATGCCCAGTGGCCGGTTCCTCTCACAATCCAGAAGAAGTGACCGTTGATCACAGGGGGGCATTGCAGCATTGGATCAGTGCTCACCCACCCATAACTGGCAGGGGTGAGGGACCTAGAGGAGTGTCTTCACAAAATGGTAAAATTTCACAGGCAAATAATTTTTGCCTACAAATTGGGGAAAAGAAAGCCCCCAGTTTCACTCAAACCTAACCAGAAGATTAAAACCAAGTAATTATTATTTTCATAACCTATTTAACTCTGGGGAGTCTCCTGATCCTTCAATTTTCACTTAAAAAAATGCTGGCATGCAGCTCTTCATTGCAGAAAACACATGCAATGTCTCTTCTGTCATAGCAAACACCTGTCTGCCCACATTCTTCTCTTGAATGCACACTGAGCTGCACATGGGCAAATAATTGTGCACCCTAGGCATATTTCAGCTGTGCCAGAATAACAGAATCCTGTGCACATGCACAGGATGACCTCATTCTGCCACCAGCCAATCAAGAGGATGAAAACCAAGCCCCATGAAATAGCCAGGGAGAAGATGATGGCTGATGTGGAATTTAACTGCTGCAACGCCTGAATGAGGAGGTGAGTATTTCTCTCAGTTTAGTTCCATATTAAAGTGGAATTTAGGCAAAATCAAAAATGACATACTGTATATGATGTGAACTATCACTAGCTTTAGCACAGAAGATTAGTATACTAGCTTTCTTTACTTAAACTATATGTAAATGTAATTAATAAACCCTCATATAAGCTAAATATATTAATGCAATTTCAAAGCCAATTCATAATACTCTGAACTCTGCACTGCAGCTGCAGATAAAGTAATCCCTGGTGATCCTATTATGAAGGTACTTGTTAAGGTACTTCCTGTTATGGTGTGAGAACTCTCTATTCTTGGCTTTCAATTACACTCCTGTGTTGTCACCTTGTCATACAGGCTTCCGACGGAGACTACATATGGCCAATTCAACGCACATTATGTTACATAGTTACATAGTAGGCGAGGTTGAAAAAAGACACAAGTTCATCAAATCCAACCTATACGTGTGTGATTATATGTCAGTATTACATTGTATAGCCCTGTATGTTGCCGTCATTGAGGTGCTTATCTAATAGTTTTTTTAAGCTATCAATGCCCCCGCTGAGACCACCACCTGTGGAAGGGAATTCCACATCCTTGCTGCTCTTACAGTAAAGAACCCTCTACATAGTTTAAGGTTAAATCTCTTTTCTTCTCATTTCAATGAGTGGCCACGTGTCTTGTTAAACTCCCTTCCGCAAAATAGTTTTATCCCTATTGTGGGGTCACCAGTATGGTATTTGTAAATTGAAATCATATCCCCTCTCAAGCGTCTCTTCTCCAGAGAGAATAAGTTCAGTGCTTGCGACCTTTCTTCATAACTAATGTCCTCCAGACCCTTTATTAGCTTTGTTGTCCTTCTTTGTACTCGCTCCACTTCCAGTACATCCTTCCTGAAGACCGGGGCCCAGAACTGGACAGCATAATCCAGGTGCGGCCAGACAAGAGTCTTGTAGAGTGGGAGAATTATCTATTTATGCCTGGAGTTAATCCCTTTTTTAATGCATGCCACTATTATGTTTGCTTTGTTAGCAGCAGCTTGGCATTGCATGAGCCTACTAGGACCCCCAGGTCCTTTTCCATTCTAGATTCCCCCAGAAGTTCTCCACCTAGTGTATAGATTTTATTCATATTTTTGCCACCCAAATGCATTATTTTACATTTTTCTACATTAAACCTAATTTGACATGTAGTTGCCCACCCTATTAATTTGTTCAGATCTTCTTGTGCGGTTTCCACATCCTGCAGAGAAGTTATTGTCCTGCTTAGCTTAGTATTGTCCGCAAATATAGAAATTTAACTGTTTACCCCATCCTCCAGGTCGTTTATGAACAAATTAAATAGGATTGGTCACAGCACAGAACCCTGTGGGACCCCACTACCGATCCCTGAGCATTCCCCATTTATCACCACCCTCTGAACTCACCCTTGTAGCCAGTTTTCAACCCATGTACTCACCCTATGGTCTATACCAACTGACCTTATTTTGTACAGTAAACTTTTTTTTTTTTTTTTAAGTTTCAAAAGAGCTTTATTGAAACATAATAAAAAATGGAACAGAGGGTCTCCCACGCAGGGGAGTCGTGAAGAAGAAGTTTACACAACAGAGGTACGACATAACTGGCAAAAGTTCTATAGTTTGCATAGTGAGGCAAAGAGTGAATGGAACAATACCCATCAGCCTGCTCACATCTGAAATTTTCTCAATTACAACATTGAGCAAGGCTCCAAAGTCAACTTGAGGCAGGAGTTGCCCTGAGCCCCCAACACCCCTACCGGGATCTTGCTGTGTCAGGGACTCAGAGCCCTCCCAATCTAAGACAAATTACTGTTAGCAGGGGCCCGCTCTGAGCAGGGTCCAAATTTTCAGCCTCTGTTAGTTGGGGCAATAGCAGATTAGGGAGAAAAGGGCAATGGGGAGGATGGGTTAGGGAAAGAGATAGAGGAAGGAGGGAGGAAAGAGAGGAAAGACAGGAGGAAAGAGGAGAGTAGAGAGGAGACCTCAGGGAGGGCCCGACCTGTCTGTGGGGGTACCCCTAGTGGGGGGAGAAGAGAACAGGTTATAGCCAAGTGAGATCCCCATATGACTCGCCCAGGGTTCCCATATGCTCTTGAACCGGTCAACTTTGTCAAGAATTACACTGGAAGTCTGTTCTTGGAGCATGATCCAAGTAATCTTTCGTTTAGTAGAGTGGAGGGAAACTCTAGGTGATTTCCAGGCCCTGGCAATGGACAATTTCGCCCCAATAAGGATGAATTGGGCCAGAATTCGTGAGAATTTCTTCGCACGAGGGATATCTTGATTGAGGAGAGCGATCTTGGGGTCCTGGGGAATTCCAAGCCCCGTGACTTTGCGGATGAGGTTAAAAACACCATTCCAATAACCTCTGATTCTGGGGCATTCCCAAAAAGTATGGATCAGGGATCCTAGGTGGCCACAGCCCCTAAAGCAAAGTGGGGAAGATTGGGGGAAGATTGACGCAAGTCGTTGCGGGACTAAATACCATCTGGAAATCACCTTGAGGCTGGCCTCCATTAGAGAGACGTTGATGATCCCCTTGAGCCCTCTCGTAAAGCTGCAATGCCAAGTATCCAGGTCCCAATCGAAATCCAGATCCCGCTCCCATTTCAGCATGTATCCTGCCTTAACCTGTGGATCTGCTAGAGCTGCATAAATCAGGGAGATACCACCTCTCATAACCACAGCTGATGTGCACCATTGTTCATAGAGGGTGACTGTCAGGGGGCCTAATGTACGGGAAGAAAGTGAGTGTAGGAAGTGAGAGATTTGGCGGAAGCGAAATCTCTCGGTCAGAGGCATCTCTAGTTTAGAGATACACTGGTCTAATGTGAGGGGACCATTAGAGTTGACGTAGTTCCCAATTCTAATGAGACCCTTGTTGAGCCACCATTGAAATGTTTTGACGTCTAGTCCAGGTGGAAACTGAGGATTATTAAAAATATGTGCTAGAGGGCGCCACGGGGAAGTCAGGGAGTTCTTGGAGTGAACCGAATCGCAGAGGGCCATTGAGTGAGACAGAGTGGGTGACATAATTGGAGGCCTGGACTTGGGGGGTCGCCATATAAGAAAATCTATGGTAAAGTTGGGAATAGCTTGTATTTCCATTTCCACCCAATCCGGTTTCCTACCGTTAGTGTAGATGCAGGAATCTGGCTCAACTGCGCCGCTTGATAATACCACCAAAGATTAGGTAGTCCAAGTCCTCCTTTTCGTCTGGGTCTGAAGAGAACCGATTTGGGTAGTCTATGGGAAGAGCCGCCCCACACAAAGCGGATTATAGAAGAGTGCAAACTGTTGATGTGGGATTTGGGAACCGAGATATGGAGTGAGCGGAAAAGATAGAGGATTCGGGGAAGTAGGGTCATTTTAATGGCATTAACTCTGCCTAACCAGGAGAGCTTGTAAAGGGACCACTGATCCAGATCCGCCTTCAATTTGTTGTACATTGGGGGGAAATTGTGCTTATAGAGTAGACCAATGCTTGGGGTGAGGTGGATCCCTAAGTAGGGAATGGACGTTGGATTCCACGAAAAGGGAAACTGGGTTTGGAGTTTTGCTACCGATTCCGAGTTAACAGATATGTTGAGGGCTACTGACTTGGACATGTTGACTTGCAGGCCAGAGGCTTGCCCAAACTCATGAAGCACCCTTAAAACGTTGGGAGTGGAGATGAGTGGTGATGTAATGAATAGAAGGACATCGTCCGCGAATAACGCGCATTTGTGTGAGGAGGGGCCACAGCGCACGCCGTGGATATCTGGATGAGTCCTAAAAGAGATTGCTAGCGTTTCTATAGCTATAGCGAATAATAGGGGGGATAACGGGCAACCCTGCCTAGTGCCCTTGGCAATGGGAAAGGGGTCTGAGAGATGGCCTTGAAGTTTGATCCGGGCACTAGGATGGGAATAAAGGGCGGCAAGAGTATTGACAAATTTGTGGCCAAAACCCCAACGCTCTAGTGTGCGGAACAAATATGGCCAGGTAACGGTATCGAAGGCCTTTTGGAGATCGATGGATAATAGGAAACCCTCCTGGAGAGGACCGCCATCCCAGCCCGACTGGAGGATGGAGATTATGTCTATAGCTCTCCTCACCTGGTCCGGCCCCTGCCTGCCTGGTATGAAGCCAACCTGGTCCCCATGGACATATGAACCTATGAAAGAGCCCAGTCTGTTTGATAGAATCTTGGTCATTATTTTCAGATCGTTATTAATTAGGGATATAGGTCTATAGTTGCTCACTAGGCTTAGGTCTTTATCGGGTTTAGGTATTACTGATATAAATGCCAGGTTAGATGTCGGATCCAGGGATGACTTATTGTTGAGGGAGTTGAAAAATCGGGCCAGGTAAGGAGCTAGGACATCTATAAACTTTTTATAGTACTTAGTAGAAAACCCGTCAGGGCCAGGGGCCGAGCCAAGTTTAAGTCCTTTTTTTTTTTTTTTTTTTTTTTTTTTAAGTTTCAAAAGAGCTTTATTGAAACGTAATAAAAAAATGGAACAGAAGGTCTCCCACGCAGGGGAGTCAAAAAGAAGGAGTTTACACAACAGAGGTACAACATAACTGGCAAAAGTTCTATAGTTTGCATAGTGAAACAGAGAGTGAGTAGAACAATACCCATCAGCCTGCTCATATCGGAAATTTTCTCAATTACAACATTAAGCAAGGCTCCAAAGTCAACTTGAGGCAAGAGTTGCCCCGAGCCCCCAACACCCCTACCGGGATCTTGCTGTGTCAGGGACTCAGAGCCCTCCCAATATATGACAAATTACTGTTAACAGGGGCCCACTCTGAGCAGGGTCCAAATTTTCAGCCTCTGTTAGTTGGGGCAATAGCAGATAAGGGAAAAAAGGGCAATGGGGAGGATGGGTTAGGGAAAGAGATAGAGGAAGGAGGGAGGAAAGAGAAGAAAGACATGAGGAGAGAGGAGAGTAGAGAGGAGACCTCAGGGAGGGCCCGACCTGTCTGTGGGGGTACCCCTAGTGGGGGGAGAAGAGAACAGGTTATAGCCAAGTGAGATCCCCATATGACTCGCCCAGGGTTCCCATATGCTCTTGAACCGGTCAACTTTGTCAAGAATTACACTGGAAGTCTGTTCTTGGAGCATGATCCAAGTAATCTTTCGTTTAGTAGAGTGGAGGGAAACTCTAGGTGATTTCCAGGCCCTGGCAATGGACAATTTCGCCCCAATAAGGATGAATTGGGCCAGAATTCGTGAGAATTTCTTCGCACGAGGGATATCTTGATTGAGGAGAGCGATCTTGGGGTCCTGGGGAATTCCAAGCCCCGTGACTTTGCGGATGAGGTTAAAAACACCATTCCAATAACCTCTGATTCTGGGGCATTCCCAAAAAGTATGGATCAGGGATCCTAGGTGGCCACAGCCCCTAAAGCAAAGTGGGGAAGATTGGGGGAAGATTGACGCAAGTCGTTGCGGGACTAAATACCATCTGGAAATCACCTTGAGGCTGGCCTCCATTAGAGAGACGTTGATGATCCCCTTGAGCCCTCTCGTAAAGCTGCAATGCCAAGTATCCAGGTCCCAATCGAAATCCAGATCCCGCTCCCATTTCAGCATGTATCCTGCCTTAACCTGTGGATCTGCTAGAGCTGCATAAATCAGGGAGATACCACCTCTCATAACCACAGCTGATGTGCACCATTGTTCATAGAGGGTGACTGTCAGGGGGCCTAATGTACGGGAAGAAAGTGAGTGTAGGAAGTGAGAGATTTGGCGGAAGCGAAATCTCTCGGTCAGAGGCATCTCTAGTTTAGAGATACACTGGTCTAATGTGAGGGGACCATTAGAGTTGACGTAGTTCCCAATTCTAATGAGACCCTTGTTGAGCCACCATTGAAATGTTTTGACGTCTAGTCCAGGTGGAAACTGAGGATTATTAAAAATATGTGCTAGAGGGCGCCACGGGGAAGTCAGGGAGTTCTTGGAGTGAACCGAATCGCAGAGGGCCATTGAGTGAGACAGAGTGGGTGACATAATCGGAGGCCTGGACTTGGGGGGTCGCCATATAAGAAAATCTATGGTAAAGTTGGGAATAGCTTGTATTTCCATTTCCACCCAATCCGGTTTCCTACCGTTAGTGTAGATGCAGGAATCTGGCTCAACTGCGCCGCTTGATAATACCACCAAAGATTAGGTAGTCCAAGTCCTCCTTTTCGTCTGGGTCTGAAGAGAACCGATTTGGGTAGTCTATGGGAAGAGCCGCCCCACACAAAGCGGATTATAGAAGAGTGCAAACTGTTGATGTGGGATTTGGGAACCGAGATATGGAGTGAGCGGAAAAGATAGAGGATTCGGGGAAGTAGGGTCATTTTAATGGCATTAACTCTGCCTAACCAGGAGAGCTTGTAAAGGGACCACTGATCCAGATCCGCCTTCAATTTGTTGTACATTGGGGGGAAATTGTGCTTATAGAGTAGACCAATGCTTGGGGTGAGGTGGATCCCTAAGTAGGGAATGGACGTTGGATTCCACGAAAAGGGAAACTGGGTTTGGAGTTTTGCTACCGATTCCGAGTTAACAGAGATGTTGAGGGCTACTGACTTGGACATGTTGACTTGCAGGCCAGAGGCTTGCCCAAACTCATGAAGCACCCTTAAAACGTTGGGAGTGGAGATGAGTGGTGATGTAATGAATAGAAGGACATCGTCCGCGAATAACGCGCATTTGTGTGAGGAGGGGCCACAGCGCACGCCGTGGATATCTGGATGAGTCCTAAAAGAGATTGCTAGCGTTTCTATAGCTATAGCGAATAATAGGGGGGATAACGGGCAACCCTGCCTAGTGCCCTTGGCAATGGGAAAGGGGTCTGAGAGATGGCCTTGAAGTTTGATCCGGGCACTAGGATGGGAATAAAGGGCGGCAAGAGTATTGACAAATTTGTGGCCAAAACCCCAACGCTCTAGTGTGCGGAACAAATATGGCCAGGTAACGGTATCGAAGGCCTTTTGGAGATCGATGGATAATAGGAAACCCTCCTGGAGAGGACCGCCATCCCAGCCCGACTGGAGGATGGAGATTATGTCTATAGCTCTCCTCACCTGGTCCGGCCCCTGCCTGCCTGGTATGAAGCCAACCTGGTCCCCATGGACATATGAACCTATGAAAGAGCCCAGTCTGTTTGATAGAATCTTGGTCATTATTTTCAGATCGTTATTAATTAGGGATATAGGTCTATAGTTGCTCACTAGGCTTAGGTCTTTATCGGGTTTAGGTATTACTGATATAAATGCCAGGTTAGATGTCGGATCCAGGGATGACTTATTGTTGAGGGAGTTGAAAAATCGGGCCAGGTAAGGAGCTAGGACATCTATAAACTTTTTATAGTACTTAGTAGAAAACCCGTCAGGGCCAGGGGCCGAGCCAAGTTTAAGTCCTTTAATGACTTCTCTAACCTCCTCCTCCGTGAAAGAGGATTCCATAAGCTCCCTATGGGAGTCTGAGATTCTGGGGAGTGCGATACCGTCCAGGAAGGCCTCCATCTGTGGAATACTAGCGGGGTCGGTGTCCGAGTATAGATTAGAATAGAATTTATTGAAGGCCTCTAGAATCTGTTTAGGGTTTTGAGTCAGTTTTCCGGAAAGGGACTTCACTTTGGGGAGGGCCTGAATCCTGTGCCGGGGGGGGAAAGCCTCGCAGCCAGCTGGGGGCCAAATTTATCAGTGTGAAGATAGAATCTGCCACTTGTCCATTTGAGGTGGCTCTCCGCACTGGAAGTCAGGGCCAAATTCAGAGCAATTCTAGCGGTATCCATTTTGGCTAATGAAGTGGGTGATGGATTTTTCTTGTGCGCAGCACTCAGATCCTGGAAGTCCCGTTCCAGATTGACTATGCTTTGGGCTTTTTCCTTCTTGAGCTGGGAGGTCAGCTGAATAATTTTACCTCTCATGACCGCTTTATGGGCCCCCCACAACGTGCCCGGGGAGATTTCAGGAGTGTCATTAAGTTGAAAGAACTCTTTCAGGTCTCTCTCCAGTTGCATGCAGTGTATTTGGTTGGCAAGGAGGGACTCCTTGAGGCGCCATTGGGGGGGGCCCGCCGGAGCCAGAAAGCCCACTAGCTGGATGTAGATGACTGAATGATCAGACCATGGTACCTCTTTAATGCAAGCCTGAGATAAAAAGGTAATATCCGCCGTGTGGACAAAGATGTGATCTATGCGGGAGAATGTCCTGTGTGGAGCCGAAAAGTGAGTGAAGTCCCTAGCATCAGGGTGAAGCTCTCTCCAGGAGTCTATCATCCCCAGAGAATGAAAAAGTTTAGCAATTTTTAGGCTCTGTTTGGGGGGACGTTTCAAGTGGGTTCTACCATTGGAACTCTTATCCATAAGGTGGTCAAACGCGATGTTCGAATCACCTCCCATGACCACCTTACCCTCCAGGTGGGAGGATAAGGCAGTCAGCATGGACGAGAAGAAAGGAGCTTGGTTTTTATTGGGCGCATAATAAGAGACAAAGGAGAAAAGGACATCGTTAATAAGACCCTTAACCAGAAGATATCTCCCTTTGATATCTCTGATGGTTTGAATGTGGGTGAACGGGGTGTGTTTAGAGAATAATATGGCAACCCCCTTCGTCTTGTCCTCTGCGTTTGCTAAGAAGAAGGTAGGGAAATTCCGGTGTAAAAACGTGGGGTTATAATTTTTGGGGAAGTGGGTTTCTTGAAGCATAACAATATTAAGGCCCCTAATGTAGTAGCTGTGAAGAGCTTTACGTCTTTTAGAAGGGGAGTTTAGACCTTGAGTATTATGTGACGCTATCTTGAGCGTCGTCTTATTAATATGCGGATCAGCCATGGTTATCAGAGTGTGGGAACAAGATAGGGAATAACAATCTTACCCTGGGTAGGAGAACTTGTTTGCTGTTCCAAGGTGCAGGATACAGGTGCTGAAATGCGCCATAGACCGAAAGGCGGGATCTCCCCGAGGGCTCCTGTAGGGAGAGAAGAATAGAAAAGGAGAGAGTGAGAGGAGGAGGAAAAGTGGGGGAGGGAAGGAGGGGGGGGGGGAGAAGGGGAAGGACTCGAGAACGGGAAAGCTCGGGTCCTTCTGTGGTGGGTCTGGAATGGCAGAACCCACCTCGAGCCTCCTGAACCAGGAGGGCCTGAACTAAAGGCAGTCTGAAATCAGACTGCATTCCTGAAGACCCTAAGGGAGAAATCTCCACAAGGGGGCAGCAGGTAGAGTGGCACACGGCACTAAGCCCCGCTCCGGCACCAGCGCCTCTATCGACGTGCCTATAAAAATGGGTGCCAGCAGGCAAATACAGAGAACCATAAAAGAATTTAACAAAGAGAAAGAAAAAAAAAAACATATCAACCTTGGAAAACTTATAAGCAATTAAGATCCGGGACTGTCCAACAAGATAGTGAGACCAAATAATAAAAAAAAACAAATGGTGTCAGTACGACAACAACGGTAAGAGAGATGTGTCATGGACAGGGGGGGGGGGAGGGGGGGGAGAGCACGGGATGCTAGGTGAATGTAAAGTGGAAAATCTGGACAGACATTCACACCCCGTAAAAATAAATAAAAATAAAAAATAAAAAAGAACAAAGGGGGAAGGGGGGGGGGGGGAGGGGAGGAGGGGGCCAGGGGATTGGGAGAAAAAAGGAAAAAATCACATATTGCAAAGTGGAAAAACTGAGTTCAGAGGGTCCTTAAAAGGACCGGAGGAAAGCCGGAAAGTCCGTCGGCCCCTCCCGACAATCATCAGGATTCAAAAATGAAGAAAAAAAAAGTCAGGGGCCCAGAGGCCCTAAGGGTTCAGGAGTCACTTTTGAAGTACAGAGTCGCGTTGCCTCTTCGACTTTTGCTTCACCCACAGGGGGGCCAACGGGCTGTTCGGGGGGGGTCTTTTAGACGCGTTCGGCCGGCTCTCCATCTGGATGGATTGTAGATCTTGTGTAATGAGCCCAAGTTGCAGGAGGAGGGTTTCCCCGTCAAGAAAGTTGGTAAAGCTGTACTGTCTTTCTTTCCACTGGAACTGGAGACGAAATGGGAAGGCCCATCTATATTTGATCGAATTTTGATTGAGAACTTCCAGAAGGGGCTTGAGAGATCTTCGCTTTTGAATCGTGGCGGGAGAGATGTCTGCGAAGACTTGAATTTTGTTGCCCTGGATGGTGAGATTGTCACGATTGCGAGATCGCATCATGATTTCCTCTTTAATTCCATAAAAGTGAGGCTTGATCACAATATCACGGGGCAAGCCGTCCTGACGTGGGGGCTTGTAGCGCTCGATGGGCCCTATCCAGCTCTAGCTTGTGGTCCGGAACGTCCGGGATAATGTCCTTAATGAAGGCCTTGACGATGTTTTGAATGTCCGTGACAGATTCAGGCACACCTCTGATGCGGAAGTTATACCTTCTGCTTCTATTTTCTAAATCATCTAATTTAGAAAGAGCTGAATCCAGTTGTTCCTGCAGGGACTGTATGCAATTAGTGTTCTGGTTAGTGCGAGCTGCTGTATTATCTACTGCCTGTTCTATCACATCTATTCTGGCCCCTAGATTCTGCAGGTCGGCTTTGATTGAAGAAGTTATCTGAACAGCATTTTGAGCTAGGCCTGCTGCCAGCATTTCAGAAAAGCTACTTAAGAGCTGTGTCAGGTCCGGTGGATGGATAGGCTGAGGGGAGGCCTGCAGGGCCTCAGCCAGGCTATTTGGGGAGATGGTTTGAGGAGAATAAGAGAAGCCTGCCAGCGATCTATGTATCAATGATAAAGTAGAAGCAGGAGAAGTCTGAGGGTCCTGGATGCTACTCACGGCAGCAGAGGAGGGCTGGGGAGGAGGGGGGTCCGCTATATCATCCCTGATGTCTGTGTCTCCGCCGGGAAGAGGAGCGGTCGCCATCTTGGACGGATCAGGCTCGTCTAGGCCGTAAAGTAACTGGCGGCTGGCGAACGTTTTTGCCCGGCCTTTGGGCATATGTGCGGGCTCCTGGTGTCTTCCGGAGCTCGGTGATATATGCGGCTGAGGTTCCCGCTGGCTGGAAATGCTAATGTTAGCGCCGAAGGGCCGGAGCGGTACGGAGCTCCCGATCAAGGCGTCCGACCGGAAGTCCCGCGCATGCGCACTCCTGTACAGTAAACTTTTATGGGAAACTGTGTCAAAAGCTTTTGCAAAATCCAGATACACCAAGCCTACAGGCCTTCCTTTATCTAGATGTATTCTTTTCTTATTTAATTTTTTTCTCACTATGAATTTTTATGGTTTTTATGTTTTAGTTGTAATAATAATAATATCATAATAAACAGTTTGATTTATTTATTTTCTCTTATTTCTTTCTTTTTTTTAATGTTTTACAAAAACTGAAAATAATGTTTTGGTTTTATTCTTTAACAAGGTATACACAGCAACCCATTTCAGCCAATCCAATTTAATTTGACTGCAGTTTTTCTTGACCTAGGAGATCATTTCTACTTTGCTGCATTGATGTTACAATGTTTCCAATTTAATGAATGTATTAATGAAGAATGACATCATTGGGACTGTAATTTCCCAGAATCCAACTGTTCAGTCAATATCATCCCTTTGAAGTTACATCATGATAAGTCTGAAAGACTCAGGGGAACCTCACTCTCCAATTTTTAACCCTTCATGGTGTTTTTCAGCAAGAAGGGTAATATAAAAAGCCTTTAAGCCCTTAGATTTATTGCTAAACATTTCATACAAATAGTGTACCATAAGGGGTATGTTTTCTTAGTTTACTATTTTTATTTCATTCGAGTGAATAAGTAAGGGTCTCAAAGTTCCCATTTACCATTTCACAAAGCAGTTGTAATGAATTTTCTTCCTTCTGCATTTCTGCACAATCAAAAAAAGTTGTAACTATGGTGGATATAAAATTCCAAACGTTGGAGATAAAACCAATATTCCTAGTGCAAATCCACAACAGAGTGCATCATCAATTTATAAAGAACATGCTCACCAGAAATGCAAGCCAAACAAGCATACGGCTTTAACCCAGCCCAGGTTGATGGTTTTTGCAGGAAGACAATCTGCTGTGATGCTGTGATGTAGGGTTGTAAGCCTCTTATCATAAATTGATGCTCAGTCCATAATATGTAATTTTAAATCACCCAGAAAAAAAAAGGAAATATGCACAATAGCGTAATTCTGTTACACTTCCAATAGAAGTGCAATATGTACAATAACACTTTCTAAAAACAAAATAAAGCACCCAGTGGATGAACAACGGTTAAGTGTACCACCACCACACACAGAGCCTCCTTACCAGATGCCAGAAGCACACAGGAATATATGTCTCTTTAAAAACTCCTCCGCAGAGACCAAAGCATGCAAGCATATGAAGATATTGCACAAACAAGGGACCAGTGATTATGCCACAATATGTGTGTACAACCACCACATAGAGTGCCTATTTACCAGAAATCAAATCAGAAAGGCAGATAACACCTTTGGGGAATGAATCCTCAGCGAGAAAGCGGAATACACTTAGGTTGATTGATGGGAGAAAGAGCTCTCAGCAGATAGATATGTCCATAGGTATCAATCGATTAATGCCCAAAAGAAAGATATAATGCACCATAGCATTATACCGTAAACAAAGTTTTAATGAATTAAAAAATTTTGCACTTACAAACAGAAGTAAAATCTTGCATAAAACTGTAAATCCAGCCGGCTACAATCAAACACTCCTGTCCTCCTAGCGTGGTGATATCAGCATGTGCTTCCTCAGACGTGTTTCGTCATAACTAACATTTTCAATGGGGAACGAGGCATTCTATGTGGTGGTGGTACACACATATTGTGTCATAATCACTGGTCCCTTGTTTGTGCAGTATCGTCATATGCTTGCATGCTTTGGTCTCTGCAGAGGAGTTTTTAAAGAGACATATATCCCTGTGTGCTTTTGGCATCTGGTAAGGAGGCCCTCTGTGTGGTGGTGGTACACTTAACCATTGTTCATCCACTGGGTATTTTATTTTGTTTTTAGAACGTGTTATTGTGCATATTGCACTTCTATTGGAAGTGTAGCAGAATTACGTTATGGTGCATATTTCCTTTTTTTCTGGGTGATATGAAATTACTTCTTATGAACTAAGGATCAATTTATGATAAGAGGCTTACATCCCTACATCACAGCATCACAGCAGATTGTCTTCCTGCAAAAACCATCAACCCGGGCTGGGTTAAAGCCACATGCGTGTTTGGCTTGCAATCTGGTGAGCATGTTCTCTATAAATTGATGATGCACTCTGTTGTGGTTTTGCACTAGGAATATTGGATCTATCTCCAGCTGCTCAAACATTTGCAATTTTATATCCATCATAGTTACAACTTTTTTTGACTTTGGACTGCATTAGCGCAATTTTCTCTCTTTTTATTTTTATTTGTGTCTATCCCACATTAATTGCTACTGTAAATTTGATCCAATTTATTATTTTGATTAGCACAGTTATTTTAACCCTTTATTTCTGCACAATCATTCCTGCCCAGGCCAATTTTCAGCTCTCAGAGCTGTCACATTTTGAATGACAATTGCGCAGTGCTGCATCACTATTAGAGATGGGCCGAACATCCCCCTGTTCAGGTCATACTAGATCTTTCAAACATCACAAACGTTCTGAGCCAAACCACGAACCCCATCAAAGTCTATGGGACCCAAACTTGAAAAGGCTTATATGCAAGTTATTGGGCATACAAAGGGTATGGAGGTGCAGGGACTGCCCTTGGGGACATATATCAATGCAAAACAAGTTTTTTAAAATGATCTTTTTAAAATAAGCAGTGATTTATTGATGCTTAAAGTGAAATAAAAATTAAACATGTCTTTAAATATGTTGTGTGGGGCCCCCTTAGTCTGCCTGTAAAGTGACGCATCTGTACCATATATAGAACCTGCTGCAGCAAAAATTAAATTTTCCCTGGAAGCTTTCTTTTTTGTAAACAATGGCTTGGAGAGCAAGTCTGTATGATGAGGCCACAATTTAGTGCACTCAGAACAAGATTAGAGATTTTTGGAAAAATTCTGGTGTCTGTTTCAAAGACTTTGGATAGATGTAACAGGTGAAGAAAAATTGGGCTTTGGGTGTTGGTGGTGCCTTCACACCATAACTCTATAGAGGTACTGTTGATAAAAGCAAGAATTGACCTTGCTGTAAAAAAATTAAATCATATGCCCAGGGTCAAATAGTGGCAGAAAAATTGGGCTCTGTGTGTTGGTGGTGCCTTCACATCATAACCCTATAGAGTTAATCTTGATGAAAGCAAAAATTGGCCTTGCTGTAAAAAATTTTCATAGCATGCACCTGTTAAACAGGTGAGGAACAATTGGTCCTTGGGTGTTGTCTGTGCCCATGAAACCTATACCAAAAATGTCTTCCCAGTAAAATCAGCACTCACAAAGCTAGGCAGCCTAGACAGGTTTGTACAGATTCCACATCCAAAAAACACTTAATGGACAACATTGGCATCAGGGGCTTAATAGCTGCTGCTAATCCAGCAATGATTCATTTTGATAAATGTCAGCCGGTCAACGGAGTCTGTGGACAGACGTGCTCTGTTATCTGTCTCAAAACCTCCGGAAGCACCTATAGCAAAATTACGGCCGGGCGGTGGTTCAGCTATCCTGACTGGACTTCATATGGCATTTTTCAGGATAACTGCTGGCACGCCTGAAGCGTGGCGTCCAGTAGTGCGGCGTGTCAATCTGACACACCGCTACACTGATCTTGGTAAACAGCCTCTGACGGAGGCTCTTTACCATGTGATCAGCTGTGTCCAATTACGGCTGATCACAATGTAAACAGGAAGAGCTGTTTATCGGCTTTTCCTCACTTGCGTCTGACAGACGCGAATAGAGGAGAGCCGATCGGTGGCAGGGAGGGTCTGTGGTGATTGTTTATCAGTGCAACCTCCCCCACAGATGACCTCCCAGGACCACCAGGGATGACCACCACACAGGACCACCAGGTATGCCACCCTAGACCATCAGGGATATGCCAATCAGTGCTCAGGCAGCTGACAATCAGTGCCCATTAAAAATGCCTGGCAGTGCCATTAGTGATGCCTATCAGTGCAAGGTATCAGTACCAGCCATCAGTGCCCCCTATCAGTGCCCAGCAGTGCTGCCTATCAGTGCCACCCATAAGTACCCATTAGTTCAGCCTTTCAGTGCCCAGTGTCGCCTATCAGTACCCACCAGTGCCACCTATGAGTGCCCATCAGTACTACATATCAGTGCCACCCATCGGTGATGTCTATAAGTGCCCTATCATCAGTGCCCCTCAGTGCCACCTCATCAGTGCCGCCTTATCCTTGTGCGTCAGTGCAGCTTATAAGTGCCCATTGTGAAGGAGAAAACTTTAGCAAAAAATAAAAACCGCAGAGCTGATAAAATACCACCAAAAGAAAGCTCTATTTGTGGGAACAAAATTATGAAAATGTTGTTTGGATAGAGTGTAGCATGACCGCGAAATTGTCATTTAAAAGTGACAGCACTGAGAGCTGAAAATTGGCTTGGGCAGGAAGGGGGGTAAGTGCTGGTATTGAAGTGGTTAAGAAACACTGGACCATGGCACATGTGTCAACTTTCCCTGTCAAATGGCAGACAGGAGGTTAATGCCATTATTGCACACCACCATTCCTGGTGTGTGAACCACCTCTGGGCCTGCCTCTGTGGAGCTGAAATAATCTTTGCTCAGGTGTGGCTCCTGTTCTCTAGACAGAACAGCTGAAGCACTGCATGGCATCTTTTAGCTTGACTCATTGATTATCCCCTTGAATGCTTAAGGAGTAGTGGTGTTTCGTAGGACAATTCAGCAGAGGAGGGCATGGAGAAGGAGGAGGAGAAGGGGTGGAGCTGACAAATCTCACATCACCACCATCTGTATGGAGACGTGGCAGAAAAACCAGCTGCAGCACTGAGCCCTGTCCTGCATCCTTTCTAGTTGCAAGCACGGTTACCCAGTGTGCTGTGAATGAATTATAGCGTTCCTGACAATACTTGCTGGACCATCGGTCAGCAGTAACGTGGACCCTGCTTCTGACTGAGGAAGGAAACAACGGAACCCCGTCCCCTCTGACATCACATGATGTCACATGTTGACAGAGGGGGCGGGTCACCCGGTTATGCTACCGGATGGCCCCGCCCTCGGCTAAATAACAGCTGTCATCGCGAAAAGGCTGCAGTCAGCAGGATGTCTCCCATGGAGGAAGACATTTTTTGTTTCTTGGGAGGGTTTTTGCGGTCTGTCGATGCTGTGATTAAACATGGAAGAACATTGTGGTACACTTTTTTTACATTGAGGAGAATATCCCCTCTCCCTGAACCTTGTATACATCTCCTCAGATTCCTGATGGAAATTGTCAATTGTTGAGCAGTTATGTCTAATGTGAAGAAACTGACCAACAGGTATTCCTCTGATCAGAGAGGAGGGATAATGGCTTTTGGCCTAAAGCAAAGTGCTGTCTTTTTTCGAACAGTTTTTTTATCAAATGTATTCCCTTTCAAAGAAATATGTAAATAAAGGAAGGACAGTGTACTGGTATGGCATGAGAAGGTTAGATGGATGTTCCTGTTGTTAGCATTAAGTTATTCCATAAATAGGGACAACTGAACATCAGTCCCATCCCATACCATGCAGACATCATCGATGTACTTCAGCCACAGGAGACTATGGCCGAGGTACATCAAGGAATGGTAACCACCTCCTCCTCCCATGACCCCTGATATTAAACATGCATAGGCTGGGACCCAGGGGGCTCCCTTAGAGGTGTCCCTGAGCTGTTGATAATTAATTCACAAAAATTGAAAAAGATTGTGGCTAAGCATGAATTCCAGGGTTTCTAAAATAAATGCATTGTGTGCTCCCATTTGTAGGAATTTCTTTTCCAGTAAACATGCAACTCCTTTTAATCCCCGTCCGTGGGGTATTGATATATACAGTGATTCAACATCGATCCTAACTAGTAAAACACCAGTGGGTATTGATGCCAATCATATCCCTGGTATCCTGCACAAATGAGGGTAGATCCCTGACCAATTCTTTGATCAATTCATCAATAAATTTCCTTATGCTTTTCAACAGACCCTTGATGGCAGAAACAACTGGTCTTCTCTGTGGGCCTTCTAGACATTTGTGTAATTTTGGAATTGTGTAAAAGGTTGGAATATTAAAATCCTTTACACATAAATACTTAAATTCTCTATTAGACATACTGTAAGTGTCATCAAAGGTCAAATGCAACATTCTATTGAGTCTTTCAACACTACAGGGAAGGGGTTCAGTGAGAGTTTCCTGTATGTCTGTTCATCCTTTAGCTGTGACATAACCTCCCTCTCATACATTTTTTTCTGGTAATAGTACAATATTACCACCTTTGTCACTAACTCTTATGACCGGGTTGAGTGCTTTTTCTACTTCAGTCAGTGCCTGTCTTTCCTGTCTCAAAAGGTTGTCAATTCCTCTCCACTCCCAATTCACTGTTGCAAGATCCCTCTCAACCAAATCCAAAAAGAGGCCAATCCACTTATGTTTGGAAATGGGAGCCATCTTTATAGGTCTAATCAGCAAGTTGGACAGCTTTTTCTACTCAGTTCATCCTCACAATCCTCAGAATAACTGGAACAGTTTTCTTCCAGGAGACTGATAAAATTGTTTAGGGCCTCTCCCTTTTCCTTCTCTTAAGACAAATTGACCACCTTCAGGTCTTTTGTTGTTTCTCTTCCTGCATTTATTTGATAATCAATATTGGGACATGTCATCTCCTGCGAACACTTTTCCTGGTTTCCCTTAGGTTCCTGACCAGTTTGTTTCCTCTTTCTTTTTCTATTTCTGACACTACTGTTTTGGGTTGGCCCCTCCCCCATTTGTTCTATTTTACATCTCCCTTTCCTGGACCTAGGTCGTTTCAGTGCTACCGTTTGAATTTAAAATGTATTTGTGTGAACTGTGAAGTTAAGTCATGGATTGTGGAAACTAACTAGAGTTGGGTGATTGTATATAGTGTATACCACATTAACCACTGACTAATGCAGGGTTGCAATGCAAGGAGATCAGCTAAAAGTAGTTGGATCTGTATGTGCGTTATAATTAATCAAAATTAGTCGATTAATCGATTTTAAAAAAATAGATTAATGGAGCACGAAAATTTTAATCGGTAACAGCCATCTCATTTATTGAGGCCCAAAAATGCCAGGACAGAACAAATACCCCCCAAATTACCCTTTTTGGAAAGTAGACAGTCAAAGGTATTTATTAAGAGGCATTTTTTGAAGTTTTTTTTTTTTTTTGGCACAATTTGTTGGAAAATTAAGCAATTAAACAAATTTGTTCTCTTCCACAATTTTTTTTAAATCAATATTTTTTATTGAATATTTCACAGAACATAAGTGAAAAAACATGTAGAAAAATAGTCAGACATGCACTTCTTTAGCTTATTGCACAGTCTTAAGGATTATTCTATAACAAAGTCTGTATAGAATAGACATGTAAACCAAGCTAAAAAATGTGATCTATAAAGTATATAAGTAATATGAGACTTTGTTGTTTTGTGTCATTGTCTCAATGGGCTAATATCACAGGCCTGTGGGGATTGAAAATCACACTTTAACAGACATCGAAGAGTTAAACTACCTCTAGACAATCTACATTCCCTTCAATCACCAGGGCTCCTTTTTGGTGGGCCCGTATCTTCCGAAAAGTTTTGTTAATAAAGCGTATTTGGTTGGAATTCAGGGCATAAAGGTTCACATTGACACAAAGGTTCACGTTGAGGAGTTGATATTGCAAATTAATATTATGAACCGTCCATGTGGGTCTGCAATCACTTCATGGAGTTGAAATGAGACAGTGTCCCTTATTGCAATAAGAACTCCTCTTTTTTTTAAATCTGCATTTGCAATAAAGATATGGGGGAACTGTTTATTTGTGTATTTTGGGGGCAACTATTAAAATGCATTTCCTGAGCACATAGGACATCACTTTTGAATTGTTGAGCTTCCTTCCATAATGACTTACGCTTGCCAGGATGATTAAGTCCTTTGGTATTTATAGAAAGAAATGTCACCCCCATGTGAACAAAGTAGGTTTATATGTTTGACATTCTGTGTTCATGTAAGTTCTTTTGTGAGTGCAGAGTTCCCTCAAGTGGTCAGAGCTGGTACAGATTGTATTGTTAAGTGCTAGTGCAGACCAGAGATTTTTTGCACTCACATTTGGAAGTGCAGGCATCTTTCCAGCAGGGCTGCGCTGGTGAAGTCTCTTTGGAGGTGTTGACCTGGGAGAAACAGTAGTGGCTTCATCTAAGAACTGTAAAGTAATCTGTAAGTTCTGACTGTGTTGAAAAAATATAACAAGAAGAAAAATAAAACTGACTATGAACATAAAAACTTGAACTTTGAATAACTTGTCAAGTGAACATTGTGATCTAAGTATGGCCATTGCATACCCGTTTGCAGCATTTTGCTGCTCAAGTACTATCAGGTAGGTAAGTTTGTGAGCAGAGAGAAACTGCTCTCCCCACAGAGCAGAAGATAATACTTATTAGCTTTCCAGGTATTCAGTGCCTTTTAGCATTTTTAGCCGTTACCTTTTGCCATCCAGGATCTGCATTGGGAATGCTCCTAGGGGAGTCAGGCCTGCTGACAGGCTCTAGAAGTATCTGCCATTCTTTGAGCAAGGACAGACCTTTTTCCAGGGAGTCTATAGTGAAGGTATGACCCTCTTTGGTAATCGTGATTTTTGTGGGGAAGCCCCATCTGTAGTTGATCCTACGATTCCTGAGGGCTTTGGTAATTGTGGTGAGGCTTCTTCTTTTTTGGAGAGTGTATTGTGATAGATCTGCAAAAAATTGCAGATTTTGATGCTGTGGAGGGATATTATCCTTAATGCACATTGCACACATAAATTTGTCATTTGCATGGTAAAAATGTAACCGTAGCATTACATACCTAGGGATCTGATCGGGGAGGTATGAAGGTTTAGGCAGGCGATGGATCCTGTTTATGATCACATCTAGATCCGTGAGGTCAGGAAGGATTTCTTTAAACAGAGTAGTGGCATACTCATTCAGGTCTACTTGCTGTACAGACTCTGGGATCCCTCTGATTTTTAGATTGTTCCTTCTACATCTGTCCTCCATGTCAGCCATTTTAGATTTGAGCCCTTCCATTACCTCCTCATTGTCATCATGGGGATCTACCAAATCGTTCACAGTATCTGCAAACTCCCCCATATTGTTTTCAATGTGCCCCACTCTGGATTATACAACCTGTATCTCCTCATTGAACTTTTGCAAGCAGGACATCATGTCAGTTTGGATTGAGCTCCTTAGGGACAGTAACATGTCCTTTAGCACTGTGTCCATAACTGGCTGATAACAGGGACACTGACTAGTGACAGTATGAACATTTTTTATATATTTTTTAATGAATTTTTTTAATCTGTGACCAGGGCAGTACAGTGTTACCATAGTAACACTATACCACTTTAGGGAGGTAATCAGGATTTTTTTTTGATAATCACCGTTATAAGCAACCATTTGTTATGAATCCATTCTTATAAGTGTGGATTGCTATGATTTGTCACAGCTAATCACATGGTATAGATGGACTGTGATTGGCCTCGTCTGTACCATGTGATAACTGTGACCAATCACAGCGAGCAACACAATAGTACACAATTAATGGCTATGATTGGAAGCCATCCGTTGTGTACAATTGCTATGTGATCTGTTGTGATTGTTCACAGCAATTACATGGTACTGGCAGCAGCCCAGTACACTGTCTGGTGGATACAGTGGGTGACAGATTATGCTGCAGCATGGCCTGTGAGGCACACAAGGTGCGTTATGAGAGGGACGCCATATGACGTCCACCAAGAATGAGAGAGCTCCTGTCAGGCCATCATATTACAATAGGCCGGGTGTTAAGCAGTTAAGGTCCAGGTGCCTCTGAGCCCCTGGTTAGCGTTTTGAAAAGGGGATTGTTTCTGTCCAAAAAGCTTGTAGTAGCCTGGTAGTTATTGATACACAAGAAACTTAGCAATAGTCTTTATGTTATTCACTGGCAATTTATAGGTAATATATATATATATATATATATATATATATATATATATATATATATATATATATATATATCCTGTATATACAGACCCTGCAAAAAGATAGGTGTATATATTGTGGTAAAACAAAGACTAAGTTGAGTTCACCCAGGGCCTTGAGAGAGTGCTTGGGAAAAAGAGGACTGTCATTTTCAGTATTGTTTTATAAAATTACAGGCTCTCCTGGACTTGAGCGATATTTATTTTATCTTCCGTTCTATATCTTTAAACCAAGCTACCGGTAAGTAAATTCCTTTTACTTTTGTATGAATTATTGCACATCTACATATTTAAAAAGGTTAAACATAGGAACTTGTTAACAAACACATAATAAGTAGTACATTTTAACCTTTTATTACAACACTAAAGGCGTAAAATGTCAAAATTGTCCGGATGCCATATTGGGTATATAAAGCAGAGAACAACCAATTAATGACAAATGCCAAACTTCTATTAACATCCTGCAATAAAATGTGTCAATATGCCTCCATTGGATTCTTATACAGTGCATGCACTTCGATTAACGGAAATCTCACCGTGGTGACTTTTGATAATACATTTATATACCCGATATGATATCCAGACAATTTTTCTGTGTGTCTGTAAAGACAATGTTGTCTTATTTTAAAGTGGTAATGGTGGAGGGTAGATTTTTGATTAATTAGGTGATTATGATATGCCTTTGTGGGCAATTTTGGACCAATAAAGGGTTTTCAGATGAATTTAGCTGCACTGTTATTTACCTGCCACTTGGTTTCTGTTAATATGGTTCCTGTTTAGGCTGTTTTGACTATGTCATAGCCTTTTTCTTTGTATAGTGAAATGCTAGCCTATGTGTTTATGCACACATAGGCATTTAGAGGCAGAGGAGTTTAGAAGCAGAAAAAAAAAAAAGCACTGCCAGTGTGTCCACGAGCAGCAACTTTTGGCAGAAAAAACAATTGAGATGTGTAAATGTGTCTTTTTTTTTTTTTTTTTTCACAAAATAAATGTGTCTAAATGTAAGTTAACACTAGGCACACCAAGAACTTGAGCATTGATTCATTTAAAAAAACTGAATAAAATATTTTTCTGGTCTATGAAATTAATTAACACTCAAGCACTTGACAAGCTTAAATGCTCCTAAGCACATCTAGATGCGCTTTGACATGTTTACAGATATCAATCACTTTTTCTGCAAAATTCTGCTGCCAAAAGGAAAGGTGTCTAGGAGAGATGGGCAAATGCCCTGCGTGCATGAGGCCTTACTGTTAAAGAGTTGTTACGAGAACAATAGTTATCTTTCATTGACAATAGTCATCAGGACAAATAGAGAGGGCGAATCTTCAGACACCAACAAAAACAGGGTCATTTAACCAATCCTTACTCTAGACAAAATTGAAAAGAAAAAAATATCTGGCCTTATATTTTCATTAAAATTCAACAAACAAGTTAACCGGTTGCTTATTGCAAAGCCAGTTTTTATTCCTTTTTTCGGGTTGTATCAATCCTAGTTTGTAGCATGACCTCAATTTACTTACAAAGAACAAGCTGACCCTGAAAACTAGAGTTTCAATCCAAAGGAGGATGTATTGTGGTTAATTTTAAGAATTCAGCTTTGTTCACAACATACTCAGCTATCTTCTTGCTAATATGTAGTTATACAGTAACCTATTGTATTGTGAAACTGCCACAATAACAGTCTATTAAACCAGTGAAGTGAAAACATTCTAAATACCATCAGTCTTGACTGCTTTGTAGGCAAAAGCACTGAAATATAGAGTGAATAATATGATTATTGCTGCTTTTAATTACACTGAAGAAGTGCCTCAGATTTAGCCAAAAGTACAATTTATAATATGCATTTACATGTCCATACTCTACAATTTGACAACCATAATCATTTGATTTTAGTATGAGCCACTGCAGGCTGTGGGAGATCAAGGAATGCAGTTATATAAGTTCTAACATTCTCTGCATCCCTTTTATGATGCGTTCCACTGCTTTTTTGGATCTTATATTTGTTCAATGTACAATACCATTTAATTGGTGAGGTGAAGAAGCTTAACACAGCATCACCAATTTGAAATTATAACTTTAGTACTTTGTTCTGATCTGCTATTAAATGCTCCAAGGCAAGCCCAAAATTTCAGGTATACAGTTTACTATCCACCTCCTTTAAAGAAATTGTCACATACCAGGTGCTGGAGGCCAATGGAGAGTGGGCTTCCTTTGCAGCTAATTTCCGGACTCTCCTGAAGGTGAGACAGGAGGAGTCGGGCACAAAATAGCAGTGAAGTTGCTTGCAGAAAGCTCAGGAATGCTGCTGTTGTGATGAACAGTCTGCAGGCAGGTGCCACCTGTGAGGTGAGACAGGTCTGTAAAATCACTGAGATAATGGAGTAGTCAACACAAGCCAAAATTAGAATCAGGTTTAAAGCAGAGCAGACAAAGTCAGGTGTAAGCCAGGTCAAACACAAGAAGCAGGCAGAGGGTATCCGTGAGACGAGCCAGGGTCAGGGGCTGAAGATAGGCAGACAGGTCGGGAACAAGCTGGGTCACAAACTAGGGAACACAGGAGCCAGGAATCACAGGAACACAGGTAACAAGCTGAGATCAATCAGCAACTTCAAGCACTTATGCACTTCTTTATAAAGGCCCATGTGATGTGCTGCTGGGGGATGCTGGGTCCTAGACCCCTTCTCCTGTTGTTGTTTCCCTGACAGATGCTGGGTCCTAAAGACCTTCTCCTGCTGTCAGCGCCCTGACAGCAATGCTCAGTTTCTGAGCCACCAAATGGCAGGCATATGCACTGGGGTTGGGTGGCATGCCTAGCCATGTGCATATATCAATTAGAGTCTGTATTGGCACAGTAGCTTAGGGGATTGTTATTTAAGGTTCAATCTAACACAGACCTACATAATTATTTGATATTGAAGGGTGCCTACTATGCACCAATAGGATGTCATGATCTGGAATTAGACTCAGTAGCCTAACAACAGACTGGTTTGTGTTTATAAAAAGGCTGTGTTTCATACACAAGAAGTGGTAGCTATATGGAAGCAAGACAGAAGCATAGTCTGAAGAGGAGTCGGTTGGTAAAGTTTTTGAATTTGAAGGGAAGAGCGATGAAGAGTGGTTAGTTAATCAACCAATGATTGACAGTACATGATAAGTGAAGGTTTAGGATACAGTATAGCAAAAGTAACATGGCATAAGCATAAAAAACTAGCAAAGAAGAAGTACAAATTAATGGTTTGAATAGGAAGTCTAGAGAAAGAACGAGAAGTTCAGAGTTCAGCAATAAATCAGGTATCTTTGCAGATGAACCAAAATATCAGAAAGGGAGCTCTCCAGATCTTCAAGTGGCTTAGAACGTGCCACTGCCGGGCAAGGAAGAATTGTTAGGTTTGGATCCTTTGCTTTCTGTGACCCATAACAAGTGAATTTTAAGTAAATATTTACATAATCCTGTTATGCCACGTCCTCATTTTCATTTTTGCTAATTTTTTCAATGACTTTTATGTGTATTGTCGGGACCGACAATTCATTATAGTACTTTTAAATGACTTTTTTTCCTTTAGAAATGTAATTTTGCTCTCGGACTGTTCTAACCATAGGAAACATGCGCCATTTTACAGGCATACTATAGAAACCTCCCAGGTACGAAATTTAAAGGAATATTTCACTTTTATTGTTTCACTTTAAGCATTATTAAAACCACTGCTCCCGAAAAAACTGCTGTTTTTAAAACAGTTTTTTGCATTGATACATGTCTCCTGGGGTAGGACCCAGGTCCCCAAACGTTTTTTGTCAATAGATTGCATATAAGCCTTTAAAATTAGCACTTTTGATTTTCATGTTTGTGTCCCATATACTTTAACGGTGTTCGCGTGTTCAAATATTTTTTTTTCCTGTTCGCATGTTCTGCTGCGAACTGAACTGGGGGATGTTCGGCTCATCCCTATTCTCTGCAGAAGTGTGACTGATTTTGCACTCTGCTTTAGTAAATATGCCCCTATGTCCAGAGGCGGCTCTAGGCTTTGTGAGGCCTTAGGCAAAGCTAAGACATAAGGCCCCACTCATGCCCATAATGGGAAAAATAATGAAAGCGATCGATAAAAATGAACTGTAT